>NC_090933.1:563729883-564354883 GCF_040938575.1 Ambystoma mexicanum
ACTTGACTAAATGTGCTTTTAGAGAGAAGAGCCAGAGTGGGAATGATTAGTACAGTGGCAGGCCTCAGAGTGTAGTACGCTTTCAACACAGAGGCAGGATTTAGAGGGCAGCAGTACCCTAATCAATACAGTGAGCCTCATTACGAATCCGGCGGTAACTGTGCCAGAAATTTCGGCAGGTTACCACCGGACTCATATTTCCATTACGCCTCCGTGATTGCCGGAATCACCGCGGCATTACAACCCCGGTGACTCGGTAATTCCGGAGGCAGAATCCTGTTAATCCCCATTCCCATGGAGTCCCACAGGACTCCATGGGAATGGGTAAGTGGAAACACCGGCATCATGCTGTAATGGTGCCAGTGTTTCCATGTCCGCCTGTAGGTGGGTGGTGTTAAACCCGCCAGGTCAGACCTGGCGGGAGTGACACCTCCCGCCTGCAGGACTCTTAATCAGCCGGTCGGGAAAGAACTGTGGTGGCGCATTTACCACCACTGTTCGCTCCGGACCGACAGGGTCATAATGAGGCCCAGTGTCTATACTTCAATAATTCAGCTAAATGCCATACATTGACTACCCTCATATGCGTATAAGTGCAATACATAGGCTACCCTAAGGATTCTTCTAAGTGCAATACATAGGCTGCGCCAAGGGTTTGTCTGAGTGCAATACACATACAATTGGTTGCTCTCAAAATTCTTCTAAGTGCCATACATTGGCTACCCTCAAAATGTATCTCAGTGCAATACAGTAGCTACCCTAAATTTTCATCTAAATGCAATACATTGACTACCCTCGCAACTTCATACGTTTTTAATACATTGGCTACCCTGAATATGCATCTAAGTGTAATACATTGGCTACCCTCAAAATTCATCTGAGTTGAATACATTGGCTACCCTTGTTTGGAGAGAGAAGTCCCTATTAAATGTGAATTTTTTTTCCTTTCGAGCATGACACCCCGAATAGCGTTTTCAGGTACTAATGTATAGGAATTTGTACTGTGACAAGATTCAACAAAGCTGATTCGTAAAAGAACCCACATATCGATTTATAAATCTAGAACTCATGTTTGTTCCAATGACCGCCAAATCGATGGCCATTTTCCACTGTTGGGCGAGAACACACGTGTGAATGATGAGGGTTGAGCTGGGTTCTGCCCGTGTGTATCTCTTTGTCATGTCTCTAATGAATGAAGCACAAGCAGTCCTGCCACTTACATTTGCTTAAAGTCCCTCGCTGCAATTATTGACGTTTTCCCTTTTCAAGTAGCATTTCATTCACAATTTTAATTAGAAAAGAATCTTTTGAATCTACTTAAGATGATAAAATAGTCTTCATTGATTCATACAAATTGATTTGCATGATTCGAAAACGTCAAGAGGTGGAACATTTTAAAAACGTAGCCTGTCTTGAGTATCCCTGTGGAGTAACACTATGACCCATGGATTCATAACGAAAATGTCGAAGAAGAAGTGTGCGTCTGAAATGTAGCTTCACCCTCATCAGGTCGTTTTATTGTACAAAGTAAGCAAACAATCATTTTTTCCACGGCGTGAAGCACCGAGAGACCTTTCCTGCTTTTCGTTTTTGGTTCAATCTTTTTATTAAGTATTAAGTTTCAAACCATACAACCAGCAGCAAAGGACAAAAATGGCGACATGCATTTCACCACAGTCCACCTGTGTACCCAAAGACAGAAAACGGTTGTATGAAGAGCATTTCGGGGTATAGACACTGGGTCTCATCACAACTTCAGCGGTAATGCGGCAGATTATCCGCTGGACGTAATTAGCGCTAATGCCAAGCCCCCCGGCGGATAATCCGCCAGATCACGAGTTATCGTGCACGCGCCCCGTTCCATGGCATTAGCGTGAATAGCGCGAATCTTTAAATCCGGCGCTCCGTGCGCTACCGCTTAGCGCGGGGGAAATGCATCACCACAGGAATGGGAAATAAAGCGGCAGCCATCTTGGAAATCACAATCCGTCGGATATCACAGCCCCTGGAAGCCATCCACGCGATCCAAGCCCAAAACATGTCTCAGGAGCGCACTACGGGCAAGTCCGCCCTGGACAGGGTGAGAAAGCCCAAATTCAGTGACCAGGAGCTAGCAGTACTGGTCGAGGAGGCTGAAATACACTACGAGGAGCTGCAGCAGCGCAAAACAAATGGCCAGCGCAGAGCCCAAATATGGCGAACCATCAGCCAAAGGGTCATGCTGTGGGGAGCGTGCCCCGGGATGGGGAGGATTGCCGCAAGCGCCTGAACGACCTGCGCGTGCGAGTCCGTGGCATCCTGTCACAGCACAGGAGTGCAAGCAGGGCCACTGGAGGAGGCCCACCCCCACCAGAACTCACACCTTGGGAGGAGAAAATGACATCCCTGATGGATGTTGGCACCATCAAGGGCATTGGTGGAGCAGAGGCAGGCACTGGCATCGACCCAACGGCAGGTGAGTCCCATCCCCAAATACATGCAGCTGAAAGTACCACACATGCAGACCCTGAGTGAATGGATGCGAAGACATGTGTCTGAGGTACTGCATACACCCATAAGTGAGGCCTACATCCATAGAACGGTAGTGCTGCCTAGATGACCCTGTACGTGCAGTGCATGAATGACAGGGGTAGGGGATAGACTTCCATAGCCATAGGACAGCTACGTACAGTTGGAGTGTGCATGAATACACCCCCAAAACCCAGAGCGCAGTGCACCCCAACCACGCATGCAATCTTGTCACTCCGACATTCCCATACAGTGTACCTCCATGCACATTCACAAAAAGCACCACATGGCGACTGAACAGAATGCAAGTAGAATGCGTGATTGTTACGGTCTTCAATCACACTTGTTGGCATGACCTGCATCACACAAATATATGTAGCATTAAACTCAAACCACACCCTATGTACCCCACAGGCACACGTCGATCCCAACGGGACGAAGATGATGGGGAGGAGGCCACACCAACACAGCGCCCACGGCGGCCCGCCTCCACCAGCACCCCACAAAGAGGGCGCACCGAAGGGAGACGACCCAGGCCAACACCCACTTCACCCCAACGCAGCCCCACCAGACAGCAGCAGCAGCCACATGGCTGCAGGGAGGCGACCGCCAGCTCCCTGATGCTGAGGGAGAGAGGTCTGCATCGGAGCACGACGTGGGAGCAACACCTCCACGTGGCCATCATGCCGTAGGACAACACTCTCCCGGAAGCAGTGAGGCAGAAGGGATGATCACACCCCAGGGAAGCCCAAGGCCAGGCACACAGCATGCAGGAAGTCGACATGTGCCTGTGCGTCATGTCCGCACACCACAGCCGGCTGTGGACACGCCATCATATGGGAGCCCAGAAGACCGGCACTCTGAGCCAGGCAGCCCAGTCCAGGCTGGCGCCATGTCGCCATGCACCCCCCCTCCCCCGACAGCACATAAGTCGCAGGCCACCACGTGACACACCAGGGGAGCCCTTCGTCACTGGGGCAGCAGTGATGGGCTGACTCGACATCATTGAGGCCAAACAGGCCAGGGTGGAATCGATGGCCAAGGTGCAGAGCCAGCACATCAAGGCTGTCAGTGCATCAATAAGGCATGGGTGCAAGTACATAGCGCGGGACAATGCGCGTACACGCCGAGTTGTTGAACAATGTACCGCTGCCCTGTCAGGCTTCGGCCAACGAGTTAGGGAGTTGACAGAGGTAGTCTCAGCACTTGCTGAACAGACACGGGAGGGAAACAACCTCATGCGACAGCACATGATGGCCACCGCTTCAGTCCCTTCGAAATCAACCACACCCACGGAGGGTTCCTTAGAGCCATCTCCTAGGCGCCGGTCTATGCGCCACCTAAGGGCACGCACACCAGAGGGGCCTGGAAAAGGGAAGCACCCGCGACCATCCTAGTGGTGCATGGCATCGTTGTTGGTGCCCTGATGAGACACATGTGCCTATCTGCACAGTTGGGGGTAGTTCACTGGGGGGAGAGGGGGTTAGTGTGCTGTGTGTTTACTGGGGGGATGGGGGTTAGTGTGCTGGGTGTTTACTGGGGGGAGGGGGGTTAGTGTGCTGGGTGTTCACTGGTGGGAGGGGGGTTAGTGTGCTGGGTGTTCACTGGTGGGAGGGGGGTTTGTTGGATGGTAAATAAATCACGTTAGAAAATTCACAATGCATGGACAGTAGTGATTGTTACTGATGCAATTCAATGTTGAAGTGACATATTTCCAATTTACCCATTACCCATTTCTAAAATAATCCATCAATCAATCCCTGTCTGGCCAACCTCCCCTCCCTCAGCCCAATCCTCTGTGCATGTGCAACACCTTCTGGCACTTCATCGCCCTCACTCCCATCCTCAGGTGGCTGCACATGAGCATCAGAGGGCAGTGTCACATTTCTGCGACAGCAGATGTTGTGCAGCATGGCACATGTCAGTACAATTTTGCCAACTTTTTCTGGTGCATACATCAATGCCCCTCCCGTGCAGTCGAGGCACCGGAAACGTGCCTTCAGCAGTCCAAATGCCCTCTCCACGCAGATCCGTGTACGGGCATGGGCAAGGTTGTATACCCGCTCCGCCGCCGTGTGTGGGTGACACACAGGGGTCATGAGCCACGTGTACTGGGGATATCCAGAATCACCTGCAGGGGACAGAAAGCCGGTATGGGGACAAGGTAAGTCCAGTGGGTGTACAGAGCTCTGTAATCAGTGTCATTTTGCCATTTTTAGCATTTGGCCTATAACATTGTGGAGTGTGTTGTCCTACGGCACGATTGAATCAATGGGGTACTCTCCACTTGGTACGCCTAGGATTCTGTATGTAAGTACTGATTCACTTGTCGCAGGATAAGGGGGCCCTTCCATCTATTTCTGCATGACAGAAGAGGCTGCCTCATGTGTCATTGCAAATCCATTTGGCTAATGTTGCATTTGCTGGTCGTCACTATTCTGTACTGTTCTCCATGCATTTCCCTGGCCATTTGGGGGACAGTGTTCCTGGGATGTACATTGTCATTACTCGGTCTACTTATGTGTGGTGCATTTGTGGATATGCCAGCTTATAGTTTGGAATTACATTACTGTAGGGTGGGCAGGGTGGGATTTCTGTACTGTGTCAGTGTTGGGAGCCATGGTTCCACTCACACAGGAGGCTTAATTGTGGTGGGGCTTCCATATGTCACTGTGCTGCCACATGTCTTACATCCTGCATGGGTGTGTTCTGCTGTGTTGGACATGTCCAAGGTTTATCGTGCAAGGTGCGTGAATGTGAATGCTGCAGTAATGCTGCTGCCTATTGGGAATAATGGATTCTGTGACAGGCACCATCTGTTGTAGATTGACATGCTTTATGGTATACATTTGTACTCACCCAGTAGCCATGTGTTTTGGCCTCGATGCCTTTCCATGTACGTCGGCAGGGTACTGTTGCGCAGGACCATGAAGTTGTGGGTGGATCCTGGGTAGCGGGCACAGCAGTGGCTGAAGGTGAGGTCAGGGCCACATGTCATCTGTACGTTGAAGGAATGGTACTGTTTCAGCTTTCTGTAGGCAGCCTCATGTGCCTGGGGTGGTACGAGTGCCACATGTGTGCAGTCCAGGCCTGATATTACATTCGGGACTTGGGCAATGGCATAGAATTGACCCTTCAGCTGGTGCACCTGTGCCTGTGTGGCTGGCAATGCAATGTGTTCGTTCACATGATTCAACAGTGCATCAAGCACCTATCCCAGCATGGCACTGAATGTGGACTGGGCCATTCAATGCATCATGGCAACGGTATTTTGGTAGCTGCCAGTCCCAAGAAATTGAAGCACAGACACAAGCTTCACTAGGCGAGGTACTGCCGTGCTGGTGGCTATGCGGCTGCCAATGTCACCCTGGATTGTGTCTAGCAACTGGGTGATGGTTGCCTGTCCAGCCGATATTCTGTCACCAACTAACCATTAGTCAGGGCCCAGGGTTTTGGCCTGACCCTGGGGATGGCTGGCCGCCTTGCTGGTGCTGCTCTCCTCCTCCTTCTCCTCATCCCCACTGCCCCCTGCACTCCAGGGCCCTGGCCTGGTTGGCTGGCCTCTGTAGCTCCAGGCGCAGCAGGTAGAAGTCAACATCAAGGCTTCTGGCTCCAAATGGCAGCATGGTGTTGGGGAGGGTGTGTTGTGCATGGGTGGCTCCTTTGTAGGCCTCTGATTTGCAGTGGTTCCACCTGGGCCCTTATTGCTGTCTCCTCCCTGCTCCTGCTGGTGTAATGGTGTTGGGGAGGGTGTGTTGTGCATGGGTGGCTCCTTTGTAGGCCTCTGATTTGCAGTGGTTCCACCTGGGCCCTTATTGCTGTGGCCTGTGTTCTGTTACCTCCAGCTTTTTGCCTACGCCGGACTTGTGATTGCTGATGTTTTAGCACAAATGGTTCCTGGTGCTGTTATGGCCGGCGCCTGTACAGCCGGCTGGCTGTACTTGCGCCGGCTGTAATGGCGCCGGCGGTATTTGGACTTGTGATCCGACGGACCCTTAAAATCGGTGCTAATAGCATTACTGGCGATTTTAAGGGTTACCGCAGAAGTTGTGATGAGGCCCTATGTCTGGTGCTGCCAAAACATCCCAACAACACCCCTCCTAACTCCCTGACCACTCCCTATCCTCCCCAACGTATATGCACACAGACAAAAGTTTAAAGCAATACAAAGTGTAGACAAGTTACCAAAGATAGCATGGATATTGGCCACACCATGTTTGATGGGTGGTCTGTTTCATACAAGGCTGTCAGTCCAGAGTCTCACACTCTCAGCCAAAAGCCCATGCTGTCTGTAATTAACTCATTTTTAGTGACCGACGTATAACTAGGCCCTGAATGGCCGACACCGCATACAGGCAAGGTGGGGATACAAAGTGGGGATACAAATACAGGAAGAGGAGGAAACATCGATAAAGCGTGGCAGTGGCAATACTGACAATAATGACAGGCCCTAGACCATTCAGTCAGTAGAGCATGATTACACCTAACATTGTTGGGGGTGCAGATGGCGTAGAATGTGCGCAAGTGCAGGAAGGTCGTTATGTTGTAATCAATTTCAAGTACGCCAGCCGCCGACCCAGCTTGCCAGGATAGTTCTGCTGTGTGCGCGTGCATCACCGCTAATAAAGTTCTGTATCAGAGCCAGTCTGTGTCTCCCATCCCCAGCGCCTGCTTAGCATAAGGAAAGTGAAGTGGTGTGTCCCCATCATACAATTCATCACCCTAACATGCAACCAAACCGTATCCTGGTTAGGATGCAGTTTGTGGCCCAGCACAAATGATAAGAGTGCTCTTATGCTGATCCACGCCGGCGCCGTCCAGGTGGACGAGGCCAATGTTGCCCTCAATCTGTGCCATTGAACAAGTGTTGGCCCAATTATTGGGTGTGCACTAATCCTGCCAGGCAGTCTAGCCGATAAGATAGCCAGGACCTCAGGTGGGGAGTACAGCGCCAGCTGGGACAGTTCCATGGCCATCCAGCTGGTCGGATCCTCTGAGTTAAGCATTCGCTTGGCCCAGCACAATAGGGCGGCCTGTTGGTAAATAAACCATTCCGTCACAGCCAGCCCCCCATCAACTTTGCAGGCCTGGAGCACATCAAAGTTGAGCCGCACCTTCTTGCCCTTCCAGATGACTCTGAACAAGTACTGATCAAGCTCTTTAAACATGTGCCATGTGGGGTTGAAGGACATCACCCTAGCCAAGTAGATCAGCTTCGGTAGGGAGTTCATTTTAAAGGTGTTGATCCTTCCTGTAAGGGATAGCACGAGTGAGTCCCACCTGACCTGGTCCTGTTTAATTTTCTGAAGGAATGAGGGATAATTCAGTTTCAAAGTCTCGCTCAGCAAAGGACTAACATTCACCCCTAGATGCTTAATATGGTGTGATTGGGGCCAGAAGGGGGGCCCCTCCAGGATCCCATGGAATGTCTGTTCTAAGTGGGAGGATATCTGATTTGTCCAGTTAATTTTGTTTCCTGCTAAAGGGCCAAAGTCTTGCAACAGCTTCTGTAGCCGTGGCAGCTAGGTCATACAGTTGCTGACATATACAAGGAGGTCATTGGTGTAAAACCACACCCAATGGTCCTCCTCCCCCCTCAGTAAGCCCGAACACCTGGGTTCAATGCGCAGCTTCGCCACCAGAGGATCTATAGTAAGGGCGTAGAGGAGGGGGCATAGAGGGCACTCCTGTCACGTACCTGTGTGAAGGGAGAAATGGGCCGAAGTGACACCATTAGTGACCACCAAGGCCGACGGGCAGGTATACATAAGTTTGACCCATTTGATGAACACAAACCGGAAGTCATAAGCCTCGGGTACCTGAAACAAAGTCCCACTGGACTTTAACTAATGCCTTCTCGGCATCAACTGTTAAGATTGCATCTCCTGGGTCTGCCTTGCCAGTGATAACATGGAGCAGACGCCGTATGTTGTCAGCCAAGTGTCTGCTATGAATGAAGCAAGTTTGGTCTCTGAGGATCAGAAGCAGAAGTATCCCCTCAATTCGCTGTGCCAGGCATTTAGTCTGAATTTTAGCATCTGCTTTAATCAGGGAGAGGGGGAGATAAGACCCACAATCCCCGGGATTGTGTCCCTTCTTATGAAATATCTCATTGTTGGCTGCCAACATCGTACTTGGCAAGCGGTCACTGATGCAGGCACCTGAGAACACTGATTCGAGTATCAGCACCAAGCGATCCACAAGTGCCTTGTTAAGGTCAATGAGCAATCCATCAGGGCCGGCAGCCTTGCCCACGGAAATGGACCAAATAGCCCTGATCACCTCACCAGTGGTAATTGGGATTTTGAGCCCATATGCCAGGAATGCACCGATTGCGGGCGATTGGATGGTCGAGAGGAACTCACTGATGCTGTGGGCCTCAAGAGGGTCAGGCTTTGCATATAAAGCACTACAGTACTCTGCAAATCAATTATTTATGTGTTCTTCCCCCGTGAGTGTGTCCCCACCCTGAACCCGAATGTAGTCAATGAGTGGTGTTGCTTGTCTGTTACACAGGGAAAGTGCCATCAGATGCAAGGGTCTATCCCCTTTGCAAAAAAGGTTTGCAGCCAACTAGTAAATATTTTCTGAGAGCGCAAGGACACCTACTTCAGGTCCACCCAGAGTCGGATGAGTCGTGCCAATGTCGTGGGGTCTTGAGTGAGTTTGTGTTGTTTCTCGAGAGTTATAATGTCAGCCCTTAGGTGTGCCTCCCGTTTACCGTAGGTTTTCAACTTATTGGACCTATTCAAAATATACTGCCCTCGGATGGACGCCTTAAGAGCGTCCCACCAATCAAGCGCACAGTAACCAAGGGTCTAGTTAGTCTGCCAAAACAGTTCAGCATCACCCTCCAAGTGCTTGAGAAAATCAGGATACTTGAGGGCTCTCAAGTTAAGGCGCCACAGCGGTCTCCTGCCTGGGGCATTGGGTAGGTCAATGCGCAAGAGCACCGGCACATGATCCGACAGGGCCCAAGCCAATATGTCACACCTGCAAATCAAATAGGTGGTGTTGGAGGGGACTAGCCAGTAGCCAAGCCTGGAGTAGCTATCATGAGTAAAAGGTGTAATCCCGCTGTAGTGTTTGTGTGTGTGTGTGTGTGTGTGATCCGAGAGCCATTCCTACGTTTGAGGTCCCCCAAGAGGGATCAGCGGGTGGCCAGCATGTGTACAGTGTATCAGTCGTGAGTGCATATATATTGAGGAGGGAAAGGAGCTGCTGCTGTATATGACCCTGCACCAGGACATATCACCCCTCCCTATCAGCTAACGTGTTGAGAACCTGAAAGGGGACGCACCTGTGAATTAGTATTGTCAGGAACCTGAAGGTGTCTCACCCGCCAGTCACTGGGAATCTGTCATCCAGGTGGCCAGGACATGGCCATCACTTTTGGATCCAGTTCCTGGACGTGGACCACTGCAGAAGGATCACCTGGATAAGGGGTCTTCGGGGAGTGGAAGTGGGACACGAAAGAGTGAGACGTGGTATCCCCTTCCCTGTAACACCTTTTCCGTATCCTACCAGCTAGGATACCTAGGAGCCCAACTCACTCCCTTTCCCTTAAAAAACACTGTTTCACGGACAGCTCACTGTGAGAGAAAACAGACTGCCACCCGAGCTGTACACCTGACATGTCCCAATACGAGTCAGGCAGAGTCAGGCAATTACTGATAATTACACACACCTGACTTCCATCACACTTCCCCACAAAGATAAAAGGAGGAGCATGAAAGCACACTCTGAGCAAGGCAAAAGACACGAGGAAGCAGCAGTATGGAGATGGCAGTTTAACATGAAAAGAAAGGCGGCAAGACCAGAAAGGGTTGCAAGGAGGGAATTGCCTTCTGCCTTTTCAGAGGAAGAAAACCACTACCTTCACGAGCCCTCGAGAATAAGAAATATAAAACCAGGAATTAAAGCTGCTGGAAGGGGCTTTGTGCGATGAAGGTACCTGGGGCTCTCCTGCATCGATAGGCAAGGCAGGGAGGAGCAATTGCAGCTGCGGTACTGTCCTTGGCTCCTACAACAAAGCCGCTCCAGTAAAGTCAGCACAGCCGGTGAGTTGGGGAGACTGATAGCAGACCGGTCTGTGTTAGAACCAAGATTGCAAGTGGCAACATTGTAAGAAGAAATCTGCAAACAAACGAGCATAAGGCATATGTGATGAGCAACGCAAATGTAATTGAATATCCAAGGAGTGACTAAACTTTTGAAACCCAAGATACCGTATACAGAATGGTCTGACACCACGTGGGTGCTCATTCGAAGGACTCTGTTAGGTATCCAACTGAGAGTGTAAAATTGTGAACTGTGACATCAAAGTGGTCCTGTAACAGGTCAAGCCAAACCCTGTGCACATGTGAAAGTCTTTGAAAGAGGTAAGAACTGTAATTGGTTGAGGCCTGGCAGAGGGAGACTAATTGTGAAAGTGGATCAGAGCCCGATGAAGGGGGATCCGGGGTGAACCATGAGTCACCTGAGAAAAGATATACAAACTGTAATTGGTCCAACCCCGGTTTAGGGAGACTTATTGTGAAAAGGCGATCTGAGCTTGACTGAGGTGGATCCAGGGTGAACCGTGAGTCACCAGATAAAAGCTTGTGGTACAAAAGGTATCTGTGCCCGGCTGAGGGGGATCCAGGTCGAGAGTGAATCACCAGGTTGAGAGTGAATCGCCTTATGTGAATACTTGGAAAGGAACTTTTTGTTTGTTTGATACATCAGCCCTTCTGAAGCAAGAGCCTTTTGATAACTTAAGAGGCTTGGGCGTAGAAGGCCCTGATGTGTGTAATAGAACTGGGTCCTTGTGCCGAAGAAGCCCAGGAGTGTGCTCTGCTTGAATGAACCACGTTGTCCCGTGCTGAAAACGTGGAGAAGGGAGGCCAACGGCCTGAGCATCCTGACTTATGATTTCGTGAACGCTTCTTTCTTTTTCATGAACATTACCCCACACTATTTGTAACTTAGCGGTAAGGATTGGCAACAGGTTTTTTAGTATAGGTCCTTTTGTTTTGACAAGACTCCAATAGGACTGCATTTTTATTATTTTTGATGGTCGTAGTTTTCTCCCATCTTAGATTTAGGTTTAGATAGGCATTTATCTGCGGTCACTTGTGTCTGTCTTACTTTGATACCATGCCTTCCTTACAGTATGGATACCCCTCTTTTCCCCTGGCATGGAGAGTGAGCCGCTTTCCCCACCCACCTGCGGCACAGTTTCATGGATTCAGCAGCATTGAGGTGAGTCTCTTGCAAGAAAATGACATCTCCCTGCACATTGCACATGTAATTGAGCATTCGCCTCCTCTTAATCGGGTGCCCCAAACCTTGGTTATTGAGAGTTATCGATGTAAGAGAGGTGAAGTCCGTACGCGGGAGACGTATAGGCATTTGCTTGTCTTCTGGACCCCCTTGACACACACAACACCCTCAGTAACAGTAGAAGGATATACTTAGAAATGTGCCCACCAACATAAAAACCCAACATAAACAAGTTAGAGAACATTGGGATAAGGGAACAGCATCCCAATACAAAAAGGGTTAAGCCCATGCCTGGAGGTGGTCCGGAAAGATCCAAAGAATCTGCACCCTGCACATACCAGCACCTCTGACCGGGGAGCGCTGGCAGTCTCACCATACCAAACCATTGGTAGAACACTATATAACAGAATGAAATTGAACCAGGGGAGGTTCAGATAAGCTCAGGGTGGTGAGTGGTGCTCCACAGGCCATCCTGCTCAGTGTCCACCATCCTGTCTGGCAGTTGTGGTACTAAAAGTCGCACCGCTGAGCTGAAGCAGTTCATCGCAGCACCGCCCAAAGGCAGTGCAAAGATCAGTAATAATACCCCCCTCAAGGGGGAGCACCAAACAGGGGTGGTTCCTTGTATCCACGGATCAAGTAATAATTAGGGATCACCAATGAGCATCCACTCGGCAAGTCCCGTGCACATCATGTCACTGGTCCCTCGTGACTGCGCCACGGACCTGTCGCTCACCTGCCCACCCTCTTCCAGCAACCTTTTGGCTGTGGCTGGCATTGCCGCTGAGATAGTGCATGATCGGCCTGCACCTCCCCTCCGTCAGCAGCGGGAAAATTGATAGTTACAACATATCCTGGTGCTTGGCCTACTATATGTATGGATTTTATTACTGAGTTGCCCCCTTGTTCAGGTTATAACACAATCCTTGTAGTGGTGGACTTTTTTTCCAAAATGGCTCATTTCATTGCCCTCAAGGGGTTTCCTATGTCATCAGTTTTAGCAAAGGTGTTCCTAGAACAGATTGTGCATCTTCTTGGATTTCCATCTGCAGTGATCTGTGATAGAGGGAGTCAGTTTCTCTCTCAATTCTGGAGGAAATGTTGGGAGTTGTCTAAAATTAAAGGATGTTTATCTACTAGCCACCATCCACACACTGGCGGTCAAACTGAGAGAACCAATCAAACTGCGGAACAATACCTTTGATGTCTTCTCCACCAGATAGATAGTTCTTGGGTGGATGTTCTTTGGGTAGCAGAGTATGCTTATAATGACTCTGAACACACTTCCACAGGTTACACCCCTTTTTTACATCAACGGTTGACATCCTCGAACCTCTACCTTTGATCCAACAGAATCCTTAGAAATGCCAGCAGTACAGAATCTTCATGAGAACATCACCCAGGTGCAAAAAGAGGTTCTGAGACAGTTGACTACAGCAAAGGAAACCCAAAAGAAATTTGCAGATAAACTTTGAAGAAAATCTCCAGTATGAAGTGGGAGACAAGGTATGGTTGTCTTCTAAACACATTGCACTTAAGGGCCCACGTACATTCCAGCCTAGATTTCTGGGCCCACTCTCTGAGGAAGCCATTGTTAACCCTGTAGCGGTATGATTGAACCTACCCTCTCACATGCAAATTCACCCTGTATTCCATGTCTCCCTGTTAAAACAAATGAATCCGGGGACCAGACTACAACCATCCCCTCAACCCCTGATCATAGAAGGTGAACCAGAATTCTTAGTGAAAGAAATCTTAGATTCCATAATTGTCAAAAGAATGTTATTCTACCTTGTGGATTGGAAAGGGTTTGGCCCACAGGACAGGACTTGGGAACCTAGTTCAAATATTCATGCTCCCAAATTGCTTCAGAAGTTTAATCAGCATCACCCCACTAAGCCAGGGCCGGAGGGTCCATTCTTGGAAGGGGTTATGGGGGGGGGGGGACTGTCATGATCCCAGTCAGTGGACATAGCCCTCATTCAGGCTTTCAGGCTAGGCAGAGAACATTAGACACAGCAGCAGGTCAAAGGTGGGTGTTAGCCTGCCACACATGGCATTTACATCATTCTCAGCATACACTTCCATAGACTTTTGAGATGTTTTACAGTCATTCCATACACTTAACATGGCCGCTGCAAGGTCCTTTTTATGAGTTGCAGCACGTTCTATTCATATTGCAGAGGAAGCTATTTAAGCCCCACCTCTGCTGGAATGCACACTTCGCGTCTGCTCCTTTGACAACGGGTAACGCTACCGGCGATTCTTCTCACAGAACCTGTAAAAGGAGATAATAGAGACATTAATTTTACAGCAAACTACAGAGTTCAATGAGTTTATAGAAAAGACTTACCTGTCTAAGGTTATTTCCGAAACACCTAACTTCCATCAGAAGTTTCACTCACAGCCGCAGCATCTTCAGTCAGGAGTCTTCGCTCGAAGTCGCAGCATCTTCCGTCAGAGGTTTTCACGCACCGTCATAACATCTTCAGTCAGCAGTCTTCGCTCGTAGTCGCAGCATCTTCCGCCAGACGTTTTCACTCACAGCCGCAGCATCTTCAGTCAGCAGTCTTTGCTCGTAGTCGCAGCATCTTCCGTCAGAGGTTTTCACTCACCATCATAACATCTTCAGTTAGCAGTCTTCGCTCGTAGTCACAGCATCTTCCGTCAGAAGGTTTCGTTTGTAGTCGCAGCAATTTCAATCACAAGTTTCTTCCGCAGCCACCGCCTCTTCTGAAGGTATTTTTCCTCAGCTTTCCGAAAACCTGCAGACAAGACAAGCGGTATGTAAAATAACAATAACGAATTTAACAGTTAAAGAAGACGTTTACTAAGCATTTTACGTACCTGAAAGTTCTTCAAGTTTTCACCTCACAGTTGTTTCTGCGTGCTTCCATGAAGGCTGCAGTTGCTCCGTATAAGCGAACTTGTGTTTTAAAATGTTTTCTCCTTCCTGAGTAACTCTGCAGCCCTCCGCAGCCATAATTATTTTTCCTAACTTCAGAGAACCTGCAAAAAAATGAAAAAAGAGCAAGTTATTAGAAAGAGAGATCTCTCCAACGTAGGAATTAATCCAAGCCCTAAAGATCACAGTATTTTCTCCAGTTACTTACCCCAAGTCTCATTCCTAAAAAAAGTTAAGACATTTTGTGACAAGAGACTATAGAATACTTCAGCTACCCATCTTTTCTTCAGAATTCTTAGTGAAAGAAATCTTAGATTCCAAAATTGTCAAAAGAAAATGATTCTACCTTGTGGATTGGAAAGGGTTTGGCGCCAGGACTGACTCTCCATATGAGCCTGGCGCCACAGGCGCCAGGACCGCACCCAAACAGCCCCTAGCAGGGGTTTTTGGGCTTGCTCAAAATAACGTGATGCCTGCTTCCGGGGGGTTGCTGGACCTGGTCTGGTTCCCCGGGGGTAGGCATAATGACGGCACCCCCCCCCCTCAAGGCCCCTCCTAAAGTCATTCTTCCCCGTGGTTTTGGTTTGTCTGGGAAATTTCAGTGGAATATTTTCACCAATCGAGGTGCATGCACGTGGTCACTAGGTTCCCAAGACCTTTGCTGTGGTCCGTAACCTTTCCAGTCGATTAAATAAAAAAGTTTTGACTTCACCATCTTCGAGTACAGGATGTTCTTAACTTCAAATTCGGGTTCCCCGTCTATAAGGACGGGGTCAGGTGGCTTGGTTAGTCTTGTCCCTGGTTGCACTAGCTTCAAAAGTGACACATGAAAGACGGGATGAATTTGCATATTAGCAGGTAAGTCCAACTTGACAGCCACCGGGTTGATAATGGCCTTAATAGAGTAAGGTCCCAAATATCTAGGGTTAAAGGTCTGCGTTCCCTTGAGAGGTATGTGTTTTGTGGCCAACCATACTTGGTCCCCTGTCTGGTACTGTGGAGTATCACTTCTATGCCGATCAGCATCATTCTTATATTTCTCCTTCGCCTGTTTCAAATGTGCAGTTGCCTCCTTAAAGCCTTGTGTAATCGTAGCATGTAGATGGTCCACTGTGGGCATTTCTAAGTGTTGGGGTGAGTCAAGGTCTGAGGTTCGTGGGTGGTGCCCATATAGGGTATAAAAGGGACTTTGTCCAGTTCCAGAATGTACTGAATTATTGTATGCATATTCGGCGATCCAAAGGATGTCCTTCCAATTACTCTCAGTTTGATGTAACATACAACGCAGGTATTGTTCAAGAGTCTGGTTGGTCCTCTCCGTTTGACCATCGGTCTGGGGGTGGTGACTGGTCGATAATCTCACATAGATTTGCGCCAATTGACAACATTTCTTCCAAAAATGCGAAATGAATTGACTGCCCGGTTAGAGACCAACACGTACGGAAATCCATGTATGCGAACAATGTTTTCGAGGAATTCTTTGGCCAGGATTAAGGCTGAAGGTAGTCCTTTTAAAGAAATAAAGTGAGCCATCTTGGAAAAAAGATCCACAATAACTAGAATGGTGTTAAACCCATTACAAGGAGGTAGATCAGTAATAAAGTCTAATGATAAGGTGTGCCATGGTGTAGGCGGAATGTCTAAAGGTTGTAAGAGTCCAGCTGGTTTTTTCTTTTGACTTTTGTTTTGGGCGCAAATGCCACAAGACATCACAAATGATTTAATATCCTTTCGTCAGGTGGGCCACCAGAATTGTCTTTTAATTTTAGTTTCAGTTTTTGCAATATCTGGGTGCCCCTCCATTAGGGTATCATGATAATGGGAATAGCTCTTGTAGTTCCTTGTGTGGCAGAAACAGTCGCCCTTGGTAATAAGGTAGATCATTGGTGACAGAGTAGTCCGGCCCTTTCTTAACCCAGTTCTGCAGGGCTGTAGGATCAAAGAGTTGCTGGATCTTTACCTGAATGTCCTCTAGTGTCGGTAGAGTAGTCATGCCAAGGATCCTTTGTTTGGAAATTATAGGTACTGGTTCTGTGTTCACTTCTGCCTCTCCCATCCCTATTCGGGATAAGGCGTCTGCTTTACCATTCTTACAACATGGTCGATGGGTTATCACGAAATCAAACTCGGTAAAGAAAAATGCCCATCGGAGTTGACGTGACGATTTGGCCTTGGCTGTTTTTAAATACTGTAAGTTCCGGTGATCGGTGATCACAGTAATGGTATGCCTGGCACCGAGAAGATAGTGCCGCCAAGCCTTGAAGGCGGACTTAATGGCTAATAACTCCTTGTCGGTAACCGCATAGTTTAACTCGGGTGCCGAGAGCTTTCTGGACCAAAATGCTACTGGGTGAAGCTGGCCAGTTTCAGGGTCCTTTTGAGACAGGACAGCTCTCATGGATAGACTGGATGCATCAGTTTCCACTATGTATGGAAGTTCAGGGCGCGGGTGCTTTAGCACAGGTGCAGACGTGAATTTCGCTTTCAGCTCTTGGAAGGCTTTTTCAGCTTCTTCAGTCCATATAAAGCGTTTATTTTTTCGCAAGAGTGCTGTGTTGGGATGTACGACATGTGAAAAATCTGGAATGAATCTGCGGTAGAAATTGGCAAAGCCGAGCATGCTTTGTACTCCTTTAACTGAACTTGGTGATGGCCATTTAAGGATTGCGTCCACCTTTCGTGAGTCCATTCGGACTCCCTTTGGGGTCAGGATAAACCCAAGGAATTCAACTTCTGTGGCATGAAAAACGCATTTTTCTAGTTTTGCATATAGTTTGTGCTGGCGCAATTTCTCAAGGACTGCTCGGACGTGCTTCACATGGTCAGATTCTGAAGAGGAGTATACTAGAATATCATCGATATACACAACAACACAAACATCAATGAGTTCACGAAGGACATCGTTCATGAAGTATTGGAAGGCTGCTGGTGCATTGCACAAGCCGAAAGGCATCACCTGGTATTCGAATAACCCATACTTAGTGCGGAAAGCAGTCTTCCATTCGTCGCCCTCTTTTACACCTACCAGATGGTATGCCCCCAGAGATCTAATTTAGTGTATATACAAGTGTCCTTCACTTGGTCTAGTAGTTCAGGGATCAGAGGCAATGGGTATCGGTTCTTAACAGTTATCTGGTTCAATGCGCGGTAGTCTATGCACGTTCTGAGGTCACCTTCCTTTTTGGGCACGAAGAACAAAGCTGAAGATGCAGGGGACTTGGATGGGCGAATAAAGCCATTGGCAAGGTACTGGTCTAAATATTGTCGTAGGTGAAGGTTCTCAGGTTCCATAAGGGCATAGATCCTGCTACAAGGGGGTTGTGCACCGGGTATGAGATCGATTTGACAATTGTACGATCGGTGAGGAGGTAAGGTGTTTGCCTGTTCCTTTTGGAAGACATCCTGGAATTCTTGGTATTCTGGAGGTAGTTGCATGTCTGCTGTGGTTACTGGGGCCAGGCCTGCGTTCTGATTTTTCTTTGGGAAACAGGTTTGTGCACAATCTGGGAAGGTTATTCTCTTCTCTCGCCAATCAATACAAGGATTATGTGTTTCCAACTAAGGTATCCCCAGTATTATTTGGAACTGTGGGTCTTTGATTAGATCAAACACAATAGTCTCTCGATGCCCATCCTGACCTAAAAGTGTCATCTCTGCAGTTGAATGAGTTACAGGCACAGAGGCAATTTCAGTTCCATCGACTGTGGTGATGACATCTGAGGTGGTTTTTCGGCAGAGAGGTAGATTCATCCTGGAAGCCAATTCATAGTCCACATAGTTTCCTATGGCTCTGCTATCAATGTATGCCCTTACTGCGTGCATATGCGATGGCTGCCCTGGATCTACGAGGACCATTGGTATGATGAAATGCGAGGTCTGAGTATCCTTCTTCAAGCTCGGCAAGCGCACCTCTACGCTTGTCGGGCGTGGTCATTTCCCGAGTCCGACTCCATATGGCTTTTATCAGCAGCTCCTACCACCTTCTTGGGTGGTTTTACAGGGCAATCCCGTAGAAAATGCCTAGAAGTTCCACAATATAGACACAATTGCATTTGTCGTCTCCTTTCTCTTTCCTTCTGGGTTAAGGGTCCTTTAACCCCTCCGATTTGCATAGGATCTGAAGCATCTGCTCCTTTGGGGTTAGCATGGGTTTTGACCAACACCCGATTCTCAAACTTGGCTCGATCAGCCTTTCTGTTCTGAAGTCTGTGATCTAACTGGACCACTAAGTCTATATATTCAGTGCAGTCTTGAGGTGGGTTTACGACTTGAGCCAAGACATCCTTGAGTTCTCCTTGGTGCATTGCACAAGCCGAAAGGCATCACCTGGTATTCGAATAACCCATACTTAGTGCGGAAAGCAGTCTTCCATTCGTCGCCCTCTTTTACACGTACCAGATGGTATGCCCCCAGAGATCTAATTTAGTGTATATACAAGTGTCCTTCACTTGGTCTAGTAGTTCAGGGATCAGAGGCAATGGGTATCGGTTCTTAACAGTTATCTGGTTCAATGCGCGGTAGTCTATGCACGTTCTGAGGTCACCTTCCTTTTTGGGCACGAAGAACAAAGCTGAAGATGCAGGGGACTTGGATGGGCGAATAAAGCCATTGGCAAGGTACTGGTCTAAATATTGTCGTAGGTGAAGGTTCTCAGGTTCCATAAGGGCATAGATCCTGCTACAAGGGGGTTGTGCTCCGGGTATGAGATCGATTTGACAATCGTACGATCGGTGAGGAGGTAAGGTGTTTGCCTGTTCCTTTTGGAAGACATCCTGGAATTCTTGGTATTCTGGAGGTAGTTGCATGTCTGCTGTGGTTACTGGGGCCAGGCCTGCGTTCTGATTTTTCTTTGGGAAACAGGTTTGTGCACAATCTGGGAAGGTTATTCTCTTCTCTCGCTAATCAATACAAGGATTATGTGTTTCCAACTAAGGTATCCCCAGTATTATTTGGAACTGTGGGTCTTTGATTAGATCAAACACAATAGTCTCTCGATGCCCATCCTGACCTAAAAGTGTCATCTCTGCAGTTGAATGAGTTACAGGCGCAGAGGCAATTTCAGTTCCATCGACTGTGGTGATGACATCTGAGGTGGTTTTTCAGCAGAGAGGTAGATTCATCCTGGAAGCCAATTCATAGTCCACATAGTTTCCTATGGCTCTGCTATCAATGTATGCCCTTACTGCGTGCATACGCGATGGCTGCCCTGGATCTACGTTGACCATTGGTATGATGAGATGCGAGGTCTGAGTATCCTTCTTCAAGCTCGGCAAGTGCACCTCTACGCTTGTCGGGCGTGGTCATTTCCCGAGTCCGACTCCATATGGCTTTTATCAGCAGCTCCTACCACCTTCTTGGGTGGTTTTACAGGGCAATCCCGTAGAAAATGCCTAGAAGTTCCACAATATAGACACAATTGCATTTGTTGTCTCCTTTCTCTTTCCTTCTGGGTTAAGGGTCCTTTAACCCCTCCGATTTGCATAGGATCTGAAGCATCTGCTCCTTTGGGGTTAGCATGGGTTTTGACCAACACCCGATTCTCAAACTTGGCTCGATCAGCCTTTCTGTTCTGAAGTCTGTGATCTAACTGGACCACTAAGTCTATATATTCAGTGCAGTCTTGAGGTGGGTTCACGACTTGAGCCAAGACATCCTTGAGTTCTCCTTGAAGCCCTCGATGAAATAACGTGATTCGTTTTACCTCAGGCCATCCAGGTTCCACTATCAACCTATTAAAGGTCACGATGTAGGATAGAAGGTCCTGGTTACCCTGTCGTAGGGACAAAAGTTTGTTATCCAGGGCCTGTCCTTGGGAGTGCCAGGCAAATAGTCTTTCCATGCTAGTTTGAAAGCCCTGAAAATCCCGAAGAATTGGGTCATTCTGAGTGACTAGTGGAATTGACCAATCAGCTGCACTGCCGCTGAGATATGACAATACAAAGGCTACCTTGGCTTGATCGTTTGGGAAGGCTCCAGGTCTGCATAAAAAGTGCAGGTGGAATTGGTTCATAAACACGGCAAACCTTTTGGGATCTCCGGCAAAGCGTTCGGGTGGAGCTAATGGAATATTTCCTGGTAGGTTTATTTGCACAGGGTTACTCGATAACACAGGAGCTGGATTTCCCCCGAAACCAGGTAGGGGTGCTTGTCTAGCCTGGCTTTGCAATAGTTGCCTAGCAAGGTCATCAGTTCGCTCCTTTGACAAAATCAGTTCTCTCCTAAGAGCATTGGTTTCTTGACGGGCGGAATGCACTTCAGCCCTCAGTTCCCCTAGTAATTGGGCCAATTGGTCAGTCTCTGAGGTATTCATAACGCCCGGGTGGGAATTTGTGGGTAGGCTTTGCGTTCTGTTACGCTCACCTGGCTCCCACAGAGGCGTCGATCTGAACTGGACAGCTGCGGTCTCCACCAATGTGACGTGTAGGGCCGAGATGACGGACTGGACTGGCCCACCTAGCTTCGTTTGCTTGGCCCGTAGGAATATTCTTCTGCAAATGTAGAAAGGGAATTAACCACCCGTGGAGTTGAGCGTAAATCCCCCCACCCCCGCTGTTCTCTCCACAGATCACCTTGATGTCCCCTCTTATAGTCTCACCTGATGGTTTGAAAAGATGAGCTCTCCTTCCTGCATTTAGCGCAGGGGCGCGTTGATAACCAGTTGCTTCACTGGCTCAAAGGAATTGGTGAGTTCCAGAACAATATTGACTCCGAAAAGTATGTAGTTCGTAAGAGTTCGCATGTCTGACTTTCACTCTTGTCCGATTCCTTGCAGTTTGCAGCTTGACCCCAGCGAAGGGTTCCTCTTGGTAGCTGACAAGGTTCAGGTAAGGATTTGGCTTATCCTACACAGTTCAATAAAATAAGGCCAGAATGTATCCTGTTGCTTGTTCCCTTATTCAGGTGTGGAGAGACAATATGAACTTCGGGGAATTATGCCTCCGGCGGTAAAATTAGGTAAGTCTATTGCGGTGAGAAGAGTTCCCCTTATTTGTCCCGTTGTCTCACCTTGTCCTTTTGTTCCCCTTAGGGGCCGGGGTACGGCGAGGATGCAATGGAGACTGCGCCGACCTGTGAAGAGGAATAGTACCGCCGGCAGTAATCCGGTAAGTCTATGGGGGGAGTTACTATTGCCTCTGTTTATTTCCTTGGCTCACCTTTGCTGTTCTTGTGTTCCCCTTAGGTGCCAGAATGCGGCGGGAACGTGCAGAAGGATGCGGTGGATCATGAGGGTGCTACGAAGGCCGGCGAGTTCTTCCAGCTCGAAGGCACGGTGGATCCAGAATTCAGGTAAGGATCGAAGGTTTACTCTTATTCTAATCTTTTCTCCTTCCGTTCCTCCCTTTTTCTAGGAGCTGCAGATTCGAGGCGGGCGTGGCAGAAGACTGGATGCAGGCTTGCAGACACAGTGAGCGTTACGCTGCTGGATGCAGAACAACGCGAAGCGTGTGCTGCTCTTTGGGCGTGGTTTAAATAGCCTCCAAAGTAGTCCCAGGTAAGTATTCCTCCCCAGCCCCACCCGAGTAAAAAATAGTCCCTAGGTAAAATAGTCCCTTCCAAGCCTCATTTGGCTTAGAGCTCTGCAGCATGGTCTGCACCAGGTAAGCTTGCAGCATGGTCTGCATCAGGAAAGTTCTACTCTTATGAGCCTGGCACCTATGGCGCCAGGACTGACTCTACATATGAGCCTGGCGCCATGGGCGCCAGGAACGCACCCAAACAGCCCCTAGCAGGGTTTTTTGGGCTTGATCAAAATAACATGATGCCTGCTTCCGGGGTTGCTGGACCTGGTCTGGTTCCCCGGGGGTAGGCATCATGACAAGGACAGGACTTGGGAACCTAGTTCAAATATTCATGCTCCCAAATTGATTCAGAAGTGTAATCAAAATCACCCCACTAAGCCAGGGCCAGAGGGTCCATCCTTGGGAGGGGTCTTGGGGGGTGTGGGGGACTGTCATGATCCCAGTCAGTGGACATAGCCCTCATTCAGGCTTTCAGGCTAGGCAGAGAACATTAGACACAACAGCAGGTTAAAGGTGGGTGTTAGCCTGGCACACATGGCATTTACATCATTCTCAGCATACACTTCCATAGACTGTTGAGATGTTTTACAGTAATTCCATCACAACGAGCCCCTGTAGAAAAACAGGATGGAGAGCTCCACAAAAAATAAACACAGGTGAGAAGGGAGGGATTAAAAGAGTACACATCTCATGCAGTAGTGTTCTTTTATTGTTATTGTTGTTTAAACAAAAAGAGAATCCAAAAAGTATCAAGCATCAGGTCCACAGGCTGAGAAGGCATTACCCTCCCTAGGAGTCTAGGTAAGCGTTACAAGAAGGCCGCAAAAGAGATTGGTTGTCGCGGTAGGCTGCATGTCCAAATAAGGAAAACCCGGGTTACTCAACCTGGGCAAATGCAAGGGACTAAATGGCCATGGGACAGAACAAAAGACTTTGTGGCTCGGCCTTTTTCAGATCTGGCCACATTCTTGAACTAAAATGTGTTAAGCGTGATAAGATTCCGTAAAAAAGAAGTAAAACACTTATAAAAAGTAACTGCTGCAACCAGTTTGTCCCAAGCACACTCCTACAATCAACAAAAAAAATCATCCTTCGAGGGTGTTTAGAGCCATAAAACAAAAAGAACCCTAGCGTACGGTACTGGAAGGTACATTGTGCACTGTTAAAAAGTTACCAAGAAATCGCAACATAGTCAAAGACTAAGGGAGACATAGGGCCTCATTACGAGTACGGCGGTAACCGAGGCGGTAAAACTGCCTGATTGACGCCAGACTCGTATTACCATTCTGCCTCCATGATTCCCGGAATTACCGGGGCATTACAACCCCGGTGACCCAGGAATTCCGGAGGCGGAATGGTGTTAATCTCCATTCTCATTGAGTCCCATAGGACTCAATGGGAACGGGGATAATGGAAACACCGGCACCATCTCGTGATGGTGCCGGTGTTCCCTCGTCCGCCTGCAGGCGGGAGGTGTTAAACCCGCCAGGTCAGACCTGGCAGGTTTGACGCCTCCGCCTGCAGGAGTTGTGATCACCCGGCATGGAAACAACGGTGGCGGCGGGTTTACCGCCACCGTTGTTTCCATACCGGGTCGGTTGTAATGAGGCCCATAGTTTCCCAGTACTGACAGTCTGAAGGGCATGTCTGTTTCCCAACAGCAAGTGAGCAAAATCCCAGGGGAGCGCAGCTGAAGGCTGTGCTCCACTGGCAAAAAGTCAGGATAGGATAGCCAAACAAAAGCAAAACGTTTGGAGGGTCCACAAATGGAGGGAAAATTACACATTGATGAAATCATTCCTAACACATGCCATCAATGTTCATCCTTACATCCTGTTATATATATTTCACATAATTCTCACAATGGAGATTCATTTTCCCATGTGTTTCTTCTTCCAATTGCACAATGCACAACTTTCTCCATGGCATTTTTCTTTTGGGAAAAGTGCACTTTGGGACCTCCGCCACCTGTATTCAAGAGTAGGCCTTTAGTTTTGGGCTTTGTCATGCAGGACCCACTTAATTGGACTTCTCTGGAAACAACATTTTGGTGTGGCAGTTGAGGATGAAATGCTGCCGTTTTCAGTTGGGCAGTCATCTCTGTGTGCTTTCAATGCTCTGCATTTTTAGGCCCAATGTAGCCAAGTGCAGTTTACTTTTTGTCTTGGGCTGGCTTTGAACCCTACAAGGCCCATGTGCAAGGCTTTTTACAGTAAAACGTGTTTTGCTTTGAATATAAAGATGTGTTGTACCAATATGTTTAAATAATTTTAAGTGTCAGAGGGTGGATGCACTTTGTGGCCTCAAAGTTTTTATCAATGCTGAGGTAGATTTAATGGGACAGTACCCATGTCTCACCAGGTCTACTATACCTGTCTCAGTGGGACAGCATTGTGCCCTCTCTGTGGGGCTGAGGCACAGAAAAGTACTGAGGTACAGGCACTCCTATGGCTAATGGCATTGTAGTGCCATTTCTCAGCAGGGTTCTGGTACTGCTCTTTAAAGTGACTCTAGCGCCACTTCTCAGAAAATCCACTTTTCTTTTGATCCGACACGATATGCATTTGCCATATATCTGCCTTACCATAATTTTTCTGAACATTTGCTTTATCTTTGATGGGAAGTTACAGCACTTGAAATAGTTGCTATACTTTTGTGATAATGCGATTATTTCTCAGCAGTTCAATCATACTTTTTATTTGGAAAGTATCACCACTTTTCCGGAAAGCTGTTATGCTTTTAGCAACACCGTGCTGACATTTGCTGGCAGTTTTAACAGGGAGTCAAAGGACTGGACATGCATTGTGTCTGGACTTTCTTCTAATCCCTCATGAGCAAGTGCAATGCAGATTAACATGCAGTGTAACCGTTCAGACTGCAGTCTACTCCATGCATGACAAATTAATTCCACTGCTCAAGCCCTACTAGCTATTCAGAGGCTGGCCCGTTTAAAAACCTTTTGTATTCCCAGGGAGGTGGGGCATTGGGGGGGGGGTAATCCTTTGAGATGACACTGTGGGTCTATGAGCGCCTGTTATGGAGGTGGATGGAGGGGTTAGGGGCTGTCTTTGTCAGACAGACCCCTGCAGGTCACAGGTTTTAACCCTAGCTGAGTCAGATCAGCTGTCACACCACTGAATTGGAGTGCAAAACATTTATGAGACATAATTCCACTTTGGTGCAAGCCCTCGTGTATTTTTCGACTTTCCCTGCCTTGTTTCCCCAAATTCCTCCTGGATGAATACTCATCAGAGCCCTTTCAAGAATATGGATACAAAATATGGCACAGGTGGCACTACTGGAAGTTACTTTCTGAGCACTTGGAACCCAAACACTTCCTTCCCACTGGACCTCGACCCACAAGATTAATGTCACTACCTGCAGCCCCAGTTCCAAGTGTGAGGGAAATGGGAGACAAACCAAGGGAAGTTAAGGAGCAGACTCTTCACAGTAATCCTGATAAGTGCAAAGGAACACCAGTTAGCTATTGTTATAAATCGGTATGGATACCAATCAAGATGCACCAGAAGACTTAGCCGGTAGTGGGCATACAGGCGCGGTGCTCCACCGACAACTACCTGCCCATCCCTCTCTGTCTCGCAGTCAAAATAGAGTGGCAGATAAAAACCTTGGAGGACCAAAGACAAAATGCTGAAGAAATACCAAGTTGTGCAAGATATAATGCTGCAGACGGAAGATAAAAACAAGCATTTGCAATGCCAACAGTTTGGGCTTTTTTGTAGGCATGGGAAAGGCACTTGCCGGCACATCCATAGTGATACCCATTGATGGTAGTAGGTGGAAAATGTTGCAGGAACCTGGGCATCTAATAGCAGTGCCTGACAAATGCTCAATATGTATATACATGCCAAAACTGTTGGCTTTGCCAATGCTTGCTTTTAACAGGACTTCAATGAAGGTCATGCATAGTGCTTATAAATCCATTGGCTGAAGGCAGGCCGGGTTAAGAAATGTTTATTACACCAGTAGCAGGTTTACAACTCCAGTGAAGTCATTGGGCCTCATAACGAGGTTGGCGGTAGAACCTGCCTGTAGGTGGTGGGTTACCACTGGCCCCCGAACACTGTTTCTGCCGCCTGACATCCCGGTGCCGCCAGGATGTCATGGCAGGTGGCGGAACGGTAAATCACCATTCCCGTGGAGTACCACAGGACTCCACGGGAATGGGGTCACTGTTGCTAACGGTGCTGGTGCTTCAGTGAAAACACTGCCGGTAGGACCCTTAACTGCCAGAACGTCAGGCCTGCTGGGAGTTCCATGACCCTACCGGCAAACTTGCAGTTTGGTGGTCCAGAAAGCGTGGCGGTATGTTGCTACCCGAACCCTTATTTTCGGACAGCCAAACTTGTAATGATGCCCATTAACTCTCAGAAGACTGCTATAAAAAAGAATGGCCACAGTGATTAGCAAGGCCATGGGTATTCAATGGGTGGGAAAATAACCAAACAACATCTACAAACTTTGTGTCCCTCCTCCTATGCCATTTCTCCCTATCTGTACTCTAATACAATAGTTTCGGTTTATAGATGTCCATGTCACAAACGACACAGAGTAGCCCCAACTAATGAGGTGATATTTAGCAAAGAGCAGCAGAGTACAGGGTGCATGAGTATCGAGCAGTCACGCTGAAAGGATGAGTGGGCTGGACCTGGAAATATCCTTCACTGGAGGGGCCACAAAGTCAAGTAGCAGTGAGTGGGAGGAGCCATCGGGGCAAAGCGGCCCTGAACTCGTGGCTGGAGAAGTGTAACCCAGAAAGAAACTAGAAATCACAGAACACTGCAGAGACAGAAAATAATTAGGGAGCAGGAGACTCCAACCCTGGAGAAACAGCAATGGGCTGGAACGGGATCGAGAAAAGATCCACATAAGAATGTTGCCAAGAACTGGTTATTAATAGTTGTCTCCAATTCTCGAAACCAGCTAGTCCTTTGTCTGTGTTCTTTCCTCAAACTCTTCTCTGGGGGCCATCTTGGAATGCTGACTGCCGTACCAGAATAGGTTATTCAAAATGTAATAGTGCCTTACTGTCCTCCTTCCCAATTTCCATCTGGGCTAGATTTTCCAACCTCTCTGGATTTCTTTCCACTCACATTCTCCTTACACCCAAAGTCTGTTCTTTGGATCATGGCACCATGAGAGAGTCTAGGTTCAGCAGGGTCAGTGCACACCACATATTTGTTCTCCCTGTGCAGGTCTCATTACATAAATGGCGATGTATGCAGCACTGATTGGTGATAGTCTCTGTATTATTCTAGCGGAATTAAGCTACTGTACCCCAGGTTGTCACTATTAATCCAGTACAGAGGGCATTGCGTCCTTTCATCGCGAGGAGTTTTTTCAAAGTAATGTTTCACGAAGAAATTACTTCAAAAAACTACTCATCGACATATATATGTGGGGGCAGTTAAGTGGTTAGAAGGGGTGGGGAGTGGGTTGGGGTGGGGTTAATAATATAAGGAAGCGGGAGTTGGGTGAAGGGACTCCCAAATAGAAAACTAAATTAAAAATGTAAACATTAAATCGATGAGTTTTTTCAAAGTAACTTCTTTGGAAACAATTACCTTGAAAATACTCCTGGCGATGAAACGACATAGAACCGTACAGAGTCCAATGGGTAGCCATTATTCATATGACTGAGTGAGCGAGATATAGATGTTGCATCATATAACAATGGCTATCACCTACGTTGGAGAGAAAGAACTACAGTAGCCAAAACCAGATACAATCCATTTGTGAATGGTATCACGGATGAAAGTCTGAAGCGGCACCTGAGAGAAAGCCCAGCAATAAGTCCACACATGTTAAATGATGCAGTGCCCACTGATTGTGCGTTTGCCAGAAAGCTTGAATGGATGCAACCCCAAGGATGAGCCCTGCGGTTCCATCTCTAATTCTCCCATTACCCCTTAAAAAAGGAGGCTCGTCTCTCCAGCCTTTTACCTGCAGAGGACAAGTTACAGGCTCTGCAGAGGACACATTCCTAAGAGCACAGGAAGACGCCAACTTGAAGACAGATTGCAAAAAGGGCCTTCCGCACCTACAAAATGCCAAGACCTTTCTGTTGGTATTGCCCCACTCCTAGTGCCAGCTGTACTGGACCTCCAGTTACCAAAGGGAGGCCAAGGTGTGGCACGCTCTCATCTGGACAAGCCACTTGGGAACCAAGCCTTTCTGCTTTTACCAGTGTGGATATGACACAAGGAAGCGATATTCGCACCCGGGACGGGTACTCAACCAATCAGGTGACTGGAACAGCAGGCGAGAATACACAATCCCTGCCCCCTGAGGCCCCTGCCCAGGTGGCACTTTTTTCCCTTTTCTTTTCTTCTAATGTGGGGAGGCAACAGGGGGCCTCCTATCTGAACTACTACCACTGCCTGTATCATCTGCTCCAGGAGCTGCATCTCCTCCAAATCAGAATGCTGCATCACCCCCTTAGGCCTCTCCATTGGTGACAAATGATAGGTTGGAAAATTACTGACATCTGCTCCAGCACTATTTCTGGGGAACAACATGCACAGCAGCGTCAACTGTGGCCCTTGTGATTGCCCCTTACTTTTAGGGTAATGAATAAGGAGCGGATCCCACCTACCCCCCATGACTTGAGACGTTCTAAACCAGGTAGTCTGCATTAACACCTTGCATAACTTTTATGAGCCAAAATATTGTGATACATCTCTGGGAGCACATACCTGTATTGAAAGTAATAATGCATTACTGTGCAGTCTTGTTGTCCCCTCCCCTCAAAGGTGCTGCATTCATCTCTCTACCACCACAGCTAGCAACTAGGTGAGCTAAAGAAAGCATGTGTGTTTATATACTGGAAGGAAATGCCCTTTTGAACCCAAAAGAACATATGTAATAATATTTGCCTGGAAGTCGCGAGCATCTTACAATGGGGTGAGTTTGAATGACATTCTGACTAGGTTGTGGAGTAAATGGAACAGTCACTGGAGACAATACATGGGTGCACTCAAAGATTAATGAGAATCAACATTAGACCATTTTAAGTGCAGGCAGGTGGGAAGGCGCGCTGTACTAGGGACCTGACCATGATGATGAAGTGCTAGAGTGGAGGCAGAGAAAATGAGGGACAGAGGGAGGTTGGAGGCAAGGGGAAAGGGTTAGCTAGAAGGCAGATGAGAGGTAGGTAAATATTGTACACCGTATTGTCGGAAGCGGTGCTATGTATTAATTGGGATCGTAGGTACGTGTATTGCATGGATAGTTCTGTAGAGCTGTAGTACCTTTACGTGTACTAGACGCACTTCTGTGCAGGGCTGCTTTACTTTAAGCAGTAGAGCACGGCACTTCTCAGCAAAGCTACAGAGAAGATCTGATGAAGCCCCACACTTTTACAAATAAGTGAATCTTTAGTTGATTCCATCTAGATGGGCGCTTTTAAGTGGTAATGTTTGTAAAGATGCATGCCTTTTGGGTTATTTACTTCTACAGCTGGAGACACAGACCTAAACTGAAACATCAACATAATTTCCTTTGGAACACGAGACACTACTGCAACATTTTGGGGAAACACTATATAAACGCATTAACACATCTGACACCGTAATACTTATATTTTTAATTTGTGTAGTGTGACTTTGTGCCACCAATATGATGTAGTTGCCTGTATTGTCATGGAACCGAGGAACCAACAATACGAGCCGGTCTCCTTGCATACCCTGTTTGTTTCTGGCAATTCACACACCATCGTTAATTGCACGGCTTCTAAGCAGAGGTCCCAACCGGTCTCCTCCATGCGAGTCACAGTTCATCCCTTGCCTCAAAGCAAATTACTGTGTCTGAACTTCCTTGCCCGATTTACAGCGTTCAATATCCCTCAGCTTCTCCTGACTTCCACAGTCCCTCTGGTCGCTTATGTGTCAGCAGACTACAGTTCCCACAAACTACGTCTTTGATTCAAATGTTTCTAAAGTCACTTACAGGACTGCAGTCAACTACTGTTCCCACAAAGAAGTTCCTTTGGCTTGAAAGCTCTCTTGGAATATCTAGCGATGCAGTCGACTACGGTTGCGACAATGTAAATCAGTTTCTCTGCAATTACGCTGTGTTAACTTTTGAGGCCGCAGACGAGCCCCACAATGTAATTCACGTGAATTGAAATGTCTCTGTAGTAAGCAAACTACACTTACTGCAATTCACTTTACTTTGAATATCTCCGTAGTCACTTGTGAGGCTGCAAATTACATTTCTCAAAATGCCATGCACTTTATTTTTTCAATTCATATTACTTTATTTGTATCCACAGCTCACCAAATTCTCTGGCTGTTCCTACCTCTTTGATGCGCTACCATGGGCATGACATTGCATTCGACTTCAAGACTCAGTTTCTCCTGCCGGGTTCCTGTGACCATGGCCGTGACTTACAGGACTAGGTCACTAGCTGCCCCCAAATGCCAGTCTAGCCCAGTAATAGAGCATCGCATACTGGGTTTAAATCTAAGTATGATTTGTGTTATTACTTGGCTAAAGTGCATTTGAGGACAGCCCAGGGACGGCACCAGGGTCTTTCAACATTTTCAAATCAAAAGGGCCTCGAGCCTCAGCCCCCCCCAGCAACTGCCCCCATTAGCCAGTCAACAACAGTCTTGTAATGAAGCTATATATTCATTTCTCTATTTTTCTTTGCAGCGCTCACATTGCAAGCTGTCTCTTCTCTTCCCACAGGATATACAGAAGGGTTATGACCTCACTGCCTTTTAACACTGGTTCCTCCACATCAGCCACTTGCTGACAAAGAAGGGTTTAGAGCTCTTCAGTGTGCATTTAGTGTTTAAGCTCCCTGCTAGCTGGCCGTCTTGTGTTAATCGGCGGCTCTTAACCTTATCTGTGTTGCTATTGTAATGAATACACCCCATTGGTGCCACAGAATGTTTTCACTCAAAGCAGGGGTCCCCCAAGCATCATGTTGAAATGGGCCCCTGTGCATCTTCAGCCAGGCCCGGGGCAGCCAGCCTAGCCCTTTCTCACTGTGGTGTGAAATGTTTTCTGGACATCCATGATCAACCAAGTATGGTATGTGTTATTACTTGCCTAGTCTGGCATTTTTAGGCAGCCAGTCTAGCCCGTTCTTACTGTGGCATGACTTTTGCTCTGAGCATCTTGTCTGGGACAGCAGTGTTGCTGTGTGCTCCTGCTGGACCTGCCTGCCTGTAAAACAGCGGTCTGGAGCAGGACACGGACAGCAGTGTGGCTGTATGCTCTGCACCCTCCATGCACAATGGGGGGCATATCAGGAGCGCGCTCTGTGTCCCACTCCAGGCTGTCACTGCAGGACCAATAAGGGGAGAGCCAGGAGCACATAGCTCCATGTCCCACTCTTGTCCGAATGTTGCAGCAAGAGGGTACAGAGTCAAGTCATCATATAGAGGGCAGGAACGATTGTGTGTCAGTTTAGCATTCATTTTCCAAGGTGCATTTGGGAGGGAAAGTAGCAGGATTTTTTTCATGACTCGCTGCCCTCCAACCCAATCCTGCAATGCTGTATACTCCTGTCAGAAACCAAGCGGTATCCTGCCATTTGGACCCAGAGAATTCTCTATTCGGGTGGTAAGGGCACGGCGGTATCCCCCTCTCACCTGTTATCCACAACCAAACAACCCTGCTGTCCTTTGGGGTATTTTCAAACACACAACACCTCCACCCCCCCATTTATTACAAAAATAATAAGAAGAAGCAGCAACCTGGAGGGGTGAAGATTACCAGTAGAAAACCCAATAAGACAAAGATGACAGACTACAACACTCTTAACAGCAGGCTGTCCCTTTAAAAAGTTAGGCACGGTCAGGTATACCCAACCCTAATCACACACCTGCTACCCATTAACTTGTATAAAGGGAAGCTGCTGGGGAAGAAAGGTCAGATGCAGTTTGGGAGAGCAAGAGGGAGGCTGTAGGCTGAAACCGGCAGAGGATCCCTCTTCAAATCCCTAACACCAAAAGCAAGCTGGGAAGATTGTCAGGAGCTGAGAAACCAAAAAGGAAGGTGAAAGTTGAATTGAAATTGGTCCAAGCCCAGCGAAGGGAGACTAATTGAACATTGTGTTAAAAGGGATCTGAGCCCGACTGAGGGGGATCCGAGATCTGAGCCCGACTGAGGGGGATCCGAGACCTGAGCCCAGCTAAAGGGGATCCAGGGTGAACCGTGAGTCACCCAAGAAAGAATATCCTACGAGAAATTGGATGCATAATTAATTTACAAACATTGTGCTGAGAGGATTTGAGCCCGGCTGAGGGGTATCTGAGATGAATAGTGAATCACCTAAGAAATGAAGTTGGTCCGAGCCCAGTGGAGGGTGATCAGCTCAGAGCTTTTGGTGAAAGCAAGTTTGAGTTAAATTCAAATAGGTTCGAGCCCGACAGAGGGAGATTAATTGAACATTGCGTTAAGAGGATCTGAGGCCGGCTGAGGGGGATCCGGCATGAACCGTGAATCACCCGAGAAAATGATACCTGAAAGATAATAAGAGCCGCCGTAACAGAGTGAAGCCGTGTGAGTGAACACAATGTCGTAAGTCTCTGTAAAATGAAAGCCAAGTCCTGGAAGTGAAGGTAAGTGATGTGGACACTGAAAAGCAAACAAAACTAAAAGCCAAGAGAGGGAAATCACTAAGTAGAGCAAAAGTGAATAGAATCCACAAGAAGGCTTGTTTGAAACAGAACTGAATGTAAAGTAAAAGGAATTGATCTTAGGAAATACAAGTACCAGAATGCAGCATAGTCTGAGTTGTCATGTATGGGATTAAAGCAAAGCCATATAGTTTCGTAAGTCTTCGACAGTAAAGCAAAGTGAATCTGGAAGTAAGAAGGTTGGGTAAGGATATCCTGTTTCAATTGTGTAAGCCTGAAAGAGAAGTGAACTTTAAATATTATTTTGCACTCCATGATATTCTACGAATAAGAGACTTTCAAGGGGAAAGAGACTTTGTCGCAGAAGGTCCAGGTGTTTGTTCTGAACTGCCTCCCCATGCTGGAGAGGCCAAAGTGTGTGCTAAGCTCGAGTGTGCGGCCTTGCACCGTGCTAAAAATGTGGGGAAGGGAGGCTAACGGCCTGAACATCCCGGACTATCATTTTGTGAACACTTCTTTCTTTTTCATAACATTGTTTCCCACACTATTTGTATTTAGAGGTAAGTATTGGCAATAGGTTTAGTAGCATAGGCCCTTTTAGTTTGACAAGACACTAGTAGGACTGTGTTATTATTATTTGATGGTCGCAGCTTGCTCCCATCTATACATTTAGGATTAGATAGGCGTTTTCCAAAATCTTTTTGTTTTGTTCAATAAACATCCTTGAACTGTGGTCACTTGTGTCTGTCTTACTGTTGATACCATGCCTTTCTTACACTCCCCTGGCTAGATGCCGCCCCCTTCCAAGCTAGTGGATGATGGACCCAGGGACAGTATGGGGAGGGTCCTCAAGCCACTTGCACCTGATGCCCATTACATGGCAGGGGACAGTTATATGAGGCAACTCTGTGGACCCTCTTCCTAAATGAGGAACTGAAACAAACCAATCCTTATGGTCACTAGGCCTTTAAGAGATTCCATTCAAAGCTGGGAGGTGATAAGGCAATTCGACCCATTTACAAAACCATGGCAGTCAAACAAGGACTCACCTCCTCCACTCCCTGATGCAATCCTTAGTTCTGTTACTTTGAGTATTAGACAGCCGAAGCTCCCGTAGCTAGAAACAGTGCTTGTGCCAAGGTCTTCAGGATTAGTCATGCTTGCACGGACATAAGGAAGCAGATTAAAAGACTTTGCCAGGTGAACCAGAGACAGCACTTGCGCAGCCTGCAACCCCTACATACAAATAACATTGAGGAGAATGCATAAAGCTCATGGAGCCTGTGTTCACAGACCGAAGGCCCTGGCATAAGTAAAGCGCTTGGTGTTCACCAACAGTCTGTGCCATAAAATGCCATGAATGCTGGAAGCAAAACTAAAAACACCAGCTCCTCAGACACAAGTAAAATTCAACTTTGCATACTTACAAACAGGACAATCAACATGGGAGATACTTAACAATACCTAGAGCACAACAGCAGAGATCCAGAACACAGCTAACTCACACTGGGCCTGTTTGAATTCCTAGATGATGGTTGCTTTTTAAAAAACATGGCCCAGCCTGCCTGCTGCTTAGTGAATACACCTGAAGCAATCATAGCTAGCCAATCAAAACCCCTCAGTAAATCACTCGCACAAAGCCCAGCCAAGGGGAAGTTGGGAGAGTGCAAGATTGTTGGAAGACCATCCCTTATGAGTGTTCATGAGGTAATGGAGGCAAGGTGGGAGGAGTTGGAGGAGGTAAAATCAAGATCAGGTGGTGAGAAGAAGATGGTGACAGCAAGAGGAGGTGACAGCAAGGAGGAGGTGCTAAAAAGCCAAAGCAGGTAATAACAAAGAGGAGATGGTGAAAACCAGAGGTGGTGGTCAAACAGAGGTGATAACATATGGAGGTGGAGGAAGTACTGTGAGAAAAGGTGCAGTAAGTAAAGACCCAGAGGAGGAATTAGCCAGAAAGAATCAAAAGGAACAAGGATGCCAGACAGGCCTGAGTCAGGTGAGATTGTAGGGTGGAGGTACAAGTTCCAGGCACCGAGGGCAGAGCAGGGATGGCCAGGACAATAGAAGGGAGAGGTATGCAGCAGGAAGTGTAGGACCAACACACTACTCGAGAGTAGAACCAGTTTAATTGTGACTGACTGTCCTGCCTCCGACTCAATCTTGTGGAGAGAATATATCTATACCTGCAACTGGTGGAAGAATCCACAAAGCTAACTCAGGAGAAACTAACCTTCAGTAAAGAGCGAGAGGGTTTGGGTACACATGGAAAACCCACAATGGACCGGAGCACCATATTATGGACAGAAGACACTTACAGACAGTCACTGGGACACTCCAGAGAAAGTACAGGTTCAGAAACCCCTGCAAAACTGGCTATCACACCCACAGTAAGATCCATTTTCGCTCTTTTTTTGTGCTGCAGACCTTGCAAAATGTCATTGCTTTGGATACTGACGTTTCATGCAAATAAACCTTTGTACAATACTTCTAAATCCTGTCATTCGTGTAACCCATAACGCCTATATGACACTGGGAAAGCACCTCTTGCAGTCCTTCCCTTCCGGTTGCTTCCATACTACTAGTATCTCTTTTCTTCTTTAGCAAAGAACCCTCCAGTGTGACTCGGTCTCCTGAACAGTGTTAATTCACCCTTTCCCCAACCTCTCGCCTCTTCTCCATAGGACAGTTTGCTCACCTTGTTGTACCTTATTACTGTGCCAAAAAAGAAAAACTCACAGTGTTGGCTTCCTCCCTCGAAGTGCACCTGAAGGCACCAGGTTAAATCCCTTTGTTAAAGAGGGCAGTTCCTAGCCATAACTCCTTACAGCCAGCCTTCACTGGAAATAAATATACCCCATGCAAGAAAGAGACACACAGGCAGCTGGCTGGGAACATCTTCGTTAATCCAAGGCCTCACAGGCTGGAAAATAATATATCCCTGCATTTATGCATCCATCATGGTTTCATACATTTTAAAATATTCCATCAGTTCCGCTCTAATGTGAACCTTACAATGCAATTGGTCACATTTCTACAAACAAAGGGTACTGACCCTTTTTATTGGATATAAACACTTCCTGAAACACATGATCATTTTCTGTCACACTGACCGCATTTATGCTAATCATCATGACTAGGTGTTTTCTGTTTTTTCTAAGTCACAAGACATGTGTTGCAATGTTAAACTAGAAAAACAGGTTTTGGAAATTACGCATTGCTTCAGACTTCTTAGCACACTGTGTCCAAGACATAGGGCCTCATTACAAGCGTGGCTGTCTGGAAACATGGGTGCTGATAAGCTTACTGGCACCCTTGATTCCAGACTGCCACACTACGATTTTACCTGCCGGACCGCTGCACCCAACAGGTCTGACCCTGCAGGGCACATTGGCCCCAGTAGGCAGAGTCGTCACGGAAGCACGGGCACTGTGACCAACGGTGCCAGTGCTTCTGTCTCCCTACTGCCATGGAGTCGGACTCCATGGCAATGGGGATGTACAAAATCCGGCACCCGACTTCCGCGCCTCTAAGATTTGTACTGTCCCGGTGGCACCATGAAGTCAGGTGCCAGATTCTGTGTTAGTTTCTTAATGGCTAATCCCCCTTCCTTACCTTTCATTTGATTGTATGCCAGCCTTGATTGTAAGCAACACTGTTATCCATCTATTCTGCTATTTAAACTGCTGAATCACTGCAAATTGGCTTCTGCCCAATGCACTCCCTTCCTGAGTTTGCACAAAGCACTATATTTTCCGTTTGCTCAACACTTCTAAACCTTCATGGGACTTTGAGGCCTGTAGCCATTTATAATATATGATGTGGCATTCATTTTGAAAGGAATGGATCCTTTTGCTATTGTAATACGCCTTATTCTGATAGATTTTTCCAAATATCTATTGAGTATGGGTGATATTTCTTATGTCAGAAGAAGCTGTGTTCTAGATTGTGTATGTTGTGCACCATGTAAGCATTCCTTTATGTTTTGTGGTTTCCTAAATAAATGTGTGCAGTGTCGCCTATGTTCTAATGTACCTGACTAAAATGGACAATGCTTCTGACTTTTACAATGCTAGAGAGGAAGGCGGGGCACATGCCCTGAATGACATTTTCACCTATCACCTTCACCCATGTATATGTCACAGGTCTTTAAACAACCCTCACGTCTCATTTCGTTGTTTGGTATCTAGGAAGGCCATTAGGTTGTGGAACATATATTAATAAGAATTTGATCAGAGTGTTTTTTTCTTTCTTTTTGAAAAAAAGAAAAAGGTACTCAAGCATGTTTGCAGAGCAATGCAAGGGGAATGATGATCTCTATGTAACAGAGCTACTTTCAAAATACTCAATGTTTGGGGGTGAGATAGAAGACACAACCAATCAGTTTAGCAGGGACAAACTATCGCAACTCAAGAAAAGACTGATAATAAGAGTTACATGGGTCGATTATGTTAGAGTATTTATGCAACTAGACACTCCCACAAGGACTTGTAGTCAGGAATGAGCCAAGACTTCTGAGACAATAAAAACTTTGTGTAGCTCAATGGATCTACATTGCTAACAAGTGTGGGGAGATTGGCCTATCCTCATAATAGACAGTGCGAGAGAAGTTACAGAAAAAATAGCCGTAGACCTTCGGACCCTAGAAGCGGAGATTAAGAAAATAGTTCCTCCAGATCTATACAAAAAGACTAGATGAACTAATGATGGAAACAAATTAACTCAAAGAGTCCACAATGAAAGAGAGAGTAAGGAGGATGAAAAAAGACCTTCAAAACTTTAGTCACGAAAAAGCATTCCATTACACCCAAGAAAATAACCAGAGAGAACAGTACGAAGAACCCCAGAGTAACTACCAAAGTGAACAGAAGATAAGAGTAAGATTCCGAGAAACATTGTTTAGCTCCAGTCAAGGTAGCACAAATGATGAGGCAGGCCCGAGTATAAGAGGTTATAACTTAAGTCGCCCATCGAGAATGAACAACTACTGGGGCAGAATGGATGGTAAGAGACGTACCAGAGGCCGACGAGGTAACAGCAATCATTTTTTAGAGAGGGGCAACAAAGAGTGGGATGCAGAACCACGAATAACCCACAGCATGAGAGCTTTGTGGTAAATATATCAACACCACATCTTGGCTCAAGATGAACAACAAGCTTTGGAAAAGGTTTAGGTTTCATAACGACAAATTGACATAATAGATTCATTTTTCGTCAAGAATTTTTTGGGGTTCATGAGAAAAGTACATTGAAAATGAACTAGAAGAGAGAGAGAACGATACAGGCCTATGCAATAAACCAACCTTCTGTGCACCAACTCAGTCAAATAGTGCAGAAGCACAAGTGTTTGAAAACAGAGTACTACAAAATGTAGAGGCATTAGAACAACAAAATGCAAGGACCCCAGTGTATCATAATATGAGTAAACAAGAAGGATCCACATTAACGGCTTTAGTAAACAACAAGAACAAAGTGATCCATAGAGCAGATAAATCATTATAAGTAGAACAGATTATGTTAAAGAATGCGAATGACAGTTGACAGATGAAAACTGCTACTGCAGATTAGACAGTGACCCTATGTCGAGACTGCAACAAATGATCACTCAAAAAGTAGAAAAAGTTCACTAAAGAGAGTGTGTATCCAAGAAAGCGGCAGAATTATTAATGATGGAAAAACCTAGAATCCCCCAATTCCATATACTTCCAGAAATACACAAATAACAGGTCAAACCCCGACATATCTGGATTCAACTCAGTGATAGAACCTCTATCAAAGTTTGCAGCTGTCCACCTAAAACGTATGGTGAATAGTATGACATTTTACATTCAGAACACTACTTAAATAATCAAAGAAGTGGAAGGTTTAGGCTTAAATTTGAAAGAAGTAGTATTATTAGGGCTAGATGTGTTAGCCTTGTATACTAGCATTCCGCAAAGAGCTATCATCACTATTCTAGAGGAATGGGTGCTTTTGAACCAAAGTGACACGGCAACACTGTCTTCTTTTATACTCTGGTTTGTTGAAGTCACTTTGACTGATAATTACTTTCATTTCAACCAGGCCTTCTACCGCCAGATACATGGTAATGCCAAGGGGGCCGACCCTGGCCCCAAGTGTAGCAAAACTCTACATGGAGGCTTTTGAGGTGAATACAATCTATAACAACACAAATCCTTTTAAAAAGCACTGGCGCCTTTGGCAGAGGTGGATAGATGATATGCTAGTGTTATGAAAGGGCAGTGAAGAGGAGGCCAAGCAATATTGTGAATGGATCAATACTCAGAACAGGTATTTAAAATTTACATAACACTTGAGTAGAAGTACCATTAACTTTCTAGACATCACCATTGGAGTAGACAAGGAGAAGAACAAGCTATTCGTCAAACCATTCCAAAAACGGACTGACCGTAATGCACTGTTACATTACACCAGTTTTCATCCTCGACATGTAAGAGACAATGGCCCTCATTACAAGTTCAGCAGTAACCATGCCGGTAAAACAGGAGGACTTGTAAACAGTTACCGGCACCTAGCTTCCCGATAACACTGGGACATTACAAGTCCCAGCAGAACGGAAGCTATGTGCCCGTAATATGTTCTTCCCCATTCACATAGAGTCTTTATGGGAATGGGGACCACAGAAACACTGGCACCGATAAGTCAGACCTGCTGGGCGGGTGGGCATCCGCCCACCAGACTTGTACTTTGCCCGTCCGGAAACAACAGTGCTGGTAAGCTTACCAGCACTGTTGTTTCTGTACTGGCAAAGTTGTAATGAGGGCCAATTTGTCTCTAGACCAATTTCCAAGATCAAATAGAAATTGCACAAATCGTCAAGACTTCAAAAGAGAAAGCATTAATTCTAAGAGAAAGACTGCATGCTAGAGGCTACCCAACAGATCTTACCGCTGAAGCAATGAAGAGAGCCAGTAATAACAACCGCGAATCACTACATGAGTAAAATAACCAAGGAAAGACAAAGAGGAGAAGGAATAAGTTACTTACCTGTAACTTTAGCTCTCCAGCATTGGTATCTAACATAGATTCACATGCTGTGAATATTCCCCGTCGTCAGGCTGGGAATCCTCGGTAACATAGAGATGTTTAAACTTAAACTGAAAACTTTCAGTCACTTTTGAGCTCTATTATTTGGGTCACAGTGCCCACAGCCAGTAGGAACACTTCACTTAACTCCTCCCCTGTCAGCCATCTTCAGATTTGGCAAGCGCACGTGAGTGGCAATAAGAGCCAAAATTTGTGCCATGCGGGGTAGGAGGGAGGGTCCCATGTGAATCTATGAAAGATACCAATGCTGGAGAACCAGAGTTACAGTTAAGTAACTTATTCCTTCTGCAGCTTTGGATCTTTCACAGATTCACATGCTGTGATTAGATTACAAAGCAGTATTACAACAAAACATATGGGCGCAGGCAAGCCTTCAGCATAAATTACCACTGGAGATTTACTAACCTCACGCAAAAAGGTTCTGCGGAACCGATTGGCTGACTCTAGACTCTTCTGCGGAATCTCTGTCGACATAGTAAAACCTGGTGAATGTATGCACTGATCTCCAGGTGGCTGCACAGCAGATGTCAGGCAATGAGATTCCAGAGAGGTTGGCAGTAGTTGCAGCCACTGTTCTGGTGGAATGCGGCCAGGGCCTGCCGGGAAGCGGTCTGTTGATGGCAGAATGAGAGGCATGCTGCAATCCATCTTGAAATGGAGGACTTCGAGAGAGCCTTCCTGGGCCCAGAAGGTCCAAATGAAACAGTTCATCCATTGTACGGAATGACTTAGTACATGCCACATAGTACTTGAGAGTGAACGACACATCCAGTGTGTGCAGGGTTTGCTCCACTGATATGATGTGGCATTTATAGCGCGCCTGTATGCAAGTGTTTTTAGGCGCGAAAGATGCCTGAAGATGTTGGTGTGCCACAGAATACAGGCAAAACCACCTGCTGATTGAGATGGAAAGAGGATGGCACCTTTGGCTTAAATGTTGGCTTAGTACGTAGAATAGCCCTGTCTTTGTGAAACATCAAATAGGCTGGTTTTGAGGAAACCGCCTGGATTTCACCCACTCGCCTGGATGATGTTATGCCACCAAGAATGCTGTTTTCCAGGAAAGAAGTTTAATGGATGCTTGGTGCATGAGCCCGAAAGGCGGCCTCAAGAGCTTTGTGAGTAGCACATACGGCTCCCATGAAGGGTGCTGGGCGACAGACAGGTGGAAAAGACTGTAAAAACCCACGCAAGAACTCCTTAACACCCTTGGCTAACATTGTGCACAAATAAACAAAACAACTACATACAGAATAAAGAGAGCCACCAAAAGTACTCTTGACATACTGGAACTCAAACATTCAATGTTGCCTATCCAGCTTCGTACTGTGCCTTCCTAGAATACGTTACCAGCACTTACCAGGTCTTAGCTAGTAGCAAGGTGCCTGTTGCCATCTTACTCAGTGACCCAAAGACAAGATTCCTCTTTGAACGCACCTTAGAAGCAGTTCTAACACAAGTTTCTCATAACAATCTGATCCCTAGACACAAGAGTGAGAAACGAAAACGAAGATGGCAAAATTATCATTCCAAGTAATGCTTTGAATTTTGCAAAGTATAGAGGGATTGTTTATAGACAATGTAACAACCCTGCACATGCACAACACAAGGCTTATAAAATGAAGCCAATTATCACTGTTTCTCTCATTCTGCTCTCTACTTCTTTACCATACTAGCGTTGAGAAGGGTGATGTATTATGCGCCTAAACCAATGTATGCCAACACAACGCCCATCTCCCTACTAACCGAAGTAATAACCCCATCCCTTACCAGCACCACCCAAGCGACAAAGAGACTCAAATGAAGCATCACTGATAACCTTGACCATGGAAATGCGTATATGATTAGTTCAGCTCACGTCACCAATAACATGTGGTACCAGCACATGACCGTTGTGGGGAGATAGGCTTTATGGGAAAGCTGCTATGCTTGTTTGCTCATTCCCTACGCCATGAGCACCCCCTGGACATTTATAACCACTGAGATTCAAGCAACAAGAGCACAGTGCCTGGAGTGTGTCTGGCGCTTTGCAACACTAGAGGCCAATTTCAAGGAAAGTGGGCTATACTAAGATGGATGTCACAGAAGACATTCCAAAATGAAGACAGTTACATAAAGACACCCACGATGATGGTAGACATTTGGAGCTCAACCAAAATGCTACGATACATATTGGATGGCCCACAAAGAGGGAAGGTTAGGACAACAGCACAAATGGAGCTGCAGTGCCTAAAGACAGGAAGAAGAGATATAGGAGCAATGCCAGGATGCTGGGAGGGACCCCACTTGCTAGTGTATGGACAGGTCTTCACAGGAGACGAGTGGGTCGACAGACTGATGGGATATAAAGCACACACACTCATAAAGCACAGACAGTTCCGGTGGAGGTTGTTCAGAAAGAAAACGATGAGTGTGTCAAGGACTGGGCAGAGTATTCAAAATTGCTTACATGGGTAGAAAACAAAGCCGATTCCTTGCCCATAGTACCCCTCAAAAACACATCATTATGCTACAGAATGATGGTCCAGGAAAGGTTAGCGAGAATTGAAAACACATCTTCAAGATACCTGGCATGAAGGTAGGAACAGAAGTACTGATGGATCACTACTGGGCCTGTGGATCCCAAGCATGTATGCAGCTATCCCCGGATTGGGGAGAGATATTTTCCTCAGTACTACTGAACATACCTCCCTAGAATGGACTAACACTTGAGGAAGAAAAGATTTGTGGAGCTGAGCAAAGCGAAGAGAGGAAATTACATATCCAAGAAGATAGAAGCAGCATTTGACGCAATACCAGAGGAGCACAGGCTGTTCAGCAGGGTGGAGATGTTCTTTGCCTCCATTGTTTCTGGTATACAGACAAACGTGAATTCCAAGTGGCTGCAAATCACATGATGGGAGTTTCTGCAGACAATCAACTCAACAGTGAAGGGCTTCTATGCTATAAAGGAGGAGCTCAGAGCCGTGAGGTTCATGACTCTTCAGAATAGGTATGCCCTTGATTTTATCACAGCAGTGGAGGGTGGTGTGTGCGCCCAAAAATTGGGGCATCCTGTTGCACATATATATACCCACCCAAGATGAGCAAAATGGGACCCTGACAGAAGCAATAACGTTGCTGTCTGACCTACATACTAAGATGGAACAAGAGACTAACGCCATTGAGGACGAGGACGACTGGTTGGTGTACATCTTTTGTTGGATTCTATCCTGGATGGCGAGTGGTCTGAACGTCCTCATAGCTGCACTAGTGTTAGTATTATTTGGATTTTGTGTCATTAGAGTAGCAATAGCACAATGTAAGAAGACGACCCAGAAAACAATAGGGATGAAAATACTAGTGGACATGAGTACAAAGGCAGATGATAACACACAAACCTTCAGAGTGCTGCAATCACACCTACAACAGAGTCCCCTCTTTCCTCCAGGTACAAAACTCTTTTATCCCCAGGAAGCTCGCAATTACATAGGACGTTGGGTATTCTGACAACCAGATGGGGAGTGCTGCTACATGACCTGGAGTGTGGACCAACATATAAGGAATGCAGGCAATCTGAGGGAGGGTGACGAAGGTGTGGATCCCTAAAACACCAGACAGTGGGGGGAGAAACTATAGTTTTTATGGTTGATGACTTGACCAGTATGAATGGTGCACTTCACTCCTAGCGTCTACCACCTCACTACTGCAACATTGCCGATGCAAGAGATGTTCTTCCCAGAGACAAACATATAGACCACACCAAGATGATGTCACTGAAGCAATATCCTTGCAGGCGATGGAACCCTGGAAGAGCTGTTATTACGAAAAGGACAAATGACATCACGGCTAGGGCCAACACACGTAGGCATATTAGACACAAAGGACATGCATCCAAGCACGAAGATACACGAACAATAGGTCAAACTGCATTTAGACACAAAGAGCATGCTTACAATCACTACGGTAGAAAATACACACTCTGTCCCTCTTTGCTATGCTGAAACTCAAATTGCAGAAGAAGACACATAAATGCTTGCTTAATGCAGAACACAACTAAAAATGATATGTTACTCACTGTAGTGACTAACATACTCCTAGTCCATAGCCCCTTTCTTCCATACTGTGTGGGTGTTCCTTGCTAGGGACGGGAAACAGAACCTTTTTCACCAGAAAAATTGTATTCCCCTTTAAATTTAGATGCGTGCTGAGGCACGGCCCCGGGAGCCTGCGCTCCCTTGACTCCGCCCACCGGTGCCACTCTTCAGTCCCCTTTGATGCGTCGGCTATACTACAATTGCCTAATGACACAGGTTTATTGAGGGGGAGGATGGTGGGATGTATGGAGGAAAGGGGACTATGGACTAGGAGTATGTTAGTCACTACGGTGAGTAACATATAATTACTCCTATGTCCCATCCCCTTTCCTCATATTGTACGGGTGATTACAACTGAATCAAGCCCTGGGGAGGAGAGTTGCCATCTAGGAAAACAAGTTTTCCAAAACTGCCTGGCCAAATGCTATATCTGATCTGGCGCTGGCGTCCAAGCAATAGTGCTTGCAGAAGTCTAATGGAGAAGCCCAAGTAGCCGCCTTGCTGATTGTCTGCCATGGAGCGTGTCTCTGGAAGGCCAGAGCCATGGCCTTGGTTCGGACCGGGTGGGCGATCATGTTTGCTGGCAAAGACATGTGCTGCCCTTCGTATGCTTCCTTGATGGCCATCACTAACCACCTCGCTATTGACGCTGTTGATGCTTGGCCACCTGGCTCTGACCCACTGAACGTGACAAACAGGGCATCCGAGTCGCAGAAGCTCTTAGTCCTGTCCAGGTAAAATCTTAGCGCACGTCTGACATCCAGACAGTGCAACACCTTCTGTGCCTCGTCCTTCAGATTTGGAAAGAATGTTGGAAGTACTATCTCCACATTGAGGTGAAAAGATGACATGACTTTTGGGAGAAATTAAGGGTGCATCCTTAGCACCAACTTGTCCCTGATGAAATGTGGAATGTGGTTCTGATGCCACTAGTGCCTGTATCTCACTGATCCTGCGTGCTGAGTTAAGGCCAACCACGAGAGCAGTCTTTATAGTAACCAGTCTGTTATCCACTGATGCAATGGGCTCAAAAGGTTTGTGGGCCAGGACGCCCAGCACCACGTTGAGGTCCCAGATCAGGTGTGGTTGCTTGTCTGGGGGATACAATCTGGTGAGACCCACCAAATGCTTCTTGATCACGGGATTGTAGGAGGAGAAGAGGCTATAGTTTTTGTAAGCCCCTATGACTGCCAGATAAGTATGACTGGTGTCTACTGTGAGAAACTAGAAGGTGTCTCACCCACTAGTCCCCGGGGATCTGACATGCAGGTGGCCAGGAGACAGCCATCGCTTTTGGATCCAGTTCCTGGGGGTGGACCAGTGCAGGAGGATCACCTGGATGGGGGGATCCTCGGGGAGTGGAAGTGGAACACCGACAGATGAGACAGTATCCCCCTTCTTATAGCACCTTTTCCCCATCCTATCACTTAGGATACCAGGAAACTCTTACTCCTCCCCCCTTTCCCACCCCAAACACTTTCTCATGACACGAAAGACAACGTACTAACACCAGAGCCATTTACCTGACATGTCACAACACAAGGGTCAGGCAAAGTCAGGCAATTAACCAGAACCACACACACCTGACGGCCCTTTCCCTTCCCCACATGGATAAAAGGTAGAGCACAAGAGCACATTATGAGCAAAGCAGACCGCACAACTAGATAGCTGTCCCAGGGCGGCAGTTCAAGAGGAAGAGAAAGACAGCGAGAACCGAAAGGGCGACAAGGAGAGAAGCGACTTTGGTTTTTTCGAGTCAGACCCACAAAGCCTGCGAAAGGAATCATAAAACTGCGAACAATAGCCAGCGTGTGTTGCAGCAGATGTCAACGGTACACAGAGCCCTCCTACACTGATAACAAGAACAGGGAGAGATTCTTGCTACCATGGTACCTTCCTTGACTCCAAAGACAACAAAAGCCAAGCGGTTCATCACAGCCAGTGAGTCAACAGGTTAACCGATACGAAACCGAACTGTGTTCAAAGAAAGTTGAGAATGACAAATTAAGGGAAAATCAAAGAACTGTTAAAAACCTCAGGGGAAAACCAGCTACAGATGTGTCCGGCACCACGAGGGTGCTCACTAGAGAGACTCTGGTTCATTCCCCTATTGTTGGACTACCAATACCAGAAGGCCTTAGGAAAGCCGCAAGGAAAAGGTCAAAGTGGTCATACAGGGATCTAGCAAATACCCCTGTAAAGTCGAAAGTCTTTGACCGACAAGTAATTGGAAAACAAGGGAAAGTGAATCCCACATAGTGCAAAAGTAGAATGAACTGAGGGGCTGGCAAACGTGAAACCGACAGAGGAATGCCTGCCAAACTGGGCGAAGCATGATGCCCCAATGAACATTGTGTTGACAAGAGTGAACCCGACAGAGGGTTGTCCATAGTGGATTGTCAAAAAGGACATTAAGACTTGTGAATAAAAGTCATAGTGAATCTGACGGAGGGAGGCTAACATTCGAGAAGGGTCTGAACCCGGAAGAGGGGGATCCGGGGTGAAAAGTCATCACCCAATGTACATACAGAAAATAACTTTTTGTTTGGTTATTTTGAACACATCAGGTCCTCGAAGGGAAGAGACTTTTTTTCTTTGCATAAATGAGACTTAACCACCGAAGATCCTGATACCTGAGAACAGAACTGTAGTCTTGCGCTGGGAAAGCTCGAAAGTGTGCTGTGCTCAGGGTCCCACCTTGTCCTGTGCTCAAAACGTGGGGGAGACCCCGACTACCACATCCTGACTTATCATTTTGTGAACACTTCTTTCTTTCTTATGAACCCTATGCCACACACTTTTTTGTATTTAGTTGTAAGGATTGGCAATAGTTTATTTTTAGTATAGGCCCTTTTATTTGACAAGACGCCTCTAGGACTGCCTTATATTTCATGGTAGTAGCATGCTCCCATCTTAGATTTAGGTTTAGATTAGGCGTTCTTACCACCTACCTGTACAGTTTAATAAACACCCTTGAAATGTAATCACTTGTGTCTGTCTTTACTAAACAACACACCAGGGGAATAAAATTAGAACAAAGACTATAAATACCGGTGGGGAATGTAAGGAACTCATGGTGGCAACAGTAAAGATACACACACGTGATCAGAGTTCAAGGGTATTTATTAAACTGTAAATGCAGGGTGGAAAAAAACACATTATCTAAACCTAAATATAAGATGCGAGCAAGCTTTGACCATCAAATGTCTTTTTAAACAGTTCTTCAGGCTTCATCCCTGATTGTTGGCGTCCCTCTGCCAGGTCCACTCTCACCAACCTTTACAGACAGTTCACTGTGGACACCCCTTCGTCGGGTTCACTTCGATCAACACACTATTCTGGTTGTCGGCTTCCCTCTGTCGGGTTCACTTTCGCCATCTTCTACAGACAGTTCACTTTACTTCGTGACTTCAAACTTCACCCCTTCTCATTAGCATCCCTGCACCGGGTTCACTCTTGCCAACTTTTACGAAACACAATGTTCATTTACTGATTTCACCATGCTGGATTCATTTCCTTTAGCTTCACAATCATCTGTCGCTCAAAGACTTTCGACGGTACAGAGGATTTTAAAAGACCCCTGTATGACCACTTTGACCTCTCTTCACTTCTTACAAGGCCTTCTGGTTACGGTAGTCTCTACTGTTGGGTAATTGCCACGAGTTTCCTGCATGAGCACCCACTTCATTCTGGATGCCTCTATTGCTGGTTTTCCCACTCGTTTCTCAATAGCTCCTTTAAACCTTTCAAAGTTCAAATTAGCTGCTTGCTACTTTTCGTTCCACAGAGTTTGGTTCCTTATTGACTCTCCCCTCGACTCGCCAGCTTTGATGAACCGCTTGGCTTTCCTTCTCTTTGGAGTCAAGGTTGGTACCACTGAGACAAGCGTCTCTCCCTGGCTTGGTAATCAGCGGAGGAGGGTCTCATGTACCAGTGACATCTGCTGCAACACATGTTGGCCTTTGTTTGCGGTCTTATGTTTCCATTTGCAGAGGTTTCACAGGCCTTGATCGGAAAGGGCAAGGTCACTTCTCTCCTTGTCACCCTTTCGGTATTCGCTGTCTTTCATCTCCTCTTGAACTGCCGTGCTGAGTTAGCTCTCACGTTGTGTCATCTGCCTTCCTCATCTTGTGCTCTTGTGCTCCACCTTTTACCCCGGTGGGGAATAGAAAGGGCCATCAGGTGTGTGTGATTCCGTTCAACTGCTTGACCATGCCTGACACTTGGGTAGGGACATGTCTGGTAAACAGTTTTATCATTAGTCCATTGGGTGGCACTAGAGAGCCCGACAAAGATGGCGGTCTCTCTTTGAGCTCCGTGCAGAGTTCCGACATATCCTGATGCAATAGCAGCATTTGAGGCGGTACAACCCTCAATAGCGGTGCGACCGAACGCGCTGGAGGTCCCTGCCTGCAATGAGCAGCCCGGTGCAACGGTGATCGCTGCCGTGCCTGCATCGTGAACCTGATCAACCCGCCGGCATGAAGAGGAGCAAATAGACAGTAAAAGACCCCCTCAGCCCGCCCGTTGTTAAGGTGTGAGGAGAACTGCAGTGCCCATTCCTGCTGAATAGATCGGAGTTGGTGTAGCGGAGAGACAGTGGTGGACGTGGTTTGGCCCAGGCGGAGGTGAAGGAGCGGAGCAACAGAGATTCTGGACCGGCCTGGGCCCGCCTGTGGTCCGGGCAGTGAAGGTGAGCAGAGGAGGGGGTACGAGGCGGCAACGGGGCACGCCACCACCCCTCAGATACTGTAAGCAGCTCCACCCCTCTGTGAGGGGGGCCGAGGCCAGCCCAGAGAGCTTGATAGTGGAGAGAAGCAACTCCGGGGGAAGAGGCAGTTGGGAGCCTGCCTTTGGAGCCTGACATCCAAACCGAGATCCCCGGACAAGCGGAAGGAAGACCCTGATAGCTGGCCCAATTGGTGGACCGAGGGCCTCCATGCTGGTTGTGTTGTGGCGCGAAGGGAGCCTCTAGCCTGCCAGCTGGGTATATAGTCAGTGTCCCCCACTTAGGGAGCCGGAGGCAGTCTGGAGCCTGCTCCCACAGTGCAGCAAATCTGGAGTCAACAAATAGTGTGGCATTAAGCCAGGAGAAGGCCTCAGTAGTGGAGACCCTGGACCGGTGAGGCCCCCTGGGACTACCAACTGTACGCATAGATTCTGAAATGGAAGATGGCAGGGCCTTGACCCGGTGCAGAGGTCGGGGGATGGGGCAAACCTAAATATACTGACCCAGAGGTGGACGCAGAGGCGACATTGGGACCAGTGGTCAGACTTGGAGGGGACCAGCGCCTGAATATAGGACCCACTCAGACACTCGGCGATAAGCATGGGTCCCCAGCAATACATTTGACCTAGTGGTGCGCACAGCGGTGGCATCTCCTGGAGCGGGGGACTGACCTGGCTGCTCTGCTCCCACTCGGGGCCATACCAGAGCACCAGTGTGGGGCCCTCGGATCCCGCGGGTCCCACTGAAATAACTTTTCTGCCATCTACAGAGGATCCACAGCTTCACCAAATCCTGAGCTGCTACCTAAGTATTTCCCGCAATTCCCCCCCCACCCGGAACCGAGTTGGTCCTCCTGCATATATATAAAAAAAAAGAAATCATTAGCCCTTTGTCTTCCACGGGGCACAAAAGTGTTTGCGTCAAAAGGGGAGTTGGTAAATTCAGTAAGGTGAGATTGGTAGGGAGTGTGAACGAAACAGGAATGACCGGGATTATTATCATGAAATAAACAAAGGGAATTGTGGGAATGGTAGTGTTTTATCTGAACAGGTTGAGAGTGCGGGAAATAATAATCAGAGGGAGGGGACAAGGAAAAGCTGGGAGTATTGAGGTAGGCAACAGAAAACCAAGGATTCTGGGGATTGTGATTTTTGAGGGTAACAGAGTTTGGGCTCCTAATTGGTTTACCAGAGGTGTAAGGGTGGTTGGATTTTATTAAGGGAGCTTCTTCGGGTGTGAGGGAGGTAGATGTAGAATACCAAAAGAAAACCTTTGGGACATCGTCCTCTTCTCCTTCTCCCTCGGCATAATACTGCGTCCCACCTGGGTCTTATCCCCCAGCACAACACCGGGCTTCCCTACCCAGGTGATCCTCCCTCGCTCGTCCACCCGCAGGGTTGGGATCTGAGAGCACCAGTGCTCAGTATGCCATATGCCAGACAAAAAGTGCTAGCAAGACCAATATAATGGATTCTTTTGCAGCTCAGAAAAAGCACCCCGACCTAGAGGGAGACAAGGACAATGAACCCCTCCAGACGCAGAAAACGGGCCACAAGAATAACAAAAGTCTTGAGGCCATTGCCGCACTGCGATCCTCCCTAGAGTGTAAAATTGATGAGGTTGCTTAGTGAAAGAGTTACCACAACTGAATTGCTACTACAAGAAACCACCTCCACTACAGCTGAACTAACACAAAGACTGAAAACCCTGCTAGTTAAAAATGCCATACTGGAAGACTGCGTGGAAGATACAGAGACACTTCTGACGTAACAGCGTCAGAGTATTTGGAATACCGGACGGCAGTGAGGATACGGACCCCACATCATATAATGAAAACTTGATTCTGCAGCAGGTGGGTCCTCGGAAGTTGTCGCAAGGATTCATGATTGAAAGGGCATATCAATCTTTGCCGAAAAGAACCCCCCAGGACTCCAGGATCCAAACCAAGACAGATTATAGCGAGGGTCCTCAACTTCAGGGATCGAGTAGTAATACTGCAACACTCAAGGAAGTGAGGCACCCTGCAGAGGTCAAATATTAAGATCGTAATATATACGATTGGTCCAGAAGAAGCACAACAGCTTCATCCCCACGAAGGATAGACAGCATCATCAAGGTCTGAAATACATGCTCATTTACCCAGCCAGGTTGAAAGTATTGTACAAAGGGAAGGCGCACATGTTGGACACCCCAGAAGAGGTAAATGTGTGGATGGACCACAATGGAAAGCAAGAAAAGAACATGGAGACCAAACTGGATGGCAAGGGATGCACACACAGTGCTTACCAAATTGTCAAGCATGGTTCCGTCCAATTCATAAGTGCTAATACAACTGATTGCCTGGAAAAGTTGCTTTGTGGCAGGGGCAAGACGCTGATGCCCAGGGTGCAGACTACCCGATTCCCCCAAGGTAGTGTTTACTACTGGTACCAGCTAATCAGTGCAATTGCATATACCCTGCTGGCCTTGGTGCTACGACGAGTACAGGCACACTCGAGCGGCTGGAAGCTGTTAGGTACTGTTACTGTCCCACGTTGTGGAACGCACTGTTGGTTACAGTTTGTTTTGTTAGCATGGCTTGCCATGAGCTATGCAGTTGAGAAATCTGGGTGATGCTGGGCGACGGGGGGGGAGGGGTGGTGTCCCCTCATTGTGACTCTTGGCCGTGGAGAGGGTGTTTGCAATATACTAATGGCATTGAGTAAGAATTGTGACTTGGAACGTCAGAGGGTTGGGGACATATTTACGTAGGAACTGTGAGAAACCAGAAGGTGTCTCACCCGCTAGTCCTCAGGGATCTGTCATCCAGGTGGTCAGGACACGGCCATCGCTTTTGGATCCAGTTCCTGGGGGTGGACCAGTGCAGGAGGATCACCTGGGTGAGGGGTTTTCGGGGAGTTGGAGTGGGTCACCTGATGGCGAGATGCGGTATCCCCCACCCTGTAACAACTTTACTCCATCCTACCCGTTAGAATATTTAGGAACTTTACCCACTTCCCCCCTTTCCCGTCATTCACACTTTCACATGGACAGCCCGCTCTGGGAGAAAACAGACTCGCAGCCGAGCATTGTACCTGACATGTCCCAATACTATGGTCAGGCAAGTATGGTAATCACACACACCTTACTTCCATTAAACATTTCTAACACGGATAAAAGGCAGAGCACGAGAGCACACTCTGAATGAGGCAAAGCACAAAAAGGAACAGTATTTTCCAGACAGCAGCTGAACAAGTGAAGAAAGACGGCAAACCAAGAAGGGTGCGCAAGGAGGGAGGTACCCTTGACCTTTCCAACGAGAAACCGTTGCTTTCCAGAACCCTTCATATTAGAAAGCGAAAGGCCAGGAAACCAGACTGAAGAATCCTGTATTGTGTGTCGGAGATACCCAGGGCACACCTGCACAGCTGACCGAGTTGCGGAGGAACAGCACCCGCCGTGGTATCGTCCTTGGCTGCAAAATCAAAGCAGCGCCAGAGAGATCAACACAGCCAGTGAGTTGGGGAATCTGATGCAAGACCGGGCTGTGTTGAAGTCAAGATTGCTTATTTTAGATAATTCGTCTCCAGCTTGCTGGCCTCGGAAATGTTTTCCCTGTAGAGGGCGCTGCGCATCGACGTCTGCCGAGTTGGTGTCCCTCGACAGCCACCGTATCGGCGCCGACGTCACCATGCCCATAAATAGCCACACGCGGCGTCCGTTGCTCAGTTCCGTTTTTTTAGCATAAGATAAGTCTTGCATGAATTGGCTATTGACCTTGAAGGAGCGCGAGCTGCAACCACAAGGGAAGTATTACTGCAGGGATGGATGGGAGGGGCGATAAGCAATACGTCGGAGGAACATCCCATCGAAAGAACGTTACCAGGTAAGAAGTAACTTGTTCTTCGAAGGGATTGTGTCCTTCGACGTATTCCTTATCTTAGATAGACTCCCATAGCAGTGGCATGTAATTGGAGGTGGGAGTAAGAATGTCATGTATCCCTTTTAGGAATGAACCGAATGTAATACGGCTTTGCCAAATCTGGTCTCTTGACTAGCGGAGGAATCCAGGTTGTAAAATCTTGTGAATGTATGTGCGGACGACCATGTGGAAGCCGCACATATGTCTCGGACCGGTACCCCTCTTTGGAGGGCCGAAGAGGCTGCGATACCCCTGGTTGAATGAGCCCTAAGATTCTGAGGGGGCTCTTTCCCTGCCAGTTTGTAACAATCCACCTGGAAATGGTCTGTTTTGTTATGGGTAGTCCCAACTTGTGACCTGAGTAGCCTACAAACAGTTGGTCCGCTTGCCTAATCCTAGCCAGTCTGCTGATGTAAAAGCTTAGAGCTCGCCTTGGGTCCAGCCTATGTAGCCTTTCAGAGTGATGTGAAATTCAGAAACCACCTTTGGGAGGAAATTAGGGTTCACCTGTAGGACAACTTTGTCCTTATGGAAAATTGTATGGGGGGGGGTTTACAAGATAGAGCTTGTAATTCGCTCACCCTCCTAGCAGATGTTAGTGCTACTAATAGGACAGTTTTAAGAGTGAGAAATCTCAGTGAACAAGAGTGGAGTGGTTCAAAGGGAGTACCCATTAGGAAATTTAAGACTAAATTTAAGTCCCATAAGGGAACTTGGAATGGTCTTGGAGGATAGACATTAGTTAATCCCTTGAGAAATTGTATTACTAAGGGAAGTTTGAAATACGATGGTTCCTCCGCAGTGCGCTTGAAGATTGATAGCGCCGCGAGATAGCCTTTTACAGTGCCAACTTGAAGGCCTGAGTTTGCCAAGTAGAGGAGAAACGATAACACCGTTGGTGTACTGCAGGAAAAAGGGTCGATATTGTCCTCTCTACACCAGCTGCAAAATTTGTTCCAACGGCAGCGGTATAAAGACTTTGTTACTGGCCTTCTGGCCGAAAGCAACACCTCCATGACGTCATCAGGGAGGTCCCAATACTTGTACCTCAACCTTTCAGAAGCCAAGCGTGAAGGTTGAGGGTTCTTATGTCTGGATGGAGAACCTGACCTCCCTTCTGCGAGAGAAGATTCTGTTTGAGAGGAAGACGGATTGGAGGGCAGATGGACATGTCCAGAAGGTCCGGGTACCACGTGCTCCTGGCCCAGTCCGGGGCAATTAGGATCATGGTTTTCTGGAATCTTCTCAACCTCCTGATCATTTGAAGAATAACAGGGACTGGTGGAAACGCGTAAAGGAGTGGAAACTCCCAGTCCACTACAAACGCGTCCGCTAGAGCTCCTCTCTGGGGAAATTCCCTTGAACGGAACAGATCGCACTTCCTGTTGGTACTGGTGGCGAACAGATCCACCTGAGGGGTTCCCCAAAGGGCGAAGATCTCTTGAAAGACTTCCTGAGCTAGCTCCCACTCGTGGGAGACTGTGCTCTGCCTGCTCAGAGCGTCCGCTGTCAAGTTCTTCTCTCCGGCTAAGTGAACTGCCAATAGAGAGGTTCCTTCCTGAATTGCCTAAAACCAGAGCTGCATTGCCTCTCTGCACAGTGGCAGTGACCCTACTCCTCCTCTTTTGTTGAGGTAGTGCATGGCCACCGTGTTGTCCATCATTATCAGGACATATTTCCCCTGTACTGATGGCAGGAAAGCTTTCAGCGCTAGTCTGATCGCTCTCAGCTCTAATAGGTTGATGTGTAGTCTGGACTCCGATGGAGACCAACGACTGCTGATGGTCAAGTCATTGGCATGGGCTCCCCACCCCGTGAGTGAGGTGTCTGTGACTACTGTTATCTCCGGCCATGGTTGCCAAAACAGTTCTCCTTTCAAGATGTTCTCTGGATAGACCCACCATTGAAGGTCGTGGGCTACCTTGTCCGAAATCCGGAGGAGATCTGTCATTCTTCCTGAGTATTGTGGCCACTGGGTTCTTAGTGCCCACTGGAGAGATCTCATTCTCAGGCGAGCCTCTTGCACAAGGAAGATGCAGCATGCCATGAGGCCTAGCAATCTCAAAAAGTAGAAGGCTGGGAGATGTTGGGCATTTTGAAACTTGTTGACCATCTGCAGAATATCTTGAGCCCTCACCTCTGGTGGCAAGACTTTTCCCAGGGAAGTGTCCTGGAACGCTCCGATGAACTGGAGTCTCTGTGATGGTATCATCTGTGACTTTTTTAAATTGAGGGAGAAGCCCAGTTTGTGAAGGAAGTGGCAGACATAATGTAGTTGGTTCTGAGCTTGTTCCGAAGATACAGCTCTGATCAGCCAATCGTCCAGGTAGGGGTAGACCTGGATCCCTTCCCTCCTTAAACCTGCAGCCACTACCGACATTAGCTTGGTGTAGACCCTTCGGAGTGGAGGTCAGCCCAAATGGCAGAACTCGAAATTGATAATGAGAGCCGCCAATTGCGAACCTCAGGTATTTCCTGTGTTTGAGATGGATTGGCACATGGAAATAAGCATCCTGGAGGTCCAGAGATACCAGCCTGTCCTGGATCTGGAGGGCCTGAAGGATCTGAGAGAGAGTTACCATCTTGAACTTGTCCTTCCTGAGGAACTTGTTCAATTCTCCTAAGTCCAAGATAGGTCTTAGTCCTCCGTCCTTCTTCGGTATGAGAAAGTAGGGGGAGTACCAGCCCTTGTTCCTCTCCGCTACAGGTACCGGTTCTATGGCACCTTTCCCTAGCAGGACTACAATTTCCTGCAAGAAGAGCGGATCTGGAACTTTTAGAGAGCTGTGCCCCGGTGGATGACTCTGAGGGATGCGTAGAAAGGGTAGGCAGTAACCTTGGGCAACTGTCTCCAATGCCCAAACATCTGACGTAATAGCCTGCCATTCTGTCAGATGGTGAGTTAACCTGCCCCCTACAGTTGTTTTTTGTGGAAAGACCTGAGAGTTGTTTGGGGGCAGCTGATGCAGATGCCGAGAGTAAAGAGGCACCTGCTGCTGCTGCGGCCTTAGTACTTTTGACCCGTCCACCTCGGGTGGATCTCCTTTGGCCTCTTTGAGCCGGCTGTCCTCTGCCTCTCCCAAATGCGGAATAATAGCGAAAGGACTTTCCTCTCCCAGAGGTTCCTGAGGGGCGAAAAGGAGTTTGGCGGATTGCAGCTCCTAAAGATTTTGCTGCTGCTTTAGATGTTTGCAACTTTTTCAGACTGAGGGATGCGTAGAAAGGGTAGGCAGTAACCTTGGGCAACTGTCTCCAATGCCCAAACATCTGACGTAATAGCCTGCCATTCTGTCAGATGGTGAGTTAACCTGCCCCCTACAGTTGTTTTTTGTGGAAAGACCTGAGAGTTGTTTGGGGGCAGCTGATGCAGATGCCGAGAGTAAAGAGGCACCTGCTGCTGCTGCGGCCTTAGTACTTTTGACCCGTCCACCTCGGGTGGATCTCCTTTGGCCTCTTTGAGCCGGCTGTCCTCTGCCTCTCCCAAATGCGGAATAATAGCGAAAGGACTTTCCTCTCCCAGAGGTTCCTGAGGGGCGAAAAGGAGTTTGGCGGATTGCAGCTCCTAAAGATTTTGCTGCTGCTTTAGATGTTTGCAACTTTTCCAGACTGAGGGATGCGTAGAAAGGGTAGGCAGTAACCTTGGGCAACTGTCTCCAATGCCCAAACATCTGACGTAATAGCCTGCCATTCTGTCAGATGGTGAGTTAACCTGCCCCCTACAGTTGTTTTGTGTGGAAAGACCTGAGAGTTGTTTGGGGGCGGCTGATGCAGATGCCGAGAGTAAAGAGGCACCTGCTGCTGCTGCGGCCTTAGTACTTTTGACCCGTCCACCTCGGGTGGATCTCCTTTGGCCTCTTTGAGCCGGCTGTCCTCTGCCTCTCCCAAATGCGGAATAATAGCGAAAGGACTTTCCTCTCCCAGAGGTTCCTGAGGGGCGAAAAGGAGTTTGGCGGATTGCAGCTCCTAAAGATTTTGCTGCTGCTTTAGATGTTTGCAACTTTTCCAGACTGTCATCAGCCTTTTTACCGAAAAAAGAAGAGCCGTCAAAGGGCATATTCAAAAGTCTGGCCTGTACATCTGGAGCAAAGCCAGACTTTCGTAACCACGCATGCCTGCGGATTGTAGTACTTGCCGCCATGGCCCTGCTGATACTGTCAGCGGAATCAATGCTAGTTTGAAGAGATTCGCACATGGCATCTTTGCCATCTTTAATGATGTTATGGAAGGCTTCCCTTTCATCTCCTTCCGGTATGCAGTCAGCCGCTGATGAAGCACACTCCCACAGTCTGTTACTGAACCTGGTGAGCGTCATACTACAAGCAGAAAATACTTTTTTTGCCATAGAATCGTACCTTTTGTCATCCCTGTCCTGAGGAACAGTAGGCTAAGCGGATCTGCTGCTTGGTGAAGTTGCCGCTTGAACCATCAGGCTCTCTGGAGTCAGGTGTTTTGATAAATATTCAGGGTCAGCCGCAGCTACCCTATACTTGGCTGACAATTATTTATTGACTGCAGGGGTAACCTCAGGAGTTTCCCAATTTGATGAAATGTTCCTTTGTAAAGCTGTATGGAAAAGGACTACAGGATCCTCCTGTGGACCTTTATCTAGTATGTCTGTAAGGTCATACTGTTGAAAAACAGGTGAAGGCGCAGACCAACCCATGAATTCAATAATTCTTGCCATCAGGGTTCTATAGGGGGTTTCGGCATGTTCCCCTGGGTCTGGTTTGGCAAATTCCACTTCTGGGGAAGTGTCCAACCCACTTGCCTCATATAAGGATTCCTGTAGGTCTTTCAACCTTCTTTCCTCGGAGGTAAAATCTTCTGAAACAGGTGGTGTGGTCCTCTGCAGCCCGAAGGGTCTTTCTTGATCAGAATCCTCCCCTTCTTCATAGATTGAAGTTAATCTGGGGTACTCTGACCTCAGAAATGGTGTAAAACCCATTTCTAAAGCAGAAGGAGCCAAACTTGTCATTATTGGCCGAGAAAAAGTCGATGTCGTCGACGTCGATGTGAAAGGCTTCGAAGGCGCCGAGAAAGGCGTCGAGAAAACTGGAAGAGGCCTCGAGGACCTCGAGAGGATCGGGATCCTGCTCGAGGATGTTGACGACATTCTCAGCGTCGTGCTGGAGGCTCTGGGTATAACCGTTGGCTGTGAAGTAGCCGTGGGTTTTTCTTTTATCAGCGTCGATGTCGGCGTCGACGATGGCGTTGATTCGATCGACCGATGCGTCGAAAAACCCTTCGATAACGGCGTCGATGGTGCCGATCTATGAGTCGAAGGGACTATCGACGACGGCGTCGACGATGGTGCCTTTCTACCCGATGGCCCGTGGCGCTCTCGGGTGGACTCTTTCGCCGGGTGCAAACACTCGCAGCGTTTCGATTTTTTGGGTTTTTCACCCAGGGTATCACCCTCAGCTGTCTTCGAGGGGGTCGAGGCCGCTTTCTCGAAGACGCTTAGCATCTTTTTCCTGAATTCTTCCCACTCAGCCTGAGAGCTGTGTTTTGTGGGGCAGGAGACCCTTTCTGGGGAAACAGAAGATGACGAGGAAGGGGATCTTCGACGTCTCTTTTTTGAGTGTCTAGATCTCGATGAGTGTTGGGAGCTACTTCGAGCTCTAGAATGGGAATGCTTTCGATGGCGAGGAGACAAATGCCTCGACCGAAGAAACTTTCGAGGAGGTTTTGACTGACTTACCTCTCTCGAGCTTCCCCTTGCCTCCTTCAAGGCTTTCGCCGTTATGGATATGCAGTCCTCACACTCCGAACAATGGTGCTCGACTCCCAAGCACCACAAACAGATCCTGTGAGGATCCGTTAGCGACATTTTCTTTCCGCAGTCTCGACATTTTTTGAAGCCGGATTGCTGAGTCGTCGGTTTGGATGTGGAAGCCATCGAGTACGAGTTGGTTTTATCGAGGAAATATAAGAGGTTTATCTGACTGAACTGAGCAATGATATTCCGAGGCCCCACGAAGCGCGGAAAAATGGAACTGAGCAACGGACGCCGCGCGTGGCTATTTAAGGGCATGGTGACATCGGCGCCGATACGGTGGCTGTCGAGGGACACCAACTCGGCAGACGTTGACGCACAGCGCCCTCTACAGAGAAAACATTTCCGAGGCCAGCAAGCTGGAGACAAATTATCTAAGTTAAGGAATACGTCGGAGGACACAATCCCTTCGAAGCTTAATTTCTGATAGATGTTTGCACTTACGGCGAAAAATACAATACCAGTGACAAAGTGGTCCCGCACCACAAGGGTACTCAATCGAAGGTCTCTGAAAGGTATGCAGCCTAGAAGTGGCAGAAACGAAAGTGGAAGATTTGTGAGAACATTGTGTGAAGTGAATCTAAGTGGTCCTGCAATGGTTTATGCAAAACCGAAGCACATTCGAAAGTCTACGAGTTTTGATATATAGAGGAAAATGTAGAAAGTGAGATTACATGGTGCAAGCCGAACGAGGGAGACCAATTGTGAACATTGTGTCAAAGGGGTCTGAGCCCGAACGAGGCAGATCCATGGTCCGAGCCCTATCAAGGGGAAACCAATTGTGAACATTATGGTAAAAAGGGGTCTGAGCCCGATCGATGGAGACCCATGATGAACACTGGAAGTGAGAACTTGAGAATTTAAAAATCCTGATCAGAAAGGAACTTTGGTGCTTGCTTGTTACGGCAGGCCCTCTGCAGTAAGAGACTGTTATTGGGAAAGAGGCTTTGGCAGAAGGCCCCAATACCAATGCTTTGAACTGTATCCTGGTGGCAGAAAAGGCAGAGTGTGTGCGAAGCTCGAACGTGCCGCCTTGCCCCGTGCTGAAAACGCGGGGAAGGGAAGCCAACTGGCTCAACTATCCTGACATATTTCTTTAACACTTTTCTTTTTGCATACACTATTGTCCCAAACCATTTGTATTTAGAAGTAAGGGTTGGCAATAGGTTTATTATTATAGGTCATTTTACTTTGACAGAGACTCAACTAGGACTGCGTTATTGTTATTTGATGGTCTTAGCTTGCTCCCATCCTTAGATTTAGCTTAGATAGGCGTTCAACGAACCCATTGAAGTTCAATAAACACCCTTGAACTGTGATCACTTGTGCGGTCTTCACTGTTTGATACCATGCCTTCCTTACAGAACCGCAGGAAAAAGATGATCGCATTGTTGCAGGAGACGCACCTTCTGTCTGTGGACCAGGAGACACTGCTAGCCAGATGGGGGGATACGGCGCCAAAGACTCTACATTTGTTAGGGGAGTCCTTGTGTGGATTGATGCGCAAGTCCCCTTCTGACTTATAAGTCCTGAAATAGATAAAGAAGGCAGGTACATGATTGTACATGGGCACATAGGTCACCAGGCAGCAGGGGTGTTGCTAGGTCTGGAAAAGATCCAGGGGTATGCTCATTTTGGGACCGTCAGGAATGGGGGCTAGCTAGCCTTTTTGGTTGTAACCCCTGAGCTTCTATCCGGTGCTACAACCAAAACACCATGGGCTATAGCACCCTCAGCCCTCGCCCCCTAGCAAAGCCTCTGCCAGGAGGTGTGTATAGTGAATTCTTACTGCCCAAACCATGCAATACACTCTTTCCTCCGACTCTTGAGACTTAAACTAGCACATTTGAGGGGGGTCTTCTTTCTGTAGGGGGGACTTGACAGGTCGGATTCCTCGTGGTCCAGATCACAGTCGGCAAACGAGGCCCTGAACACAATAATTAATGACTGTGCACTAGCAGACATTTGGAGGGAACAGAGCAAAGACGCAAGAGGGTATTCCTTTTATTTGGCTCCACATAAGCAGTACAGCTGCGTACCCCATATGTTAGTCTGTGCTGAACAGTTGATGGAGTTCACGAAAGCGGTATACATGGGACAAACCATTTCTGACCATTCCCCACAGGTGGTGAACTGGACCACCTCGCCGCCCCCAATTCCATCATGGCGCCTTTCAGCCGAGACGCTTCTGGATGAATTGTTCAGGGACCAGCTGAGAGAAGTTCTGGTTCACTGCCTGGAGACAAACATTGGCAGTGTAGACAGCTGGAACACAATATGGGAGACCCTGAAGGTGGTTACGAGAGGGGAGGCTATGGCAGGAGCGGGAGGGATCAGGAAAACACTGAAGGGAAAACTGGGTTATATTGAAAATAGAATCTGTGCTATCGAGGCGATCGATGCTAAAACACTACTGAAAGGGATTTCACCTCCTACGTAACCAGTGTGGGGAAACATGGGAGAGGCTTCAGCACTTCGACCACGCAACACACACAGCGCGCATGCACACAGAAGGGGATAAGTCAGGGAGATTGTTGTCATGGCTATGCATATCTGAACAAACCCAGAAACTGATAACGCAGATAAGGGATGAGTGTGGGGCACTCTGGAGATCACACAGCAAAATAAATAGTGCATTTAGTACATTTCATCGGACCATATACAAACATGAGACCCCAGTGGCCCCTGAGGAGCTGCGGTAGGCCTTCTCCCAGATCAATCTTCACGACTCTCTGCAGAACAGGCTGCTTCTCTGCAACTACCACTGACAGAGGAGGAACTAGGTGACGTGCTCATCAGGTCCCTTCCTGCTGGGAAGACACCAGGCTCGGACAGGCCACCCGGCAGAGTTTTACAAAACGTTTGCGCCCACCCTCACACCAGTGTTGCTGAAAGTATACGAGGAAGCTTGTAATGAAGGCAGGCTCCCCACTAGTATGAGGGAGGCAGTGGTAGTTCCCATACCCAAACCATAGAAACCGGACAATCTATGCGACTCATACCTCCCTCTAGCAATGCTGAACCTGAATTTGAAGACACTGGGCCTCATTACGGGTCTGGCTGTAACCCTGCCGGTGCTACCAGCAGGTTGTCGTCAGACTCGCAAAGAATTACCGGCGTGTGACTTCCCAGTGTGTTAGGCAGAATCACCTGCAGTACCCTTGGGGAACACTACAGGCAATTAGGACTACATGTGTAAGCACAATTTCACCTTTGGTACAAGCCTGTACTACACAGTAAAATGGTAGCAATGGCTGAGCAGCCAGACTTATCTCAAGAGTTTAAGTGAGCAGTAGAACAAGTTACACAAAGGACCAACAAATACACTTACTCAAGGTTTCTTGGTAAAAGAATATACATTTATTTACTCAGTCAGTTAGAAAACATTACACTAGCTAAGCCCGAGCGCGCAAAGGGCATCGTCTGGAGAGTTTCCTGGCTGTTGGGCTGTGGCTGCTGTGTGACTGAAGATCTCCTTCGTTTTCAGTCTGCTTCCCCTGAGGTTTGCCTGTGTGGCGCAGACAATTTGTGCGGAGGCAGGAGGGGAAACATCATTGCGCCGGAGCGCTGCCTGACCCCGCCCCCCTGCCCGCCCCCGGCTGCTCCCCCAGGAAGGAAGTAGAATTTAGGCCGGACCCAGACACCCTTGCGGCGCTAAGCCCGAGCGCGCAAAGGGCATCGTCTGGAGAGTTTCCTGGCTGTTGGGCTGTTTGGCTGCTTGCTGTAGCGGAGATCGTTCCGCCACGAGTAGAATTGGTAGTTCATTCACCCATTAGGAGGTTTGCATAGAGGAGCTGCACGACAGGATGAAACCAGCCCCAGCGTCCATGGACATCTCTGCAACGGGGCTGCGAACTAGACTCCAGGTAAGGCAAAGAGTTGCCTCTTTACCAGAGGCAAAGGGGACTCCTGAGCATTCATCGAAAGTGACCCCGATGAAACAAAGCCGCCTACCTTTTTGCAGCAATAAACGAAAGAGCCTTTCTGTGGGGGCAAACACGGATATGGGGAACAATGATCCTCAAATGTGCCCAAACCCAGAAAACTCACGATTGATACCAAACTCCCCAAAGCAGATAATGACATGCACTATTCCCTCTGTTGGGGGGGAAACGGATTCTTTTCCTATGCTTCAAGATCCATCAAAGTCCCAGAACGACGATACTAACCAGGAGAAGGGGAAAGATCAACACAGTGGTGTGTCAGATGCAACTACCCAAAGTGCTTGCTCTGTTCCCTCAAAAGAACATACCAAAACTCCAGTAGATTCCAATCCGCTCCCGGAAAATCCACAAGGGGAGGCTACAGGAGCCGACAGGGAGACTGGAATAACATATGCTAGAAGCGAAACTGATGTGAGAAAGGATTTATCCACTTCTCGAAGAGAAGTTGACGCTCACACGAGCCACCGTGCCGACAAACCTGTCAAAACTTGTATCGAACCTAATCTCGACGTGGAGCCAAGGATGGAGAGCACAACAGAGGAGAAGGTGGTGAGCAGACGTAGCATCACTCCAAAGGCGCCTCGAAATGCGAGAAAGAACTCCAGCATCGAGATGGCTCCATTATCTGAGATTGGAGGGACTCATGGAGATGATTGGGACGTCATGGAGTTGGCCCAATGGGAAAAAGCCCTGCAAGATTCTACAATCGATATGGAGAAAAAATCATGTCACCTAGGCTCCAGGGAGGCATCCCCAGTAGCTATTGATATTTTCCAGCCTTACAGGGAAGAGAATTGCATCCAGAATGATAAATTGGATATGAGGCCAAAAGATGGTACAAACGAGAGAAGTACACCCATGACCTTAGAAAATCCAGTGATGGAGCCGTGTCCAATTGGTGGGAATTACCCAGTAAAGGCGTGTTTAGATAAACACCCTCAAAATGATACTGAAAGGATGACTCCTTTAAGAACTCAAGGGTCCGGACTGCTGCCACCAGTTAACCTGAGTAACTCTAGCCTTGCGAGCAAAATCATGCAGGACCTTACGCTACTGACGGGGAAAATTCAAAGGGAAAAAAGGAAGAGTTTCTCCTTAATAAATGAGAGGATGGCAGCATTGGACATGGAACTTGAAAAAGGGAGTTCCTTTGTGACCGCCGATTCTGAGTCACCCACCATAAATCAGCGGGACGATAATGCGAAGCGAAACACTGATCCTGAGAAGAATAACACTAGCTCAGGTTGCCGAAAACAAGTTCCAAAACCACAACCTCCAGTCGGTGGACCTCGTACGACAACTCAAATGACCCAGACGTTGGCAATGGAAGATCCAGTGTCGAATTCGGATTTTCTACGAAAAGATCAAATAACCCAACTAATCAGCGAAGCCTGTATAACTGAAAGAGCAAAGGACATGGAACATATCCAACAAGTGATCATGACCTCGCTGACTATTTCATTAGTGCCTTTTCTCAAACTTTATGAGGTGATAAAAGATTCGGTACAAGAAGTTACTACTACGAACTTGCAAATAAAGGAGGCAAACATGCAAATGGATCTGTCCTTACAAAACCTGAATATACGAATAAATAAAGAAGCTGAACAAACTCAGCACTGGCAAAACCGCCTCGGTGATCTAGCAAGAAGGGATGCTAGTGATAAGTCACTGCTTATGGAAGCAGTCCTTGAAGACTGCAAATGGATGAGATCTTTGCATAACCAAAATGAAGTGGATCCGCAGGCGGGAGAAAATCTAAACCGAGGGAAAGGCCCTATGAAATTGAAACAAAGCAATGCACCTTCTGTGGACGACAAAAGGGATGATTTGGATAAATCTGCGGACTTGAGTGACCTGATCGATCTCATGGTCAAAATTAGTGATGAAGATGAGTGGGGAAGAATCAGTCCGTCAGATTGGAAGACAATTGATAACTGGGACATGGTCGATTTGGATTTATCCTCGAAAGGGGGTATGAAACCTCAAAAGGCCCCAATTACTAAGTCCACAGGGGGGCTAAGAAAAAAAGCTGCCCCTTCTGAAAAAGATCATGATGAGAATGATGAACAGCCCTGGTGCTTCAAAACCTTGGAACAAAAAAGGAAAGAGTTGGCTTACAAAGAAATTAATGTACGATTTCAACAAGAAAACACTCGCCCTGAGCAAAGAAGCACCTACAGCGAAAAGGACTGTATGGTTGATAAAAAAAGACAAAGGTTGCACGTTCCAATTCAAAAGAAACCATCTGTCTCCAGAGTACACTATCTGAAGCTGGAAACTACATCTAATGGACCTAGAAAGGCCCTTCTAAATAGACGTTATGTGGTGGCTCTCTGTAAGCAGATTCCAGCGCTTTGGGAAATTTCATCAGACGACATAAAAGTCGTCGAATTCCTAAGGGAACAGAGGACGGACCAAGTAATATTACATCTTACCTCAAATGAAATCAAACAGAAGTTTCTGAAGGCCAATGAATATCTTAAAAAAAAGGGCTATCGCCTAGAAGATTGGGACCGGGATACCAAATATATAAATTCAAAAGATACAACTTTGGGTGGAAGGAGACCCAGGGCGGAGCCCATAGAGCTTGGTAGGGAAAAACCATTGGCTCATGTTTTTAAATCAAATGATAGAGTGAGCGAGGAGGCGAGAAAAAGAGATGTAAAAGTACAGGAGACGGAGGGGGAGGAGAAAAAAACTAGAAAAGAAGGAAAAATCCTTAACGATCAATCCCCCACCAAGGAGTACCGTGCTGAGAAATTAAAAAACCTGAGATTCACAGTGGCTAACTTGGAAAATCCAAGGAAGAGAAAATTCAACCGGAATTACCCGGAACTCAAAATTAATGATCGGCAATGGACGATGACCACCCGTAATTCCAAAAAGAAGCAATAGAGTAAGGAAGACCAATATAGATCGGTATACTGTGCCTCATGGAATACCAGAGGATTTCAACATCTGTTCTCGAAGGATAGTGGCTTCCTAGCCAATTACGATCTAATCTCCATTCAGGAGTCCTGGCTGCGTGAAGCCCCAATATGTGAGGGCTATGAAGTCTATTTTAACCCGGCTAAAAAGGGTCCTAAAGGTAGACCATATGCGGGTCTGATGGTGCTAAAAAAATTGGATTCTCCACTGCAAGTCCTAGAACACAGTATACCTAATCCCTATGTGCAAATCCTATCAATGGCTCTTAAAGCAGAGAAACAGGAGGACTAAAAAAAAATGATTCTTATTAATACCTACTGGAGCGAAAACATGCCGAGCCAGAGGATTTACCTAAAATCCATCATGAATACAATTGACAAGTCCATGACTGAAGACAAAGATAAGTTGATTCTATTAAATGGAGATCTAAACATCAAACTTCTAGGTAAGGATGGTAAAATTAGGGAGATAGAAAATCTACGAGGAAACGAAAGTCGATGGATGAAGGAAATGTCTATCCGTGATATGAGGATGCTAAACAGCCAGACCAGAGGCGATCTAATGGGTGCAAACACATGGCATAGCGGAAAAACCGCTGCATGCCTAGACTACTGTTTCGTAGGTGGAAACACGCTTCCATGGATTAAATCTTTCACAATAACCAAGCTAGCTAATAGTGACCACAGCTTGTTGAGAACTGAACTTGCGTGGGACATTAGATTAACAACAAGGACTAACAAATGGAGCGAGACCGAAGTTTCGTGGGGGAGAAATCGATTGAGATTAAAAAATCAAGCCATACCGAAGTTGGTACATGACTATCAAGAAGCCTCTAATAAAGGTGAAGAGTCAGTTGAATACAAATGGCTGTTGGAAGCATTTGTGGTTAAGTATGATCCAGCGAAAGTGAACATCATAAAAAGCACGCCTATGATGACCTTGTAGTAACTAGAAGAAAGCAATATAGAGCAGAACTCAAGACCATAAAAAAGTCTAACAGCACGGAGAAAGAAGAGCTGTTGAGGAAATGCCGGCAAACTTATAAGAACTGGCTGCGATCAACCCGCTTCTTAAGAACACAAAGAGACGCTGAAAAAATGCTGGCAGCGATATCAACAAACAACACAAGATGCACTTGGGATTTAATTAATAATAGAGACTTGAACCAGTCAGCATTAGGCGTCAATCAAGTCTCAGAGGACAGTTGGTTCCAGCATTATACTGCACTGTTTAAAGGAACTACCAAGGAGACTGGACCAGAGATAAGACCTAAGGGTCCTGCCTGGGCCCTGGAATTCGATAGAGATGATATACTGATGCTCATTAAAAATCTCAGCACCTCCAGGGCAGCAGGCCCTGATGGTATCTCCAACAAAATGCTAAAAGAGAACTGTGAAGGTTGGTCTGACCTGATATATGCACTTTTCCAAAAAATAATGAAAGCCAGACAAATTCCAACTACGTGGACGGAGGCATATATAGTTCCCATTTTTAAAAAGGGGATCGTGGTAATCCAAGGAACTACAGGCCAATTGCATTGTTGGACTCCATCGGTAAACTCTTCGCGTCCATCCTGTTAAGGAATTTAAAAAAATGGGCCTCAGGAACCAACATCTTGGACGAAAGACAGACAGCCTTTATAAGCGGCGTAGGCACTGCCCTTAACTTGTTTTTGATAAACTTATTAAAGGCTAAAGCACTGAAAGAGAAGACCACAATCTATCTGGCTTTTATTGACCTTGAACAGGCGTTCGACGGAGTAAACAGAGAGCGCCTGTGGTCAAAACTGAGTACTTGGGGCTGCCCGAATGACCTGTTGGAAGCGATCCAAGCTCTCTACACTGACACTTCAATTCAGGTTCAAATTACTAGGAATGGTGGGCTATCAAGGAAAATCAAAACAGCTCGGGGAATTAAGCAAGGATGTGCATTGGCCCCCTTCCTTTTTGTCCTCTATATGGCGGACATGAAAACAGCACAAGACCAAATTCGTGCTTTCCCTCCGAAGATAAATGGAATGGAAGTCCCGTGGATGCTATATGCAGACGACGTGGTATTCGCTGACCAGACACCAATAGGCTTACAGCGAAGAATCAAAGCCTTTAATAATTATCTAAAAGGTAATTACATGCAAATTAACATAAAGAAATCGATGATTGTATGCATGAATTCGTGTCGTGGGAAAAAAACAGCGGGGAAACAACAGATATGGATGTTGGAAAACGAAAAACTGGAGGTAGTGGAAACTACCATATACCTTGGTATTAGGATAAATAAGAACTGTAATGAACAAGCCCACTATACCCTGATTCGTGAAAAATTGGTAGCTTTGACCAATCAAGGGGTATTCCTACACCGTAGGTATGGAAAATTCTCAATGTTGCCAATCATTACATTTTATAAGCAAAAGGTGGTGGACGTACTAACATACGGAGCAGAATCACTTCTAGCATTAAGATGGGATACCTGGAACTTATGTGAGTCCTACTTCTGGCGCAAGATCCTACATCTACCTAATTCGATTCCCTTAGTACTTATAAGATCAGAATTAAGACTTCAATCCATGGTCTCAATCACGATATGGAAATCCCTATCCTTATACCGGAAATGTATTCTGGACAAACCAGCGCAGCCTTACAAAATTCTAGCAAGCCCTGGCCTACCTAACGAAGATATAATCCTGCAGGAGTGGAAAAGGAGATGTGAGGAAACCCTGGTACAGCTGGGCATCTCGGATGATATCCTGAAGTGCAACCCGGACAAGGCTAAACGAATTGTACGGGAAAAAGATTGGGAGGAAACTCAGGAGAACAAACTGTTACGAAAGTGGTGTCCTAATATCATTTGGGAACGTAAAGCACTTAACATCCTCCCACCGTACCTACAGAAATTTCCATCTAAACACTACAGAGACCTGCTGTTGCGCTGTAGACTCAATATATGGTGCTCCCGTGAGGTAAAACTGAGAAGAAGACTTATTGAAAAATCATCAGCGTTCTGCAGGTTCTGCAGAAATAAGGACCAAATTGAATCTGTTAAGCACGTGATGCTAACATGTCCAGCCTTGGCATCAAAACGCCACTCATACTTGGGAAGTTACACAAGTAATATCTCCTTGGAAACTGAAGAGGAATATTGGGAGCGTCTCCTAACAGTCGAAAGAGCTGGGCGGACACTTGATGCTCTAAAGTTCGTAGAATCCCTAAAGCTGGATCAGGAGGAAAGTGATACAGTAGCGACCCAGGACAGAATAGTCTGAAGGATTATATTTGGGAATCCTGTTGAGGACCTTGAAATGTGGACATGAAAGCAAAAAAAAATTGATCTAAGGATGATGTTTTTTCCTTTTTTTCTTCTTGGGATAAATGTTGAAGGTTTAACGTTGATTAACCAATAAAAAAAAAAAAATAAGCAGCTCAATATCACACACTAATACACCACAAAGATCCAATCGGTAAGTAAATGTTTAGCTCCAAAATTAAGTGGGAGCAAAATGGCACTTCAGATACTTAATAAAGGAGGGAAAAAACAAGGTTATAAGAATAGGCAGCCCTAATACATTCATAGGCAGGGCAAAGGGTTTCAGTTAAATACAACCAGCAATTCTTCTCAATAGGCCTGGGCCAAAGTCAATGGTTCAGTCTTTTGCATAGGATAGCACAGTTCTGGTAAGTAACGGTTAAGTCTTTGCCACAGAGATCAGAAGAATTTGGCTAGGCGAAAAGTTTGACAATTGTTAAGGGAAGGACAAGCCTTTGTAGTTGAGGAAAGTTTCACGTACTTTCTCGATGGCCAACAAGATTTCCGGACCACATTTGCACAGTACCTTGTCAATGAAGAAAGCTGTAGCTGAGGCAGTTGTTCCTGGCAGTTCGAGCAGGTCTCGCTGTTCCTGAGCTTCAGTCGTGGGGACAAGAAGGAGGACGTCGGGAGGTTCCTTCAGTACCCAGGGAAACGTTGTTGAAGGACACTACATTCATAACGTCCCTGGTGGGTGCGGCTGAAGAAGCTGGAATCGGGGAACACCACAATGGAATTGATAGCTGAGGGCATAGAAGGTATATCCTGCAGATATAATGTGCGTGTACTGGGCATCCCGGAATGCATGGAAGGCCCAGACCCGACAGCCTAGACAGAAAATCTCCTGCTTCAAGAAATTCGACCTGGGAACTTGCCACAAGGATTTGCAGTTGAAAGGGCTTGCCGTTCACTACAGAAGAAGTCCCCTCTGGGGTCCTATCCCAGACCGATTATTTCCTGGATCTTGGATTTTGAAGATAGGGAGGTAATCCTGCAATTTTCCAGGGATGGCGGTGAGATACAAAGGGACACTTCAAAAATTGGTATGTACCCCGATTATACACCTACCGTACATAGGATGAGGAACTTGTTTTTGCCTGTTAAAGCAAGACTGTGACAATTAGGACTCACATATATCCTTATGTACCTATCCAGGCTGTAGGTCTTGTACAAAGGCAGGTCGCATTTCTTTTGTCAGTCCAGAGGCGGTGGCCATGTTGATTGAACATAATAATTTTCATGCTGTTGGTGACCCAGACACTCGAGATACTGAAGGCGCTGCTCTTTAGGAGCTCTGTGGGGATTTGACTTTCATGCTTTTAGCTCTAGATCAGAAGATTAACAGGCTCCTTTGGTGATGTGAAGATACTCCTGGCGGGACTGTTAACTGTTATATGGGGTATATATACTGTTCTCTCCTATGTGCATTGCTTTGATCCTGTGGAACACTGTCTTTGAGATTCTAGGTCAATGCTGCAATGGTACACATTCATGCTGCAACCCAGATGTTACTATTTACTGGGGGAAATGCTCTGTCACCCGCTAAGTAGACTCACCTAACCCACCTTTCTTTGGTTGATACCTGGCGCTGCCTGGTTGACAGCACCATTTCCCAGTACCCAATGGCTCTGTGGAGCCTTGGTGGTACGGGGACGCTCAAATCGAATATTACTGTTGGGCGATGGTTAACCCTTTTTTTTTACAGGTTTGTTGTTTGAATTCTGTTGTGTTGTTGTTGTATGGCTTGCACTTTGCCTTTATTAAATGAGGAGAGGTGTGTTGGGGGAACAATTGTGTGCTCTGATCAATATCTCTGTACTTGCTGGTCCTGCGTATGGGGAAGTGGTCTCTATGGTGGAAACAAGGTTCTCTGTGACTGTTATATTCGAATGTTGGGGTAGCCATATGCGAACAAGGGTGGCCATGGCGAAAGAACCTCAATTATGTCACAGCTTAAATTACTGACTTGGAATGTGTGTGGCCTAGGGTCCTATGTGCGCAGAAATAGGGTGAAATCCTATTTACAACGCAAGAAAATCTCTTTAGTGCTGCTCCAGGAGACTCATTTGAGGGCAACAGATCAGCAGGCGGTTATTAATCGCTGGGGAGGCACTGGTTATGGTGCCACATATTCTAAATTTGCCCGAGGAGTATTTACGTGGATAGATGGAGGGGTACCATTTCAATTGTTGGACAGTGACATGGAGAGGGGAGGTATTTGATCTTTCGAGGTTATCTTTATCACAGGGAAGTGCGTATTGTGAACTCTTCCTTTCCGAACCATGAGATACCTGCCCATCTTTGCATGCTATGTAATCGTATTGCAACTGGACGAGATGTCTTTTTAATATGGGGGAGGGTGACTTTAACTGTGTGTGGGATGTCACACTTCACAGGACCTTTCCTCTCTGAAACGGATTTTCCCTGGCCACGTGTGCTTTAAATACAGCACTGTCTGACCTGGATCTGGTGCATGTTTGGAAGCAGCTACACCCAGGTGATAGGGGGTATTCTTTTTATTCTTCCACTCATAAATTAGACACCTGTATAGACTATTTCTTTGTTGGCACAGGACAATTAACGGAATGTATTAGCGCAGCTTATGCAGGCCGAACAATGTCTGACCATTCTCCTTTGGTGGTAGTGTGGGAAAATAAAGGCCCCGACCCCTTTTTTCAATGTGGCACATGCCTGTGGACACCTTGGCTGATGACCTCTTTAGAGACAAATTGCAAGATACCCTGATTATTGGCGGGAGAAGATTGGAGTGTTGATAGTTGGGGCATTGTTTGGGAGACTATGAAAGTAGTGATATGGGGGGGAGTTATCGCTGGTGCAGGCGGTGTTCGCATAGTATGGCAGGCGGACCGGGAAGCCATGGAACACAAGATAGCTATGTCAGTCGACTGAAAAGGAACTTCATGAAGTTTGGTCTCAATGCCTACAAGCTTAGGCAAATTTAAGAAATTGCAAAATTTGATTATGCTACACGAGTAGCCCAAATGCATGTAGAAGGAGATAGATCTGGGAAAGCATTGGCATGGTTATGTAAGCGGGAGCGACTGAGGACTCGGACCACACTGCTGCATGATGAATGTGAAGCCCCATGGTGATCCCACACGGCTATTAATTACATTTTCACCGCATTCTACTCACAATTGTATAAACATGACATTCCGATCCCCCCCCCACTAGGATAGCTGAGGTATTGTCACTGATTCAACTACCAAAACTCTCTATTGATCAGAGGTCCTTCCTGGATCAACCTCTTACACTGGAGAAACTGGGAGAAGCAATAGTTTCCCTCTCTACTAATAAGACCCCGGGGAGTGTTGGCCTGCCAGAAGAATTTTGTAAGGCGTATAGGACTATACAGGCCCGACACCATTGAAGGTCTTTGAAGAGTCTTACAACAAGGCCATGCTCCCGGTTAGCATGCGGGAGACAGTGAGCATACCTATTCCCAAGCCCGGGAAACCCATTGAAAGATGCGACTCCGATCACCCTTTGGCATGCTAAATTGCAATGTTAAAACTCTTACCACGGTGCTGGCTATTTACCTACGTAACAGTGTTGGTTCTTTAATACATTCAGACCAAACTGGATTTGTTTCCGGCCACAACACCATGCTAAACCTTTGCAGATTGCAACACATCATTGATCAAAATAATGCTAACACTGAACACTTTGTGGTGGCGTCCCTCGATGCCGTCAAAGCATTTGATTCAGTCTATTGGGAGTGGATGGTGGCAACGCTGCAGAGTTTCAGGTTTGGGGATGTTTTTGTTTGTTGGTTGACATTGCTTTATTCTTCCCCGACCGCGAGGGTGATATCGGGCAAACCGCTCTCTCAGTCCTGAGGTATACAAAGGGGAACTCGTCAAGGGTGTCCACTTTCCCCTTTGTTATATATACTTGCACTAGTGCCCTTGGCTGTATATTTAAGACAGGAATACCTGGAGGCTGGTATTATGGTGGGAGTTTCTAGGCATCTGATATCGTTGTAAGCTGATGACGTTTTGCTGTACCTCTGCAAACCTCAGAATAACCTAACTATTATATTGGACGTGTTGGACGCATTTGGGGTGCTGTCGGAGATCTCTTTTAATAAACACAAATCTTGTCTTTTCCCTTTGGCGGGACTCCGCGGGTAGGATATAGGGACTTTACCCGACCTGAAATTAAGCTGGGAGATATGCACCTTTAAATACTTAGGTATTCATATTATGCATACATCCAGGGATACGCATTAGAATAATATAATTAAAGAGGTAGATGGTGTGAAGAAATCAATGGTATTTTGGCCCAAACTCCCACTTTCCCTTATGGGCAGGGTAGTCATTGTTAAGATGATCATACTCCCCAGGTTGCTATATGCTTTTACAAATGTTCATCATTACATAGAGGTGGCTTTGTTTTGCTCCCTTGATGTTTTACTTAGAAATGTCTTGTGGGGCCACAGGACGGCATGAACTGGCACTCCGTACACTGAACTTACCCTATGAGGATGGCGGGGTACAGATGCCAAACCTGGAACTTTACGATTTAGCTGCACAATTGAGTTTTGTGGTGAAGTGGCTGTCGGATGATTCTACATCAGAATCCCTACTACTCCAAATGTTGGTGAAACCTGCCCAACTCAAGACGATCCTGTGGCTTCCGGAGAATTGCATGAATCCCCAACCTTTACTTGTGAAATTGAGTAGACGAATATGGGCTAGAGCACTGACACTGCTCCAAGTGAGACACCCCTATTCACTGCATGCCCCGCTTTTAGTTGACAGATACATGAATGCATCCGACTTGGCTGCTGCACAGTGTTGTAAAACCCTGGGTATACCTGCCTGGGGGGACATATACGAGAACGGGATGTTTAGGGAGCTGGAGGTCCTTTTGTTGCAGGAGGGCCTACCTTGGGGTCAATTCTTAAGATCTACAAAGGTGGCTAAACACTGATGGAAGATGTGGCCTGCTGAACCGAAAGTAAATGTGTTCTTGGCCCTATTGTATGATTTGGATTGTGGTTGGAAACCAGTGTCTAGACTGTATGTATGCTTGTTGCGGGAGGCTAGCTTCAGGAATACCAAGATAAAGGCACATTGGGAAAATCATGTTGGTTCAGCATTCACTGACGTGCAATGGGATCAAGCATTGATCTTAACCAAAAATGTCTCCTGACATGCGAGATTTAGATTGATGCAAATGAACGTGCTTCATCGCACTTATATGACCCCAAGTAAAGTTGCTAAATTTAACACAAGTGCTACATCGGCCTGTCCCTGATGTGACAGATGGTGCCGACCTATTCCATATGTTCTGGGACTGCCTTACAGTGCAAAGGTTTTGGGCCTGCATCAAACAAGTTTGTGTAGTGGCTGGGGTTGTAAGATATAAATGGAACCCACTGGAATGTTTGCTGGGCGTATATTGAAGACCCAGTAAATTGAAACATGCTATCAGTTTTATGGACCTCGCCTCTATAACTGAGAAAAGGCGTATGGCTATGTCATGGAAACAAGGAAAAGGCCCCCAATGTACGCTATGGCGTAGGGACTTTGAGACCTGGTGTGAAGCTGAAACTAAAGCATGGTCGAGAACATCAAATACAAGAGATACTCGACTACTACTTTTGAGGCCTGGAAGTTACTTACTTTTGCAATGTTCCATCCATAGAATGACAAGCCACCTTGAACAAGCTCCCAATCACATTATTCTTACATCATCAGAATATGTGATTTTATAGTTTTGATTTTGTGATCTGGGTACAAATATTATTATAGTACTTATATGGTTTAATGTACGATACCCGTCAGGACGCCTCCCTCTGAAATGTGCCTTTGTGTATTTTGATGTATGTATTTGTATTTTGTTTATTTGTATAGCGCGCCTGGCCCAAGGGCATCTGGGCGCACATCTTCATTTACAGTGACATTGAGCAACAACAGTATAATAGTATAATAGGATACAGAATATATATACAATCAAAATTACTTACAGGGTAAATACAAGAATTTACAATCAGAGTACATGCCATGCAATGACAACAACGGTACAAGGTAATTCAAAGGATGATTCATAACCGAGAGGTGGCTAGTGGGAGTTAGGTGGTGTCTTCAGCAGTGAGCCAGAGTTTAGCTTTGCTCTTGAAGTGGAATGATGGTTCAGATCTGAGTGGGTTGGGCAATGAGTTCCACCGTTTAGTGTCTAGGACCGGGAAACTAACCACGCCAGCTTTCTGGAGCTTGAACCTAGGAGGGGAGAGACAGTGAGCTTGGACTATTCTCTGCGGTCGGCTGGAGGTGTGAGGTGGGAATCGTCTGGCCAAGTAGATGGGAGCCTGATTGGCCAGGCTTTTGTGGGTGAGGGCAAGCGTTTTAAGGGAGAATCTTTGGGCTACTGAGAGCCAACGCGAGCCTTAGTTGTTTGTTTATAATATTTTATGTTCTAAGTTGGATATGGCATGATGCCTTCGATGTTGCAATACATTGAGATGTCACTAATGCGATCCTGTACGTCAACCATGTACACTGTATTGTACTTAAGTGACTAACAAAGTATACCAATAAACACATTTTAAAATAAATGCGTGAGGGGTCGTCCTCCCCAAAACCCGACAATGAACTGAGGCTGCTGAATAGTCATTAGTTGCCCAGGTCTTTTGTGTCTAGTGTATGTTTGTAAAGGTGGGGTGGGTCAAAAATATTTTCAAGCAGCGTGGGGAAATGCCCTGGTTGACGGAGGGATAACTGATCTAAAGGAGCGCTATGAGAGCAAGACTCAAGATCTTTTTAGGATGCCATTGCAATATGTAGTTGGCGTTAGTGACACAAACATTTTTGTGAGATCCTTGAGGCGAGGCGGACAAAGGCAATACCGGGTGGGGGTGCCAGCGTGGGATAGGTAAGAGGAACACAGAAAGGCATCAATTGTGTCCATTTTGCTAATGAAGAAATCATTGATGACAGTGAATTTCACTAAGGACTCTGGTATTTCTGGGTTGGTTAAATGGTTGGCACAGAATTTCACTGTTGTAAATAGGGCTTTGCTCCTCTTAGGGGCTGCCAGAGATGTGGCGGAGTAGTAGGATACTTTGGTTTCAATAGTTAGGGCCCAGCATATTGATCTTAAGGATTTAAGGGTGAAGAGGTCTTTAGGTTTGCATATTTTGTGCCAACCTTTTTCATGTGCTCTGATAGTGCTTTTTCTCTCAGCTAATTCTTGGGTGTACCATTCAGCAGAGGTTTGATTCTGATATATCATATTATTAAAAGGGTATGTGTATCGAAACATTTCTTTTAGGTTTTGTTGAACATTTTCCTTAGGGAATTTGGATGTATGTGATTTCACCGAATTTACTTCACCTAAAGGTGAACTCTTTAAATTTTATTTTTCTCCAATTTTTTTTATTATGCGGGAGAGACCCCCTGCAACCCCCCAATTTCCCCTACCTTATCCTATCCCTTTAACCCATACCCATCTATGTTTTATAATGTACCCACTTACCCAACCAAATTCAAAGAAATTATTTTTCGCAGATTTCGCATTAGGTGAAAATGGATTCAGTGAAATGCACTGATACAAGGGAATTTATGTTGTTGGTGGCAGGGAGGATAATCACGCTGATTTCCAATGCTTCCATCGGTACGTTTTTGAAGGAGCAACAAGCGGACATGAGACAATGAAGCCACAGATGTTTCCCCAGATGACAATTGGGATTTGTACATGTGTTATGTGGAGGGATTCTACAAGGCTAAGGAGAGTATCATTTGGTTTATGTTTATTGCATTTATATTGCGCACCTATGGACCCAAAGGCTTGAGGGCGCAGACATAACAAAAGACAAGAAAATACAGATATAATAAGATATTCAAAATAAACAACAGAGCAAAACATAGAAAAGATAAACCATATGATCATACGGGTGACTGACTTTGCGGGCAAAAATCAAAGAATTAAATCACAGTTCGATGACCCTTTAGGCAGATATTTGTAGTGTCTGAGATACACCGGTAAAGAGCTCTTCCCACAGCCAAATAAGATACAGTCACTATTGGGAGAAGAGCACTAATCACTCAGGTCCAACCTTTTAATGATCAATAAATCGTTCAGTCGAACTACACCCGGGCCTGTTCTCTCGCACAGCCATGCAAGAGTCTTCAGTCGCAGCGCTTCTTTGGACTCATTTCCATTAGATTTCTGACTATTAGTGATGATAAAATTTCTCTTATCCATTATAAAGTCAGAAGAGTTCGAGATTTTTAACTATGGCATTTGTACTTTTTTTATTTGAGGATTACGTAATAGAATCCTTTTCAATTTAGAGTTCATGGCTAAAGGCTGATTAGCTACTTTAAGGTCACCACTTGACCTTTGTGACGGTAAAGGTGGATCAGTTTCCTGTATAGAGACTACGCTAGTGGCTTTTACTCTTTCCTTTTCTGGCAGAGGTGGCTTCGAATATCCCAAATGGAGTTTGGTCCCTACATCAGTTTGCGTAGTTTGATCAATCATTTTCTTTTGTATGGGAGTTTGACAGGCAGTGTTTACCCTCAGCACAGGAGCCAAGGAGTCCGCACTAAGAGGCTCATGGGTCTGAGAGGCAGCATTTACCTTCGAGGGCCGAAAAACTCGAAAGGTTCCTTACAAAGTATAAGCTCTTTAGCAATATTGTCCATAAGTGCAGGACATTGGGAGGGTACAATATACTCAGGTTGTGCAGGTTAGATGTGTCACTCCCTTCAAGAACAGGAAATGGTAGAATGAGAGGTATCTCAGGACTTGTAGCTGGTGGGACATTTACAGTCAGCACTGGCTCCCTATCATCCATAGGGCTGAGAGGGCCGCCCATTAACACATGTACTGGGTGGCTAGCCTTCGCAGGGGATTTATCTGTAACCCGTGTTGACTCTGATGCCTTACAGGGGGGGATAGATATCTCAGAAGGCGGCATTTTGGTGGTTAAAGATGTGTTCTGGTTGTGCTGCACTTAGTCTTCTGCGCTTACTAAGCACCAAGACCTCAAGTACTCAATCTCTATTAGCCACTGGTGGTTTTAGTTGCCTGGTTTCCTGGTAGGGTGCATTCATCGAGGAAGATGGCCGTGGCCAGTGGCCCATGGACCCACAATGGTTGTTAAGGGGCAACTGGGCCGGACCCTAGGGCAAGCAGTGGGTATTTTGGTTAACATTATGGGGTATGTGGCATGACTGAAACCTTGGGCAAAGTGGCTAGAGGGCCATGGACCTCCAATGGGGATAATGTGGCTGCAGGCAAACAGACCAGGGCTGGGGGTAAAATAACCCCACACTTTTCTCACAGGATTGGCTAGGCTTAGGCCATGTCAAAGGCCATGCCCCTGGGCAAAGTGGCCACTTGCCTTGGCATCAGGCCATGACCACTTTGCCCCTTTGACTTGCACATTTCATATTGATTCTCATAAAAAACATTGCAATTCAATGAAAACTGTGTTAATGGGACATTATGGTTAATTTACCATTACATAAACATATGATATATCAGTCAGGAGCAGTGTGGTGTGGTGGCTACATTTTGGTTCCTTTATGAAACATAACTCATCAGTTAGGGTTTCCTTCAGAATATTAACTGGTGAATTTCTTGCACTGTAACAGTAATGCCCTTCATATCATGTTTTTTTCTCTGATATTGCATAGGTTTTTATAAGAGCGACTTAACCATAACACCCCCTTAACAACATTTATTTAGCGATGTATTCTATATTTCAGTGAAAAAACCTTAGTTGAAGTGATGTTAAGGTGCTGGATTAATTCAGCAAAACCCGTGAAATTCAGCAGGTGTTGAAAGCTATGCTTCCTTAACCCCTAGCCACTGCACATGCCATGTGGACACTGGTGACATGGCATATGACATCATGCATGACCTAACCTAGGACATCAGTGATGTTACTGGAATTGAGAGCACATTAATGACATCACTGAATGCATGATTGATGGCATCATTTATTTTAATTTTTTAATTTTATATTTATTTATAAGGCGCCAAAAACCCACAGGCATCGGGGCGCCGGGAAACACAGACACAGGGACAAAGGGGAAAATAGGACAACATAGCAAGCAAAGAGGTGTAGGGGGCTAAAGGGATTTTATGAGACGACCAGTGGTTTCAATTTTGCACAAACAATTATGGGATCTTTCTGCTGTCTCAGCTCAACCGGAAATGTGTTCCAAAGGTTGGCTGCGATTGCAGGAAATGATGTAGCAGGGCCACAGGTAAGTGCATGGTGAACCGGACAAATCAAGGAGAAGGTGGAGGACCGCAAGGTTCTTGAAGGTTGATAAGCGAGTATCAGGTTTTTTAGATATACAGTGATGAAGCCATACATGCATCTATGTTCCAATGTGGCTGTCTGGAACTGAACCCTGGCCAAACTGGTAGCCAGTGTAGTGATTGCTTGCTTTCGGTTATGTGTTCTCTCCTGGTTTTCCTTTTTATCATGCGGCCGGCATCATTCTCGACTACCTGAAGCTTTTGTAAACTCTTTCTTGTTGTACCGCCCAGTAGGGCGTTACAGTAAAATCGATCCTGGGGAGGATAAATGCATGTGCGATGGATGCACTGTTGGGTTCGGATAGGACTGGGTGGATGTTTTTAACGAGCCTGAAATAGTATGAACAATTTTCTGCAACTTGGTTAATGTGTAAGTCAGCATTAAGGGAGGCAGCATTATGGAAACCAAGGGTCTTGACTTTCTTGACCACTGGGATATCACAGTCATGGATTTTAAAAGAATTGTATCTTGGGTCGAGTTTAGTCTGGGCCTGATGGGAGCCACAAATGATCAGTTCTGTCTTATTATTGTGTTCTCATTGGTAGCACAAATGAAACAACTTAAGTGGGAGGGATGCAATGCTTAAATAAATAATACTACAACACAAACAGAAGGGCTCAAGTTCTTTGTTTTCCTAATTTCACATCTGCTTACTCAGACTGCAAATTAATATCACTTTTTAGCCATCAGAATGTAACAGTCCTGAGTCAGAGATTATTAGAGAAGTATCTCCTAATCAAAGAAATTCCAGGACAGTTATTTGAATCTCTGTTCTTAAATTGAAAGATTTTGCATTGAAGGCATATCTACTAAGCCATTCCATTCTACTTGACATATCTGGTTGGGCGTGTGGATGGTGGCCTCCTCCTCCCTTTCAGAGGTATCCTTGTATGGTTCTGTGCCCTGTCTACGGGCCGGGTAGGAGCCCAAGGATGTCTTCTGTTTTTGATCTTGCTAAAAGCCGACAGTGGGTGACAGAGGTATAGTATGTTGCCCAGCCGGTGGAAGCAGCAATATAGGAGGCCACACCAGAGGCTATTCTGGCGAAGGCTCTGGGACAAGCACTGCTGGAATTGTAGGTGGTACTGGAGCTGGCAGAGGTTTTGGCGGCATGAGCTGCCCAATTACACCTTTGATTTATCCCGTTATGTCCTGGGACTCCATGAGTGACTGAAAATTGTCACAAATCTGTCCTCCTGGCTAGCTTGGGATTGGCTCTATGTAGCCATTGATGCCAGCCCCCCCCCCCCAGCGGTTGTCTACAAAGAGGCATCCACGAATCTAAGATGGTAGATGAGGTTTTGGGGTAAGCCGTAGGATACTTTGATGCTAACCTGTCCAGGGGACAAAAGAGGAGTACAGTACTGTAGAGAGAAAAAGAACTCGAAGAGTTCACGTCTTGAGAGAAAGACCTTGTGGCCAACTCACACAGAGATGAGCCTGCCAGGGAAACCCAGTCTGAGGCGCTTCGGCCTGGTTAGGTTGAAGGAGTCACAGGTACAATACTCCTCTTGCCTGGTATTTTCTGCAGCTGTTGGTTGGCCATTTTGGGAGACTCACGATGGCCTAGTTTGTTGGGGGCTCAGATGCTTTTTCTTGTCATCATAGAGCCCTTCAACCTGTTTCTGGGGTACATGGGCTTTTTCTTGCTGGTGTGGAGCCCAATGCTGGCGATCCCGGAGGAACCTTGTGGAGCACTCTAGTAGCCGGGACCGACAACCTCAGGCGATAACCAAGGAGGTGGCATGATCGGTTCTACGTTATTTCGCCGCTGTATTTTTCATCGCAGGTTTTTTCATCGCGGTTTTTTTTCTTCGCAAAACTCTGTTTTTTTGTTTTTTTATTTTGGGGGGTGTTACCCCCCAAGCCGCCCTTTTTTTTTTTTTAATTCCCTTACACCCACAACCATATATTTAATTTTTTAAACCCCCCCCCAAAAAAAGGGTTTTTTAAAAATAAAAACAGCAATGAAAAAACACGCGATGAAAAATACTGCAGTGAAATGCGTGTATACCCCATGATCTTACCCTAAGAGAACATGTCCCCTCTAGTTTGTTTCCCCTTGGGTGGTTGCCCATTCAAAGAGTCTAGACCCTCAGTATGCGCACTGGTTTGAGCTTTAACAGTCGCTGCACCACCACCTGTGAGACTTGGTGGACCTGAAGAACCCTTCCCAACCTCAACAACCCATGATAAGTGTTAGGCAGAATTATATGCAGTACCCTTTGGGAACACCACACACAATTAAGACTACAAGTGACAGTACAATTTCACCTTTAGTACAAGCCCTTACTATACAGTACTACACAGTTATAGTGGTAGCAGTAGTGGAGCAGCCAGACTTATCTCAAGAGTAAGTGAGCAGTATCAAATAGTTACACAAAAGACAGCAATTACTATGATTCAGGCAAACACTGACTCAAGGTTTTAAAGTAAAAGAATATACATGTATTTCACTCTTCAGTTGTTTAACAGTACACTATTATTATTAGCAGTCTAAAAAAATCACATTCTTAATACACCACACCACTTCCCTTAAATTCCAGACAAGCAAAATGGCAATTTAAAAGGGAGGGAAAAACAAAGTTATTAGAAATTAGGTCAAACCAACAGGTAAGTTCAGGCAATTGAACAAGAGTAACTACAGAGATAGAATCAGGTAGAAATGGCTTAGGGCCAAAGTCAATGGGTCAAAAGTCTTTTGCTCCAGATCACACAGTTGGGGGTAGTTTGTGGTAAAGTTCGTGGCACGGTTTCCGGACGAGGTTGGTTGATACAAAGGTTAGTTCAAAGAGAAGAGGAGGACAAGCCCTCAGATTGGAGAAAGATTTCAAACAATTTTGCCACAGTGGAACGAAACAGACAACCGGATTTGCATAATACCTTATAACGGAGAGGGAGCTGTAACTGAGTCTTTCACTACCCAAGGAAGAAACCAGCAGCAGAGCAAAGCAACGAATTAAAGGTGCGCTCCTTAAAACCCAAGCAGGGTCTGACCTTCCTGGCTATCCAGCCCACTGTAGCTCTGTACAGTGAATTCAACCAGAGGAGGGGTCCTGGCTTGTAGTTTGGGCAAACTGGTTGGTCCCACCAGCTCAAGGGAAGAAGTTTCCTGCAGGATCTTCTCTGTCGTCGGATTCTGGAGATTTGGACCTGCAGCAGGGCTTCACTGGGCGGTTCAGTCATTGTAGGGGTCCTCTTCTGCCAGTTCCTCGTTCATTCTTTCGTTCCAGTGGGGACTCTGCCTTTCCAGTCCCAGAGACCTGCTTTTTATGCAGTTTTCCCCCATTCATACAGCCTGGCTGTCAATCATACAGCCGGGTGGCTGTCCTGGCAAGGACAGTCCCCTCAGCCGGTCAAACAGGAGTGCGACTTGGGTTACCAAGGGAACCCATGGCAGCGATCCGAAGATCTCTCCCTCACATACTGCCTACCTAGACTTTCAGGCGCTTTAGGCTGCAGAAGCCCGCAAAAAGACAGCGAACAAAGGAGTCATCCCCGGTTTGGCGCGCAAAGAAAAACACGAGAAAAACTTTCACAAAAAGAAATAGCGAATAAGCCCAGCCGGTATTTGGTCAAGCAGGTTTATGTTTGAGGCTTATATAATAGCCTAAAACAATACCACGTTTATATAAGATAATCTCGGTAGAAAAGTTAGGGTAAATACCACTGCCACCAGCCAAGTCTTAATGTAAAGGGAGCGAGTTAACTCTTTCCAATACTCCATGTAAGATGGGGTGTACTGGGTCTGTGGTTTAAAGTGACTAAGGTAAAGATAATGGCAACTTTACCGTTTCCTGGGGGACAGTAGTCAGCCCCAGAAAATGGAGTCAGTGAGAAGTCTCAAAGACAATCCTGTGTCACTGCACTGAAGGTGCTGTGTAACACACATACAAATATGAGGCCATGGAGTAGGTGGGGCTCCAGTGCTCAAGATCACACAAAAAGTGAAAACACACACAGCAAAACACATGTAAGAGTGGGAAAAAGGCTCACACTCTTAACAGGTGAAAAAAAGAAATCCTAGAAATCCAGCAAAGCTGCTGAGGGATTCATTAGGTAAGAGAAATCAGCCATTTATGAGAATTCTCCCTACCAGTAAGGAGTCAACACAGTGCAGTGTTTTAGAACAAAAAAAGAGGGCTTAGCACTTTTGAATTTTTACTTTTACGTTCCTTAATAAAGACCTAAATAGAGTGTGAAGAATTACACAAAAACGATCCTTTTTTACAGCGATAGCTGCCCTTGAACTGAGGGAAACACGAGGCACAAACATGTGCTCTGGCCCGAGGTACTCTAAACTGTGTGCATTGCTGTCTGCTGCAGGTGTCACACGACGCGCAGGATAAAAATCCAACGGCCACTGACATATGCAGGAAAGTTGTGTCAGAATACTGGTTAAAGGCACATGCTGACCTTGATTAGAAAAATGTTTCTGGAAAGAAAAAACACAACAGCCCAAAAAAGCTGCTTTTGGCGTTAAGTACCAGCAGACAGTAAAAAGGACTGATGCACGATGCCACTATACAGAGTCACCAGATGCTGGGCATACCCAGGGTTGGCTGCCCTTGTGTACTCAAAGCTCTTAAAGGCTCTGGTTTTCCATAGGCGTGGAGGAAAGGGGACAGGCAGCATTGGAGGGTGGGGCACTTATGTAGCAGGAGAGAACCAGGGGGCCTGCTAACAAAGCCTCAGGAAGCACCCTGCAGGGGCCACCAGGAAACGAACACCTGACTTTAAGATGGCAACTGCCTGGGACTTCATGCAAGTACATGATTTGCAAACACAACTATCAGTGAATGCTGTATCAAAAGAAAACAGTGATAGGGACAAAAGATAAAACAGGGAAATTCCTGGCCAATCAGGATGCCACTGGCCCAACAGGAAATAGAGCCAAACAGTATAAAAGGAGTTATTTGAAGTTAGTAGGTAAAGATGGGGAACTGATTCAGGTGGCGACAAGGCAAGGCGGACTAAAGGAAGCAGAGCGTTGGGCAGTGCACCCTAGTCCTTGATTGACACTAGTAAGTGACAGAAGAAATTGAAGAGAAAGGGTTAAAAAACTGTTGGGGCAAGCTAAAGGCCAGAGCCTGGCTAGAAGATGAGAATCATCCAGAGAATCTGTAGTGGGCTCCAGCCTAGGCGTGAGGCAGTGCACCTGTCTAAGCAGAACCTACCAGAGCTTAGTAAGGTCAAGAGGGTGACCACTGGCTGAATGGTTATAAATTCGGTATGTATGATGTATTGTAACCATCAATTGCAAAATAAAGGTTTACAAAAATAATAATAATAAATTCAGTATGTAAAGGACACCAGCGGAGGGGGAGACATTCCTGTTAGTAATTGTATTGGCTATCCCCCCAAGTCAAGGGGTAAATCACAAGTTCCTGCATTGAAGGCGATTTGCTCTGCATACACTTCCAGAGCATATGAGTCAACCAAGGAGAATTCCTGAATCATGGAGAGACCAAGATGAATTCAAGACAGTGTGCTGGGGTGATGTGTACCTGCAACTATGAGTGACTTAGTAACTCACCAGAAGGCAGTTGCATCCCTGTAACACTGTTTTTCATAGATAGGGATTGGACATGTGGACTAGGTCCTCTTGAATCAGACTCTTGCATGGATTCTGTTGCTACCCCATCCTGACACTCTTAGATTTTAGATGTGTCCTCCTTTTGTGTTATAGAAGCCATCTCTTAGTTCCTGTATGCAGTTACCCAACACTTCCTGTAAGAATAATAGTGCTGAACCTCTTTATCAGCAAATCGAGTGTTCCGTTGTCCATACTGTGCCACCAGATTTTGATGGATTTTCCTAAAGATAGGGGTCTTCCACTGTGTTGAGATGCTTCAGGATTGTATTCCAGGGCTTGGTTGATAGAAATAAGAAGGGAGAGATGAGAGATAGGAGGCCACACAACTTAATTTTGCATGGGGCAATATCTAGCCTCTTTTTGTTTATTGCAAAAGACAAGTGGCGGGGTGAGCCAAGTCCTTCTGTTGGTAATAGCTTGTATGGGGATGCATGGCCTAGGCAGTGCTTTGTCTGATATAATGAGAGTCAAATCTCCACAGCTGATCGCTCATCAAGGGTCTGTCACAAAAATTCTCAGACCTTTTTCAGATGCTTGAGAAAATATGTGGCAGAAAAGGTGGTATACTCAATAGGCTCTGTTCTAGAGTCCAATGTTGAGACAGTGTACAGCACAGGCATGCAGCCTGTTATAAGAAATACATAATAATAATAATAATAATAATAATAATAATAAGGGAATAGCTCTTACAATCTTAGAGACTTCATGAGCCAGTTGGTTGCAAGAAGCCTGGGATTGTCTGGCAGAGCCATGCCCGGTGGTGAAAGGAAGCATGTCGCATAGCAGAAATAATGGAAGTGCTGTTTTTTGTTGTTGCTGCGGATACCGAAGATGTTGAGGCAGGAGGCACATTGAAGTAGGTGGGTGAAGTACTTTGGGAAGATCTTCATGACAATTGAGGTCATATATTGTGAACAAATTTCCAAAAAAGTGTATGTTCAATGAGGTTAATGCACCAATTGCGGATGGGAACCACAGGTGTGGTGAAACATGGGTAATGGGTAACGGAGAGGAACCATAGTGAGGAAACTCTGTAGTGTAGAGTATGGTCATCACGACCCATGGGTTTGCTGTAGCACAAAGGCAGTGGTCAAACTCGGAAAATTATTCATGTCCTGAGGAGAGGTTGAGGGCCAACTCACCCTATGTTCTAACAGATGAAGCACTAGAGTAGGACGAACCCAAAGTCTCCATTGGAGCTAATGTTCCGGTTACCAATTTGTTGTACTTTACTCATGTATCCCTGTCATGGCGGCATTCAGAGGCGTACAAAAGATACCTCCAGCTGAGCCTGATCAATGTCCGTCTCATCTGGCAGGCAAGAAATGGTGGCTTAGTTTATGTTAGTAGACCTTGGTCTCCGAGCGTCTGTGCATTTTTGTGCAATGCCTTGTAATCTAGGCATGCATGCAATGTGGGTGTTTTGATGGGAAAGAAGCCTCATGGAAATGCCTTTGTGGTGGCATCTTTACAGAGGGCACCAAAGGGGACATCTCCACCAAGGGTGCCTCTTGGTGCGCCTTCTCCTGCCTCGCTCATGAGTGGCCTCATACTATTGAAACATTCAAGTATGTCTTCCTGTGTCTCACTATCCTGGTCTTCCTGATCCTCTTCTTCCTTATCTTTGTCCGTCGTCCCCTCTTGAGTTAACTGGAGGCATACATGGACTACATGACTCTCAGAAATGTTATTTGTCCCCTTTAAACGATTGTTAATTCCCCTCAGTCCTCTAATTTTCCCGTCATTTCTCCTAGCTTTTGCTTCTTCCAACCATGTGGCAAGCACTTCCCACTGCACTAACAATATATTTGATCCTTCTGCTTCCAAAGTCCTACTAAGTGCTCCAAGTTTGTCCAAATTACATGTCCCTTTGATTGAGTAGGTCTACTTAATCGAATCAAATAATGCCACAAGTTCAAAAGTCATAAGAACAACTAATAAACTGCCTAAACATATAGTGGGTGGGTGGCCCTTTGGGGCTTCCTCTGCCTCTTATGATTGCTGTTTGCCCATTTTCCTTTTCCCATTTAACTCTCATTCACTCGCCCTGTTACCCAGGTACCCCTACGCCACACGTTCTTTGGCTACACTCCTTCACAGTCCTGAGAGGGATGGGGTTCACTTTTAACAACATGAGACACTGCAGAGTGGTCCCGACAGGAATAAGGACCCTCACCATACAGTCACTCGCCTATGCCTATTTATTTCTCTGCCTCACCTTGTCCCCAGATCATTACTGTAACCAGTACCGAGATGTAACATGCCTTCTGGGGCCTCGTACTCTTCAGGTGTCCTCCCTCACCGGGATCTACAAGAGGTAAAATTCAGACCAGTTGAGAACTGAGCACAAGAAGTCAATCCTCTTCATGAGCAGGCTGGTCAGTGTGTGGTGGTTGACTGTGTCTAAGGCACCTGAGATGTGGAGGACCACCATGAGTCTCCTTTTTCTACGATATGAAGAGCATCATTATGAACAGGATGGTGGCCGTTTCAATGCTACTTTGCAGTCTGGATTTAGATTGGTAATCAGGGAGCAGGCCCTGCTGATTGATATGATTGTGTTGGATGGCAACTGCCTTCTTAATTACTTTTCCAATGAATGGGAGGCTAGTGATCAGTCAAAGGTTCTCAAGATCATCTGTTTCCGAGGTGTATTCTTTTAGGTAAAGGTGGATTAGCCCTGTTTTAGGGTGCTTGGCAGGATGCCTTACATAACCGAAGCATGACTATTTCGAGGCGGTAGGGGTGAGGGTGTCCCCCCTCAATCTGCTTTAGTATGTCAGCTGAGAAGCCACCATCTTTGTATGCAGTTGGTTAAGTGACATGAGGATGGACATACAAACCTTGGGGCTGATGAGTGAAGGTGGTCCAGATTTGTTTTATGCAGTGTATGATCAGTCCGAATCAGGAGATGGACAAGGGGGCATTTTTGCTAAAGTAATTTTTTATTTGAACACCAAAAACCTAACTGTTCCTATGTTGCTCGGCTGTATTCTTAAAGAAAAGAAAGCAGTTTAAAAGAGTGCTTGTCAGGCTGTCCTAGAAAATAATCGAAGTCTGCCATCCAGTAACCTTTACAACCGGATTCCTGCCCCTAGCACTGTAATCTAAAAAGAACTTAACTTTAACAAATAAGGGCCTCTTGCCCTATCAATAGAGTGGTTGGTTCTGGCCCCACCATAATGTCTCAACCCCGATTCTGCCAGTCTCGACCTTGCACTTCAGCTGTGATAAAGGCAGGGTGGGGTAGATGGTGTGTTAACAAGGGAGTTATGGGTGAGATTGAAACGATTTGTGGCATGCTGTCTAGGTGAGTGTTTGTGAGCTTGTGTTCTCAGGAGTGTGTGAATGGACTTGGAACACCTTGTAATGCCTGCCTGTCGTTGGAGAGGCAGCATTTCCAGCACTTGGCCCAGTCTAGGCCTTAACAGGCACAAACAGGCAATCACTGTTTCTTTGCTCATCACTCAGAAACCCTAGGGATGGCTGGCAGTAAGGAAGATCATGTGGGTCCAGAATGGCTGCTGTGCTGGAGGAGTCACAGCTGCTTGCATGGACTTGGCAATATGAACCAAGAAGAGCCATAGACTGGGTAGACGGGTGGGTCACATGTGAACCTATGAAATATACCAATGCTGGAGAACAGGAATTACAGGCAGCTAATTAATTCCTTCACCAGCATTGGGTCTTTCATAGATTCACATGCGGTTTAATAGATTATAAGGCAGAATGCACATACGCATAAAATGCAAATTGGCTAGAGGCAAAAAGCTCACATTCAGGAAATCTTAACTCACGGTAACAGATGCTGGAGCAATGCCAGTCCAACCCTGGACCTCTGTTGATGCAGTAGTATCATGTGAAGGTGTGGACAGACCTCCAAATGGCTGCCCTGCAGATATCCAACATTGGGTTACCGGAGAGGAAGACATTGGTGGAAGAAACATCCCCTGTGGAGTGTGCTCTAGGCTGGCCAAGAAGATGCCTCTTTACAATGCTGTGGCAGTAGGAGATGCAAGCTGATAGCCATCAGAATACGGAGGAATTGAACAACTGCTAGCCCACAGCCCTGGGACCAAAAGCTACAAACACATTTGATGACTTGCAGTGTTTGTTTGGTGCAGGCAAAGTAATATTTCAAAGCCCACATGACATCCTGCAAATGCAGTTATCGTTCTGCCGGAGTAGTAAGCGAGACAAAAAATGACAGGCAAGACCAAGAGTGCATTAAGATGAAAAACAAAGGCATTTTATGCATGAAAGTAGTATTCGTCTGCAACACAACCTTGAAATTGAAGAACGGGTAGAGTGATTTGCATGATTAACAATGGATCTCCCCAGCTCTCCTGGTTGAAGTGATAGCGACCGAAAAACAGACTTCCAGGAGAGGAACGTCATGTTCACTTAGTGCAAGGGCTGGAAGGAAGGACGCATTAGTATGGAAATTCAATTCCAATGCTGGGGATGACGTCCACACAGGCGGAAAAAGCCAGAAAAGACATTTATGAAACTCTTTAAGTTGTTGATGGGCTCACAGAAATGTTGTGGCTGATGTGCGGGTAAACCTGGAGATTTCTGACAGATAGACTTTCTTTGATTTATGTATATATTTGTAGAGTGCTGCAGCCCTCAGGCATCAGGGCGCTGACACAGAGACATGGACAACAGAAGGGGGGATAGGGCATTCTAAGTACTAGCGGTCAATTTGTGACAAAGAGTCTCGTCTTTGTTGGCTCATTTGAATAGTACAGTTTTCAGATTTGTTCTGAATTTAAGGTAATTGGGTTCGAGTCTGAGGTGAGGTGGGAGTTTGTTCCATTTGGCAGTAGCACTACAGGGAACGCCCATCCCAGTCTGCTGGCTTAGCTTTGACTAGTCCTTTGTTTTCAGATCTTAATGTCCGACCAGGTACATATGGAGTTCTGTATAAAGCAATGGTGGACCAAAGACATTGGCTTTTCTCTCCTTGGTAATTTGTTCCCTTTTTGATTTTCCAGTAATTGTGCTTATGGCGTTGTTTTGGACAGTTTGGCACTGTTTTATGCATGTATTGCTGGCCCCTAGCATTAGGGGATTCCCACAATCTAATCTGGAAAGGATTATGGCTCTAGCAATAATGGAGTTGTTTTGCTGGCTTAGGTGGGGTCTGATTTGTCTTAGCAGTTTTTGATGATATTGGCAGGTTTAAGATATGCAACATGCTCGTCTGCTCCTAGAGAAGCCTGTAGATAGACACCAAGGGTCTTTACTTTGTCAGAGACCTTCACCGTTGAGCTTTTTTATATTTTAAATGTTGCATAGGCTGAATCAAGTTTGGCTCTTGCTTGGGTAGAGCCAAAGACCATAAGCTCAGTTTTGCCTCCATTGAGGCACATCCAGTTAGTCTTCATCCATGCCTCAATTGAGTTGTAGAGGGAATTGAGATTGTCATTGTCTGTGGTGTGACAGCCAGTCAGTTCCATCACCAGCTGTGTGTCATCTGCGAAGTTTGTAAAAAATATTCCCATGTTGATGAGGAGGGTGAAGAGACAGCGCATGTATATGTTAAATAGAAGGGGCAAGAAACTGGCTCCATGAGGCACTCCACAGTCTACCGACTGGGGGGCGGGGGCGATGAGTGATCGCCCCATTGGATGGATGTTGGAGCTCCTATTTCCAAGAAAGGAGGAGATCCACTCAATGGCTTCCTGTGAACAATTGCCTGACTTATCTTGGGCCTCTCAGAGTTTCTGATGATCTAACAAATCGAATGCTGTCGAGAGGTCCAACAAAATTTACTGATTTACCCTTGTCTATTATGCCTAGCATTTTAGTCTGAAGGTCTAGTAGGGCCGATTCTGTTCCATGAGCTCCTCTGAAGCCAGACTGTTCGGTTTGTAATAAGTTATTCTGGTCAATGAATTTTTGCAGTTGGCCTGTGGCAACTTTGTCCATGATTTTGAGTAGAAAGTTGCAGTTCGTGATGTGACGACGATTGACTGGGTCACGTTGATCTAGACCAGGTTTTTTAACTAGTGGCGTCACAGTTGCAGTTTTAATGGACGTGGGCACCTTATGGTCTCTGAATGAGGAGTTCACCATTCTGCAGAGAAAAGGAGAAAATAGCTCAGCCTTGTCAAGAATCAACTTAGGGGGTAGAGTATTTTCCGCGCAAGAAGTACATTTGGTGGATGATAGGGTTTTGATTATTTCATCTACTGAGATTGGGGTGAAGTGGAATTTCGCTATCTCCGGGGGATCGGGCTCAGGCACAGTAGCAGATTGGAGAAGTGGTTGGTTGACTATCGTACATGCTTTTATATTTACCCGGGTATTAAAGATGTTATCTTCTTGTGATGGTTGAAAAGGTTGTATACGAATTGTTCGTTTTACAACTGTTCGAATGACAATTGACCTTTTCACAATTGACCGAATTGTGAAGGTCAATTGTACCATATATGTGGGGGGAAACCCCCCACAGCCCCCCACCCAACGCCAAACCCCCCCAACACCTATATATATATATATATATATATATATATATATATATATATATATATATATATATATATATATATATATATTCGGTCAATTGTGAAAAGGTCAATTGTGACCCTTTAAATTCGGTCAATTGTTCATTCGAACAATTATAAACGAACAATTTGGGTAATACCGGTTGAAAATGGGGGGACAGAGTTGCAGGTTTTTCGACTGATTTTATGATTTGTTTACCTGTGGAGTTGGCAGCTGTGGTAATCTGCTCATAGTAGTATTCTTTTTTTGCTGTTGTCAGCTTTTCTTTATACAGGTGGTCTAGCTTTTTCCAATTTTCCTTATTACTGAAGGAAGGGTATTTTTGCAATTTCCTTTCTGCTTTCCTTTTTTCTTTTTTGAGTCTACAAGTTTCCGCAAGAAAACCAGTTTTGATGGTTTTTGTTTGGCCTAACTAGTTTCTGTTTGAGGGGGGCATGTTGGTCAAGGATTTTTGTGAATTAATCATTGAAAGTGGCTATTAGTTTCTCACATGGATCCTCTTCACTTGTGGTGTTCATGATACTAGTTAAACCTTGCGTGAGAAGAGCTGGTGTGATCTTTTTAAAGTTTCTGCTTAGTGTTGTGTTTGGAGTAGTGTTCAATTTCTTGACATTTTCTTTTGGCGGAAGATGTAGCTCGATTTTATGATGATCGGACCATATGCAGGGGTAGGTACCGAGAATTGTGGTGTTCACATTATTGGAAATAATCCAATCGAGTTGATTTCCTGGGGGCTCTGAGTTTATTACATGAAAATGTATAGATTTGAGTTCTTTCTCGAGGGAAAGAGCATCCTTATCTTGGGGATTCCCTCTCCACCTGTTGAGGTCTCCTAGTAGCACTGTCCCTGTATTGGCTCCCCTCAGGGTATTTAGGAGGTGGACAAGTTCGTTGTTAAAGTCAGAGATCAGTGACAGTGGTCTGTAGATGGCGATAAGGTTAATGCTGCTGTTTTGTGAGGGTGTCATTTTTAGCATGATTATAAATGGAGGAATGTGAAAGACCAGTGCGGGCCAAGGACAAAAAGTAGAATCCTAGAGAGAACAAAGAGTGCGTCGTCCTACTGGTGTGACTTGTGGCTTAATGGAGGGATGGAAACCTGACCAATCATCGAGGTAAAGGTACACGTGAATGCACTGCTGAGGAAGCTGGGCAGCCACTGAGGCAAGGCATTTGGTGACAACCCTTGGACAGACTTGAGTCCGAAGGGAAAGGCCCTCAATTGATAGTGCATGCCTGCCACTGTGCAACAGGGGATCTTCTGATGCTGCAAATGTATTAGAACAAGAGCAACCATCCTGAAATGCATGAACTTGTTCAACAGACGAAGATCCACAATTGGCCTTCAACCACATTTTCCCTTCCCATGACATAGACCTCACTGATCGCAAGGCACACATTCTATGGTCCCTTCAAGAGGATAGCACAGACTTCCTGGCGTAGAATTTAAAGATGTTTTTCTACCTTTGTGGTTTGAGGAATGTTGGGTGGTTGGCTTTAAAATGTCAGTGAATGCCCATGTTGGAGTAAGGCCAGAACCCACTTGTCCAAGGTGATGTTTGACCACTCAGTGAGGAACCGGGAAAGACGCTCTCCCATGGGGGAAATGAAGTTAGAGAGTGATCGTGCAGACTGGTCAGACCTGCTTACCGACTAGACCCCTTGGATGGGATGCTGGTTTCCGCTGTAGGACTTTGATCTTCTCCTTTAGCTGTCTCTGGATGGATAGGTGAAAGATCGATATGACTTGGACAGATAAAATGGCCTATCCTCCCTGTGGATCTTGAAAACGGGAACTTCCTCGACTTCCAGGGCTGTAACAGGGTACCACAATACCTGGCAGTAACAGTCTCAGTCTTGATGGTCTAGTGCGTGTCATCGACCTCCTTCCCAAAGGGATCCTCTCTGTCAAAAGGGATATCAACTGTTTTGGCTTGTACTTTCAGCTGGAAGTTGGTGCCTTCAACCATCCCTGCTGGGGCAGCATCACACTGATGCCCATCTGGTGAAAACCGGTGTCGGCGATGTCCACTGTGACTGAGATAGCCCTGCCAGAGGCGGCCTCGCCTTCCTGAAGAAGTTTAAATGCCTCCTCTTTCTTGCCGTCCAGCAACAAATCCAGAATGGGGCTCATCTTGAAATACAATTCTCTTTTGTGACTGGACAGAATGGTCAAGGAACTAGCAGCTTTAATAGTAGTGGCCGCAGTGGAAATAATGTGTTTACCAAAAGCATCTAGCTGCCTTCCTTCCATCTCCGGTGGAATAGTACACAGTGAAGAAGGGTTGGCCGAGCGTTTGTGGGTGGTTATGGAGACAACAGAATCTGCACTAGGATGGGTTTGCAGGCACTTGGTGGCACTGCCCAGGGCCTTGTAATATTCAAACCTGTCCTTTTTTGTAGGGTGCATAAAGGGGTTCTTCGAGGTTAGAAGGCCATCCTTCCAGGTGTCATCCAGTATAGGGATAGTGACGACCGTTTTTTTTTACCTGTTCTCTGCATTGGTATAGGAAGCTTTTCTCTCGCTGCTCCTCTGGGAGATCAAACATCATAGCAGCCTTGGCCACAAGAGAGTGGAAAAGTACCAATTCCATCAGGGAAAGAATCCCTGATGGGTGGATCATCGAGTTCGCCATCCAGAGGAACAAGGTCATCAAACTCATCACTTGTAGTGTGAGTAGTAGCACAACGCTGAGAAGTGTTGTCTTCGGTGTCCAATTTGGAGAGCTCAACAGGATGGTGAGGAGCCAATAGAGAGACATAACTGCAGCATATAGGAGGAGCTGGGGGAACAGGCGCCTCTCACCGAGCTGTAGGAACCAACAGAACCTTGTGCTGCAATTTGGACCCAAGAGTCTGTAGTGTAGACAAAATGTCCTGTGAAAGAGAGTGTGCCTCCGGTTGACTGGTGGCTGATGTAGGATGAGGAACAGCAGAAGTAAAAGGGGTTTGTGGCGACTGTATGATCAGAAGTAGTTGCGCTGCTGGCAGCATCTGTACAGGTGGCAGTGACGAAAGGACTCCCTCCTCATAGTCATCTGAAAACATACCTTTTGGTTCCTCAAAATCAGTATCTATCACATGCTCAAAGATTTCCTCAGGTAGCACCTAGGAAGGCCTTGGAACAGCAGACGGAATATAAGCAGTTAGCGTAAACAGAGCCAGCAGAAGTGTGTGCGATCAAAGAAGTTTGAACAGTCATCAACTGAGGCTTTGTTGTCAATGGCCTCCAGGGGTAGAGCTAAGGGAGGTTCTGCCTATTGGCTGTGGGGCAATATGACCCAAAATGGTTCCAAGAGACCACTTAAGTGATTGTAGTTTCACATTTAAATGTAAACTGCCTTAATGTTACGGAGGATTCCCAGCCTGATGACGGGAAATACTTCTGGAAAATTTGGCAACCTCACCTAAATTGCACTTGATCTCATGTACATGCAGAACATAAAATGCATCCGTTTGATCAATCAAGTTGAGTTAATAAGTACCCGGTCTATTACAGGGTATAAAGCAGGAGTTTATAAACTTGTAGTTGAATAACACAAATGTAATTCGGAACAAAAAGTACACAGTTTACATGTTCAAATGTTTATTGTTTTAAAATTCTACATGTCTTTTACAATACAATAATTTGTTACTTAAATGACTTTATATGGTTTATGTACAATGAATTTTCTTTTTTTCAGAAGCTCAACCATAAAATACAATTTTATCAATATGATTTTATTTTTTTTCATTTTATTATTTTCTTCTTAAATAGAGTAATACAAGGCTTCAGCCCTGTGAGTAAGGTCCAAGTGCTGTCTTTGTAATTCCAAATAGCGCACCCCTTCTCTTCAGAATCTACACGATCAATCCGTCGAAAGTGCATGTGAGTACTATAGTTTGTCGATGACTGATTTACAAAGCAGCCTGTCAAATGTCAGTGTGCAGGTTGTTTCTCATAAATTACCAGGCTATCATTCAATGCAAAGGAACACGTTGCAGTAATAATCCTATTATTTTACAGAGGCAAACACATGTTCGAGGAACCTATATGAAGATCTGCATGCCATGAACACTCCTCTTTAAATAGATGAATTTATACAATGTACAAAGAATGTGAAGCACTTTGAAAATGATTTCACAGAAGGACAAATGTTGGTAATAAGGGTAACTAACACTGAACACCTAATATAAGCTAATGTATAAATAACAGGCAATAAGCATGGCCAGCAAGCCATGACTCAGAGGGCATGCCCTTTAAAAAAAATGAACTCATTTTGGTCCACATTTCTAAGCTATATGGGGTAAACAAAAATCTTAAGGTAGGATGCAGAGTCTACAAAATGAATGTATCCAAAATGCAACCATTTGACAATTTGACAAAGTAAATGTAGCACGTCGGGGTATTACATTTCTGCAGTACTCTTAATATGAGAAAAAGGGATGGCTTCATGTGAACTATGAATGGATGGAGTAGGGCTAGTGAAAACAAAGGATGATCCAATGAACTTGACAGCGTTCCTATGTGTTATACTTTCTTGTTCCACGGCACAGCTTTCACTCTGTAAAATTTTGTACCCAAAGGAACTTTGAACCTGTTTTGTGCCTATGGATAAAAAGGAAAAAAACAGATAATGAATGTCTGAAATTGGATGTGGATACATTATTTTTAAAATGTCTAAGTATGCTCAATCTACATCAGAGGACTGCCTGGAAAGAAACCTTCATACTATGAGGGTCATCCCATGTCTTATCAATTTTGCCTGAACATGGTTGAAATACATGAAGTACTGCAGTAAAACAGCTACTCTGCTGATCACTAAATAAAGTTACAATTCAGTACATATTATTATGCTCTTCATAGAAATATCACTGTATTCTCATGAATAACCCCATCTTTGAATGCTTTCATTTTTAACACGTTAAGTACAAGCTTCTTTTTAATGATCATACAGTAATATATATACAAATTACACAGCAGTAATGGGTAGCGAAACAAGACATATGGTAAACCTCAATTAATAAGTGTACATCATTTGAGCTGAGAAACAGTAAAGGTGAAAAGCTACTTACCAGTAACATTATTTTTCATTTTAAATCAGATGCTGTGACCATTGCCAGAAATCAGAGGGAGAGACTTGGTCATTTTGAAAACATATATCTTTAGCTAATCAACCTTTCTTTTGGTAGAAGTGACCATGTTTTTAGTGGAATGAAGGTTTACTTTTGTAATGAGAGAAAGATTGAAAATACTTCTAAGGTAAAATTGTTGTCTTGGAATTCCTAAGGTCCCTTCAGCCGTTTGAATTCTTCGTGCTCTTAAACAGTTTCACAATTTTAAGCTGCAAGCAATGTTCCCTCTAAGCTCTGTGCATGTGCGCTTGCTTACCCAGCTTTCTTTACAGCACACACAGACAATTCACACCTACTGTTAGGGAGAATTCTCTGTTTAGGCTGAATTTCCTAACCTAGTGAGTCCCCCAGCAGCTTTGCTGGATTTTTGGGGTTTATTTTCTTCTCCTGCCAAGAGTGAGACTCTTTTACCCTCACTCTTGGACATGATTTGAGTGTATTCCTGTGACTTGTAATGTGCTTATGGGCTTTGGGGTATTTTTCCCCATAGGCTATCATTGGTTTTTGTATGTGTGTTACACAGCACCCTCAGTGCAGTAATACAGGGGTGTCATAGTGACCCCCAAACATAGACTCCATACCCTGGGACTGACTACTGTCTCCCTGGGCATGTAAAGTCACCATTGACTTTACTAGTCTTAAATTGTGAACAGAACCAGTACAAACCATCATACTGTGGAAGTACTGGTAGGGGCAATTAGATTGCCCCAGGGTCTGTTTGTCGAAGGGGTACTGTCCCGTCCCCCTCGCCGAGTTTCTGGCTGGTGGCAGTGGATACCACAGAAATATCCCACCAGAATATTTCCCAATGGGATTTCCCATTGATTTTAATGCACCACTTTTTGGTGCAATGTTAAAGATACCGCCGGTTTATTTATTTAATATTAATTCACCGGTTGGGATTTTTTGCCAGAACTGGCCGCCAAAATGGCGTCTGGGTTCACTTCAGTAACCCTGAACCCGAGTCGAGCCTTTGTTCCACTTTTGGCGGGCTTCTGCACAGAAGCCCTTCAAAGTGGTGCCACTGTGTCTGGGTCTACAGGATGTGTGGGAGGGGGATTTAGGCACCCTGGACTGAGTTTCCTTGGCAACTCAAGTCACACTCTTGTGTGATTGGCCCAGTGGTGAGCCCCGCGGCTCACCACTTAGCATGTTTGAGTGACTGCAGAAGTCGCCACAGGACCTAAGAAGCCGAAGAGGGAGAAGCTGAGCTGACCTGCCACAACGACACCACCGGTGGAGCCCTGCGGAACCGTCTCACCACTTCCCAACGACAGAGGAGATCTCCAGTCCGGAGAGTCTTCTTCCCTTGACTGGTGGGGACAACCAGTTTTTGCCTTCTTTTCGCCTCCCTGGAGCATCTCGTGGCCGCCTTGCCTGTGCCAAGCACCCCGGCAACTGGAATACCACTTTTTACCTCTACCGCGAAAGAGGGGTAACATCCTTTTAACCGGAAAACTCCACGGCTGGTTTCTTCCCTGGTAGTGCAACGACCTTCAGCTTTCCTCCACGTCGAGATCTTCTCTTCCTCTGGACGACGCCGCGACTTGCACCCACTACCAGGAACAACTGCCACCGCTGGAGGATCCTTTCCATTTTGAAGGTACTGTGTTCCGCCCGGCTTCCCTTGCCACCGATTGTACGAGGTAGATTTAGCCCTCGGATCTCGAACCTGGGTTAGCCTGGGACACCCTAACTAAACTTTTCTAGCTTAACAGAACTTTTCTACTCACCTGTAAAGACTTTTGAGACTTTGTGACATTGTGTGATCTTGGGCATATTTGGCCTGGCTCTCCCTAAAGTGGGCCTGGCACTGAACTTCCTTGCTCCTCAATTGACTGCCTTCTCTAATACTTCCTGTGGTTCTCTGAAAAGTGTTTTGCTGTATTGCTTTCTTAATTCTGCCTTTTCCCTCCCTTTTTAAACAACTTGTTGGAGTGCCATCTAACGTTAAGCGCTCACCTCTGTCTGGAAATAAGTGGTGTTAACTAAGACTTGTCCAACAAATAACTAGGGATGTACATATAGTAATTAGGACTGTGTTTTGAATTTACTTACCTTTTTCTGTGCTAGTGTAATTTACAAGTGTGTCTTTTAAATAAATAATTATATACTTTTACACAAGCTCTGGTCAGTGTTTGCTTGTGCTACTGTGCCTCTGTACCTATTATGTATGCTCTGTATACTACCTAACTCTTCTTGAGGGAAGTCTGACTGCTCAGCCACAGCTACCAAGTGAATCTGTGTGGTACAGACTGCTACCAAGTGGGTTTACTGCCAAACACCTGTAGTCTTAAATCTTTTGTAGTGGTCCCAGAGGGAACTGCACAGGTTTCTGCCTAACACCTACTCATGACCTAAAGAGGCACAGCCACAGCAACTTTATGTTGGTTGTAATATTTTTAATGTTCAAGTGCCAACATTTCAATAGCAAAGGGTGCCTTAGCAAAAGCAATACCCACACTATGTAACCCAACTGTCAGCTCAAATATCAGATGTGTACACTCATACCATGATTTTTGTTATTAGTACATTTGTGACACAGGCATTTTCAAGCATTACCCCCACAAGTTAACACATTATAAAACTCTGATATTAATTTGTCCTCGAAGGAGTAGGAAAATATCATGCTCAGCCTGTTCTACTTTACGATTGCAACGTTTACCCACTAAGTGGAGAGCAACATTGTAATATAATCTATTTGGTCTGCAAGGGATTACGGGTATGAAATATGTACAACACTACTCAGTAATTAGGGCAATGCATAATCGAACAGCTACATTGCCTTTCAAAAAAATCTGCATGCTTTCCAAGTTTTTAGAGCTCCATTAAGCATAGACTTTAACACATGCTATGGTAATTCTATGCTTTACAAAATGTTTTCACAAGAACGCAAATATTCCAGTGAGTGTTATACTGCTACAGCCCCTCACTTTTTGCAGAGCTCTGTATATTAGTACTGGAGGCCTAGCATCCCCAGGCATCTTATTTAACTGATAACAGTGAATTTCAGATGAAAGGCCCCTAGTTACAGGGGAAGGCACTCCATCTGTTGTAACTCTGAGCATTGCTGCTATTAACTTAAAAGGCAATTCTATATGATTTTCTTCCAAATCATGAAGTATAGTATTGGACTGGACTGGTTGATGAGCTCTCTTTATAATCACATGTAAAACATTTTTCTCTAGCTTATATCTTTGAAAGAAACGTGCTGGACGATGCACCATTTGCACTGATTTGTAAATAACTGCAGAGGTTGGGAGGCCGAAATTCCCTCCAAACTCTCTTCAGAGGCAATAACTCACCAACTACGCATGCACACAAAATGGCTTACCTCGTTTGTCAGTTGCGCCCATGGAAAATAATGTGGGGATGAAAGCAACCACTCTCGCACTTCGAGAAAAATAATTAGCGGGAACATTGGCTGCAAGAGGTGTGGCTAAACAGCACATGCCACTTAGATGGGTATTTGCTCATTCTTAAAAAAGCAATTAAAGGATGCTGGCTCTCTGGGGAACTCATTGTTGTGGACAATACCCTTAGCTGTTCGACTCGCGAATAGTCTACCAGGTTAGACTTTGTATTGGCAGTGAGTTTGACTGATCCTTGCTTGATTTTCGATCTGCAATTATTTTTAATAAACATCTATCAGAATCATAAGAAGCAGCTAAAGGAAGATCAGATCCACACCAAGTAACAACCTCTGAGCCCAACAGTATAATTATAGTGATTCTCAATTGGCAATTATTACTGGTAACCTCAACTGTGCATTCCTCTCTGTTGATATTATGGCCAACGATCCCTTGTTTTCCTATGCAGACCTATCAGCTTAATGAATAACTGGAATATGCTTATTCTGAATGGACACCTTTATGGGGATATGACAGGTTATTTATAATGTGCTTAATACCCAGAGGTTTCTAAGCGCGGACCCGGGGATCGAACCTGTGTTGCTTCGTGTCGTGTTGCTTCCAAGGCAAACACGTTGCCGCTGAGCTATCCTCTCGGGATATACCCAGTCGCCCTACTTGGTGGTGGGCCAATATCTATTCAACTATAGATTACATTTTCTGTGCCTCATCACAGCTACCTGGTATTTCCTCTTTGTGCATTGTTGATGTGCAGAAATGCGCTTTCATTCAAGTGCTCGCATCATTAGAAATGAAAATTTCTGGAAACAAAATATCTTGATCTCCTCGTAACACAATTAGATATAAAGATTCCATTTTGAGACCAATCAAGGACAGTGAGCTAGTTACCTGGGGGGCCAAGTCTAACATTAAACAAGCATTGGTGAGACCAATATTTTTTGCATTTACTGCTGTTCTTTGCATTCAGGCACCAGGGAGCATTCAGGCACCAGGGAGCAAGGAAGAGAGTGCAAAGTTTCAATGGAGGACGCGATAAGGGGCACGGGTGTGCAAGATAATGAGAAGGAGAATAGAGCAAGGGTGGAAACGGTTGAGAGGGTGCCAATGATGATGAGCAAGCGGAAGTATGAGTGAGAAGAACAAGTTACTTACCCCTGGTAACGTTCTTTCGATTGAATGTTCCTCCCACATATTCCTCATCTTTGATATCTCCAATATCCAGCTTCAGCTACTTCTGAAAAAATTCTTTGGCAGAGGAAGCTGTGCGTCCATGCAGTATACTTGATGTCCCTCGAAGGCCTCCGTCTTGAGGATGATGTCATCAAAGGCATATATAGCACGCGCAGTTCTGTTTTTTTGTGTCATTCTCAAGTAGAACTACCCACTTCAAAGCAGATTTGACCATACTGGGCTCTGAAAGAGCAAAAGCTGCAATAACATTGGAAGTTTTACTGAGGGGTAGGCTGGGACAGCGATGAGGAATAACGTGGGAGGAACATACAATTGAAAGATCATTACCAGGGGTAAGTAACTTGTTATTCGAATGGATTATGTCCTCCCACATATTCCTCATCTTTCATAGACTCCCAAAGCAGTGTTTGTTTTGGTGGAGGGAGTAAGAATTTTGCCATCAATGGGATCCATTAACAGAATGGAGGACAGCTTTTCCAAAGCTTCCATCCTGACTTAAGGTAGAATAGTTGGTCATCCAGACAAAATTTTGACAACCCTGAAATGTAGACGCTCAGAGCCCTTTGAGGAATCAAGCCCATGCCACCTCTCCTCCTGCTTGCCAGGATAAGGTGGAGGGTAGAAAGTGGGTAAAACATTTTTTGTCCTAAATTAAAGTCTGATAATACCTTGGGTAGAAATGAAGGCTTGACCCTCAGGACAACCTTGTTTTTATGAAATACTGTAAATGGTGGTTTAGAGGATAGTGCCAGCAACTCACTCACTCTACGGGATGATGTTAGTGCTACCAACAAGATGGTCTTGAAAGTTAGCAACCTTAAGGTACATGAAGGGAGTGGCTCAAACGGTGCACACATAAGACATTTTAACACCAGATTACGGTTCCAAACAGGAACCCGAAAGGGAGATGGAGGGAACACATTAGTAAGTCCCTTCAGAAATTGTATCACCAAAAGGTATCTTAAAAAATGAAGTTTCGTCAGATGGGCGCTTGAAGATGGAAAGCTCTGCCAAATAATCTTTAATGGTCCCAACCTGGAGCCCCATATTCGCAAGGTACAGCAGAAAGGATAACACCTCCAGTATTTTGCACCAGCTGCAGAATATGCTCCAACGGCAGCGGTAAAAAGACTTTGTTGCTGGCCTTCAGGTCAAAAGCACAATCTCCATTACGTCATCCGGGCAGTCCCAATCCTTGGACCTTAGCCTCTCAGACACAATGCGTGAAGGCTGATGTATTGACCTCTGGATGGAGAACCCGACTCTCCTCTCGCAGGAGAAGGTCCGCTCCTTGTGTAAGACGTATTGGAGGGCAGAAGGAGAGGTCTAGAAGGTCCGGGTACCATGTCCTCCTGGCCCAATAAGGGGCAATTTGGATCATGGATTTCCTAAACGTTTTCAACCTCCTGATCACATGAGGAATGACGGGGACCGGAGGAAAAGCATACAGGAAGGGAAACTTCCAGTCCACTACGAACACGTCTCCTAGAGCTCCTCTTGGGGGAAATTCCCTGGAGCAGTACAGTTTGCACTTCCTGTTGACACTGGTTGTGAACAGATCCACTTGAGGGGTTCCCCAAAGGGTGAGGATCTCTTGAAGGACTTCCTTGGCTAGTTCCCACTCGTGGGAAACCGTGCTCCGCCTGCTCAGAGCGTCTGCCGCTTTGTTCTCCTCTCTGGCTAGGTGAACTGCCGATAGGGAGATTCCTTTTTGAATTGCTCCGAACCAGAGGTGCATTGCTTCTCTGCACAGTGGTAGCGACCCTACACCACCTCTCTTGTTAAGGTAGTACATGGCCATTGTATTGTCTGTCATTATCATGGCATTCTTTCCCCGTACAGAGGGGAAGAAAGCAACCAGGGCCAACCTCATCGCTCTTAGCTCCAGCAATTTCATGTGTACCCGAGACTCTGCGGGAGACCACAGTCCGCTCACCGTTATGTCTGACAGGTGAGTGCCTCAACCAGTAAGAGATGCGTCAGTGTCCACCATCACCTGGGGTCAGGGTTGGGAAAACAACATGCCTCTTAGCAAGTTGTCCTGCATGGCACACTACGCGAGATACTGAGCAACCTGATATGAGACCTGTAAAAGGTCTGACATGTGATCCTAAACTGCAACCATTTGCAACAGAAAAGCCACTGAAGTCATCTCATGTGCAGCCTCACGTCTACCACTGGGATGCAGGGGCAATGAGCCCCAGAAGGTGCAGGAAAGCTGAGGTCAGGACTTTTTCTTGGGATTGGACAACATTCATGTTTGCCACTATATCCTCGGGTGGGAAAGCCCTGCCCAGGCGAGTGTCCAAGTCTGCCCCGATGAACCTCTTTACCTCCTCCTTCCCTCCCTCTTTCTCTCCTCTGCTAATCTCACAGTTGCTTGTTTGGTGTTCAGGGCCCTTATGCATCCTCGGGTCCCTGACCTCCCACACCAAATCACCCCCAACTTCTGTCTATCCTCGGCACTTGCCTCGGCTCACTCTCCCCCCTGGAGGCTCGCACTTAACTTAAATTGCAATTTACCTGTTGCTCACCCATTAGTACCGCAGCACTTATCCCATTCATCCTCCCTTCTGCACTTGCACGTTCTGAACACTCATAAGGCCTAGTAGGGTCACCCCCCTCACTGTATTTTATTATTTGTTAAGTATTTAATTGTTTCTTATCCCTTTGTCCCCTCCCTGTTGCCCTGTGGGTGCTTTGAAACAGTATTTACTTCCTGTATAACGGCCTAACAATGGAGCAATAAATAAAATAAACCTGAGACTTTTTGAAGTTCAGTGAAATGTCTATTCTCTTCAATAGAGTGTGTGTGTGTGGAGTAGATGCTCCAACACTAGATCTGGAGTGCGAGCTCAGACGAGCCAGTCGACCAGGTAGGGAAGTCTTTGTTACACACCTGTAACTGTATTTCTCTAGCATTGCTATCCTTCATAGATTCACATGCTTGAATATTCCCCATTGTCTGACTGGGAATCCTCAATGATTTAAAATAATTATATATATCAATTTTTCCCAAAGGAAAAAAGCAAAACAGATTGCCTATTATGCCTGAAAAAGCACTCACTTGTGTCATCCCTCAGCCTCACATTGGTCCTATATGACCCAACCAATGGGGTATCAGGGCTTAAGCTCCACTTCAGGTAGCCGTCTTCGTATTTAGAGCCATAGTGACTTTAATATGATGACTTTGGAGCAGCCTCTCAGGGGAGGAGGGTGGGCGCATGTGCATCTATGAAAGATACCAATGCTGGAGAAAGACAGTTACAGGTAAGTAACAAAGACTTCTCCAGCATTGGGTCTTTCATAATTTCACATGCTTGAAGACAATAGCAAGCAGGTAAGCATGCCATGTAACTATCCACATAAAGCAGAACACCTAAAAATGCATGCATGCTAGATAACAATAGAAGGGAAGGAGAGAGAAACATCGGCTGCTCCTACAATACGGAAACAGATGGTGGAAGACTGCCTGCCCGACCGCAGATTCCCTTGCAATGTCGTCTGCTAAGTAGTAATGCCTGACTAACGTATGCAGCATGCGCAGGTGGCTGCTCTACAAATGCCTTTTATCACCACAGCCGCTTCGAACGCTGTTGTTGCTGCCCTTCCTCTGGTGGAGTGTGCAGTAAGTAGCCGGAAAGTGGATTGCCATAGGGCTACCCTGTTCCTCATCCCGTACCATAGGAATTCCCTGCGAATACTGTCTAGTTTAGTAAAGAATTGTCGGGGTATGGGGTATGGGATGTTCGCAAAGCAATGCAATAGTCTGGGCAGTGCCACCATCTTGAGCATCGCCCCCCGTCCCATCATTGCTAAGGGGAGTTTTGCCCAGAACTTCATGCTATTTTCCAATTTCTGAACCATTCTTACTGTATTATGCCTATGTTCGGCTTCTACTGTATGATGTATATCTATCCCCAGATACCTAAAGGTTGTGGTCTCCCACGGTATCTGGAGTACCGGCAAGTTCTTCGCCAAGAGCCCTCTGTATCTACCCAGCGGAAACACACAGGATTTATTTGGGTTCACAGCTATACCCGAGAGTTCAACAAATCTATCTATCACTTCTAATACATACTGCAGATTCTCCTCTGGGTAGCGCAAATACAATAACAAGTCGTCTGCGTATAGGGAGATTAGGTGTGATGTTTTCCCGACAACAATGCCTATTTCGTCATATTGCTGTCTCAGATAAATCGCCAGGGGTTCCAAGGCCAGAATATATAACATGGGGGACCAGGGGCATCCCTGTCTGGTTCCTCTACCAAGTTGCCACCTTTCGGAATTCACAGTTCCTGTCTTCACTCTCGCCAATGGCTCGCTATAAAGAAGTTCTACCCAGTGAAGATATCCTGGTCCCATACCATAGCTTGCTAGGGCCGCCTTCAGCCAGGGCCACTTGACCGAGTCAAATGCCTTTATCGCATCCAGCGACACTATCGCCATTTCACTAGTGTTCCCTTCAGTATGTTCAATCACTCGATGGAGTCGCCTTAAGTTGTTTGAAATATTTCTATTCGGGACATATCCTGTTTGATCAGGGTGAATTAATTTGGTTATGACCTTTTTCAATCTGTTTGCCAGTACCGCTGTTAAAATCTTACTATCTTGGTTTAACAGAGATAGGGGTCTATAGGAACCACAGTCACTCCCAGGTCTATCTGGCTTGGGGAGTGGTATGATAACTGCTTCACGCAGCGATTCCGGTAGCCTCCCAACTTCACATGCTTCGTTAAGCATTTCCAGCAGTGGATGGAGAATCTCCGCTTTATATGCCTTATAAAATTCACTCGGGAGTCCGTCAGTTCCCGGGGTTTTGCACGTGGGCAGCTGCCTCACTGCCTCTGTATTGTTGGCAGTGACTGATGCAGTTCGTCACCCGACGTGATAGACATTGCTTTGATATGCACTGTCCGCTAGTGCGGCCTGAGAAAGCCACATATATCCTGGAAGAGGTATAAAAATCCTTTTTTCGCTGGATGTAGAATTTGAGCACCGGTGAAAGATCCAAGGAGTGAAGGGTGCATTTCACTGCTGTTGAGTGCTTGCTGCAAAAGAACAAGTTACTTACCAACTGGTAACGTTCTTTCGACTGGATGTTCCTGCAACATATTCCACATCTTTGACATCTAATGTCCACAGCTGTGCACTTCGGAAGCGTTTTCGGCAGAGGGCGTCCTGCGTCGATGGCGTCGGGTCAATGTCCCTCGAAGGCCTCCGTCGAGGGCGACGTCACAGGGTGTTATAAATAGGATGCACGGCGCTTGTAGCCTCAGTTTAAGTTTTTTCCCTCAGAGACTGTGGCACCAGTCTCATGCCTGCTTGACTGCACTTAGCCTTGCGGAAACGTAAGCTGAAATCGCATAGGAAATTCTCCTAATGGGCAGGCTGAGAGGGCGATGTGGAATACGTTGGAGGAACATCCACTCGAAACAACGTTACCATAAATAACTCGTTCTTCGAATGGATTGTGTCCTCCAACGTATTCCACATCTTTGACAGACTCCCAAAGCAGCACCAGTAAATGGAGGAGCGGAAAAGAATTTATAGTACCCAATTAGATTGCGGAATAAAGAACCGCCTTCCCAAAGGCCATATCCTGACCATGGATTGTATCCAGGGAATAATGTTTTATAAAGGTGTGGATGGAAGCCCATGTAGCGGCATCACAAATATTCCTAATAGGAACACCCCGCTGGAGGGCGATGGAAATAGCCACACCCCTATTGGAATGAGCTCTCAACCTTTCAGGAGGGTCCTTACCCACCAATCAGTAACACTCCGTAATGGTAAGGATAATCCACCTGGACAAGGTCTGTTTGCAAACAGCCTGGCCCAAACGGTGTCCGGCATATCCTACAAAGAGTTGATCGGGCACTCTGATCCTGGACATCCCAGAAATGTAAAAGCTCAGAGCTCTCCAAGGATCCAACCGATGGAGCCGTTCCTCTTCCTTACCAGGATGAGGAGGGTAGAAAGATGAAGAACCACCTTTTGACCCAAATGGTATTCAGGAACTACCTTAGGTAGAAAGGAGGGACGTACTCAAAGTACAACCCTGTACTTGTGAAACACAATAAAGGGTGGCTTAGATGAAAGTGTCTGCAATTTACTCACTCTGTGAGCGGAAGTAACCACAACCAAGAACACAGTTTTGAAGGACAGTAATTTCAAAGGACAAGAGTGCAAAGGTTCAAACGAAGCACCCATGAGAAAATTCAAAACCAAACTCAAATTCCAAACTGGCACCTGGAAAGGGGACGGCGGGAATACATTAGTCAGTCCTTTAAGAAACTGAAAAATCAAAGGAATCTTTAAGTAAGAACATTCTTCAGACGAGCGCTTAAAGATAGACAGGGCTGCAAGGTAACCTTTATTGGTACCCACTTGAAGGCCCCTGTGGGCCAAAGAAAGTAAGAAAGACAAAACCATAGGAATGGAGCACTGAAAAGGATCAACATTGTGATCGCTGCACGCAGAACTTACGCCAAGGGCAACGGTACAGGGATTTTGTTGCAGGTCGCCTGGCCGAAAGCAACACCTACATCATGTCATCCGGGAGGTCCCAATCCTTATACCTCAACCTTTTAGATGCCAAGTGTGAAGGTTGAGAGTCTTGACCTCTGGATGGAGAACCTCACCCCCCCCCCCCTCCTCAAACCCCTCGTGCGAGAGCAGATCCTCTCGGTAGGGATGACGTTGTGGAGGGCAGGTGGACATTTCTAGAAGGTCCGAGTACCACGCTCTCCTGGCCCAATCTGGAGCAATGAGGATCATGTGGGAACCGAACCTCTGCAACCTCCACAACACTTGAGAAATGACGGAGACTGGATGAAACACGTACAGCAGTGGGAATGACCAATCCACCACAAACGCGTCTTCTAAGGCTCCTCTTGGAGGAAATTTCCTTGAGCAGAATCTCTCGCACTTCCGGTTGACACTGGTGGTGAAAAGATCCACTTGTGGGGTTCCCCAAAGGCTGAAGACCTCCTGAAGGACTTCCTGAGCCAATTCCCACTCGTGGTAGACGTGCTCTGCCTGCTCAGAGTGTCCACCGCCGCATTTTTGTCTCCGGCCAGATGAACTGCCAAGATCGAAATGTACTGCTGGGTGGCCCAGAACCAGAGCTGCATTGCCTCTCTGCACAAGGGAACTGACCCTACCCACCACCCCCCTTTTTGTTGAGGTAATGCATGGCCACTGTATTGTCCGTCATGATCAGAGCACTCTTCCCCCGCGTACAGAGGGCAGAAAAGCCTTCAGGGCAAGCTTGACGGCCCTCAGCTCTAACAGATTGATGTGGAGTCTGGACTCTGACGGAGACAAACGACTGCTGGCTGTCAAGTCTTTGACATGAGTTCCCCATCCTCTGAGGGAAGCAATTGTCACTACCGTCATCTCCAGCCATGGTTGCTAAAACGGTTCCCCCTTCATCAGGTTCCCTTTGTTGGCCCAACACAGAAGATCCTGGTAGACCAAGAATGGAATCTGAATGGGATCCAACATCTTGCTGGAGAACTGTGACCACAGGATCTTGAGAGCCTACAGCAGGGATCTCATCCGCACCCGGGCCGCTGGCACCAGAAAAATGCAGGAGGGCATGAGGACAAGCAACCTTAAGAATTCAAAAGCCGGGAGACTCTGGGCATGTTGAACTTGTCCACCATCTGCACAATGTGATGAGCCCTTACCTTGGGAGGCGAACACTTCCTCAAGGATGTGTCGAAAACAGTCCCGATGTACTGGAGCTGTTGGGAAGGCGTCAGATGTGACTTCTTGAAATTCAGGGAGAAGCCCAGCCTGTGGAGGGTGCGGCAGGTGACACCGAGATGATCCAACATCAGCTCTGGAGAGTGTGCCCGGATCAGCCAGTCGTCCAGGTAGGGGTAGACGTGAATCCCCACTTGCCTGAGGTACGCTGCCACCACCACCATTAGCTTGGTGAAGACCCTCGAAGCGGAGGTCAATCCAAATGGCAGGACCCGGAACTGAAAGTGCGAGTCACCACCCGCAAACCTCAGGTACTTTCTGTGTGTGGGATAAATCTGTACATGAAAGTAAGCAACTTCGAGGTCCAGAGAGACCAACCGATCCTGAAGTTGAGGGGCCTGGAGGACTTGGGAAAGAGTGACCATCTTGAACTTGTCCTTCCTGAGAAGTTTGTTCAACCAACGCAAGTCCATGATGGGTCTCAATCCCCTGTCTTTCTTTGGGATCAAAAAATAAGGGGAATACCATCCTTTGTTCCTCTCCACTATAGGCACCAGTTCCATAGCGCCTTTCTCCAGCACACTCAAGATTTCCTGCGCAAGAAGCGGATCCGGGAGCTTCAAAGAAAGTTTCCCTGGTGGATTGTCATGAGGCCGCTGAAGGAAGGGAAGGAAGTAGCTGTGGGCAATGGTATGCAGAGCCCACGCATCTGAAGTAATGGCATGCCATTCTTCGAGATGCTGAGACAGTCTACCCCCAACCGGTGAACCATGGGACATGGCCTCATGACTGTTTGGAAGCGGCTGCGGCAGTGCCTGAAGGCAAAGAGGCAGCTGCCTGAGCGGCTTTGGCACCACGATTTCCCCGACCACCACAGATACTTTTTTCGCTGGCTCCCTTGACTGGCGGCCCCTCTCTTTCTACCAAAGGAGTAGTAGTAACAAAAAGGAACCTCCCCTCCACTGCTGTCCCCTAGGAAGAAAAGGCACAGGTTGACGCACTGCGGCGCTCAAAGATTTTGCTGCAGCTCTTGAGGTCTGCAACCTCTCAAGGCTCTCGTCAGCCCTGCTGCCAAACAAATGTGCGCCATTAAAGGGCATGTTGAGAAGACGGGTCTGCACATCCGGAGCAAACCCTGACTTCCGCAACCAGGCAAATGTGCATATAACGGTGCTCGCAGCCATGGATCGGCTAACACTGTCGGCCGTATCCAAACCCGACTGAAGGGTTTAACACATGGCATCTTTGCCGTCCTGCACAAGAGCAAGGAATCCATCCCTTTCTTCCCTCTCGGGAATATGCTCAGCCACCAAAGAAACACAATTCCACAGAGTGTGTGAAAACATTGCCAAGGCACACGTGGAGTTGGACGATTTCAGGGCCATGCTCCCAGCAGAAAATACTGCCGGGCCCAACCGTCGAAGCGCTTGTCATCCTTATCCAGAGGGATGGTAGGGTACGCCGCCTGTCTCAAGGTGGCCATAGCTGCCTGAACCACCAAACTCTCGGGAGTGGGGCAAGTAGGTAAATAGCTGGGGTCACTAACGGAAGGGCGGTATATTTCTTGCTCAAAGACTTGTTAACAGCCGGAAGAGATTCTGGGAACTGCAAAGCAGCTGCCACGCTTTTCTGCAAGGTAAGATGAAATGGCAAAACAGGGTCAGAGGATGGACCTTGATCTAAAATGTCCATCAGATCATCCTGCACAAAGTCTTCAGGAGGACTGGACTAGCCCAGATACTCCGAGACCCTCGCCATGAGCGTCCTGTACGAAGACTTTGCATGAGCCCCAGGCTCAGGCCTACCGAATTCCACTACCGGAGAAGTGTCCAACCCACTGGCATCAATGAAGGTCTGTCGCAACTCCTCCAACTGACTGTCTCCAGAAAAAAGTGGAGCATCATCAAGGTCACCAGGTTCCTCAAGCTCAGAGCTTTCCTCCTCTTCATAAATATTATCCAGAGGGAGTTGAAACCCAGGTCTGGAAGAGGGCCTGGAGACAAATCCAGCCGCACAGACTTTGACGTAGCCTTCCTTGGAGGATCCACGATATCCGGGTACTCCAATGGCAAATTTAGAGAAAAAATCTCTGAAGGCGCCGATAGCGCCGCAGGCTTCGCAATCGAGAGCGTTGTACGGCAAGGCGTCGATGTCCAAATCGGACAGACACAGCACCGAACGAGTCGACGCCGGCCCCAAGCCCTCAATAGGTTGCTGCGGTCTCGCTGGAGACGAGGACCGAGACCTAGAAACACATCTCTTTCGACTCTACGAATCCTTGTCCGAACGGGATCTCGGCGGCTCCCGATGCGAGTCGCGTCGTGTACCCGAGCCCGGAGGCGTGTGAGCTACGGTACGAGACCGAGCCTGGCCAGGTTCGTCAGAAGGGGCGACTGGACCCATGCCCTACGATTGAAAAATTTCTAACATGGATTGTTTAAATGCTGCCAATTCCTGCGGAGTCGAGGACTTAGTAGGGCACATAACCTTCCTCGAGGCACCATCCTCAGGAGGAGGACAGGGAAGGCGACCGGTGACAGCGCTTCCTAGAGTGCCGGGGAGAGGAGGACGAGTGGCGGGAACCACTCCGGGACCGAGATCCCTGGGAATCCTTCCAACACGGAGAGTCACCCCGCAAGTCGTCGGTGGAAACCCCCTTGGACTTGGAAGTCCAGAACTTAACAGGTTTAGAGCCCCTCCCCCCTTTCGCTCCAGCAAGGCCTTGGCAGTCAACGACTGGCATTTAGAGCAGTCACTGGTGTTGTGCGACTCGCTCAGGCACCACAAACAAATGCAGTGGGGGTCGGTGAGCGACATCTTCGACTTGCAGTTCCGGCAGGTCTTGAAGACAGACCGCAGAGTCGGAGGGGTCAAAGAGAAAGACATCGTAAGGATGAACACACAATGCATGCCGAGTCTCACAAAGTGAACATGTTTGCGGAAAAGACAGAACTGAGGCTACGGGCGCTGTGCGTCCTATTTATAACATCCCGTGACGTCGCCCTCGACAGAGGACTTCGAGGGCTATTGACCAGACACCATTGACGCAGGCGCCCTCTGCCGAAAAAAAAGTTTCCAAAGTGTACAGCTGTGGACATTACATGTCAAAGATGTGGAATATGTTGGAGGACAAAATCCATTTGAAGATAGGCAGTACTGTGCACTCCGATAGCGCCTCTCCGAAACCACTTTCAAAAGAAATTTGCGGTTCAGTGTGAGAATCACTTGGTCCTTCTGGAAAATTATGAATGGCGGCTCGGTTGAGATGGCCTGCAGCTTATTAATTCCTCTAGCTGATGTTATTGCTACCAAAAATGTAACTTTCCAGGATAAGAATCGCAAATCACATCTATGGATGGGTTCATACAGTGTTAACATAAGTACGGATAGGACGGTATTCAAGCTCCAAGTGGGCACCGGCTTGGGGGATGGAGGAAAAGTGTATTATAATCCTTGGAGAACCACCTTGACGCCTGAGTCAGTGATTAGTGAAGACTGATGCAGGTCTGTGGTATAGGCTGAAATGGATGAGAGATGTACTTTAATTGATGACTACGATAACCCGCTATTGGCCGGGTGTAAAAGGTTGGGAAACACTTGGTTCACTGATATAGTAAGAGGGTTCAATTGTGAAGTTTGACATCATGTGGTAAAGCATGTCCATCTCTTGGTCCAAGTCAGACGGGTAGATTGTGCCCTAGAAGCTCAGAGGACCTCCCAGCCCTCCATGGGCAGTCTCAAATTTGCCAGCTTTTGCTGTCTAGGAAACATGCTTTGAGCAACAGACTCGCAAGATTGTGATGCAAATCTTGCGTTCCTGTTGAGTTAACAGGTGTTGGTGTGGTCTGAGACAAATAAGCATCTTTTGAGAAAGTTGTAGAAGAGTAGGGTACAAAACCCGGCATCCTCAAGCCAGAGCTATAAGAATAATTTGCTAAGTTTGTTCCTTCACCTCAGCAGGCTAATTAGGGTGTCTGAGCAAACCCATACAGAAACCACCCCTTCCAAATGAGAGAGAAGACGTCCCTCAGGGACTGTTTCGCTGGGTAACTGGAGGCGAAGCGTCGTTGTTTGTCGCAAATAAATCAATCATGGGTTGGCCCTTTTTGCAGAAGATTAGATTCAGTTCTCTGTTCTAGGTCCCATTTGTGATGCTTGTCCGCGATAACATTGCCTTTTTCTGGCAGATGTTTCGCACTCACTTAAACTTTGCGTTTGAGGGCCCAAGTCCATAGCCGCTGTGCTTCCACCGAGAGAACCGCCGATTTTGTGCCTCCCTGTTTGTTGGTGTAATTCATGGAGTTGGTACTGTCCATTTGAAATGTGACTACCTGGCCCTCCAGTAATGGCTGGAATGATTTTAGCGCCCAGCTGATAGCTCTGAGTTCTAAAACATTGATGTGAAGAAGAACGTCTTCTGGCAATCATGTGCCATTTGCTTGAAGCTCCCCCAGGTGTGCTCCAAAACCTGAGAGGGATGTGTCAGAGCAATGTTGAAGTAGACACTTGAAACAGCATGCCCTGAGTTAGATGTTATTGTTTGGTCCACCACTGCAGCGCCCAGTGGAATGACGGTGTGAGGAGAACAGAATTTTTCAATGAGCCGTAGGCCAATGTCCATTGGAGGTCCAGTGCCTCCTGAATTTGCCTCATTCAAAACCTGCAGTATATACAAGAGGTGATTATGCCCAGGAAGTATTTGAACGACCTACCGTGGTGGAAGCATTGTTGATAAACCACGAGACCATGCTCAGCATCATCACAACAGTTGATGGTAGTACCTTAGGGATGAGAGTGTCCAGCTGCACCCAGAGGAAGGTTTGGGAAGGTACAGGGGTGGTCTTGGTCTCGTTGATTGAGCGGCCTAATGTTTCTAGGATTGATCTTCTCTTTGTGGCAGCCACAGTCCAGAGTCTATGGGAGTTTGTCTTTATCAGCCAGTATAAATATGGAAATGCCTCACCGCCTGCTCGCCTGAGGAATGCTGCTACTGGCGCTAGACACTTTGTAAAAACCCTTGGGGACGATTTAAGGCCAAAAGGAAGCACATAGAACTGAAAATGTGCTTGCCCCACAGAGAACCTGAGATAGCGTATTTGCGCCGGATGGAATGGAACATGGAAATATGCATCTTCCAGGTCCATTGAGGTGATCATCTATTATTTTACCAAAAGGATCCTGCCCCTCAAAAGGCACGGGCAGGATCTGGGCTTGTGCTTCCGGCATGACGTTTGTAGCCTTCATCCGGGCCTGCCTCCTGAGAACTTAACTGTGGGCCATCTGCCTAAACCCACATTCAGCCAAGTCTACCACTGTGCCGATTATATGATGGGATGCAGCTTCACCATCCACCACATTGACCTGTGCTTCCTCTCAGAATTCCTATGGCAGATGTTTTGCCAATTTCAAAATTGTAAGACAGAGCTCCCTGTCGAAACTTATGATGAGCGAAGCTGCAGATGACACTTTCCTGCCCATGGTTTCAAGCTTCTGACCTCCTTTGTCAAGAGGGGCTGTCAAAGGTGAGGACCTAGATTTTTCCTCACTGCAATTGCAATCACAGAATCCATCTTCGGTTGTCCACTTAGACAAAAGAGCACTGTATCCGGAGCCTTATATTTCTTCTGCGGATGAGAAACCAGAGCGGGTGTAGTTGAGGGAGTATATATGTTCTGCCCTGCTTCCCATATAGTGTCGAGAATAGGAACAGTTGTTTTTGACCGTCTGAATTTGTCCCTATGTTGGTAGAGCACAGATATCTTTTCCTCGCAAGAAACTTGAATCTGGAACAGCTGTGCAGCCTCAGCCTTAGCTGTAACACTTGTGTGCAAGCACGTTATAAATGCCTTATCATATCATTATCATATCATATAGTGTGGAATGGTATTACCTCATCCGGCAGCAAAGTACCCTCTGGTGAATGGCGTTTTCATTGCTTCTCAATAATGTAAGTGTCCCATTCATCTGTACCTTGATCCGGTGTATCCTTGGGAAGTTCCTCTGGCTCATCATCTTGTGTATCTATATCAATAAAGTCCCTCTACGGGTCAGCCATAGGGTCTGTGCCATATGGATCCTCTTGCCAGTCCAAGACAGTCTGTGGACGGGGCTGTAGTTTCCCAGGGCTTTGGAGGCGGTGATGGCCTTGGTAATGCCCCTGTTGGTAGCGATCGGTCATGGAGCCTGCCCATGGTACAGGGGAACTTTTTGCTTTTGAGGCTTACCTAGCGGTGGTGACCTATCTCTAGGTGCTGGTTTGTCCCAAGGTGCCGGAGATCTGCCCAGAGATGACCGAAGTGGAGAGGCATGATGAGGTAATGTTCCATTCCATTGTGACTTTTACGCTGGCTTCCACCGCCAATCTACTTCTAGGTTTCCTTTTTCTCTCTTTTTGATGGTGGTAAGACACTTCATTGTCATCTAACTCGTTGCGTTGATGGTGATGGCGCTGTGAGTCAAGCTCTCGGCCATCTTTTGGAATTCCTCAATGTTCCTCTGCATGCATTACATCAGTGCATGATTAAAGGGATCTGAATTGTCCTTCATGGTGGGTTGCAAAGGTGGGATTTGTTCCTGAGGTCTGTGTATCTGAAAACTCTTCCTACAGGATAATAACTGGGAGTACCGTCATTTCCCTGATGGGTGATAGGTTTGCAGCCGTTCCTAACCTGCCTGAAATTGCTGTGCTTTTGCCCTGTCTACCTGCCGTAGACGGTGGACCCTCCGGTGCAGACTTTCTTTCTTCCATAGACAGCGATTTCCCCTTCAATGGGACGTTCGTGGACGATCTTCCTGTACCCATTTTCGTGTATGGAACATCTGTCGACGGAACCTACATAGACGTGCCATGGACGAATGGTGTTTTGTTGTGGATGAAGATTCTTTAGCTGCCAACAAGGTCTTCAAGGACACTTGGACTGGGACATTTTAAGAGTCACTGTGGATGATCGACCCTCTGTGGATGCTATTGATCTCGGCGGGCCACTTTGTCTTGGCGATACACGTCCGCTCGTGGATGGTACAGAGGAGATACTCGTTGACAGAGGAGAAGTCGATGACCGCTCCGATGACGAGGGTTGAAGGAGATGTTCCTTACCTTTTTTCGACTGAAATTAGTCCTTAGGATGATGGCTCTTACGACTCATGGGAGCGTCCATATCACTCTTCTTCTTAGAGCCTCCCCTTTCTACTAAAGAAGCTCTTCTATTAGAAGCATGCTTCTCAGTCCTCTCTCTTGTGAGAAGATGAAGGGCTGTCTTGGATGAATCCTCATCTGGTGATTGTTGTTTGCTTTCCAGATGAAGCAGGAGCATCCTGTGCCTGTCCTGCAACGTTTTCTGATTTGTAGATTTGACAGGTTTGAATACCACAAAGATGACCACCTTTTTGCATCTATTGCAATCTTTAAACAGGGAAGTTTTCCTTTTAGTATATTCTTCCATGAGGTGCCTCAAGTAAACTTTCATTCGACGATTTCACAGTCAAAAAAGTTTCCTGAGGGGGTAGCTGCCCAGTGTCCAAGCTCTGTGCTCGGCCCGACACACTTTCAATGTGGTAGCTGCATCAGACACTCCTCTGTGATGAAAATTCCCTGTGCTTCTGCGGCTGCAGGGAACAACTTGTGCAGGCTGCGGGGAGAACCGGAGAGCAGGTGCTTTGCTGCAGTGTGATACGAAGCTGCAGGGGAGGAGCCACTACACCCGGCAACGCCGCAATACAGAGGGAGACAGTTCCTGGCACCGGCGCTTGCTGAGCCGGTAGGAGGAGCTTGCAGGGCAACTATTCATTGCAGCGCCGGGAACAGAAGCTGGAGGCACACACAGCCACCACTGGAGCCCCTGGCCACCATGAGACATCCGCACCTCGACGCTTCAGGTGAGTGTCCGCCCTGCATCTAGAGCACCCCCGGCCCAGGATCCCTTACTGAAGGTGCCTGGGCACTTAACACACCAGAACACCCTGCGCCTTTTATCCGGGGCCGTGGCTGTGAGAGGCGTACTCTCTTGGGCCCCAGACCCTGCGGCAATCACATATTATAAACCCATCCACCCAGCAGTGGGGGCCATCGCGCACCTAGGCACCTCTGTGGATCCTATGCCCGGACCGGGCAGACTCTCAGGCCATATCCTCCAACACTGGCATTGGGTGTGTGACAGCCTGGTGACTCCCCCGGGGACCCGTTAGGGTGCCCTCTCATCTTCCTGGACAGACCCTATGCCCTGAGCTCTCCTAAGCCTACAGAGATCCACCTGCGCCTCTCCCAGACACTCTGCTGCCCTCGTATCGGTGCCACTTTATAATCTGGGCTCCAGCACCTAGAGCATTAGGTGGCAGTCTGGCCTGGGACACCCTATGCCCTGTGACAACTGAACAAACTACGAGCACCATCCACGGTTCTCAAGGGGCTTACTGGGGCACCGACAGCGGAGGCCCTTGCACTGACTGCTCGGTGGGGTTGCGCCCCGAGGACGCAGAATGACCTGTGCCCACGTGCGGCTGAGAGGACCTACATCCGTACCCTGTGCTGCAACCCCCCCGGCCCACCCACTGGCCCACATAAACCCAAATACACACCAAACTTGAGGTAATCCTCTTCCAATCATGGGCACCAACACTAGCTGAAGAACAGGTGATATCCAGTGGGGCTCCCTGCTTACATCCCTGGGATCTACCACCACACCAGCCCCCCTGCCAATCAGCCATGACCAGAGGTGCAGGCAGTGGGAACAACACAGGGGCCATGGACACATTTACAAAGGTAGTCGCTGTGAAGAATCTGGTCCCTCATCCAGCCCTCATTTGGTCTAGTTGCAACCTAGCATGACCCCTCCACTGGATCTCACTCACATAATTAGGCCATGGCCAAAGGCTTTGCAGCTGTTCACGAGAACTTGGACGATATAACAGCCAACGTGGTATGCATGAGGTTGCAACTCGCCAAGGAGGCGGTGCGCATCACTGAAGCATGGACGAGAATCGGTGTGACAGAGTATACCATGTAGGGACTCCAAAAAACAGTGGCAACCCTGGCAAAGGGGGTGAAAGCTGTGAGGTCCAAATGCGATGACCTTGAATCGCGTTCCAGGAAGAACAACATCTGTATTGTGGAAGTCCTTGAAGATGCACTATTGGAGGGCAAGGAGCAGGCCGTGAAAAACCTACTCAAAGATCTTCTTGCAGCACCTACACTGTCCCCCTTCTTTGCTGTAGAGCCAGCCCACCGGGCACTTGCCCCCAAACCAAAACCAAGGGACATCCCCCACCCAATCACTGCAAATATCCTGAGCTTCCACAACAGATACCATATTCTACTCCTCGCCAGGGGAAAAAAAGAGCTACGCTTGGGCTCCCAAACAATATGGATTTTCCCAGATTTCTTCATGCTGATTCAGAACGAGAGACGCCAATTTATCAGAGTTAAGAAAATGTTCAGAGCCTGTGGCATCCACTATGCAATGCTATTTCCTGCCTGTCTTCAATTTCAGTTCTGTGGCAAAATGTACTTCTTTAGGGTTCCGGACAAGGCAGTAAAGTTCATAGAGGACAAAATATTGCTCCCGGACCACCAAGAAGCAAATGAGGTCGAATAACTGCAGATTAAAAGGAGCTGATCAGCACTGCACTTCAGCTAACTCTGATTCACTGATGACTATATAGAATTGGACAAATAACCCACCGCTACCACACGTACATCTAGGTGAGTAGTCCTGCAACAACGTTGAGGTACGAGTCGAAGCGGCAGCAGTTAGCCCCTTAGCAGCTGCTTAAACCAATGCTGGGTTGTGGTTGTTTGTTGTGGCTGTGTTGTGGTAGGCTGTGGACGGGAGATGGGGTAGGGGAGAGTTTCACACTGCTAGGTTGGAAAGGGCAGTGAGGGCAGATGGGTGGGGGCTGGGAACTGATCTATCAGAAGGTCCCATCAACTGTTTGAGCGCCTGTTGCACGACCAGGGTAAGTTGGGGTGAAAATTACGAAAACGATTTGGCAGCAGAGTACAAGGTTGTAAGTAGGCCAATTTGTAAGAAGGCAACTAACAGCCATAGGCCAGTGGGGTGCCGGCCCAAAAACTTCCACCTATGGCAATGGAACTGAAAGTGATGAGCTGGAACATTAGGGGGATTGGGGGATTGGGGGATTGGGAACTTCACTAAGTCGTGCAAGATCATGGCCTATGTGAATAGACACAGGATCAAGGTTCTTCTCCTACAAGAGACACACACAAGCCCTTTAAGATGAGGTAACAATACTTTGAGATAGATAAGGATGCAGAATATACTCAAACATCAATAATCAAACTGACTCAGGAAGTTGGCAGAGCGTGTCCGTTTATATATCAATCATCTAGGAGTATAACGGACATCAACACACTCGCTCGATCTTCTCACTCAATGCATTTCATTAAAAAACATAGCTTAAATACCAAAAACTCATCATCATTGACGTCAATCTAAGTTGCAAACTTACAAAAACCTACTTGGGGATGTGATAGAATTACAGGGAACCTCTAGGTATACGTTCCATACTTGTTGGGAAGGTGATTGGGTCTCTATCAACAGGTGGGGCAACTAAGCACTTCTTTAGTGCAGGTCACTATGAACCTCATCAAATAGACAATGTCCCACTGGTTATACAAACTATAGGGCTCTCTACTACGCGGCCCTTTATAATTGGTTGGCACCTTTGTACCCATCTGTAATATTCCACCTACACAAGCAGCATTGAGGCTAACATCCAGGTGCTGGTGGGCTGGTCATTACCATAGCTTCCCACCACTTAGCCCGTCGTCAATCATCACTCTTGCAGTCTGCCAGTCAATTAAGGCTTTGAAATTGGCCTTGGAAATGTTCTCTGTGTCTGAGAATAAGAGGGAGTATCGGCATACTCTTATTGTTGATACAGCTGAACTCAGTATTTTCTTTTTCATCGACGTGACTGCAGATCATGTTTCAGAGTCTTTCTGTATTTTAAAATACTATTAAATGATGAACATCTGACATCTTCAATGTTCTCACTCCTCACCCAAGACAGGAGTTTGTTCTTTTCACACATTCTGTAACTACGGCATGAACATTCAGTTTCACCTGGCCATGACTTCCTGGTGCTGGGCCAACCAAGCCTCTCTTGATTCACCTCTGAATGTTGATTGCTTTTCCAACTGCGACACACCAAAAGCCTTTCTTTTCACTGGATCCATATTCCATACATTCCTATGGCTATACATTGGCACATCGCTGCAATCTATTCACTACATAGCTAGCCTTTAAGAATACTCCGTCTACGTGCGTTACTGCGTCTGTACACTTGTAAAATGACTTGATCTCTTCTTCATTATTTCTGTATCATGAGCATCTTCATCTCAAGCCCAAAATGTTGCTAATCTTTAACACCTCCTCCTTTGTTTCTATAGGATGTCTATATTCTTCAGCCTCTTCTTCTGAGTGTGTCAGCTCTACTCTGTATGATGTCACCACGCTTCTCTTTTGCTCAGTTTTCACACTTCTTCCGGGATTTCATTCAAATGGCCATCATATTGTCGTGAATGCTTGCATGGCTTCCTCAAAAGGAATATTACTTCCAAGATCCTTTTTGGTATCAGTATTTTCACAGGTACTGCATGTGTCTCACACTCTGGCTTCCAACATATAGGCAGCAAGAGGGAGGAGCTTTGGGGTGGGGGTACTTGACTCCACCTCGTCACTCCCCCCTCTGGGCGATTCATCAACCACTCTCTCATCAATCTTCACATCCAGACATCCTTGTCTAAAGAAATGCTTTTTTGGGACCCATATCTTTATAACTCCTTTTAGGCCTCCTGCTGCTTTCCCATGCTCATCCTTATTCCAAGACATAAGCATACATTGTCCATTTGGACTGCAGTAAATCCATGTCTCCACATACTTCTTGTGGTTTTTCGGGTACAGGAACTTGGTTCCCTCAGGTGCATGAATACTGGCCTCCACATAGTCTCCGATTTCTTCATCTGTTACCTCTTTAGTCGTCCATCCTGATTCAACATCAATCATAATCGTAACTCCTACTGCCTTATTTGCAGTCTTCTTGCACTGTGCAATGATTATCCTGATCACACTAAATCCAAGCAACACCATCACTATTAGGGCCAAAGGAACTTGAACATATCTGCTATCCATTGTGGAACCCACGAGAAGATTGATCCAAACCAACTGACATCGGCAATGTCTTCCACTTCATCTATCATCTGGATGTGTTACTTAGTCAACATTGTTATGGCCTCTATCAAAGTACCATTCTCGTCATCATGAGAAGTTATGAATGTGCAACACGATTCTCCAATTTTGGCACAAACACCTCCATCCATAGCTGTAATCATGTGCAGGACATATCTATCTGAGGAGTCATCAGTGGTATGCTCTCAGCTCTTCTTTGATAGCATTGAATCACGTTATAGTAGTATTAATCGTCTGCATCAATTCCCATCTGGTTATTTGTAACCATTAAGTATTTGCATCCATCTGGATCCTGGAAATGCAGATTATCATGAATATCGATGAAGTCTTGCTGAACAATCTATGCTCATATGGAATGGAATCAAAACCCTCTATTGACTTGGCTGAGAAATAGTTATCTCTCTTTATTCAATTTAACAGCTCAGCAGATCTCTTCTTCCTCAGGTGGGCATCTGCTTTCGGAAACTCGCCAATATTCAAGACACTTTTAGGAATTACCAACGCTGGAACATGGACGTTCACCATAGAACATAGTCCTCCCAATCTCTGGGCAGCTTCATGTAAGCTGTGAATCCACAATCCCAGTAGTGATCCATTATCACTGCTGTTCCAATGCTCATTCCTGGTACATCAAAGATTCAACCACAATTCTGATTCTCTCCAAGTTTTCTCGTGCCATTGTTTCTGAAACACAGCTTTGCATTTTCCAGGGGCACCATCTGCAATTGACCTCCTTTGTCTTCAAACTATGTCAGTAGTGTAGCAAGTCTAGGCCGTAACGGTTTGTATCCGTGTTCCACAATGTCAATGGTTGGATGGTAGCGGCCATTTACTACCCAAGCTCTGCAGATAACCACTCCTTCCCATCTGTCTGAAGAAATCCCCAAATCTGCATTTGGCCTCTGTTTTTCCATCTTCAAATTTCTTCTGCAGATTTTCCTGGACTCTCAAGTCTTCTGTTCACTTCCCATCTGATTACAGCCCCTTTCACACCACATGATTTCTAGTGTGGGCTCTTGCTCTTGGCTTCGTGTCTTGAACATAATCATCTTCGTCTGGATCTGTCCATTCTGTTGCCCATACAAAAGAAGCCATTCGGCACATGAACTGACTTCTTGTTCGTGAGAGTGCAATATGTGATAGACAATGGGCCTCATTACGAGTCTGGCGGTAGCCGCTCCGGAAAAACTGGCAGGCTGCCGCCTGACCCGTAATACCATTCCGCCTCCGTGATTGCCAGAATCACCGGGGCATTACAACCCCGGTGACCTGGTAATTATGGAGGCGGATTCTGTAAATCCCCATTCCCATGGAGTCCTACCAGACTCCATGGGGATGGGGACCATGGAAACACTGGATTCGTCTATGACAGAGCCAGTGTTTCCATGTCCGCCTGCAGGCGGTTGGTGTCACTTCGGCCAGGTCAGACCTGGAGGGAGTGACACCTCCCGCCTGCAGGATTCGGAAGCAGCCGGTCCGGAAACAACGGTGGCAGCAGATTTAGCACCACTGTTGTTTCCGGACCGGCTAACTTGTAATGAGGCTCCAATGTGTTGTCTGCACATCTATTTCAATGACTAAGAATATCTTAGACTTTCCCATACTATAAGGCAGCAGTGCACATACATAGCATTCCTCCTCAGAGGTTTGTATGCCCACTTCTTTCATATGCGGATACCACATATTGTTACCCAAGTGTGCCGTACTATCTAGGTAGTCATTTAAATCATGATCATCCTCCCTTGCACTTCTCTTAGGTCTCCTCCTTGCCTCATGAGCTCGTATAATCATCTCATGAAGTATGTCAGCATAATTCCTTCTTAGCGGGGAAATCATAGGGACACTTATCAGTGGAATCGGTGTCATTACATGTACTACTGGTGTAGGAACAATCACATACGGCCTTGGCAGTCTTAAAATCGCCATAGCTGTACCTTCCTGCTGCATAGGAAGATATACAGGAACTACTGCTGTCTTTGGATCAATATAGTAAACAGTATGAGACATTTTCCCTAACAGCGACTATGTGAGTCTTTGGCACAGGAAATTCTCTGCTGCTGCTCTAAAATGTAAAGTGGGGCCTTCCCAGAGCCTTTTTCCTTACTGCTGCCACGTTTCAGGTCTTCTGACCGCTGAACAGGGTTTGACCACACTTCTGGTCCATCCTCATTGTGGGGGTCTCTTTTACTGCTGTCCTAATGTGTCTGGCCTGTCCTGCTGCAATTCTGTTGGAGCCATCTATAAGGGTGCAGAAGTAAGATTGTGACACGGTGGTATCATATTGATTGCTATAAATGTTTATTCAAGGGTAAAAAGGAAAGGAAAACCCCATCTCGCCCTATTTCTAAGAGTGGTTTCCCTGATTTCACTGAAACAACTAGCGCCAGAATGTCAAAATCACAAATCTGTCCCTTACACTCTAAGCTAACTAAATCAAAGGAGGTGTAGTTTGTAGTGCAGAGCAATGACTTTCCTTTGCCTGGACAAAAGGCAGCTATTGTCTTGGTAGGATTTTCTTAAAGTGGTTTCAGCCACGCCTTAGCTGTTGGGAGAATGTCTCCCTTCCCTCAGCCTACAATGTAGTTCCTTGGGGTCCCAGATCCTGGTCCGCTGTTCTGGCTTCCTCTCTGCGTATACTGCACTGAACAACTACCGCCTGTATGAACTCCCCAGGCTGTAGCGGATCCTTGACTCTGGTTGGCAGTCCCATTTCCCTCTCATCATGTGCTGCGGCGAAGAGCAGCAGCCTGGATGCACGCCCCAGGCTGTGGTGGCCCATACAGACTTGGTTCACTAACATGCCAAGTACTGTATGAACTGTCCATTAACTTCATTAGTCTTTATTTGGGAGTGGGTCCTCGACTCGCAATTCCGGCCTTAGTTTTCCTTTCTGTGGGCTTGGTTCACTCTCCTGCCAAGCCTTAGTTTAAGTCCATGTACTTTCTCCCAATGCATTAGGGTCCCAGACCCTCCTTTCCCAGCCTTCCAATTCGTGCCACCATCTCATAGAGCCTTCAGCGCCTTCTCGGCTACCTCTGTATCTTGTGGTGTGGTCTGTGCGACTGTCTGCTTGTAACGCTCACCTGATATCCACAGGGACGCCACTCAGCCGGTCCGGACTTCCGACCACTTCGAACCCTTCCCTGGACTTGCTCAACCAAGCACTGGCCCCGAAACACAGTATTATCAGAGGTCAATTCCCTATTGGTCTTGCTTGTCTGGCCCCCCTTTTCTTCCCTGGGTCCCAGACCTCTCCTCACCTTGTTTTTTGATGTGGGGCGCTCTGCGTCCTGCCTTCGATGCAGGGGTGCGTTGGGTGATGTGGGCTGGAGGGTGCCTAGTTGCTTCACTGGCACGGGCCCGGCGGACGGGGCTTGCTGCGGCTTCAGCCCGACCGGTAATTGGAATGAGTCTTACAAAAGTTCTGATGGCTCTAGTCCCTTTAATACTGTGTCTTTCTTTTCTTAGGTGATGAAGGTCTTGAGGATGGTGATGCGCTGCTGAAGTAAGTAGGAATGCGGAGCGTGATGCTTATTGGCTTCCTTAGCACTAACCAATGTTCGTCTTTTCTGTGTCCTTTTAGGTGCCGCAGTAACCCAGCATGGAAGTGAGCTGAGGAGATGAGCTGCGGTGAGAAAGCGCAATGTGCGGCGCCTCTTAAATGTTTTGCGCTAACCTGATGTGTCTTTATCCCTTTTTCAGATCGGCGGGTTGCTCCGGAGCAGAAGTTGTCCGATTGACGAGAGTTCAGGTAAGGATTAAACTCTGTTTGCAAATTCGAGAGAGCTAAGTATTTCAGAATGCTTACTAATTTCTTTTCTTCTATTCTTCTCCCCTTTGGTAGGGCGCGGCGTGCCGAGATGGAGATGACTCTGCCGTAGGAATCCGCAAGAGTGGGAAGAGCTGGACAGAAGTTGAATGCTCTTCGATGTGAGTATTGGCAACAACGTTTTTATTCTTGCAGGTGCGCTGGCGCTGAAGAAAGAAGTGGGCTTCTTCAGGAGATCCAAGCACGGTGAGTGTCACGATGCAAGTGCAGAGAAACGCAAAGCATGTTTCTCAGGCCGGGTGTGGTTTAAATAGTCTGTAGGTATCCCAGGTATCCCTGGGCTGAGCCACACCCGAAAGACTAGACCGCTCATCCAGTTCAAGGAACAGAATTACATGGGGGCATCCATTGCCCCATAATACATTGCAAGTCCAATAACAATACTAAGTGGATCTCAAGACTGTGTGTGAGCTTGGTGCCTAAGGCGCCAAGTCTGAGTCCAAGTAGGTGTCTGGGGAGATGGAGAGGCCCTTAGGGGCCGACACATGGTCATGACCTGGCTCAAGCCTGATATGCCGGGGGGCTGAGGGCAGGAATCGTGACAAAGCTCCCTTGAGGTAGTTGGACTAGTTGACAGGGCTCCGGTTTCTTCCCGGAGCTTCACTCATGCTGCGGTGGCTGCACAGTCTTTTTTCATTCCAGGCAAGTGTGGTCTCGCACAGGTCTCTGGGGCACCCAGAGTCTTAATCAGTCTGCGGGTAGTGCGGTCCTCACATCCTGGACCGGCCTCTGAGTCTCTCTCCCCTTTGATGTACTCCGTGAATTGGGGCGTGGAACGTTTGGACAGGTGGTGCTGGGCAATCACCAGGTCTCACTGTTAGGCAGAATCCTGTGCAGTTCCCTTGGGGAACACTGCAAAAAGATTAAGACTACAGGAGTAAGCAGTAAACCCAATTGGTAGCAGTCTGCACCACCCAGATTTACCTGGTAGCTGTGGCTGAGCAGTCGGACTTCACTCAAGAAGAGTAGGGCAGTATGCAGAGTATACACAATAGGGCCAAAACACAGTAGAGCAAACAAACACTGACCAGAGCTTTGTATAAAAAGTATATAATTATTTATTTAAAACACACTTTATGGCATAAACTAGCACTCTCAATCAAAAGCAAGTTAAAACACAGTCAGGTAAAGTATGCACACCTCCCTTAATAGTTATCGGACAAGTCAGGGTTAAAATACTAGCATTTGTTACAACAGATGTGAGCGCTTAACCAAGATGGCACTCTGATAATGTAGTTAAAGGGAGAGAAAAAGGCAGAGCATAAGAATAAAACAGTTCCCAACACTTTTAGGAATTCAGAGCAAGGGGAGAAAGGCAGGTTATACTGTAGAGCCAAAGTTCATAGGCTAGGCCCACTTTAAATGGAGCAAAGCAAAATGTGCCCAAGATCACACGGTTTAAAGTGCACTGAAAGTCTTTGCAGAGTGTTCAAAAGAGGTTGGGGAGATTCAAAAGATAAAGTTAGACGGTCTGCGGCCAACCCAGTGTAGAAAGCTAAGGATTTAAGGGTCACCTTTAGCAATCTGTAGAAAGGGAGGCCAGGCAGGTCACAGTACCTTATGCACAAAACGAAGTTTCCCACTGCGTCTTTGGTCCAGGTGGGTTTCCTTTAGGCTCCAGTGTCCACCACTCAACTCACTTTCACGAGAGGCGGCAGACTGGAGGGTCCTGCGCCACACGGGACGGTAGATAGCAGCAGAGTTAAGCGTCGAAAAAAGGCTCCGGTCCTCTACGTGCGGTCTGGGGTCTCTCCCACTGGCTATCCGGCAATGGCAAGACGTCACCAAAGTTCAACACGGGTGAAGATGGTCCAGGCACTGAGTAAACTGTTGGTCCCACCAGCTTAACGGTTTGAAGATTCGGGTGAAGAGCTTCGATCGTTGGAGATCAGGAATTCGAACCTGTAGCAGGGCTCCACCGGTGTTTATGTCGTCTGCAGCTGTCCTCTCCGTCTCTCCTCATCGGGTCTTTTGATCCTGTGGCGACTCTTCCGTTCCAGTCCCAAATGGTGGGTATTTATGCTAAATGCCCCCATTCAAACAGCCTGGCTGTCAATCATTCAGCAGGGGGTCACTGTCCAGGCTGGACAGTGCCCCAACCATTCAAACCAAAGTGCGACTTGGTTCCCAAGGGAACCAAGGGCAGGGGGTCTCAAACCCCTCCCTCCTCTCCTGCCTACCCTAGACTTCCAGGCGCCTTTGGCAGGGCTTCTGTTCAGAAGCCCGCCAAAAACGGCAAACAAAGAAAACCAAAGTGAGTGAAACTCACGAAGGAGGATCCGAGAAGGAACCCCTAGCAAAGAAAATGGCGAAAAACCAAACCGGAGTAAAGTTATTAACAATATAACCTGGCAGGGTTTAGGTTAGCTAACATGTAGCTTTTACCGTTACCGCGTATAAATGTAATACGGTAATAAAATGAAAAGTAGTAGTACCACTGCCACCAGCCAATTCTTTAAACTATGGGTGGGTGCCAAATGTAAGTAAAAAAGGACTTCAGACAAAGGAGGCACGAACACATAAAAAGAACAACACTTACCACAAAAATGTAGGTAAGAGTGGGAATAAAAAGGGTCACACTCTTAACAGGGAAAAAATAAACCCCTGAAATCCAGCAAAGCTTCTGAGGAACTCACTAGATGAGGGAAATTAGCCACTATGGAGAATTCCTCCCTAACACTCAGCCTGCCAAACTCCCTTTATTGGTACGTCCACCTGGTCCTAACTGACCTTCCCAGGGATGCCCTCTGCCCATACGGCCCCTAAGGCTAAGGGCCCCAAGAAAAAGGGCCGCTCCCACAGAGGTGGCTGCAGATTGTGTCTGCTGGTGTCGGCAGGGGAGGCCAGCGACCAGACATCAACCAACAGCAACCAACAAGGTAGGTGTAGCCTGGGTGGGGAGTAGAGCAATCACTCCACTCCAGAAGCCCTACCACTCTACCTGCCCTCAGACCATAGCAGACCAGGACAGTAACACTAACCTGTTTAACAACTAGATGCAATTGTGAACACTAGCCTGCGCTGCATCTAGATAGGATTGTGAATGTTAGAAAGTGCTACACTTAGGTAGAATTATGAACATTAGCCTGCGTCGCATCTAGATCAGATTGTGAAGGTTAGCAAGTGCCACAGTTAGATAGAATTATGAACATTAGCTGTCATCGCATCTAGATAGGATTGTGAATGTTAGCAAGTGCCACACCTGGATAGCATTGTGAATGTTAGCAAGTGCCACACTTGGATAGCATTGTGAACGTTAGCCTGCGTCACATCTAGACAGGATTATGAATATCGGCCAGTGCCACATCTAGATAGAATAGCAAATATTAGCCATTACCACATCCAGACTGCATTGGGAATATTACCAATGCCACATTCAGATAGAATTGAAAATGCTATTTTGCTTCACATGTATACAGGATTTTGAAGGTGGGCCAATGCCACATTTGGATATAATTGTGAATATTGGCGTGCTTCATATATAGGCAGGATGGTGAATATTAGCCAGTGCTGGATCTAGATTGAAATGCAGAGATAATCACGCGCCAAATCTAGAAAGAACGTGCAAATTTAGCACATATCACTTCCAGATAATGAGGCCAATAACCAACCCACTAACAATTTTACCCCTCTGCATACACCTCTCAAACTCTAACCAAACACAACAACCCTAAAGCACAACAAACCGCACAAACTTCACTACACCACAACAACAAAGCAAACCACACATAGCTTTGCACAACAGCACACAATGGCTACCGACCGGAAATCACCCCCAAGCTCCGCGAACGGTGTTAAACGAACTGAAGCTCGCTGAGCTTGGGGGTGATTTCTGGTCTCTTGTACTTGTCCCACTATTCCCCACTAACTCATCCCTCACCCCCTTTCCTTTTTAGATCCGCCAGAGCATCAGGGGACCATTCCGGTGGTGAGAGTGCACGGTACACATATCCTTTAACATTATTATTATTATTTTCTTTTTTTATTAAATTTTTTATTGGTTTAAAAAACTAAAGTCAGGTACAAATGAATGTTCCATGATCTTGTTAAATAAAACATTTACAACTTAATCATCATCCTCTTCTCAAATGACATTCAAAGCCTAGGAAGCTATTCTTTTCTTCAGCACCCTTCACCATTGCCCTTTGCTATAAATACCAACTACAGCATTTTCATTGTAGCAATTACCAGTCCAGTTTGCTCCCCCATCAGAACCCATTTCCACCACTTCAAAGGGCGCAGGGTTGCCCCTTTTTCCTTACGTCATTTCAAAAAGAAATGTATAACTTCAACCAATGATTGACAAGCTGTTTTCAAATGCATCGGACATTCCACCGTTTCTGGAGGCTTGCAGGATCTACACCATGGATTTAAGACCACAGGGATCTTCCTCCTTCACTGTATTTCCCTTGTATCCAAGATATTTAGGCAGCAGTGGAGTAGAAGGTCACAGATCTTTGGAGAAGGGCATTTTTGCAAGTAAGTTGGAAGCACATTAATACCCTTTCCATCCTCAATGACCAACGACCCAATTTATCTTTCTCACAATGCTCTTCAGTGGCCATCCATTCCCAAACCTGGAGCTTTTTCTTCACCTTACTTATCTCAATATCCCTCCCCTTCAAGATTTTCTCCACCTTCTCTTTCCAACAGCCTTGATATCTATCACAGATTTCAGGATCCCCTTTCAATAATTCAAAAGGGCGAGCAAGAGGATTCTCTATACATTTGCGGTATAGAGCCATCGTTTGCCATACCACCATGGACTCCGGAGATTGTAACTTCAGTTCTAGCCTTATCGCGCTAGTGGGCAAGCTGTTTGGGAGTCCCAGAATTTTCCGCCAGAACAAGCCCTCGAGCTTATCCCAGACGGAAAAGGAAAGATGGAGGATCGCTTCAGCCCCTTAGGTTAATATGTGAGCCACTTATTGCTTTTAAAAAGCAATTATTAGTATGAGTGTAAATTTCCCATATTTCCTCTGGAAGCTCTGCCCCTGATTTATCAATATCGAAAGCCTGGTATAAGTAGTGAGCCTGTTCACTTCTGCTCTTATTTATTGTGTCTCTGAGATATATGATGGTGTCAACAATCTCTAAGGGGATTCCCTCTACTCGCCAAATGAACCTTTCATACTTCCTTCTACCTATTGCTTTCATCGCCATGACTTTTGACTTTTTGGCATTGATCTTCATGCCATTTTCACTGAGCAAGGTCTCAAAAGCACTTAATCTCCTTTGCAGACCGATCTGCGTTAGATCTAAGAAAACCAGATCATCTGCAAAGAGGACCCCTGAAACCTCCTTACAGTTTATCTTCGGCGGGAAAGCCCTTACTAGTTTTTGTGACTCTGCCAAATCCGCCATATACAGACAGAAGAGGAGCCAATGCACACCCCTGCTTTAATCCTCTGAAGGTATTTATATTTTCCAAGAATTCCCTTCTTTGAGAGCCGAATTCTAACAGAGGAATAATTATATAGGGCTCCCATGGCTTCTACCAGGTCCTCCGGGAATCCCCATTTCCGCAATTTGGCCCATAGTTTTCCCCTGATGACTCCATCAAAGGCCTGTTAATATTAACAGTACGTATTGTGAGGGAGAGAAGACTAACAATGAACATGACATGTATATATTATGTACCAATGTGTCCATTTTATACAGAAATAGCTTCCTGCACGCCGTGGTGCTCTCTCGTTGTTTGCTACATTGTTGTTACTATCAATGTTGCCCATTGCCTGCAACTACTTTTAAGGAAGGAAAAAACATTATTTAATCAGACAATCTCATAAAATGTTCTGGCAACTGTTGAATCTGCTCCACAAGCTCCACAGAAGCTGACTGACTACAGAACGATTAACATGATTGCGAATGAATACAAAAGTGTTATCTTTGCACCAAACAAGATGAGGATGAGTTGCAAGCAAATAGTAAAAGATCAAAGCCAGTAGATTGTGAATGTCATCACTTGACAATAGCATCCGTACTTCCAACAAGATGTTCAGGCAGCAAGCAAATTTCACTTAGCCTATTTATCACAGGTCGATTCCTGGGATCCCTCAGAAGTACAGGAGTATTGGTTTGTCATCCAACAAGATAATGATGCTCTTCAATCAAGAAATAAAAGACCATTCCAAGCAGTTTGTGCGCGTCCTTGTCAGATATGGCCATCTGTACTTTCTGTACTATACTCTGGTAATTGGAGAATTTGCTCAATTATAGATGTGAGTAGCCTCCTTAAGATTGGACCACTTTAGGATCTTGCAGGAACATGTGAATATCAAGAGTTCTCCCAACCAGCGCAGGATAAGAAACTCAGTGAGAAAGGAATCAGGGAACTACTCCCTTTTCCAGTCATTAATTATGAACTCGAGATTTGGATTCTGGATCTCAATGCTTCACAGTCCAATATATACCGAACTCCTGTGGCTCAAGAACAATCGCTTTTTCTCACTCCTTGGTTAGCAGCTACAAAGTGTGTCTAGAAAGAACCACAGTCCAATGTACTCTTTATCTGTCTACTGGACAGTCTCTGCGTCCTTCTTCCTCGTCATCGATCTAGTCTGTACGTGCTGAAGATCTTCTCTGTGGCTTGCTTCCGAATGGGGTGGAGGTCTCGGGGTCTCTCCAGCGTAGACTTTCACATCTCCCAGGTGCAACCAAGCACGTCTGCCTAGGACCTTCACTGCCGATGGAGTTATGTCCTCTACTATGAAAGGACAGTTAAATCTGGGTTGGTGCCATTTGCAGGTAAAGTTCCTGATCAAAACTTGATCTCCAGGAAACAATTTTGCCAATAAGAGTTCTTTAGTTCTGGTTGCTGTATGGTCTTCATCTGTGTTCTGAGCCCGACACCCCGTCCGCTTGAATTGGTCTGAAATGACAGAGATACTTGTAGTCATACATGTTAAGGTGGCACGCAACTCATCTAACAATTCTGCTGTTGTCTGGGCATCGCTTCTAGTCTTCGATGGAGGAGTGAGAGGTGTTCTCATTCACCTTCCCATTACTAGTTCATGGGGCGTGAGAGGATGGTCAGAGACTGGTTGATTCCTCAGTGCATATAATGCAAGAGGCCGGCAATGCAGCCATCCTTTTTTCAATGTTAACTTTAGCTTGGCTATCCTTTCCTTGAGCAGACCATCGAGTCTCTCACATAACCCATTTGCTTGCAGGTGATAAGCAGAAGAAAATGTATGTTTTATGCTGCGCAATAGGCTAATTTGCTCGAACACTTCATTCACAAAATGGAGACCATTATCTGATCTCAACACCTCACATATTCCCCATCTAGGAAATACTTCTTGAACTAAAAAGTTCGCAGCGCAAGTTGCGTCTGGGTGTGTGCATGGACCTGCCTCAATCCGCCTAGAAAAGGGCCACACCACCACTATCAGATATCTATACCCATTACAAACTTGCAGCAAGTCAACATCATCAATATGTAAATGCTGAAAAGGACCATTTGGTCGAGGTATATATAACTCCTCTGATTGTTCGCAGCATGTGCCCAGAAGTAAACTTTTGACCTATGATGCAATTTATTACATAAAAAGCAACGTGTTCTAACAAATTCGGTACAAACTATTCCACCGCAATAGTTGCTCCAAGGCTTTCCATAATGCATGCGCAGGGTAGTGTAACTGTTCCAACGCCACCCTTAATAATAAGGCTACAGGCAACGCAGGTTTACCAGTGCTTTCCTGTCACCACAGTTCCTCAGAGGGGATAAAGAAGCCCCCTCCATGTCCATGTGCCTTTCTCATCCTATGGGGCTCCACCATGAACTTCCATCAATTGCGTCATCGATAAATTATTGAAGATTTCATTTACTATCATCATCACCAACATTCTTTCATTCACATCAGACGTATCAAAATTCATTATGTCAATTGTATATGCAACTCTTTTTGCTTCTCCGTCTATGGCTTGGTTTCCACATGAAATAAAGTCTGCTATTTTAGGGCCTAATTCACAGAAGCGTTTTATAATGGCAAACCCCCATTGGAAATTGCGGTGTGAATTAGGCCATAGTGTGCGCTGCACACTTGACTATTGCGATGGCTAATGGGAGTTGCAGTGCCTTAATAAGTCTGTCCAATAAAGCAGTGTGTTGCACTGGAGTGCCATCCGCTTGGAGGTAGCCTCTCCTTTTCCAACATGCTAATCCTGTTTGCACTGTTGATATAACATAGGCGGAGTTGCTGTACACGGTTACTTCCTGGTCTGCGTGTTTCTCGAGCGCGACAATCAGTGACACTAAATCTGCAGCCTGTGCTGAAAAGTGAGACAGTAGTTGTGCACTTGTCATTACTTCAAATTCCCCATTAGCCTTGTGCCTTACCACAGCAGCACCTGAATATCTTTGTCCATCAGTTATATCGATCCTTGAAGAACCATCAATAAAGAAACTCTTCCCAGCTGTGAAAGCATTTTATTTCACTCTAGGGATCCATCATAGAATTCCTCATATTTTGAACAATCATGTACATGCTCGTCTTCTGCCAGTGGTTCAGCTACAAACGTCATAAGATTTACTGTTTTACATCTTACTTATTTTAATCGCTGGATTCGATATAACTACCTCATTAGCAGAAGCTCTTTGAAATGTCAGTGTACCTTTAGGTTTTTCCAAAACAGCAAATAATGCATGCTCAACAAACAATGTCATGGAACACCCCATTACTATGCAAGCAGATTTCTCAATAGCTAACCCGGCCGCTGCCAAAGATTGTTCGCAAGGGAAGTGACCCCTCATTCTTGGGTCCACAATCCCACTGTAATATGCTAAGGGCTTATACCCCACCGTAGTTCTCTGCATGAGTACTGCTGTCATAACTGTTCAATTCGTGTGTGAGAATAAAAAGAATTCCTCCGAATAATTAGGAATCCCTAACACTGGAGCCATGCAAATTGCTTTTTTTAACTCACCAAACCCTTCCTCCATTTCCTCACTTCATACAATCTTTTCCTGGCTTTGTTGTGCCCTTTTCAGGGCTTGCAAAAAATGGCCTTGTGTATGAACTATAATCAAATACCCATGGTCTTACATAATTGCAGAGTCCCAGAAATTGCTGCATGCCCTTTATCGTGTGTGGTTTTGCCATTTTCAAAATTGCCTCAACCATTTGAGGTGTGACTTTCTTTTCTTCATGCGAATTTAACTGACCTATGTATAACACCTCTTCTTGGCAATACTGCAATTTTTCTTTGTCCACTTTGTATCCTTTCTCAGCTAAAATAAACATTAGCTGAACGGAGTCACGTCTATACTCTTCCTCTGACATGCTGTAGACCAAAATATCATCTACATAATGTAAAACAAAACTCGGCAAATCAACATAGCTTAAGTCCATCTGCAGGACCCTATTGAAAATCGATGGAGACTCACAATACCCTTGAGGTAATCTTGTGCTTTTAAACTTAGTCTGACGAAACGTAAATGATGTCAGATGCTGAGAATCTTTATGCAACTGAGTTGAGAAAAACACATTTTTCAAGCCAATCACAATGAAATATTGTGCTTTTGGGGAAATCCTGCATATCATCATCGCCGGATTAGGAACTAGAGGAAACTCAGCCTCTACAATCTGATTAATTGGGCTTATCACACTAAACACCACAACCCTCCCTTAGAATTTTTGTTTGATCGGATACACTGCGGTATTGCATGGTGACTCAGAAGTTACTAAAATGCCTTGATCCATCATGGCGAATATTGTCTTAAAAATACCATTGTCTGACTCTCGAGACATGGGATACTGCCGTGCTTGAGGTAAAATTGCTCCTGGCTCCAGTTTAATCTTGACTTCTACAACCCCATTTAATAGGCCTATGTCAGAAGGGCCCATAGTCAATAAAGAAACTTCCACTTTTGCCATGTCCTCTTCAAAAAATGTAGGATGATGCTGCACTATCATCCTCCTCTGTGGAACCTCACATCTTTCTGCCCTAACCCAGTATGTAATGCTCATCTCGAATACTACCTTGTCATCAGATGTGTCATCCTTATATATGTTCTCCTCAGTGACGTCAGTTAGTCTGTAATACCTCTCCAATAGCGATTACTGTGCTCCATGATCTGCCATCATAATCAAATCACATGAGCAGGGCCAAGACCCCTCGTACTACAGCTGCGTGTAACTCCAAGGGAAAAATCCATCCATCCTCTGCATCCATGGGAATTTCTGGACTAAAGAGAAATTCATCAGGTATTCTCATAGTCTTACCCACTAAACCAGGCAGCCGTGTAAACAAAATGCATACCTCATAATGAAATACTTCTGATTCTAACGGTACTCCTCGTTTGGCTATTTGCCCTGTAAATGCCATAATAAATTCAGTCACATTTAAATAATGTATTCCTGGCGTTGAACAAACTATGCCTTCATCAGTAAAAGAAATCATCATGTTTAACTTCGTCATTAAATCTGGAACCAGTATAATAACTGGTGTCTGTCTTGAATACAACAATGGGACAGACATATCACATTCTCCTATAGCGACTCGCAATTATTATGTAAAAGGAACTCTACTTGCAGCTTATGTGAAACCTTGAGCATTCATGGCATTACCCGATAATAAACATTTTCCCTCCCGCATACATGAGCGAGTTGCACCCGTGTCTACCAAAAAAGAAAAAAATGTGCCTCCTATCGTGACGTCAACCCTTGGTTCCTCTTGAGGATTTGGCATTACTGATAGGACAGAACACATAAAGTCACCCAGTGAGCTGTCCTATTATGGGTACATACTTATTCCTGTTCCTGTGAAAGGATTCCCACCCTCGATAGTGACACCCCCTATCCTAGGAGTCAGTAACTGTCCTGTATCTGTGCTCCGTTATATATGCATGGGTGCATGTTGCGACTGCCCTTGTGGTGGATTCAATGGTGCTTGCTGTGGTTGCAAAGCCTATTGCATTCTCGGTGCTTGTGCTGGATACACCGTTTGATCTTGGCCAAACCCGTCCCTACTTTGTGAGTTATATGCAGGCGGATAAGCGAACCCCCTCCTGAGAACTGCCCATTCTGCACATACCCTTGGCTCCCACATGTTCGTGCTATATGCCCCGTCATGCCACATGACCTACAAACAGGAGGGAGTCTTCTGACTTGTCCTCCCTGCATGCCCTGGTTATCGTTCTGCATAGGCTGAAACCCACCTTGGTGACTCTGGAAGTTTCCCTGATTATTCTGGAAGCCTCCTCTCCCACAGATGTTTCCCTTACCTTGTATAAATCCATTCCCTCCTTGATCGACCAGCCTTTGGTTATTCACCTGCAGCATACCCGTTGCTTGCTGCGATCCTGACCCTTCGCCACTATTTAACATTGCCCCTTGTATAGCATACTTCGATAACTTTTTCTGTACTAGCATAGCCTCCTCAATACCATTGTCGCGCTTTTGATTTTTCACCTGCAACAATCGGCAATGATGAGCTATGGTCAGCTATATTTCTGGCAATGGTTTTGCTTCCATACCCACCAATTTCTTGAGCTGTCTCTGAACTTTGCCTGGTAGCCCTTGACATAATATATGATAGAACACTGGTATAGATTTTCCCCACGGCTCGCGCGTTTCAAAGCTCCATTGCTATTGGAAATGCTGAATGTAAACAAACAGATCCTCCCCTTCCTGCATCTTACGTGCCATTATAGCGCCCATATCTGATGTATCAGGATAGAAGCGCTTTCCAGACTGCCTCGCTACAATTATTAACCGGCGCTCCATCATGAGCTGTGTTCTGGGCAGTGACACCTGCGTATCCTGCTCTCAACCAAATGTCATCAGCTCTCTCCCCAAGTATAGCTGAAAAAAGACCCATAATGCCCCCTATGGCTAGCATATTGCCTCATGTCATTTTCTCTAATTCATAGATCCATTTTCCCGCACCTGACGTCAGACTCGGCATCTTACAACTTCGATTATCCTTATCCATTTGGGGTCATGGTATATACTATGGTCAGGCTCCTCCTTTTCTAACAACAAGAACTGTGAGATCCCAAAATTGCACTTGTCTCCCATCGTCTGCCTATCCAAAGCAGGGTAAATGGTTCCACACTGCCTTCTTCCCGGTAGTGACCTTAGCCTGCTCAGATAAGGTGGCAATTCCCCCTTATCTATGGAGAACATTCCTCAGGGCCACATGCACTAGCTTCCTCCTCCTCACAGAAATGTTCTCCGTCTTCGTCTGACATATCTTGTCCCCAACTAGTGTGGCTTCCCTCTTTCTCATTTCTCTTTAACATTAGTTGCCCAAAGACAAGGCTCTGTGCTGGAGGCTAAACAAACCTCCCTCTTTCCCTCGTGTCTGAGCACCTGGAAATCGATCATTTTTTCCTTTATTTTTTTATTCACTTTCAGTCCTCATTTCATGATAAACCTTATCGATTTTTTCTCCAATGCTTCTTATATCAAAATTATCCACTAGATCTGCTCTAGATGACCCTGGCATTGGTTCATGTGTCAGCAAGAATTATTATATGTCCTCCCATGCTACTACTGGATTCAGTTCCATTAACTCTTGTTCAATGTGATCAATATTGCGTGCCCTTTGCCTTCTCTTGAGTTCCATCTCTTCGCCAAATTCTCTTTGTTGCTTTTCTTCCACCCTGACCCATTCCTCTTCTTGCTGTTTCACCTCTCTTCTTTCATTTGCCCTATGCACTTCTTCATCTCTGCGTCTTTGCATTCGTTTATCTCTTAATTTCTGTTCCTCTCCTTCTTCTCTTTTCTTGCTTATCCCGTTCTTCGATTGCTCTGCCTGTTATCACATTTTCTTTGCTCTTTTCTTAACTGATCATCTTGATAAAGCTGTTCCCCTCTTTGTCTACTCTTTCTTTTAGCCTATCTTCTTTCAATCGTTTCTCTCTTATCTTTTTTATCTTATTCGTCTTGATCTTCCTTTTGCCTTACTTCCTCGATGCTCTTCCCATCAAGTTTAAGCAATATCTGACCACCTATCCATTCGTTCTGTATGAGCGCTACCTCGTGAGCTTTGTATTTCTCTCCTTTCAATCTCTATTCCTCTCTCTATATCTAGAGACATACCTGGTCTATCACTTCTCTCCATGTCCCATGGGACTTTAGAGATCACATCTCTTTCTGGAGTCTTTTCTGGACCCTCAATGCTGCTACATGCAGGCGACTTATATGTCGGGTTGTTATACCCTGTTGCTGCCTTAGACTCTCTTAGAGGATATAATCCTTCATCTTTCAGACTATTGCCATTTACTTCAGGAATGGTAGAGGGAGCAGAAGGCTCAACACCCACCTCTTTACACTGGTTAAGCATCCAGTCTTCAGGAGGCGGTTCTTCCCGTTCCTCCTGGTACATCTTCCAAAGCTCTAAGCTAGCTAACCTTTTTTCTGACTTCTTTCCTGTGTATGCTGCATGCAAATATGTCGTCATGTGTTGCAGAACTGCTTTAGACAGTGATCCCCTTGTGGCCATGGCATGAACATTTTATCTGCCGTGACCTTAACCCATTCTGCACTGTACTGCTTGAGCTTGGGTGCGTGTTTTGGCAACAGTCTGCACAAGTGTATAAGCAGAGTAATATCCTCCATCATGACTTAGTCACAATCGACTGTCACTACTTACCGTTATTTTACACAAATAAATGCTTTCCATAATAATAATACAATATGAGCGTGCACCAATCGTCGCAGCTCCATGCCACGTTTCAATTCAATCAACCTATTCAATGAACATCATTGGTCAACTAATAAATAAATAATACAATTTCAACTCTCAACATTCTCTACCTTAGTCTATTTCTTCCTTGTTTCTTAATATTTCATTTCTTCACCACATACATCATATACAATATATAAACAGACAGACCAACTGACTGATTAGCCGGCCCACATAAATCTGTCAACACTCCTCGTGACTTTATTCCTGCCTCTAATAATGACTCTGATCAGAGTATGAACTGTCCTCTTTAACGATCCTTGATCGTTCATAGCCTAGGTACATCCAATTGGACTCTAGGACAAGTCCCTTCTAAACATCGGTGATGTAGGATTCCGGGCTTATCATATAGATCCCTTGTCTATATACCTTAAACTAGGACGCTCTTCGTCTTAAATCAGGACACTCTTTGTCTTAAACCAAAAATAAAATATCCCAACCAACCCTACATTACTCTTTCCCCATTATCACTCTTTCCCACTCAGTGCTCATTCAATTTGCCACCTCACTCAGCCTACTCACCATTCGCTTTTTCGACTTCCGACCCTCAGGATCGGCTCCTCCTCAACCAACCTTTCCAGCCTTTGGTGCGCTTAGCTTCCTGTAGAAGCTGGGAGGGGATTCCGCTTGAAAACGAGGGACCAGTCCCACCTATACTTGCAAGATCTTTTAACGAATGGCCGCTATCCACAGGGAAGTTCACGTACCTCTAGCTAAATGGCTAAATGGCGGAGGACATCTGATATTCCTGGGACCCCAAAGCTTACTACATCAATGGATTTTTAACCATCCTCTCTCTGCTACCACGTGAACTTGTGAACCTACACAACCCCTTTAAGACAAGGTAACAATACTTTGAGATAGATGGGGATGCAGAATATACTCAAACATCAATAATCAAACTGACTCAGGTAGTTGGCAAAGTGCGTCTGTTTTAATATCAATTATCTAAAACAGGGCGTATATAACGAACATCAACAAACTTGCTCAATCTTCTCACTCAATGCATTTCATAAAAAAACATAGCTTATATACTAAAAACCTGTCATCATTGACGTCAATCTACATTGCAAACTACAAAAACCTAGTTAGGGATCTGACAGGATTACAGGGAACCTCTAGGTATACATTCCATACTTGTTGGGAAGGTGATTAGGTCTCTATCATCAGGTGGGGCAACTAAACCCTCCTCTAGTGGGGGTCACTATGAACGTCATCAAATACACAACGTCCCATTGGTTATGCAAACTATAGGGCTCTCTACTACATGGCTATTTATAATTGGTTGGCACCCTTGTACCCCTCTGTAATATTCCACCTACGCAAAAAGCATGCAGGCTAACATCCAGGTGCTGGTCATTACCATAGCTTCACACCAATTAGCCTGTCATCAATCATCACTCTTGCAGTCTGCCAGTCAATTAAGGCTTTGAACTTGGCCTTGGAAATGTTCGCTGTGCCTGAGAATAAGAGGGACTATAGGCATACTCTATCTCTTAGTTTTGAGACAGCTCAAATCAGTATCTGTTTTCATCCATCCACCTGACTGCAGACCATGTTTCAGAGTCTTTCTGTATTTTAAAATACTATTAAATGATGAACCTCTGACGTCTTCATGACCGCATGAACATTCAAGTTCACAGTTGCCTTGACTTCCTGATGCTGAGCCTCTCTTGATTCACCTCTGAATGTTTTTTTTTTAATAGAACTTTTTTTTTTGGAAACACAAAACATACAGCCCCATACAGCGGGGTAAACAAAACTTCCCACACCCACCCGCCAACAACTCCCCGCTGTGGTCCCTTACCACCGAGCTTCGAAACATGCCACAACATTTTGTCCCTTTTGTATTACACCCACCAGTTCATTTGCAAGTCTCTGGATAGCGTAACGGTACAGATAAGTTACTTTTAGTAACCTTCCCAGCCTCTTCCCAGCTTTGCCATAATTTTGGCGCTTTTTCTGGGCACCCCCTGGCAGTATAAACTCTTTTTTCCATCGCGATGCAGATATCCACATCCGTGATCCATTGTTCAAGGCTCGGTGGCCTCTCGGAGCCCCAAAGTTGCGCTATGTTTCTTTAAAGTATCGCTGTGGTGGTAGATAAGAACGCTCTCTCATAACTCGTTAGATCAGTGTCTCCTTCTATTCCCAGCAGTAATTGCTTTGGATTTACAAGTATCCTCTTGCCCATTACCGTTGACAGTTCATCACAGCACTGTTGCCAGTATTGTTGAATTATGGCACAGTCCCACAGAATATGATAATAGGAGCCGTCCTCCCTCTTACATCGCAAACAGTATGGATTTGTAGCCTTTCCCCACTTGAACAGTGCCACCCTTGGGTAATAAATCCTATGTAGTATCTTCAGTTGAATTAATCTAAGCCTGGAGGAGATAGTTGATTCTCTGGGGTACATCAACGCAGTCACCCATTCCTCTGGAGGTATATCACCTACCTCCCGCTCCCACTTGGCTTTAAGGCTCGACAGCTCTTTCTTAGCAAAGGAGTTAATAGCACTGTACATAGTCGATGTAACTTTCTGTTTAAGCAGTTCTGGGAATACATTACGTTCTAGTGGAGAGTAATCAGGTATGTCACTCAATTCAGGGAGATGAGCCTGCAATGCATGTTTGAGCTGGATATAGTGGTATTGTTCGTTGGGTGGGAGTGCGAAGGTGGCAGCTAGATCCGCAAATGCTATTATTACATTTTCTTTCATCACATCGCCAATTTTCGTAATACCTAGTTGGGCCCATGCTTGTCATTTAGGGAGTTTGTTCACCTCCGGGAGATGTCTGTTGTTCCAGAGTGGTTGTGCTAGAGTTATTTTTTTATCCCAACCTAGGTACTTATGTGTATCTGCCCAGACTAGGGTTATATGCGACAACATGGATGGGTCAGCGGGTCGCTCTTTTTTCTGGTAGAGGAGGATCATGATGGGTCTTTCCTGTGCGTCGGTGTCCTGTATTATGTTATGCGATAGAGTGGTATCCCCATGCAATTTATCATTCACTATTGCCATTTGACTGGCCCAGTAGTAGGTCTGTAGCCGGGGGAGTCCAATCCCGCCTTCCCATATGGATCTTTGTAGGGTAGTAAGTGCCATTCGTGGGTGCCCCCCTTTCCATAACAACCTCCTAAGTGTTTGATCTATCTTATGGAACTCACTGGGTGCTATTGGTAGTGGTGCATTTTGTAGTACGTAGAGAAAACGGGGAAGGGCCATCATTTTGAAGAGTGCCGCGGGTCCCAGTAATGTAAGTGGTAGGACATCCAGTGGCGAGCATCATCCTTGAACCTGGTCGCCACTGGATATAAGTTTTTCCCCACATAGTCCGTTAGTTTGTGTGTAATTTGTATGCCAAGGTATCTGAATTGTTCCCTTTCAATACGGTAGGGGCACACGTCTGGTATTGCAATATATATATATACTTCACCGGGAATAGTATGGACTTTGACCAGTTGACGCGGAGTCCGCTGAACGCGCCATATCTCTCTAGTAAATGCGACAGAACAGGACAGGAAACTCGCGGGTCCGCCAGATAAATTAACAGATCATCCGCGTATAAAGACACTCTGTCTTCCCAGCCGTCCGCCCACCTGAAGCCACTCCATGTTTGCGTGGATCTTAACAGGATTGCTAAAGGTTCGATTGCTAATGCAAATATCAAAGCTGACAGGGGGCAGCCTTGTCGCGTGCCTTTACCTAGCTGGAAGGGTTCGGAAGTATACCCATTCACTCTTGTTACTGCTACTGGTAGGTGGTATAGTAGTTTAACCCAACTCATGAAGTAAGGGCCTATGCCCATTCGTCGCATAATTTCCCAAATTGCCTCCCAGTGCACAGAGTCGAAAGCCTTTTCGAAATCTATGGACAGTAGGGCTAGGGAGTTTGGTAGCTTAGGTGTTTTTTATAGTGCTGTGTGTAATCTATATATATTTTGCCTGGTGGATCTTTGTGGCATAAATCCACATTGGTCCGGGTGTACTAGTGTGTGTATGGCTCGCTGCAGCCAATTGGCCAGTACTTTCACCAGTATTTTGGCCTTGCAGTTTATAAGAGAGATGGGTCTGTAGGAACTGCACTTGTCAGGGGGCTCATCTGTTTTTGGCAAAACTATTATTGTAGCTTTTCTGAGGTCTGGGGGGAGGCAACCCTGCGAGCGTGAGTGTTGAAAGAGGCGCAGTAGTTGTGGAGAGATTATGTTTACACCTATTATTTTCCATATTTCGACCGGATAACCGTTCGAGCCTGGGGTCTTTACCTGACTGGAGTTCTGACATTGCACAGGTTACTTCTTCCTCTGTGATTTCTTGTTCTAGTAGGACCGCCTGTTGCTCGTCTAGGGTAGGAAGGGTAATTTCTTCTACTATATCGGTCAGTGGCGGTGCAGGTGGTGCACTATACAGTTCAGCATAATATTTAGCAAATCCCTCCGCTATGTCCTGATCTGTTACTAGTGGGTCTGGTTCTTCTGTTGTTAGTTTCCTAACTTGGGTGAGGCCCAAGTCCCTGCGCTCCAACCATGCCAGAATTTTCCCCGCCTTGTCCCCAGTTTCATATATTTTCGCTCGCATTGCTACATGCGCTTGTTTTGCATTGTCTAAGGCTATGTGCTGTAGCTGTTTCTGTGCTAACTGCAGTGCACGTTGTGTCTCGGGTAGGTCATGGACCAGGTGAGCAGATTCTGCATTCCGTACCATGGCTTCAGCTGCATGTATCACTTCAAGGTGTTTTTTTCTTGTGGGCTGCAGTCCAGGCTAGGATTTCACCCCTAAATACTGCTTTTATTGCCTCCCATAGCATTGTTGGGCTGTCCACAGAGTCAATATTCATTTCAAAGTATGTTTTGGTAACCTTTTGTATGTGTTCCACCAATTCGGGAAATCCCAGGTAATAACCATTTAGTCTCCAACTGGGTGGGGGGAGTGGCCTGCTTTTATCTACGTTGGTGCTCTGCGCCATGTAACTTGTGCATGTGTGGTGTCAGTATATTGTATATGTAAGAGTGTTCCATGATCCACCAACCCGGGCAGGGATTGAGCTGGATCGTACATCTGTTGGTTCAATGTCGGGACTTGTTTGCTCTTTCGTTCCATGCGGGTCATACGCGAGGGAGTTATTGCTATGTACTTCTTGAACTTGGTGCAACTTTTAACATAACTCACCCTCCCACCCCCACCTTATACTCCACCCAACCTGAAGCATCTGTCGCCCAATACAACAATCAAACACCTTGTCAAACAGTCAGTTAACTCATTAACTAATAACCATTACCCAAGTCTCTGTGCTTCTGCTTTAACCAATCTCCAACTGTCTTACTTTGGTTGTTCCGTTACCAAACTGACTGTTCGTGGTCACAGTCTGAATTTAAGTTCAAGTTCCTGGGAGGTGGCCTTGGGTGGCCACCGTTGCTATGTTGGTTTTGTGATGTTATTTGTGGCTCGGGGTGAGAGTGCATCATCCTGGCTGGTGCTCGGCAGGCTCCACTGCTTGTTCTAGAGCCACTGGTTCCATGTCCGCCGGGGGTCTCCCCCGGGGGGCCCGGTCCAGGCGAGGCCAGGGTCTACCTTCCTGTCACCCTCAATGTGGGTCTCTGCCCATTTCCAGGCCTCCTGAGGGTCAGTGAAGTGTGTGGTCGTACCTTTATGATAAATCTTGAGCTGAGCTGGAAATAGCAGTCCGAATTTTACTTTCATGAAGGATAGCTGCCGCTTCAGTGGTTCAAATGATTGTCTTGCGTGTTGCACTTCTTTCGTGTAATCGGGGAAGAAGGCTATTTGGGAGCCATTATAAGTGACCGTTCCCTTCGCACGGGCCATCTGGAGCAGCGCATCCCTATCATGATAATTAAGGAGCTTAGCAATTACAGTCCTGGGCGGCATTCCTGGGATGGGCTTGCCAGAAGGTATCCTGTGGGCACGTTCTACTGAGAAGAATTTGGAAAAGGAATGTGGGTCATAAATGTCCGCTAGCCACTGTTCCAGGAACAGTTCCATGCTCGGTCCCTCCGTCCCCTCCGGGATTCCGAGGATACGCACGTTGTTGTGGCGAGACCTGCCCTCTCCCTCATCCACTCTGGCCTCCAGGGTCTTCAACCGGCGCAATGTCTGTGACAATTGTTGGTTAATGTTGCTAATGTTGTCCTCTGTACCTGAGATGCGTTGTTCTGCTTTCCCCACGCGGAAAGTGAGTTTTTGCAGGTCATGGTGGAGGAAGGACACATCCGCCGCTATACTGTCTATTTTCATTTCCATGGAGGAGCGGGAACTCGCAATGGCTGCTATTACATCTTTCAGAGAGAGGGCGTCCTCTGCGTCTGGGGAGTTTGACAGCGGTGCTTGATCCGTCGGTTGAGAAGTCGTGGCGAAAGCATATTGGCCCATTCTGCTTTGTATGCTCGATTTCCGCGGTTTGTCTTTCCCCATTCTGTAGCGTGGGAGGTGGCTGTATAGTGTGTGGGAGCTTGCTCTATTAAACTCTCTAACTGATTTCACAGGTATTACTTAGATATGCGATTGCTATGCTCGCTGAAATGTGTCGCCGCGCCCCCGCAAGGGGCCTCCTGTGAGTCCGCCTTGGCAGTGTCTGGTCCAGTCGCTGTGCAACCACCTCTCCCTAATGGGGGGTGTCTCCCACACTACCCCTGTGCCTGCACACCCTGACTGGGGTGAAGTGGGTTTAACGCTTCGTGCTTTCTGGTGCGTTTCCGTGCCTGGTTCGCTTCTCGGTAGCTGCCGAGGTAGGAGTTGTGTTTGAGTACTTTCAGGAGTGTCCCTGTAGGCGCCGGTTCCGGATCTATTGTTGCCTCTCTGCCCAGTCCGCGGGATGCAGATTTTCTCCAGTTCTCCCCGCAGCGGCAGGGGGCGAGTATAGGATCGGCCGTGGGCCGCAAAGCCAGTGCCACTCACAGGGGAGGCTGCTTCACGCCGACTTGAGTCTCTTGCTTCGTCCCCAGAGCGGAGTCCCAGCCTCACTGCCAGTCCAACAGCGAGCCGTTACTCCAATGAGGTTGGTGGGGAGGGAGAGTCGGAAGGATGTTCTCCAGTCCGGGGGATCGCACACTCCAAGGGGAAGGGGGGATCCATCCGCTCCCTCTCGGAACAGCGTCCCTTCCTACCTTCTTTCCGGGAGAGACACGCAGCGCTGTGCCATCCGCTCCGCGTATCACCCGCCACTCCCGCTGCTCCTAGCGTCTCTCCCTCCGTCCTGCACCGCAGCTCCGCGCACGTTGCCTGCCTCCTTGGTGTTGGGAACACTAACCGGGCGACAGCACAGCCACGCTCCCAGCCCCTTCGTGGACGCTGCAGCTCTCTTCTGCAGCTCCACTAAATTGCCCGATTGTTTTTCGTTGTCGAATATCTCGGTGAGAGGCTGGCTTTCTGCTTCCCAGCTCTGTGTATCTGTGCCGCAGCTTGTCCTCTTCGCCACAGATGTGTTTGAAGCCAAATATGTTCCACCGAAAAGGATGTTAAAACAGGATTTCGTCCGCGGCCGCTGGAGCTCCACGGACTCACGTCCTGCCTGCTCGCAGCTGGCCACGCCCCCCACCTCTGAATGTTGATTACTTTTCCAACTGCGACACACCGAAAGCCTTTCTTTTCACTGGATCTAGTTCTGCTAAAATGCGTTGTGGAATCATCCATAGTCCATACATTCCTATGCATATATGTTGGCACATCGCTGCAATCTGTTTACTAAATAGCAAGCCTTTAAGAATACTCTGTCTTCTTGCGTTACTGCATCTGTACACTTGTAAAATGACTTGATATCTTCTTCAATATTTCTGTAGCATGAGCATCTTCATCTCGAGCCCGAAAGGTTGGTCATCTTTAACACCTCCTCATTTGTTTCTATAGAATGTCTATATTCTTCAGCCTCTTCTTTTGAGTGTGTCAGCTCTACTCTGTATGACTCTGTATGACGTCACCAGGCTTTCTCTTTTGTTCAGTTTTCACACTCCTTTTTGGGATGAATGCTTGTATGGCTTCTTCAATGGTAATCTTACTTCCAAGATCCTTTTCGGTATCGGTATTCTCACTGGTACTGCACGTGTTTCACACTCTGGCTCTCAACATATAGGCAGCATGGGGGAGGAGCTTTGGGTGGGGTTATTTTGGCTACAACTCTACACTTCCATGGGCATCGCGCTGACTTGGGGGGCAGACAGGTTTTTCATCTCGTACTCAACCCAATCTAGGGGGGGTCCAGACATTAATTCACAAATCTGTAAAATGTGCCTTAAAAAAGAAATACATGGATCCCAGGAGGCGCTATGTTATCCTGAATTGCTTTATAGATGGAACCGAATTACTACTGGTTAACACTTACAGTCCCAACATTGACTCTCCTGAATTCTTTGATGACATAGCATCAATACTCACTGGTTACATTGGGGTCCCCATCTTGTGGGAGGAGACATGAACCTAAGCCTTGACCAGGCTATGGACAGGACGAGTGCGGCCCCCAGACTGCTGTCACAGGCAACCTGGCAACTCCTGGCCCACATGGAACACCTGGAACTAAGGGACACATTGCGCTTACTACACCCACAATACACATTCTACTCCTCAGTGCATGACAGCTCATCTCATATAAACATGTACCTATCATTGATCGGCAAAGTAGGGGAAGCCACAATACTACCTTGCACCCTCTCTGATCACTCCCCAGTGGTTCTGACCCTTAAAAAAGACAGGCCCCCTGGATCAGGCAGCACCTGGCATTTTAAATCTGATGCTCTCCAAGATGTAGTATGTAAGGCAGGAATTCGCGCAGATGTAGAAACATATTTTTCCTGTAACGAGGTGGGCGCAATCTCTGCCGGGGTACGCTGGGAAGACTTTGAGATCTATTTCTGGGGAATGCCGATCTCGAGGGAAGCCAGGGTACTAAAAACCATCAGGAGTGACTTCCAGCGCTCCGAGGTTAAGCTCAAATCCCTGCAGCAGGAATACTCCAATCATTCTAACCCACAGGTTCTGCCTCAGATACGCTCCGAATTGTAGCAATTTGAGGCTCACGCCTCACTTCCACAAGCATCCAGGAAATACGGAGAGAGGCCGGGCAGGACACTAGCTAAATCGGAGAGAGGTACCACCCAGGTGGATGGCATTAAGGACATACTGGGTAATCTCCATTGGTCTGACCAGGAAGTCCTCACATTGTTCTCGCACTTTTACATTTCCCTATATGCTTCAGGGCAGCAACAAGATCCAAAGTCATACACTCCTTTCTGGACGGGTTCCCCTATCGCAATTGAACGCCCAAACTAGGGAAAGTCTGGAATCCCCCCTATCAATGGAAGAGCTCCTTACGGTAGTGATAGGCCTGCCAGAGGCAAGGCCCCTGGCCCAGACGTTCTCACGTCTAGATTCAACTAGGAACATGCAACCCTATTAATCGCCCACCTGCTTGAGGTATGGGTGGAGGTGCTCCGCGACTCCATCCTGCCTACCTCCTTGTGCAATGCCACTATAACTATCCTCCTCATAACTTGTTAAGCCGAGCGACGAATGAGGGTCCAACAGACCCCTTTCCCTCATGAATGTGGACACTAAAATCTATGCCAAGGCTCTTGCAAAAAGACTTCTTCCACTGATGCCCCATATCATACATAGTGACCGGGGGGCTTTGCCCCGGTAGGTCAATGTCACTGAATATCCAGCGTCTATTTGTCGTGATGGCGACAACTGACCCATCGGCTGAGGCGGTGGCCGTGACACTAGATGCCCAGGAGGCATTTGACGTGGTTTTGTGGGAATGTCTGTGGGAGGTTCTGGAAAAGTTGAGTATCGGTCCCGAAATGCTTTGCTGTGTTAAACTCCTGTATACATGCGCCACAGCCACGGTCCGAGTGAACTCTCGTAAATCCGAACCCTTTGGGCTAAGCAGGGGCACACAGCAGGGTTGCCCACTCTCTCCGATCTTCTTTTCCCTAGCCATCGAAACGATGGCAGACATGATCTGCACCCGGCACAGACATTGAGGAATCTGCATGAATAACACGACCAATATAGTCTTGCTATATGTGGATGATTTTCTGCTTTATGTAAGGGAACCCCAAACTAATCCTGATCCAATCCTCCAGGATAGATTCACCTGGGGGGCTTCTCCGGCTTGACAATAAATTATACCAAATCAGAGATGTTCCCACTCACTAGTGGGACCAAGCAACCTAGAGGGATATATCCTCTCTGCTGGTTCCCCATGGGGATTCAATATCTTGGAGTCAGGGTGTCGGGGGCGAAGCCCTGCCTCTGGAAGGAAAACTATGGGACGGGCAAGCTGACCAGATGGCGAGCTCACCCACTCACGATGGCTGGTAAACTCTCCCTAGTAAAAATAATCATAGTGCCAAAACTCTTTTATTTGCGAATATCCCGGTTTGGCCGGGCAAGCCCTTCTTCTCTAAACCCCATGGACTCTGTGCGCAATTCCTGTGGTACTCCGGTGCGGTCCGAAAGAAATGGTTAGACATAACCCGCCCGGTTACCAGTCAAATGGTCGAAAACATTTGGTCGACAGACAATTTGGTCGACACCATTTGGTCGAATGCCAAATGGTCGAATTTTTTTTTTTATTTTTTTTTACCCATTTTTTGGTTTTTTTTGGGGGGTCCCCCCCCCCCAACCCCCTTTTTTTTCTTTTTTATTTTTTTCCCCACACGAAAACCCACAAAACACATATATAAATAATAAAAAAAAAATTCGACCATTTGGCATTCGACCAAATGGTGTCGACCAAATTGCAGTCGACCAATTGACAGGACACCAACCCGCCCCATACGACAGGGGGGATTTACTGCCCCCAACCTCAAACTATACTGGATAGCTGCAGAGGCCCAACATGCCTTCCACTGGTACGTGGAAAAGTCACAACCACCCCATGTCAAACTTGAGCGATAGGCGGCAGACAGGACACTCGTCCTAGACCTCAAACACAAAGACTGGCCGTTCTACCCACCCTCCTCTACACTGTTGACCTGGACCAGGTATTACCTGCCAACCCTGAGACATATCCATACTATATATGGATACCACTGTGGAGGTTCCCTGGGCTTAATCCCACTTGGGACACCGCACTGACAGCACACTGGGAACGGCTCGGCTACAAAGGACTTGCTGATCTGTTTCGAAACAGGAAATTCATCACTCCTCAAACATGGTGCCATGAACACACCGGCTCAGGGGTAGAATGTATGCTATATTATAGGATACGAGCAACCGTACAAGCACTTTGGCCATGCTATCCACTGGAACCTCCAGAAACCGAAGAGGTTGTGTACACTGCCAACTCCAGCAGCACCCGCAGAATACTTTCAACACTATATAAAATGCTCCTAAACAAATAACCCCTTCCGACCCCGGAGGCACGCGATAGTTGGTCCAAGAACTTGGGGGAGGCCCTATATGAAGTCCAATGGAAACCCATGTGTGCACACACTAAGCAGGTCGCTCTAAATTTTTGATTCCGGTGCATGCAATACAAATTGCTGAATAGACTGTATTACCCGCCCCAAAAACTTAGTAGAACTGCCAAGACACAGTGCACCCTTGACCTAGATGCCTATCCAACCCGGCTTACCACATGCATATGTTTTGGTCTTGTGCTCGACTTCTGGAACAATGTACTAAAGACCCTATCTGACGTTGTGGACACTCCTCTTGAGCGCTCCCCCATGGGAGTCTTACTTGGCATATGGGACAATATACCGAACATGAGACTCCGAACATTTGTAAATATAGGTTGCATGATCGCCAAGAGATGAATACTTCAGGGATGGAAACAGACCGCACCAGCCCACATCAAAACCTGGCTGCTGCACTAATTTGGGCCCAGAGCTGCGAGGAGATGCATACCAAGTTGCTAACCCCCACATCCCGGCCTAGCAATGTGTGGTCGGAGTTTCAAGCCTACCTATGTAACCTTTCCCCTGATGGGTAACTATGTACTAAAAAACAAGGAAAAGCCACTTGTTGAGAATCCCCAGCGAGAACAGTCATGTATACACTTCAGTCACCTCCTATCTGGTACCTGCTGCAAATTTGTGTATTTATGCATCTCTGCCTACTTTGAAAGCTAAATGTAACCTATTGTGCTCTGCTAAGTTTGCCAAATAAACAGTTTAAAAAAAAAAGGTTTTATGTGCCCAGGAAACTGTGAGGGTACCTTACAGACAGAAAACTGTGCAAAAACCGTGTGGAAGTGAAGTAGATTTTTACCAACATCAGAGAGCTGACGAGGAGTGCCCTTTGCTACAGAATGCAGTGAAAAATGTGAAGATGGCTCCCCGGGGCACAGCTTAAGCCCTGGCACCTCATTGTTCGGGCTCATATAGGACCAAAGTGAGGTGGAGGGACTACGCAAGTGAGTGCCTTTTCAGACATAATAGGCATTTTGTATTGCTTTTTTTCCTTATAGGAAAACATATATATATATATATATATATATATATATATATATATATATATATATATATATATATATATATATATATATATATTTTAAATTACCAAGGATTCACAGTCTGAGGACTGGGAATATTCAAGCATATGAATCTATGAAATATCCATTGCTGGAGAAAGACATGAATGTCCTACATCCTGAGGCGAACCACTACCACTGCCAGCAGCTTGGTGAAAACCCTGGGAGAAGGGGCTCAGGAAAGATCACACAGCAGGAACTTTAACTGGCAATGGTGTTGACCCACTTCTGCTGCTTCCGATGAACTAGCACATGGAAGTAGGAATTGTGAAGCTCCAGGGAAAATCACCCAGTCCTGCAGGCCGAGGGCTTGCAGAATCTGGGGCTAGAGTAACCATTTTGAATGCGTCCTTGTGTAGGAACAATTTCAGTAGACGCAGATCCATAATGGGACGCAAGCCTCCATCCTTCTTCTGCACCACAAAATAGGTGAAGTACCACCCCTTCCCTCTTATGAGCATGGAACTATCCTGATCACGCTTTTTGACAGAAGCTGGCGGACCTCCTCTAGGAGGATGAGGTCCCAAGACAGAAGGGGTGGCCACAGGACCATAGTCCATAGGGTACTGAAGGAATGGACGGCAATATCCATGTTTGAGGGCCATGTTTGAGGGCCTGAAAGGTGCAAGTGTCAGACGAGGTCTTCGACCATTCTGGAGTGAACAAGAAAAGCCTTCCCCACCAGTGACCAGTGGCAAAGACCGTTACTGAGGTTTGGCGACCTGGGGTGCGGCAGGGACATCGGTCACTGCCAGGCCCGTCCCCTGCTGGGAACCCCTTTGTCTGTCTCTTGAGAAGCACCTGCTTTTCCCTCTACCCAGAGCAGACTGACAATGGCCCCTTGGGGCAAAGGGACAAAGACCCCTGCCCTGAGATGACAGCAGTGTGGAAGACCGCTGGACTGCTAGCCTCACGGATTTAGACGCTTTATATGATTGGACATTCTGGAGGGCGTTGCCAGACATAGCTCCAAAAAGGTTTTGACTTTCGAAGGCATGTCTAACAGTCTTGAACACTGTCGTAGAAGCTGTAAAGCCCCATGCAACCAACTCGACCCTGTCGAGCACCAAAAAAACCTACAATCACAAGGTACATGGTGGTTCTGTCCCCCTGGTCCTTCTCTCAAGGCCCCTAGAGACATTTTACGACCCACTGCTCCCTTTGAGCTGAAACCATGTATCCTTGAACTGTTGCGATTATCTATTATACAGACTACCCTCATGTCAGTATCCAGAGTGCATCCCTTTTCCTTCTTTGAAATGGTCTGTCCTCTGCATTCCTTTACAGGGTGGGTTGTATTTTGTAGTGTGTTAGAACTGTCTGTTGTGATAATAGATATTTGTATGCAACCTTGACTGGAGAGACCCTTTTATCATTGGGTAATAAATTGAATTTTCGCTGTGTTGCAACTAACCAACAAACCACAACCTTTTCGGAGATGAGCCTGCCGTTACATCCACATTACCAAAATTGGACAAGGAGGTTTATAATTTGCGTGTATTTCCAATCTGTTTGGATCCTGTACTAGAGGTGTGGAGCTGATGGATGGTTTAGACACTCATATTCATCCTTGGACCACTGGTGCCCTGGAAGTTGTTTCGTCACAGGGGGGGTCCTGACTAGAACTCAGGCATCAGAGGGCCTTCCTCATGGGGAACGGGGGAACACTGTGACTCATCCAATGGAGTCATAACATCTCCCCAGTAGGTGCCTCCTTCCATGTGATCTTCCCTCATATAACCACCCCCAGGCTAAGGATCATGTAGCAGCAGCCTTCCCCTCGCCACGTGGGAGGAGGTTACCGCCAGGGGATCCGTGATGGCTCCATTGGATTCATCACAGCACTCTGCCAGTTGCAACATAGACAGTGGGACCTTGCAGAGCCATAGTCAAAGCTGATTGCACCATTGCCTGCACCACAGCTGCCGAGGCAAGAGTTGCTGGCACCTTGGCCAAGATGTCCAGCAAGGACTCCCTAGAGTGGTGGCTGCTCTTCAAAGAGGAATATGAATGTCAGTGTGAGGACTCACTCAGAGAACAAGACCTCTTCCGATGCCGCTTCTTTTCCTTTCGTGGAGCCGCCTGATTGAGGGGCTGTTCCATGCTGTGTGACCTTGACCCAGACCGTGGAGCCTCACCCTTCGCCTTGTGGATGAATGAGAAGATCTTCACCGCTCTTTCTCAGGGGGCCTTCAGGTGCATGGACAGGCATGATCCGCACTCGTGGGTGTCATTTGCTCGCCCAAGCGGTATAGACAAATTCGGTGTGGATTCGAGACCGACATCTGCCTGCACACCGCTTGAAGCTTGAGGCTTTTGATGGCATAGGCATGGTGACGTTTTAGAAAAAATAGAAGCTCAACCAGAGTGTTCCTGAGTAGTGAACAGAGTGCATGGAAAAAAGGAACAAAGGTCACGAGGTGCAGCACTGCTATATATACTGAGCGTGACATCATGTCTAATGCGGGGCGTGTAGAGGCGGCAGAAAGATTTCAGAAGAACAGCTGCATCCTAGATGAGGCACCCGCGGGAGAAGAATCCATTAGAATTAGAGTTTTGCTGAGACTGATTATGCTTTTTTAGATTACTGCACCCAGTTGGGGTTCCCAAAGCCGCACCCCAGAGTTTACTTGCTCGGGAAGCATTGAGATATTAAAAAAGTGAAACTGCTACTTGCTTGCACTGTTACAAAAGGCACATTGACAGTGCTGGTAGTGTTTCTTTATGCATCGCCATTTTTTCTCAATACAAAAAATGCCATCCACTTCATGGGTCGTGTGGATTTCTCCATAATATCGAATAGATAAATGAAATTGTTTGTGGCCTGGGTAGGGCATGTTATATTATGTTATGTTATTTGGCATTTATATAGCACCCTATATATTATTGGTATGATCTCAAAGCGAATGTGGGTTGAACGCCTTTGGGGACCGTAGCCCAGGTCAGTCAAGAAAGTAGGGTAGAATACAGTTCTTGGGTGCATTCAATATGTGAGCAGCCAGTGTGATTTGCATAATGGTGGCTGCATCCTAACACTAGGTGTGGTGGTAGTGAGAGATCAGTCGAATGTGTGCAATCAGGTGGTTGGTCTCTGCGACTGCATTCTGGCGGCATTAGGCCTGTGTAGGACGTTTATCTGTGCAGCTAGGCCGATTTTTTCGTGGGGTATAACTGCGTTCTAACAGGTTGTTGAGGTGTTCATGGAGAAATTGTTTGTATGTGTGCAGCTATGTCGAAATTGATCGAGGGGTATAGCTGCGCTCTATTTTTTGTTGGTGTAAAGTGGCGAGTGAGCATAGAGGTAGGAGTGGATGGTGTACTCTTAGAAGCCCAATGTTCCAGGTTACTTTCTGGGTCTGGATGAGCTGGCAGTGATCATCCTTCTGTTTCGCTTTAGCGGTACTCTGAGGTAGATTTACAGGTTGGACCGGAGTGAGTTATGATTTGCCCTGTCAGAGGTCATTGTTCATTAGGCTCCGCACTATGTGTCAGAGAGTCAATTTTCTGGGTCGCTGGTTGTGGTTTATGGTGGGTTACAGGGTAGGTCTTGGCAGGACACTGGATATAGGTCAGGATATATCTCGCAGTCATGTAGCCCTACCAGGGCAGTGGTGCTAAAGGACAGGCTGGACAGAGGCATTGTAGAACCCGGTTGTTTTGGTGCCTTGGGAGGGTTTGTATCTTAGGTGTGTAGTTGGGCAAGGTAGGGAGTGAATGGGTATGATCGACTTGATGGCATGAGAGGCTGCTGGGCCTGTCTAGTAGCATCGGGAAGCAGAGAGTCGGCAGATGAACAGCCTAGAGCCTGCAGGACACCAAGGCTGCCAATTGTGGCCTCACAGTTCCTAAATCCGCCTTGTTGGTTGCTTTCTGTGGTCCCGTCTCTCGGTATCCCTAGGAACACATGTTGGCCGGCTGTAATTACTTTCCAATTTTATATCATTGAACTCATGATTCCATAATTTTGGTGAGTTTTGGCGGCCTTAGATGGTCCTAATCATGGTTTACGGAAAAAGCCAGGTTTTAAGAGCTTTACGGAAGGCCATGTAGTCTTGGGTGTGTCGAATGTGAGGGGGGAGAGTTTTCCACAGAGTTGGAGCTAAGGTTCAGGCGGACCCTCCTATCCTGGTTGAATTGGAGGCTGGAATCACTAGTAAGAGGGCAATGCTTGACCTTACGGAGCGTGATGGGTGGTAGAGTGTAATCTTCTCTTTTAGGTATGCTGGGTCAGTCTTGTGCATAGCTTGGTGGGTTATCCATAGGATTTTGAAAGTGGCTCTTTGTCCAACAGGGAGCAAGGGAAGGATGTGGAGAGTGGGGGAATTGTGATCCCTGTCTCCCAGTGCAAGAAGGAGTCAGACGGCAGCTTTTTGGGCTCTTTGGAGTTTGTTAAGTTGGTATGCCGACATAACAGTGGACATAATAGCTGCAAGTCTGTTGGGGTAGTTGAGGTAAGGGAAAACGCATTTTAGGAGCTTGAGGTGGTAGTGACAGTATTTTGATACATTAATGATCTGATGGGAGAGGGTCAAGCCAGAGTTCATAGTGCATTCAAGATTTTTTACTATTTCGGAAGTAGGAGGGGAGGGTGCCAAGGGAGTGGTTGCAGGAGTAGGGCAGTGTTGCCACTCACCATGATCTCAGTTTTATCTGGGTTCAGAAGGAGGTGGTTTCTTGCCATCCATCGGTCAATGTCTCTGAGGCAAGCTTCAAGGTTGGGTCATGGCTTGAAGTTTGTTTTGGGAATTCTCAGGATAATATGGGTATCATCAGTGTAGTTGTAGCAGGTGAGCTTGTGTGCGTGGATGATACCTGGTAGAATGGTCAGATAGAGGTTGAAAAGGCGAGCAGAGAGGCAGACACCTTGTGGTACTCCAGTGTTCACGGTGTGTGTGGTTGAGAGAAAGGGGGAGAGGAGGGTGATTTGTTTCCTGTTGTTGAGAAATGAGGCAATCCATTTGAGTGCTGAGCCTCAGCTTCCTGGAGAGTGGAGTCAGTCAAGTAGGATAGAATGGCTAACGTTGTCAAAGGCGGCTGACCAATAAAAGAGAATCAGCGCTGCACGGCACTCCGAGAGCTTGAGATCATCCCAGATTGAGATCAGAATGGTTTCTGTTCCATGGTGAGGCCTGAAGCCTGATTGAGCGGGGCAAGTAGGTTGTTGGATTCTATGAAACCATTGAGCTGAGAGCATGCAGCTCGGTCAATGAGTTTCGCCAGAAATCGGGTATTGGAAAACGGCCTGTAATTCTTAGGCTCAAGGGGGTCAAGAGATGCCTTTATCAGAAGAGGTTTGACATACGTTATTTTAAAGGCCTCGGGAAAGATGCCAGAGGTGAGGGAGTGATTAAGAATGGACATTGCTTGTTTTCCTGCACATTTGGAGGCAAATATTTCTTTCAGAAGGGAGGCCGGACAGGAGTTAAGGGGGGATCGATCTGGAGGGTCTGCTGCTGGATAGTAGATCAAGGAACTCGTCTCTCCAGATGGGGTTGAAAGAAGAGAAAGATGGCATTGCGGCAGTCGAGCAGTGGAGTCAGGAGGGGTAGGTGTAGAGCAGGGGGTGAGGGTAGAAAGTTTGGTATGAAGGGTTGTCTTCCTGCCTAGTGATGTGTTGTAGAAATGCAGGGAGAGGGAGTTGCAGAACGTTTGCATGGGTGTGATCAGGACAGAGGTGCAGAAGGATTTCACAAATTTGGAGCCGATCCTGTGGAGCTCTTTGCTGCCGTTGCGACAGTTCAGGATTCAGTTATTGTAAAAAAAAAAATAATAATAATTTTTTCATAACAATACCAACAAACCAAGTTATCATCATTGAAACATTGTTCAGCAGTCTTATGCGTTAACCCCTTCTCCCTCGCCCCTTCCTCCCAAGACCACAGTCTGTGTTTTAAGTCTGCTGTTCCACGGCTCTGATTACAAGCTGCCATCTATGGTAGTGTCTTCGTTCCTCGGATTGAATAAAGGCACTGTGAGCACTTATCATTGTTGCAGATCATCACTGTTGTCTAGTTTCTGTTCCTGTAATGCGTTCTGCCAAGCTCCAGATTCTGCCGTTATCCATTTCTGGAGGTCTCCCCACCACAATACTGCACTTGGGCTTTTGATACTTTTCCATCCCATGGCAATACACCTTTTTGCTAGTATGTACATCAGGCCTTTTAGCTTATTCAGTGGTTTATTCTTTCCACTTCTCCTATATCCACCCAGAATGCATCACACCAGGATCTGTATGTCCAAGTCTATACCTGCCTCAGCCACCTTTGTAGCTATCTGTGTCCAAAAGAGTTGTATTTTCCAGCACCCCCAAAACATGCGAGTCATTTCGGCACCTGTTTCTTTGCATTTAGGGCATTCGTTAGCCCCTGCTCTCTTGAACTTCGAGAGCACCTCAGGTGTGAGGTACGGTCTGTTGGTGATGTAAAACTGTATTAGTTGTAGTGTGGCGTTTCTGGAGACCTTTTTGTGGTAGTGAATTATATTTTCCCATGACTTGTCCTTGAATTCCACAACCAGCTCGTTTTCCCACTTCGCCTTGAATCTCAGCTCTTCGTTGGATGTACAGTCCAGCAATGTTTCATAAAGCCTCGAGATTTCGTGGCCCCCTTCAGCGACATTTAGTAGGTTTTCTATGGTTTCATATTCTGTTACTTGGTTCTTGATGTCGGGCCATCTTTTCGTGAGCCTTTCCATCACTGCTCTATGTAGTAGAAACTGTCCAGCGGGCAGTCCCGTAGATTCCTGCAGTTCGGCAAAGCTCAGGAACTCTTGGTCATTTAACATATCCCCAAATGTGGCTTCTCTGCAGGGCTCCCACCCAATTTTTATTTCCGTTTGACCCCAGGGTCTGCACGCCATCGTCGCTGCTATAGGAATCTGGGGGGAAATCTGATCCATTATCTTCGTTGTCCTGAAGACCCGTTTCCAAATCTGAATCCCAAGTTTCACTAAGTAGGGGCAGTTTTATGTTGTGCTTGTCAGGGCCCAGAATAGGTCTCTAAGGAGCATTTGTGGGATGGCCGGTTGTAGGAGTCGAGTGTCCGTCGTGATCTCATCTGCCATCCATTTCACTACATGTCGCAGTTATCCAGCCAAAAAGTACAGCTCGAAATTCGGGATTTTCAGGCCTCCCTTTTCATACGTCTCTGCAGTACTTGTAGTACGACTCTATGCCTTCCCCTTTGCCAGAGGAATTGTCTACAGAGCTTGTCCAGATCCCTGAAAAATAATGGGGGGACGTTGAATGAAACATTGCTAAAGCAGTGCAACAGCCAGGGCAATGCTACCATTTTGAGGAGCCCAGCCCTCCCTGCAACTGACAGTGGTAATTTATTCCAGAAGAACATTGATTTTTCTAGGCCCTCTCTAGCTCTCACCGTGTTCAATGTGTGTTCTACTTTGGGGTTTCGGTGGATGGTGATTCCCAGGTACTTGAATGAGGTGGTCTTCCACTGGAGGGCCACAGCAGGGAGATTTTCGATTCTTTCCTCGCCCAAGTCTGCCAGGGGGAAGAGGTATGACTTTTCTTTCAGGATTCATTTATTGTAATAGGCATTTTTGGCCTTTCGGATCTCAGATTTGTAATTACGGTGGTGGTGGGCGGACATAGATCTGCTGAGAGGGGTTTTGGACGTTCGCCATTTGCGCTCAACAGAGTGATTTTGGCTTTTGAAGGTCTTCAGGTGGGGCTTGAACCATTTGATGGGCGGTCCTTTGCGAGAGGCAGCGGGCCGTGACAGGGTGAGAGGACGTACTGATTAATTAAGCTAGGAGTCATAGAATTTGATGGTTAACGGTCTACCTGAGGTTGGCGGTGCTGGGAGACTGTGCTGCAGGGCTTCAGCAAGGTCAGGGAGTACCTTGACTTTGTTCAAGCATTTTTGATCATGTGTGGGAGCAGGGTGAGCCTTGGGAGGAGTGGGTTGAGTGTGGATAGAGAAAGGGATGGTAGAGTGGTCTGTCCAGATGAGCGTTTTGGGACTAGATACAGAGACGAGATCATAGGAGCTGAAGATTGCATCAAGGGTGTGACCTCCAGAGTGGGTCGGACCTGTGGTATGTCAGTAAAGGTTGAGTACCTCTAGACTGCCGACCAGGGCTTGGGTCATGGAGTTGTTTGGCACATCAAACCAAATACTGAAGTCCCCCAGTAGTGTGAGTGTTGAGTGGTTTACCTGAATGGTAGCTAGCGAGTCACAGAGATTGTTAGCAAAATGTCTGTCATATCCTGGGGGGTGGGGGTCTGTATATGAGTAGGAAGCTGTGAGTGTTGACAGTAGAGAGAGTATACTAGAAGGGATTCACAGTTCGCATTGCATGGCTTGCTTTTGGTGAGTGAGATGGTGAAATGAGGTTTATAGAGGATTGCTACTCCGCCACCTCTGGAAGGTCTGATGTGGGAGATAAGCGAGAAGCCTGGGGGGAAAGCCTTGTGCGCGACTTGTGCAAAGTCATCAAAGAACCAAGTTTCCTTGTAGAAAAGGAGGTCAGGATTGTCAGAGGATAGGAGGTCAAACATGCTGTGTCTGTTTCTAGCCACGGAGCGGGCATTGAAAAGGAGGCAGGTGACTTCCTGAGGCGTGGCGGTTTTCCTGACAATCGTGGCTGGGAGGGCTTGGTTGGATTGGGAGGCAGTCAGTCGTTGCGATGCAAGGTGTGGTCAGAACAGTTTGGGTGGCTGTGGCTGAACGAGGGGTGGTTGTGGGGGTTCGGGACACAAGTGTTCTTTGAGGGGGGTGAGTGGGTTGGGTTGCTGGGGAGCAGGAAGAGTAGGCGGGCGGTGGTAGCTATTCGTGAGATGTGGAGAGGTTGATCAAGGAAGGGAGTGTGGGGGGTGAGTGGCGCACATGTGGTGTGTGGAGTCAGGCGAGTTGTTGAGTGTGGGTCGTGTCTGGAGGGAGCTAGGGGTTTAGGTGTACTGGGTGAAAGGTCGTTTTCAAAGAGGTGGCGAGGCGGGGTGGCAGGTGCAATGGGCCATGTCTGGTTTCTGTTATGTAAAGAATTCTAAAAAACAAAGACTGGCAGTAAGGTTTATGTTTGATTTTTGCACCATTAATAATATACATTCAGTACAACATTTACTAAATAGATGAACAGCTATTGCATACATCAACATTTTTATTGGATTCCAAGGCAACACAGAAGGTAGAAGGAGGTTTTAAGATGTAAATCCAACAATAGTTTATTTTGCATTGTCATGTGAGCTAGTAGGTACAATCGTACATTTTGTCTTGCTCATCAGAATATGAAACATGAAAAAAAAGCTGAAGGGCAGCACAACTAATATTAAGTATGATATTCCACACAGTGATAAAAAAGCAAACGGCATAAAACTAGAAAAATGTTCATGTTGGATTTTAGGGAATCATTTCTCAATATCAGAACAGCAAACCGCTTCTGGGGTAGGTAGAAGAGGGTACCGAAACATCACTACAAGGCTTCAACCTAAGCCTTGTTCAACTTAGCAGTACATTAGTAAAGAGATCATGTGTGCACCATAGCAGGAGGTTTGACTTGATCAATGGGCTCCTGTTTAGTTTGAGGATCCTAAAAAGAGATTTTCTTACCTTTTTTGCTTGACAATATTCCTTTTCCATGACCTTTCCTAACACCCAAGGCCTTCGAGATGCACCGGAAGCTATAAAGGAAGAATTAATTTTTAGATAGACCCTTATTTTAATAAAAACATGAATACATATAAACATGTAGAAGATGAACGTAGGGAGGAATAGTATGCTAACTCAGGCCATTGTTTACGAAGCAGAATAACATATGCATGTATTATTTGTTAACATGTTTTGATGAATATGATCCTCATCTTGAAAACTCAATATGCAAAAGGTGCACAAAATGCACCTTAACATGTTAAGATTAAGGATCTTCTTACTTCAATCACAGACATCATGAAATATATCAGCATGATCATGCTTCATGAACATTAGACACGGCTTACCCTGCCACACCCCCTACCAGAGAGAGTGGGAAGGGAAAAGCATCCCAAAGTTGATATTTCCTATGGTTGAATTTTATTCTGTGTGCTAGGGGATATACAAATGTGATACTCACCTGGCCCTAAGGATTTTTACCTCCATCTGATGCTGACAAAAATTGCAGCCACATATTGCCTTTTTTCTCTTATTGGACATATTCCACCCACTCTTGGGTATGCCTTTCCCCTCAAGATCAACCGTAGGAAGTCTAGGGCTGGCAGATAATGTGGTTTCTGGTAGTCAGTGACCATCTGTAGAATGTGTACAGCCTTCTGTGAAAGCAGTGCCTGTGGGAGAATCCAGGGCCACTTTGATGAATTGGAGCGTTTGAGAAGGTGCCAGTTGAGACTTCTTTAAATTGAGGCAGAAGCCCAGTCTGTGAAGGAGGTGGCAGCTGCGATTGAGATGATCTAAGGCTTGATCCGGAGATCGTGCCCTGATTAATCAATCATCCAGGTAGGAAAAGACATGAGCCTCTCCTTTCCTGAGACTCGCTGCCACTAACACCAGCAGCTTAGTCATGACCCTTGGTCAGCGGTAAGCCAGAAAGGCAGAACACGAAACTGGTAGTGAGTGTTGCGTATGACGAACCTCAGTTACTTCCTGTGCTTTGCATGGATCGGCACAGGGAAGTAAGCGTCCTCTAGGTCGAGTGACACAAACCAATGCTATATGCCTAGGGCCTGGAGGATCTGCGACAGGGTTACCATCTTGGAAATGTCTTTCCTGAGGAACTTGTTCAAGCGCCTCAAGTCCAAGATGGGTCACAGATCTCCATCCTTCTTTGGGACCAAAAAATAGTGGGAGTGCCATCACCTGTTCCTTTCCTGTACAGGTACCAACTCTATGTCACCCTTCGGCAGAAGAGAGGAAACCTCTTCCAGGAGCAGTGGGTCTGGAACAGGAGGTGTTCTGTCAAAAGGGGGGCAATCTGGATCGTGCTTTAATAAGGGGAGGCAGTAACCCTGAGAGACTGCCTGAAGCCCCCATGCATATGAAGTAATGGAGTGCCATTCTTGTAAATGCCATGACAGACGCCCCCCTACTGGTGAAGCATGGCAAATTTCTTTAAAGAGGTTTTGCGGCAAGAGCCGCGCTGGAGGAGACAGATACGCAAGCTGTCTTGTGTCTTACCTCCTCTACGTCTGGAAGGTCAAGAGAAGTGTCTCTGACCCTGCTGGGCGAAAGGTTTTTTCCCGTTTCTGTCCATAATTGTAGTAACAAAAGGGATTGCCCTTGTATTGGGTTGAGGGCTGGGTGCCTTATTGCCGCCCTAATGACTTTGCCAGAGCCTCGGACGCCGGTCATCTGCTTTTGGTCAAAAAGGTGTGAACCGTCAAAATGCATATGATTATTCGCATGACTGCCATAGATATCCTGACACAGTCGGTCAAGTTGAGTCCTGACTGAAGGGACTGGCGCATGGCTTCCTTTACGTCTTCCATTATGTTAGGAATGTGCTCAGCAGGTTTGTCTATTACAGACCACAAGGTGTGTGTGTATTTAGACAATGCATATGAAGCATTAACCACTTTTAGTGCCATACTGCCAGAGGAAAAGAACATTTTCAGCTAGAACGTCCACTTGTTATTCCTGTCACTGGATTAAGAGGGCTAGGCACTAGCCTTGTTACCCATAGTCACAACCTGTACTACCAGACTATCATGAGCTGGATGTTCGGTAAGGAATTCCGGATCAGACACAAGGGGTAGGTCAGAAAGAGGAGACAGACCAGGGTTTACCATTTGAAAAGAGGTTTATTAGTAATTATATGAAAAAATGCCTAACTTTCCCTATTCCAAGGGTTTCCCTACCTAACAAAACTAAGGTGCTCGTTGTCTGTTCTCCAGTCCAAAGAAAATGTCTGTCCTCCATCCAAACTAAATTACTCATATAACGCTTATACTAATTAAAGACCAGGAGAATGACTCCCTTCAATATCGGATCTTCAAATAGTTTGTTGCTATTTCAACAGTTCATTCAGTTCTCTTAGGGGACTTTTCGACATCACTTTTCTTTGTTTCTCCCTGGTTTTTCAAGTTCATCACTCTGGGTGTTAATGTTAAAGGCCATTTGTACCGCGCACTATCATCACCAGAGTGGTGCTCTGGCGGCTCTGAAAGAGGGAGGGAGGGTGGGTTAGTGGGGGGGGAGGATGGAAAAGTGCAAGAGTGCAGTGAAGTGCTGTTGGCGGCTTCAGCCCGGTGGGTCCATTGGCTGGGCCTGGGTGTTTGCGGCCAGTAGACGTCGTGTACTGTTGTGTGTGTTTTTGTTGTTGCAGTGTAGTGAAGTTTGTGTGGTTTGTTGTGCTGTAGGTTTGTGGTTGTTTGGTTTGGAGTTTGATAGGTGTATGCAGAGGAGGACAATTGTTAGTGGAATTGGTTAGTTGGCATATCTATCCTGAATTGAAGAGTTGGGCTTGCCTAATCGCTCACAGATGGGGTGTGTGTGCACCCTGTGCCTCTGGTTCGGTATGGGCCCGTTCTGAATTTGAGGCCCATTCACATTTCCCTGCCACCTCCAGCAGCCTCCCCAACAACCCTGCATGTTCCCCACTCCCACTTATATGGCCAGTGCACCTGCCAGTGTCCACACCTCAGTTATTCTCTAAAGTTCCACAACCCAGTGGTATCTAATAGCAGGTAGGGGCGGTTGAAGATGTCGGTTTAGGGTTGGCTGGGGATATTGATTCCGTCTCCCTGGGTGTCACTTGTGTTCCACTCTGCCCTGTGACACCCGTCCAGGTGCCGTTGGTGCTTCTCAGTCGGTTCTGGGGGCCTGTCAGTGTCCTTTTCGGTTTAATCATTCCTTTCCTTTCTGCTGTTTCCGTTTTTTTTTATTCTGTAGTATTGAAAAGCCAGGTTTTTAGTAATTTCCTGAATTTTAGGTGATCTTTGGCGTTTCTTATTTCTTTTGGGATGTTGTTCCAGGTTTTTGCGGCTAGGTGCTAGAAGGCAGTTGGTTTAGTTCCAGGCGGATTTCGTTGCTTGACCTGGGGTTCTCGCTGGTTTGTAGATTGTTATTTTCTTTTGTAGGAATTCAGCTCCTTGTCCGCAGATTGCCCTGTGCGTTATGCACATTGTTTTGAAGTTGATACGATGTTTTAGTGGGAGGCAGTGTAGTGTTTTTAGGGCAGGGGTGATGTGGTCTCTTCTGGACAGTTTGAGTAGTCTGGCTTCTGTATTTTGGATCCGTTGTAGTTTCTTCAGGAGGTATTCTGGTATTCCGAGGTAGAAGCTGTTTGCATAGTCGATTTTTGACATGATGAGGGCGACGATAGTGAGTGTTTTGCGCGTGAAGGAGAGGAAAGGTAGGATTCTTCTTGCAGTGTCGAGGAGGAAGAAGAATTTCTTGACTGTTGCATTTATTTGCGGTTCTAAGGTTAGGGTGTTGTGCATCAGGACCCCCAGATTTTTTACAACCTTAGACGATGATGGTGCAGTTCGAATTTCCGTTGGCCACGGGATAGCGGTTTTGTTCTCTTGGTCTTTGGATTTGCTCATAATTTCTGTTTTTCCTGGGTTGATTTTCAGGTTGTTGGCATTCCTCCAGTTGAAGACTTCTTTTGAACAGTCAGTTACGTTTGAATGATCGGCTTGGGTGTCTTTGATTTTGTAGATGATTTGAGTATCATCTGCGTAGTTGTAGCATCTAATGTGTTTCTTGAAGATTCTGATGACAGGGGTTTGGTAGATGAAGTACAGTGGTGAAAGTGAGGATCCTTGTGGTACTCCACAGTCGTTAACTCGTGGGGTGGATTTGAAGGGTTTAATCCATACTGTTTCTGTTCTGTCTGCTAGGAATGATTTAGTCCAGCGTAGTGCTGTGTCTGTTATGCCTATGTCTTCTAGTCTTTTGGTTAGGGTGTCATGGCTAAGTGTCAAAGGCTGCAGAGAGGTCGAACAGAATCAGGGCTGAGATTGTGTTGGAGTCTGCGTTAGTTTTTAGGTCTTCCAGATGGATAGTAGTGCTGTTTCTGTTCCTCTTGTGGGTCTGAAGCCGACTTGAGCTTGGTCTAGTAGGTGGTGTTTTTCAATATATTCTTGGGTTAGTTTGTATACGTAGGTTTCGAGGAGTTTTGCCGGGTACGGGATGTTTGAGATCGGTCTGTAGTTGGAGAGGTCATCTACGTCGCCGCTTGTGTTTTTTAGAAGTGGTTTGATGTAAGCTGATTGGAAGATCCTCGGTACGGTTCCTGTTAGTGATAGATTTAGAAGTTTTCTGTAATATTCTGATGGCGTTCCTTGTGAAAGGATTGATTTGTAGATGTCCGGGGTACAGGGATCCATGGGTGAACCAGCTTTCTTTCTGTGTTTTACCAGCATTGCGAATGCCTATGCTGATATTTCAGGAAAGTTTTTAAGTTTGTGCTGAGGTTTTGAGTTAGGTTCGTTTGGTTGTATGTTGCTGTTGGTTGGTCCCTTTTGAATGGTTTGTCGGATGTCAATGATTTTTTTTTTAAATGGTCTGCCAGGTCGTTGCAGAGTTTCTCCGAGGGGATTGGGGTGTTGTCACATCTTGGTGGGTTTCTCATTTCTTTAATGATGATAAACATTTCTTTTTGAGTGTTGGTGGCATTTGTGATTCTGTCATCATAATGCCTTCTCTTTGCCTTTTGAATTTCCTTCTTGTATGCGCAGATTTGTTTCTGGAACAGTGTTTTTTTGTCTGGGTTGTATTTTTTCCTCCATTCCAGTTCCATCTTTTTGTTTTCCTTTTTCATGGTGCTTAATAGTGGGGTGAACCATTTTGCCATTGCTCTCTTTTTTGTTGGTGTGAATGTTTTTTCTGGGGCTATTTTGTTAATGGTATCCGCAATCCATTTGTGTAGTATCTCCGTTTTCCCATCTAGGTCAGCTAGCTCTAGTTCTGTAGTTGAGGGTTTGGTGAACTCCAGTGGTTCGAATAGGTTGCTTTCTTATTTTTTTTTTTTAAACTTCTTTTTTTATTCATTTTCATTTTCAGAACAGGATTGTAAACAGCTTACATAAATGAAAATAAACAACAAAGTCCATTATAAACTAGAACCCATCCCCCCACCCCCCCCCCATAAGTACAGCACCCAGAAAGCCATTCCCATTCTCATCTCCCCTGAACCCGCTTCTATCCGCCAATGTCCAAAAGTTTAAGTCTCTGCGGACACCATTGCTCTCTAAAGTCCCCTTTTAGAAATTCCAGGGTCTCCCCCCATTCCGCATGAAATGTCTCCAGTTTATTGTCCGCTGCGTAAGAAGCCCACTCTAAAGAGACAATGTCCCAAAGTTTCCTGAGCCACTCCTGCTCCGACGGGATCACGGGGCTCTTCCATTTTTGCGCAATGAGGGATAAGGCTGCCAATACAAAAATCGTTGGTGCTTTGCTCCAGCCGTGTCCTGTCCCATTAGCCCCCAACCCCACTCCTACCCCGCTTTTCCCCAGCAAGATGTCACATGGATGTCGGAGGGATCCTCCTCCCAGTGCCTGGGCTGTGGCCTTCTTAAGATCTTCCCAAAAGGGCTGAATAGCAGCACAATCCCACCAGATATGTGAAGCCGTGCCCCTCTCCCCGCACCCACGCCAACAGTCCCCAGAAACAGCAGGGTTCATTGCTTGGAGGCGGACGGGAGTATAATGCCAACCCAACAAACATTTATACCACACTTCTCGGACCTGGATCGCCTTTGCCAATTTAGGGATCCGCGCCCAGAGTCTCTCCCAATCGGCTAGCTCCAAGTGAACCCCGGTGTACCTCTCCCAGTTAGCCATATAGGGCCAGGTGGTTCGCAGGGTGCCTCTCTCGAGATGTTTATATAGAGCCCCTATCAACCCCCCAGTGCCCTCATTGGTTGTTAGGAACCTTTCGAAGTGAGTTAGATCTCTAGTTGCCGCCTGTCTAACAGCCGGAGACATCACCCAGTGTCTGATTTGAAAGTAACGATGCCGCTCCTTTTCCCCTAGACCAAATTCTTTTTTACATTCCAGGAACGTTTTCACTCTACCCCCGGTGAACATGTCCCTTATGATCCTACATCCCCCCTCTTCCCACACCAAAAAAGCTCCCGCCTCCATCCCTGGAGTGAAGTCCCCGTTGCGGAAGATAGGGGAGAACGGAGAGGGAAAAGTCGTGATCCCCCATTGTAATACAGATCGATCCCAACATTCAACCACACTTTTTGTGATGTCGCTCAGGTAGATATGAGAGGGTCGTAACTGTCTCGGGAGCCAGAGCACCTCCCCCAAGTGGTGCCCAGCCACCGCTCGATCCATCTTTACCCAGTGTTTCTGATACTCCTCCGCAAACCATTCTCTAATAATTCGGAGCTGAGCCGCGTCGTGGTAGCGACGAAAGTCGGGGAAGGCCAATCCGCCTCTATCCCTAGAAGTAGTGAGGAGTTGCCTAGAAACCCGCGATCTTCTCCCCCCCCCAGACAAAACCTCTAATCAGTCCGTCCAGCCTCCGGAAAAAACTCTCCGGGACCCTCAAGGGGATGGCCTGAAAAAGGTAGAGTACCCGAGGGAGTATCACCATCCTAAGGACCGCCCCCCTACCCAGCCATGAGATCGGAAGGGCCCCCCACCTTCGTAGATCTTTCTGGATTGCCAAAAGAAGCGGTTCGTAGTTCGCACCGTACCAACCAGCCAGGGAGGGGGTGATCCGCACCCCCAGATATCGCAGCCCAGAGGGGCTCCACTTAAAAGGGGACAGCTCCCTGACCTCTCTCGCCTCCCCCTCTCCCAAGGAGAGGGTCATCAATTCCGATTTTTGGAAGTTAACTTGAAGGCCCGAGACTTCGCCAAAGGAAGTTAATAATGTCATACATGCTGTGAGGGATTTTCTCGGATTGGTAAGTGTGAGTAGCATGTCGTCGGCAAAAGCCGCCACCCTATGCTGCCAACCACCAAATGGGATCCCCTCTATCTCCGGAGACCGGCGGACAGCCGATAGTAGAGGTTCTAAGTAAATAGCGAACAACAGCGGGGAGAGTGGACATCCCTGTTTCGTTCCCCTCCGGAGGCTAAAGGGCCTAGTCACTTCTCCATTAACCAATATGCGTGAAGTGGGGTTTTTGTAATTGGCTGCAACCAAGTTAATAATGCCCTCCCCCAGGCCCATCCTCTCCATAACCTGAAATAAGAAGGACCACTCAACCTGGTCAAACGCCTTCTCGGCGTCTAATGCTAACAGGAACGCCGGGGTATCTGATTTACGGGATTTCTCAATGAGGTGAGCTACCCTCCTGATGTTATCCGCTGTTTGTCGCCCCATGACAAAACCCGCCTGGTCCTGATGGATCAGGGAAGAAAGGTGTCCCTCCAACCGCCTTGCCAAAATCTTAGTGAATATTTTTGCCTCAGTGTTAATAAGGGCAATCGGGCGATAAGAAGTGCAATCCTCCGGATCCTTCCCTACCTTGTGGATTAGGGTGATCTTAGCCTCCTCCATCGTTCGGGAGATGCCACCCCCCGTGCTAAACGAATTAAAGAGCTGGGTCAAGTGAGGGACCAATAGATGAGAAAAGGCTTTATAGAAGGAGGCCGGAAAGCCATCGGGACCCGGCGCCTTATTGCGGGGAAGAGCAGTGACGACAGCCCTTACCTCGTCCTCCGAGATGGGGGCACCCAGTTCCTCAGCCACGTTCTTAGGGACCTGCGGGAGACGTATATTTTCGAGGAAATTTCTCTGTAAGTGAGGGGAAGGATCCTGAGAGGAGTATAGGGCCTCATAGAATTCCACAAATCTTTCCCTTATTTCGTCAGACCGGGTCAAACGCCTACCTCCCTGGTCTTTAAGTGCGGTAATTACTCTCTGATCCCTCTGCCCCCTCAAAAGGCGAGCAAGCAGAGTGCCTGCCTTGTTGGCCTTAGCATAAAAGGTTTGCCTCATTCTGAGGAGGGCACCTTCAGCGCTCTTAGTCCTCAGAATCCCCAATTGGCCCTCCGCCAGTCTATAGGCCCTGAAGGCCCTTCGCGTGGGGGGTAATACGCAGTTGGGCTCTGGCGGACTCCACCTCTCCCTCAAGCTGGGCCTCCAGCCCTCTCAGCCGCCTATTCCTCTCCGCCCGCAGGGCAATGAGGTCTCCCCGTATAGTCGCCTTAAAAGCATCCCACCTCATGCCCAGGCTCGTGTCGGAGGGCGCGTTTCTCTCAAAGAAATCCTGAATTTTGTCCTCCAACTCACTGCGTATCCCAGGGTCCCCTCAAGAGCTCTCCCGGAAATCTCCAACTCCACACCCCTGGTCCGCGTCTCCCCAGCCTCAGTACCATTTCTACAACCTTATGGTCGGCTATCCCCAGGGGGCCCACCTCAACCGCCTCCACCGCCCCCAGCAAGCTAGCAGAGACCCAAATATAATCAATTCGAGATTGGGATCTATGAACATCAGAGAGGAATGTGAAGCCCTCCTCGCTCCCCCGCAGAGACCGCCAAACATCCCGGAGGCCCGCCCCAGACCATCTCTTCCTTAATTGGGGGGAGGCAAACTGCACCTCCGCCTCCCTCCCCACCTCTAGATCGATCTCCAACCCTGTCCCAAGCCAGGTTAAAGTCCCCCAACAGGACCACTTGGCCTCTAGCAAAGTTCTCTATGGTGTTTAGAGTGTCCCGCAGAAATTGGTCCTGGCCCACATTAGGCGCGTATATTGACCCAATAGTATAACTCAAACCCATTACGGTCCCCTTCACCACCACATACCTCCCATTGGTATCCCTAAGAACTTCCTGGGGCTGAAAATTTGTCCTCCTGCTAAAGGCTAGAGCCACCCCTCCCCTCTTCGTGGGGCCTGACGCAAAATATATCAGGGGATATCCCTTAAGCCTCAATCGGGTTTGATCACATTTCCTTAGATGGGTCTCTTGCAAGGCCAGTACATCCGGTTTATGGGATTTCACATAGTGTTCCAACTTTGCACGCTTGAGGGGAGAATTCAGTCCCCTCACATTATGTGTTTGCCACTTGAATGTAACAACTGGGCGTATCGGGCCATGAACAACTTATGTGCCAGGGTAGCCCAAGAGAGCCCCAGCCAAATTTCCCTCCTACTAGCTGACCCAGAACCCCTTCCCCTCCCGCCCTCCCCTTCCCAGGGAGTTGCCAACCAGAAGCCCAGTTCCAAGGGTAACGCTTCCCTGACATGTGCTATACCTGCCCGCCCCCCTTCCCCCCCCATTCCCCCCTGGGCCACCCTCCCCTGCTCGTCCCCCTACCTTCCGACCCCCAACTTGGAAGGCGTTCCATTTCTCCCCCCTAACCCCTGGACACTCCCGTCCTTGCGTGATCCAAGAGGTGCAACCCCGCCCCCTCCCCGAAACCGTTGATAGCTTTCTTCCCACCACCCCCTTTTCAAAATCCAAGATCCTTTCACGCCTTCTCTACCGGACTCCCCCCGAACCGGGGGCCACCCCCCTCCTTTGCCTGATCGGGCTTCTCCTTCTCCTCCCGTGGGCGCCTCTGCGACATTTTCTTCTTAGAGCTGGCGCCCACCGTGGACCACGTCCACGGTCTAATTCCGTCTCCCGGGGTCGGGCGAACATTTCCAGTGACCCCCCCCCGCATCTCCAAGGGGCAGATTGATGATGTTCGCTGCCTCCTGCACACTGGTGGCCCTCCTTTGGGCGCCCTCCCATTCAAACAACAACCCAAACGGGAAGGTCCACTTGTACTTAACATTCTTCTTCGAGAGTGCCCCAAGAACAGGACGCATTGCCCTCCTTTTCACCAGAGTACTGTTGGCCAAGTCTTGAAATAAAGCAATCTCCTGGCCCTTATAAAGCAGTGGTTCACGCAGTCTAGCCGCCCGTAACACTGCCTCCTTTTGAACATATCGTGCGAACGCTGCCAGAACGTCCCGTGGCTTAGCATCCCGGCCAGGGAGAGGCCGGCCCACTCTGTGCACCCTGTCCAGCTCTATCTCCTCAGGGTCATCTCCCCCTAACAGCTCCACATAAATGCTCTGTACCACTCTCTTCAAATCCCTATCCGTGACTGATTCTGGAAGGAGTTTCACCCTGATATTGACTCGTCTCGATCTATTTTCCAAATCTTCTAGTTGGGTTTCTAAGTTGCGGGTCGCCAGGTCGAGGCGGTCGATCGCCTCTCCGGCGGCCGCGCCATCTTTTTCCAGTTCCTGCAGGCCCCTCTCCAAAATATCAGTCCTCTCGCCCAATTGAACTACCTCCTGTTTCAGCTCTCCGAGGGCCGTGTTTAGGTCCGACCGCAGCAGCTGGAACTGATCCTGGACTGCTTTGGCTAAAGTCTCTCTCCCAGGGCCTGCATCTCGCCTCTGAGGTCCCCCCTTGTCAAGGGCTCTCGGTCTCCCGCTCCAGGCACCTCATGTTGCTCAGAGCCTTCTCCACAGGCGGCCTCCATTGCTGCTGACCACAGGGAGGGAAGGGTGCCCAATGGGTCCCCCCCCCCTCTGTCCGGTGCGCGATGCTCTCCCCCTGGCTCTCGAGGGCATTAGGGAACAGGGTTAGCCCGCCAGCTCACCCGGGGTAGTCCACCGCTCCTCCCCCGGGTGCCACAAGGGATCGTTTGCCTCTTCCAGGAGGGGTGGTTATCCAATTTATGAAGGGCCCCGGAGGTCTCACCCCCCCTCGGGGGGCCTGCGCTATGTCCACGGGTCAAAATGGGGGGGGGGGGGCAGGCCCGATCCCCGAGCAGCGCTTCCGGGATCGCCAACAGGCCGCACCGGGGCCGAGCCACCAACCCGGGGGCCACCTCCAATGCTCGCCTCCCCCTGCCCCCCGGTTCCGGACACTCCTCACCTCCCCGTCGCAGGCCGGGAGGCCTTCTCCTGCTCCTCGGGGGGGCCGCTCCTTCCGCCGGTCGCCGGCGGTCCCCGCCGTCCCCGCCCTGGGGACGCAGCCGCCCGCGGGACCGCCCGCCGTCCCTCGCGACCTCCGTTCACAGAGGCGGCCCCTCGCTCTGGGCAGGCACGCTCACCCGCCGGGCTCAGCCGCAGCCAGGCCCGACCCCCTCCGCTGCACCCTCCTCCTCCGCGGGCTCCTCTGCTCACGGGTCGGGGGGCCGGGCTCCTCCGCTCGCGGATCGGGGGGCCGCTCGCCGGCCGCCCGAGCAGGTCTCCGCTGTCGCCGAACACGGGGCTCCGGCTATGAGGCGCCCGCTAATCCTCCTCAGCTGGCTGCCCGAGCTCGCTCCCACTGCCGCACCAATCCTCCGCTGCCGCTGGATGCCTTCAGGGGGTGATGGATCCCTAATGAAGGCCTTGGGGTGCGGGAGCTGCCGTCGGCGCGTCTAGTCACTGCCGGCGGCCATCTTGAATCAGGTTGCTTTCTTTGACGTCTTTCCAGTTTCTTTTTGTGGTGGATGTGAGTTTATGAGGTTGGATGCAGACTTGAGTAGGCAGAGTGATCACGAATGGGATGATGAGATGGTCGCTAAACAGTATTTGTCTTGGTGGTGCCGTGGTGATAAGTTTTTCCTCTGCGAAAATTGTGTCTATGGTGTGTCCTGCTGAGTGTGTTGCCCCTTTTACTATTTATAGAAGTTTCATGGTGGCAAGTTGTTCAATCAGTGAGTTTTGAGAGTTGGTGCGAATGTCTGCGAACCAGATTTTGAAGTCCCCCAGGATGATTAGGCGTTCGTGGTTGATGGCTATGCTGGTGATGGCTTCTATGAAGTTCTTGACGAAGGATGCATCATACGTTTGTGGTATGTACACCAAGAGGAATGTGATATTGGTTTTTTGGGCTCGCTGTTAGGTGTATGACCATGGATTTGCAGTTGAGGGTGTTGAGTGGTTTGTCTGTTCTTATTTTTAGGTTTTCTTTGAATGCTATTGCGATGCCGCCCCCTTTTTTGTTTTTTCTGTTTATTTGAAGGTATTTGAAGTTTGCTGGGAGGAAACTTTGGAGTATGATTTCGTAGTTGTCGTCCAACCATGTTTCTGTAGATGAATAGGATGTCAATGCCGTTGTAATCAAGTAGGTCAAAGATCTCTGTAGAGTGTTTTGACATGGATCTTGCGTTTATTAGATTGCAGTGGAGTTTGGAGGTGTAGTTTAGTATGGCTTTTTCCTCTTGTTAGGGTCGTCTTCTGATCTTGTTGAGGTGAAGGTTTCGGGTGGTCGGCGTCCTCGAATAGTTCTTCTAGGTTTTGTCTTGGGTTTTTGTTTTATTCAGGTTCGTCTTCTAGGAGTTGTAATTGTCGATCGAAAGTTCTTCTAGCTTTAGTGATGTAAGGTGTTATCTCTTCGGTCGTGTGTTTGTTGTTTCTGGTGTTGTTCATCCTTCTTTGTGATTTTGTTTGGTTGTTTAATGGTTCTGCTTCTAGCGTGCGTTGGTTCGGTCTGATGAGAAGTTCTCAGCGAGGTCTGGAGTTAGGTAGAGGGATTTGTCTCTTCTCTCAGTGTTGGTTCTATTTTTGGTCCTGTCTGTTGGGGTGTGTTCTGTTGTTGCGGTTCTTGGTTGCTGTTCCGGAGTGTTTGCTCTTTCTTCTTCTCTTCTTCTTCTTCTTCTTTCCTTCAGGATGGGTTGTTTGCGCGGCATTATCCGAGTTGTTTAGTTATCGTTCGTTTGCTGATGTCCAGTTGGTTCTGTTTTGGTCTGGTTGTCTTGAGGTGTGGTACTCGGTGTGGATGCCATCTGCTAACGGTTTTAGTCTTTGTCTGTAGGTGGTATTTCCGGCTGAAGTTGCCTATTCGCTCAGTCGCTGTCTTGGCGGCGGTAGGGAGGTGGTTAAGGGTTATATAGCTGGGTGTTAACAGTGGTTCTCTTTAGTCTCTGTCTCCCTGAACGTGGTTCACTGCGGTGAGTTAGCCACTTGGGTTTAAGAAGGACATGCATTGGTTGAGGAGTGACTTTGAGGGATGGAGCAAAGACTTACTCCCTTGATGTAATCTGGACACAGAAGCCCTGGTAGATTTGAAAGACAGGCCTATCAAATGCAATCTGAGTATCATACAGTGTAGTTTGGAGATAGAGCCTTACGAGATTTGAGAGACCTGTATAGTAGGAGAGAAGCCTATCAATGCAATCTAAATATCACACAATGCAACTTAGACCCAGAAACCCTGCTAGATTTGAGGTACCTGTATAGTGGGAGAGAGGCCTATCAATGCAATCTGAGTATCATACAATGCAGTTTAGACCCCAAACCCTGTTAGATTTGAGAGAATTGTATAGTGGGAGAGAGGCCTATCACTGCAATCTGAGTATCATACAATGCACTTTAGATCCAAAACCCTACTAGATTTGAGGGACTTGTATAGTGGGAGAGAGGCCTATCAATACAATATGAGTATCATACAATGCAGTTTAGACCCCAAACCCTACTAGATTTCAGAGACCTGTATAGTGGGAGAGGGGCCTATCAATGCAATTTGAGTATCATACAATGCAGTTTAGACCCCAAACCCTACTAGATTTGAGAAACCTGTATAGTGGGAGAGAGGTCTATCAATGCAATCTGAGTATCATACAATGCAGTTTAGACCCCAACCCCTACTAGATTTGAGAGACCTGTATAGTGGGCAAGAGGCCTATCAATACAATCTAAATATCGTAAAGTGAAATTTAAACCCCAAACCCTACTACATTTGTATAGTGGGAGAGTGGCCTATCAATGCAATCTGAGTATCATACAATGCTGTTTAGACCCCAAACCATACTAGCTTTGAGAGACCTGCATAGGTCTATACAGAGGTGGGGAGGTCAGTGCCTAGTTGATCATAATGGTACAGATTTAATTATGATTAAATGTGGTCTAAGTTTGAGGGTGAGGGAGAGAGAAATGCAATGGGGAGTTATCACCTTGTTTTATATGGTTTTGGTAAGTGGCTCGGATTCTAGGGTTGGATGGTTACTCTATTCCTGACCTAGGCCACTCCTACCTTACTGATTCATTGTAGATGATGGTTGACGGCCGGCCACTGGGTCCCCTGCAGACACCTGTCGACACCTCTTGGAGTCGCCTCTGTTGGAGCCGCCCTTGGCCTTAGGGCCCTTAGCCGCAGGGCTGCACAGGCGCAGGGCTGCCCTGGGAGGAGCAGTGATGAGGGCAGAGGGGACCAAAGGGAGCAGGGGGCGGGACAGGAGGCAGGAGGGAGGGAGGACCAGGAAGAGGGCGTAGGGTGGGAGCGGGCTGGAGCGGCTGGCGCAGGATCCGGAGAGGGCCTCAGGGCTTATGTGCAATCCACAAAGAGGTGCAAAGAGAGGCTCAGCAGCAGACAGGGGCAAGACTCACCGTGCTCGGATGGAAATGCTCGGTGGGTCTTGCTCCGCTGCTACAATGCAGAATACACGATCCACAGACCAATGGGAGCAGGGGGTGGGACGGGAGGTAGGAGGGAGGACCAGGAAGAGGGCGCAGGGTGAGAGCGGGCTGGAGCAGCTGGTGCAAGGTCTGCAGAGGGCCTCAGGGCCTATGTGCAGTCCACATAGAGGGAAAAATAGGGGCTCAGCAGCAGACAGGGGCAAGACTCACAGTGCTTGGATGGAAATGGAGCCAGTGGGTCTTGCTCTGCTGCTACAATGCAGAATACACGGTCCACGGACCAATGGGAGCAGGGGGGCAGGATGGGAGGCGGGAGGGAGGACCAGGAAGAGGGCACGGGGTGGGAGCGGGCTGGTGCGGATGGCACGGGGTCTGCAGAGGGCCTCAGGGCCTATGTGCAATCCACAAAGAGGGGCAAAGAGGGGCTCAGCAGCAGACAGTGGCAAGACTCACTGTGCTCTCCTTTTGCAGGATTCAAAGGCACCTGTATTTACTTGTCTTCTATTACTCTCAAGGATGTCTGACAATTCCTCTTTGGCCAACACCAGTTTCCTGAGTGGTGGTGTTTCTCCCTCAGAACCTTTTAGACTCTCTTGTACTCTTTTCTTCTCACTGGGATCTATGTGATGTACCCAGTGACCAGGCTCCTTACTTTAACTATCCTTTCAGTCATTGAGATGAGTTGGCAGAGTTCTTGGGTATTCCCCACTGTTTTCAGGCTTTAACCATTCACTGGGACGAGCATGCTGTGTCGTCCCCGAATACTCTTCACTCTTCTCAGGTTTTTCCCATTCACTGGGATGAGTTGGCAGCCCCTCATTCTCTGTGCCTCTTTCCCCGGGGCTACCGCTCTTCCAGTTACATGTGGTGTAATAGGGGTGCGTTACTGGGTTGACACATGCCTTCATACGTTCTCTGTAGATCATCAGGGTGGCTCTTGTGCTTGCTCCTTCCCCTCGCTTTGACATGTTTTAGTTTCCTCCTTTCAGTATGGTTTCAGCATCGGAAGGACTTTTGACTGACTCCTTCCCCGCCAACACACCTCTACTGTGACTAGCTGCTGGGACCTCCTTCAGGAAGGTAGGCTCTCTCAGTTGTTTGCGGTAGCCTGGGCACTTGTCAGACACTGCTTTCCTTTAGTCTCCTGTGAGCATCCCTTCTAATATCGTTCCTGTGCTTACAGACTTCCTCTTGTCTGCAGCAATCACAGTGCAACTCGAGCACTTCCTTCATCTTGTGGTTCGCCTGCGTGAAACGTAGATCTGCCTCTGGGTTCCCAGCTTCTCCTGACCAGCTGATTCAATTCTCCCGGGTCTCTCTCTCTGCTTCTCTGGGTCCTCCCCTTTTTATGTTGATGCTCTGGGGCTTCCCCAGGTTCTCATGATAGTCTTTCTTTTGTGTTGGAGGTATACTCATTATGCCTCCTCCGAGTTCCTTCATCCCAGTACCTAACAAGTACTTACTCTTTACCCTTAGGGTTTTACTTGTCTCAGTATTTGGCCAGAGCTTATATTCTTTAACAGCATGACAATAGCAGCTGTAGGAAGAGTCTGGTTTTCGGTCAACTGGCATGGATTGATCACAGATATGAGATGGGAGTTCCTCATCGGTATGGGAGTACTTGTCTCCGAAGGTGGGGAAAGGGAGTGGAGGGGGTAACGGGGAGTCTCACCTTGTGAGATCCGCTTGCCGCTACCCATAGGGGGAATGTTGCGTAGCAGGCTCACCTCCCTAGCCTCACAAGTAAAGGCTCCCTCTTGGGATAAGGGGCGTAATCCCATGATTCGTCAAACAAGGGTGGTCTGTATTTCTTAGCAAAATCCTTGAGGACTGCTGGACCCGAGCAGGGAGTCTTCCATAACTCCGTGAGGGGATTTTTGATGGCATTATGCAAGGGAAGGACAGGTTAATTGTTTCTGCCCTTGTCTAGGATATCCATCAAGTCACATTATCTTATGCCACCGGCTGGGGGGCCCCATCCTAATGCATCAGTTACCTTTGCCATCATTTCCCTGTATGCCACATTAGAGTGGGCTTGAGGATCTTCTGGTGGGAATTCTACCACAGGGTAGATGTCCAAGCCACTTGCATCTTGCAGAGCAGAGGCTAAATCAGATGGCCTTTTTTCCTCATCCTGAAACTCCTCAGGATGTTGAGGAAGACCCATAGGCTCAAACCCTTACGGAACAGGTGGTCACCCTTGTCGAAAAAACTCTGGAAAGAGGACATAAAATCCCTCCTACACTTTGGAGCAAATCTACTTGAGGGATCTTTGACTGTTGTTGATGAATGCTTTTTTGACAACGATGGAGCCGACAGAAAGTCGAAGAATGCATCAAACACCCATGATGTTGAAAGAAATGCGTTACAGAATTTCTCTGAGGCGGAGTTCCTGAGTTGCGTAGCGGGCGTGCAGAAAAAAGGAACTGAGGCCATGGGTCCCTGAGCGTGCCATTTGTACCTGCGTCAACGTCACATCTTGTCACAAAGATGACTCGATGACAATCGACATCAGTGCGCACAACGTCCCCTGATGGGAAAACATTTTCCAAGAGCTGCAAAGCAGGAGAATAAATATCTAAGATGAGGAATCCATGGGAGGGCACAATCCGTTAGAAATTGACATATACGACAAATGGGAAAAAGAGTTCAGAATGACCATCAGAGATGATGCATGAATTTGTATCTGCGTATGAAACCAATTTGTATCTGCGTATGAAACCAATTTGTATCTGCGTATGAAACCAGGCGTCCTCCCCATGTACCACTAATAGCGTTTGTCTACTCAAACATTGCTATCGGTGGTTCTTACCCCGACAAGGATTAACAAAGTTAAATTCCCAATCACTGCTAGGTTGGAGAAAGTGGTGGACATGTGCTAAGGCGCAGGTGTTGTGGAAAGTGGTATTAGCTACAATTAAACAGATGTGGAGTCTCCAAGTATCTAGGGATCCTCTGATAGTGATTCTCTGTGATACCAGTGGAGAAATATGCTCCTAATCTTGGAGAGCTGTAGCATTATTACCCATTTACTCAAACCTGCCAAGATAACATTGCCAAGTAGTTGGAAAAATACTGGGGGAACCGAGTTACACATGTGGAGGGGGTAAACATGTGAGATATTGGCAGTCAAGAAGATTATAGGTCTTTTGTTAAATCAAATCAATTTCCCAAATATTTAAGTATGTGCTCTTGGTTTATGGAAAGCTGTAAAGGCAACCCCCATCTGACGTTTAAGCCATCTTTCCTACATTTCCCATTGTTAACCCCTTAAGTGCTAAGGACGAGATATCTCCTCCTTGGAATTCCCTCCAGGGTGCCAAGGACGAGATAGCTTGTCCTTTTTGGTACTCTTGTTTTGAGCGATCCCTGCACTCAAAACAGTAATCCAACCCCCGGGCTATGTGAGGGGGAGGTCCCCCCTCACTGCCAGGGGGCTGGATTACCTTCAGTTTCATGTTGGCGTGCGTAAAGCACGTGAAAGTGAAAGTAATTTTCACTGCAGCAGCCATTTCGGGCTGCTGCAGTGAAAATGAAAGGTGAGTCTCCACCATTCTCCCCCCTCCATCTCCGGCTGTATTTCGACAAAAATGGTACCTCACGTGTGGGTGCACCTACCGGGGCGCAAAAGGAAAAGGCTAACCCACTGGTAACCCCAAGCCTTTCGGCACATCACATTTTGTTCATGTGGGCAACCTACAGATTTGGGCCCAGGGTGTCGAAGCTAGCAAGGGAAACGGGGAACCCCATGCATTTCCCAAAAGAGGACACCCGTGGAAATGCACAGAGGTCTGACTTGTGCAAATCGGCCCACAATCTATTACCTAGAACCCCCGGAATTTTTTTTCAGACATTTCACTCTGCTCACCCACCGAAACACGCCGCCAACAACAGATGTCATACCTTCCCACATTCTTACAGGTGTCCCGACGAAAACGGTACCTCACATGTGTGGGTGCACCCAGGGCCGGTCTTACAACAGATTGCACCCCAGGCGGAAGCATAGCTGGCGCCTCCCCGTCCCCCGACACGTGATCTCATGCATTGTCATGGGCTGAGCAGCGGGAGTGGGGACTATGAGTTAACAAAATTGTCAATGCTGGCATCTGCTGAATTTCACGAACCTCAGAAAACAGAAATAAGAAGGCCAAACTCGAACAGGGCTGGTTATGTTAGTCTGCTTTTGCTCTTCATTTTTAGTAACAATGACCAGTTTGCTGCTGTGACTCAGGTCAGAGAATCAAGAATCGACAATTTCAGATCTACACTAATGTCATTTGTATGACCTCAAACATTTAGCCACTCTTAAAAGGTGATGAACTGGTCTTGAACAGTGTTACTCGAACCTCCAAGAACAAGCACCAGCAACATACCCACCGATAGCTGTACAAGCCTGTCTATCTCAGCATTAAAATACATGCATTTATGCTATATGTATTGCATCAAATATTTCACGGGAAGTTAAATATATTTAGGAGGGACACACGTAAACAATATCACTACTCCATGTGAGTAGTAAAGTCTACTTTAAACATATGCAGAGAGTTGACATGCATGTACAATTCAACATAGCTCCCAATATTAATGTTGGAGAGGTGGCGTTCTAAAATTATGACATTACAATGTGGACTTTACATTGAAACACACTGCAGAGCATTACCGCGGCAGAGAAATGGCAGTTCGAGTATTGGGGTTTGTTTCGCTCATGCTCGTGAACTCTCAAAATTCTTAAATGTTTCCTTCGTGATCACTCATTTGAGCTCCCGACAGCACCATGAAGCTGCAAGATCGCAAAGAAAAATGATGTCTACCATCCCAACATAAAAACAAGGTGGAAGACAACATTTTCTTGAGACTCGTTAAGTTTACTTTTTGCAAATTACCAGTCGCGTGCTGCTTGAATAACAGCAGCCCTTGCACATTGTGCAGTGTATAGACGAATTTCATTTCAAGGGACTTGGAGTACTGTGGGTATGAGGGGAAACATCTCCAGTGTACCCCAAGCGTAGTGCGCTTTGCCCTCCAACATCATCCCCCCCCCAGCCTTGCAGCACTGCGCTTTTTTCACATTCTCCATTATGGTAAAGAACATTGTCCCGAGCTTGGGAGAGAAATGGATTATGCAGGAGCTGCCTCCCCGGGTGTGTTTAGCAGCTGGTGTATCAAATGCAGAAATGGGTGGCATCAAGAGCCCCACGCTCTGAAACACCTTTTGCGCACTGGTTGGTCACACGACAGAAAGTGTGAGCAGGTGATTCCCCAACACTTGAACCATTCTTTAGAGACCTGGCTTTGATTAATGTGGCGTTAGCTAGTCATGGCCATTTCCCAGCGTTTGTGTTAAAGGAGATCGGAAGCTGCACCGTGCGGGGTATTTTAAAGGTCATGAATTGATGCCACAGCATGTCGCCCCCAATGGAACAAAGAAAGTGAAGCATGCATCCTACAAGTCTGGGTATTTGCATTATACGGAAGACGGGCCAACCGTCCACGTAGACGGTTTCTACTGTAGTTGCTGAGTCGCTTTCCCAAGCCAGCTGCTGTGCAGACTTCGCTCAGCTTTTTGTCGAGCGCCTGCATCCATCCTTCACACCATCATTCACAAGGCGCGTTCGTGTAGGTGTTTGTGTATCTCGTTAGACTAGCGTGATTGCTATTCCAAACAAAAGAAGCGCAACGACACAGAAGAGTATAAAACAAGTCTGAGCGAACAGTGAAATGTATGAAACTCTTGCACTAAAATAAAGTCAGCAGTGCATGCCCAGGAAAAAGGGAACGACGAACAATATGGGGGGACGTAGTAACCTCCAAACCGTCCCAAGCATGGTACCACCCCCTGGGCCTCGCCCTTGAAGTGATTTTGGCCCAGCCACGGGCCGAATGGCAGACGGACAGACCAATCCAACCCCGCTGGAACATGCAACTGTCTAAGATCTGCTGACGGTGACACTCTGCCCAGGTCTTTCGAGAACCGGCCTTTTGATCTCCTGAGGAGAGTCCACCACCAGTGTTCACTTCCTTTTTCATGACTACTTGAGCTTTGACAAAAGTATCTAGCTTTGTGGCCTCCAGAGGCTGTTCTTGGATGGCCCAGTCATCTCCGCAATACCATTTTAAAATAAGTAAAATGCCTATGCAGCAATAGGCCTCACCTGCGAGGACGGGAGCAGGAGGAAAGAAGTGTGCTTGCCTCGGCAGGCTCTAGTTACTGCCAGATTTCCTGAAACAAGGCCCAATCAGCGAGGGCAGGATGCGGGATCTTTTCGTATTTGCTGATTCTGCTGCTGCTTAGCAGTGTGTGCTTGTGATGGGAACAACTTCAGGATTTAGTGACCGAATCGCTCCTCTTTTTTGTAATGGCCGGGGCCGACAACACCAGCCAGCACCAATCGATAAACACTTCAGCGTCAGTGCGCACCCATAGCCTGGAGGAGGGCACACCGCACGTGCGCCCATGGGCCTGGCTGGCGCCAGCACCACCCGGGGCCGGGGGAAGGTAATAAAGCAACAAATGTTGCTAATTTATTTGCCAATTGCCCTGCCCTGCCCTGCCTGAGGGCCGAGGCCAGGCCGCTTTCTTGGCCCGAGCGAGGCAGGCAACTGCCCGGGGGGGCAATAGCCCCAGGGGGCGCAATTGCCCTAGCCCCTGGAGCCTCTGTAGGGGATGGAATTCCCCAGTTTGTGGGGCGGCGCATTGATGTGGGGAAAGTTACAAAGGTCAAACGTACTACGTGACATTACAGAAGTCAGAGGCTCCCTCTGACCACTTTCGCACCACTTGGGGTAGGCGGCATAAGCACACTAATAAAAACACTTTAGGTCCCCCTGCAGCTAAGACCAGCCCCTTTCTTCACAATGCCGGCAGGAAACTGCTAATGGAGGCCCATTAGTCACTAAATGGTTTTGTGCTGGCATTGAGATGGGAGAGGAGGTGCAGTGGGCTGTGGGGAGTGGGCGTGCCTTGCAGGGACGCACCGTGTGCCCCGACAACGTACAAACAGAGACCCGTTTGGGCCCATGGTGCGTCCCTGCAAGCCCAGAAAATGGCCAAAATAGTAGTTTAAAGTAGCGCTATTTCTTTCATGCCACTTCTTTTCCAAACTATGTATCAATTACACTTTAAACCACTTCCATGGCACTGGTGATGAGTTACTTCACTATGCGGATAATAGTTTTGACCAGTGTTGCTGAGTAAATATTCTTTAAGCTACGAACTGGTTTATTTATTTATGCAATGTTTGTCGGATACCTGTATCCGACACACATTGCATAAATAAATATGCAGGTACCCGACAAACATTGCATGAATAAATAAATAATCCTGGTCCGTGTATCCTTACAACAATCAAGACTTTACTGTATCAAAGCATACACTTGATTCCCATTCAAAGAATGTTAAAGTGATTGTTTATTGGGTTCAGGTGTCTCCTTGTCATTGCCCTTTTGGCTTAGGTTGCCTCCAAACCCCCTTCAGCATCTTGTGTTCTTTATTGGTTGTATATACTGCATCCTGTGCCATATTCATTGTCTCTTGGTGTGCCCAACCCTCATTATCATCAGCCTAAGTGGGACTGGGGCATAAAATTGTCATGGGCACCAGTGAAAAAGTGGCCCACCGTTGCAAATGGCAATTCATTCCTTGTGTGACGGACTGTTTGACTTTGGGTAGGAGTTCCTTAACGGTGTAGTTTGGGAATGGCGCGCAGGGTGCAGTGGGAGTGGTGCGCGGTGGGAGTGGTGCGCGGGGTGCAGCGGGAGTGGCGCATGGGATGGAGCGCGGGGGGGGGGCGCATTCCTAGTGTTTCGCCCTGGGCACGAAATGGACTAGAAACTGCCCTGGCCAAGCCCACAGCCTGCAGCAGTGGCAGTGGTAGAATACACGTGTAACACGTACATTTCCAAACATTATAAAAATGAACAAGCGCATTCATTTTTATAATGTTAGGAAATGAACGTGTTAAACGTGTATTCTAGCACTGGCACTGTGGACTGCTGGTGCAGCGCCCCCTAGAGCCTGACTGACGTCAGGCAGCAGCCTGGGCTGCCTGACACAAAGACCGGCCCTGGGTGCACATACCGATGCGCAAAAGGAAAAAGGCTACACCACTTGTAACTCCCAAAGGGTATGGGGAAACAACCTACAGATTTGGGCCTAGGGTGTCCAAGTCACCAAGGAAAACAGGGAACCCCATGCATTTCCGAAAAGAGGACATCCGTGGGAATCCGTAGAGGTCTGACTTGCGCAAATCGGCCCGTAATTTATTACCCAGAAACCCCAGCAAAGTCTGAAATGTGGCCAAAAAACCCAACAATTTCTGCACATTTCACTCGGCTCACCCGCCAACAACACATGGCCTACCGTCTCGCGTTCTCACACGTGTCCTGATGAAAACGGTACCTCACGTGTGGGTGCACCTACCTGGGAGCCAAGGGGAAAGCCTAAAAGACCCCTAACCCCAAATCTTTTACGACAGCTGAATTTCACGATTTTTTTAGACAGGCACACCATACAGATGTGGGCCTAAGGTGTCTAAGCCACCAAGGAAAACTGTGCATTCCCACGAGTGTCCTCTTTTCAGAAATGCATGGTGTTCCAAGTTGGTGGTTTGGACACCCTAGCCCCAAATCTGTAGGGTGTGCGCGTGAACAGAATTCCTGAAATGATGCTGTGCTGAAAGACTTGGGGGTTACCCGTATTTTAGGGTTTCCCCTTGGCGCCCAGGTAGGTGCCCTTTGTCACACAACCCTTTCATTTCCCAAATGTGCCCTACATTTAGTTGCTGCTTTAGGCACCATACAATTTTGTAACCTGCACAAGTCACCTACCCTTGTAAAGGTCTGCCTGTGCTCTTTCAAAAAATGTATGCTTGCCGTTCCTCACCACATTGGTTTTCCTGATTTACACATGCTAAGTACGTCTGTTCAGGCCGTAAGCATAAAACTCCTGTGTACCATGGCTCCGTTTTTAGCTTGTGGTATGGCTTGTTTTGTGAAACACTACAAAAAATGTGTCCTTTCCTAACTGCAAGAGTCGGGGGAATGTAGCAGAGCATTGTTTTTCTCAAAATTCATAGCCGTACCAATCCAACCATGTCCACCACATACCTTTTTTTCGGTCATTTGCACGCTTTTCCCCCAAACTATAGCATTTTCCCCTACCTAGTTGTTGCCCGACCTGTGCAAATCACCCCGTCCTAAACTTTGAATTTTGTCTACTTTTCAGAAATGTATACCTTTCTGTCCTCCAATTCGGCTTTCCTACCTTTTTCTTCCATTCCGCCCATGCATGTCCAATTGGCCAAAATCGCCTACCTCTCACAAAACGGTTGATAACCACATCAAAATATTTTTTTCCCCCGTTTCCACTCATCCTGTTCTTGAAAGCCAGGAAATTGAGGAATTCAGCACAGCAAACAATTTGTTCCTAGCGCTTACAAGGAAAAAACCACAGGCTTCTTTGTACATCATTTTATTGGTATTTTTTGAAAAAACACAACATTTTCCCCCTTTTTGGTTAGTTTCTCTCACCCCTCTCCCCACCCCCGCTACAGCAGCCTAGGATTCCATGTGGGGAAAAAAGGGGCCACATTTGGCAGAGATATCTCATGTAACAAAAAAGTTACAAGGCATTGAATGGCGACATACCGAAATGACCAAAAAAGACCTTGGCACGGGGGGGGGGGGCGGGCAGGTAAACCCATGGCACTTAAAGGGTTAAAGAGGAATAAGTCATTAACAATGTATTGGTAGTAGGGAAAGTGTTAGGGGAGTTTTCCTAAAGACCCACTTGGAGGTAAGAGTTTAGTAAGCTAGCCCAGTGGTTTGTAGATACACAACTCATAGTATTAGTCTGTGCTACTCAGAGACCTTGTTAGATTAGCAGAGCAGTCAGGCTCATCTTAAGAGGAAGATGTGAGCTGTAGGTAAGTACACTGAACCTAGTTAGTAATGCATATCAAAGAAACACACATACATGTATATTAAAATAGATGTATTAAAATTACACAAGAGTCACTGTTAAATACTTAGCACAATAAACCAACACACATAGGTATACTTTACCATACTTTTAAAAGGCCACTTTTTAGTTGGTAGTTGCTGAAAGTGCACAATTGTTTCAGGACTTTGACAGGTCTACCGTATTATCGATAATAACGCGAACCCACAAAGTAATACAGTAATTACATTTAGCTAGCATACACATATAAAATAGTGATTTTTGGGAAGGAAAACAGTTGGTTAGTGTTATCCTAGCAGAACCCCAGGTTCTAGAGGCAGTTTCCCTGCACAGTAAGTCTTTGAAAGTCCAAAATGTAACGCTAGCTAAAAGGCAGTTCGGAGAGGCTTAAAGTCTTGAAAAGCAGCAGAAGTCAAAAGTTCCTGTGTATACTTTGTAGTCTCTAGGAAAGAAGATAAAAGAAGAATTAACCAACATCTGACACCCTGTTAAAGGACTCACAAAAGGGACACAATCAGTGGCTTGAGTCGGAGGTAAGAGGGGGTTGTCCTGCACACCTCTATGTGCACTTCAACAATCGGGAGCGACTTCCTGGAATAAGGTAAGCAATACCTTTTGCCCCACAGTACCTTAGATTTGAAGAAAACTTTTGTGGTGGATGCTCCGCAATGTTGAAGCTCTGGACCCAACCTCTGAATTCCTTGGTCCGATGATGAAAGGCAGGACAATGGACGGGATCTCTCAGCAGCAGTCTCGAGGGAGGACCTCTGGCATGGCTTTCATCAACTTCTTTGGCCACTATGCGGTTTTGACACCTTTTCTGCAGCACCAACACAGATCACGATTCGCCCGGTCAATCTTCTAGTTCTTGCAGTCCCACACTATGATGAGGGGGTATGGACGAGTTGGATTGCGTGTCTCGAGTGTCCTTGAGGTCTCAGCAAAGACTTGGACGGATTTAGCCTTTCCACAATGATGCACTTGAAATGGGTAGCAGGTCTCCTGGTATTGGGGTTCTGCGGATCTGGAAACTCCCAGGACCTCAGGAGATAGCTCAAAACAAAGTTTGCTTTGGGACTGGTTGTTCCCACCAGTCAAAGGGAAGGAGTCATCCTCTTCGGAGTTCCTCTGTTGCACAGAAAACAGAGCCAGGACAGCAGTGGTCACTTTACGGTACTGCAAAGAGTCTGCAGGTGTCTCTGGTTGTCTTCTTCTTCTGTTACTTCAGCTTCCAGTGGTCAATTTGCTTCTCACTCCAGGTGACTCACCTTTTATACAGTTCCAGCACTCACTCCTCTGCAATCATCCTCAGCAGTTTACAGAAAGGGCCGTTTGGCTGTCCAATCAGGACAGCCAGACCCCAAGTGGCAGCTGGTCCCATTCATACACTCTGGCAGACAAAGGACAGGGGGGTGGAAAACTCCTCCCCCACTTCCTGACTGCCCACAGACTCTGGAGCCTAGGCGGGGACACCCAAGGATTCTCACCAAAGGCAAAACACACACACAAGTCTCCCCCTCTCAGAATGGCAGAAGAAGGGCTGACAAAGAACAACCACGCTAGCAATGCCGAAAAAAGAAGAGAGGCCCCAAGTTAGTACTTTGGTGCCCCTATTTTGCACACCAAGGCTATGGGCATAGATTGTGGTGGAAAAATTACACAACAGTTGGTAGAACACCTCCACTGCCACCAGCCATAACTAGGAGATTGTCTATGTGAAAGTCAAGTCACAGGAGCAGAGAGTAGGGGGATACTAGGTATCCCTTTGGCACTCCACATAAGGTGGTGTGCCACTCTGTCAGACTATAAAGGAGAGATACTAAGTAGAACTTTAGTTACTCTAGGATAAAGAAGAATTATCTCATAGGAGGAACCCAAGGGTCCCCCAGCAACACTGCCCATATTGAGCTGTGTGCTGCAATAGTAAAATACAGATGCCTTTAATAGTTATGGAGAAAAAAATAGACTCCAGAGCATAGGTACAATACAAAGAATAGAGTTCCAAAAGACAGAGGGCATAAGAATGAATGAGTGGAGAAAGGCTCCACTCATTCAGGTTTTCGGAAAAAGGTCCAGAAGTCCAGCAGAAAGTGCTGGGGGTCTCACTAGGAGAGGGGATGAAGCATAAAAATGATACTTCTCCCTAACAGAAAGCCATACTGTTTGGGATGTCATAAGGAAGGGAGCTTTCGTGATGCAACACAGATGTCTAGGAGTTATGTGGGGATCTTTATTGTAATCCTTCATTGATATATGTACTGTTGCACTGATGTTGATATACCCATAAAATGTTTTTTAACAGTACCAAATAAAAGGACAACAGGTTATTTGGAAATATTTCCAGGCATCCATCAGCTAAGTTCCAAAGGAAAAGGGCAGCTCCCCTCAGGGCAGCTCCACTCCCTGTTTGCCCGTATTCGCCCATAGATGCCGGAAAGAGCAACCTGCAGCGACAAAGAAGGCAAGGTTGGTACGGGCAGTGAGCACAACCATTACTGCGCTTAATTAAAACCCTGCCACCCCTTCCTAATTTACCCATCCTCATATCAGAACACTGGATAGTCGGATCTATGTGAGTGATAACTGCAAACAATTTAATCCGATGCCCTAAAATGCCAACTTTCTAATTTCTACCCCCTTTTTACCCCATATATGTGGGGGGAAGGGGACCCCTCCCCGCCTCCCAAACCCTCTCTACATACATTCTTATACTATACCAATCCCCCCATATGCATATATGGGGTGTAAAGTGTGCTGAAATAAAAAAGAAGTCGATATTTTAGGTAGTCACAGTAATGGAGTGATACCTGGATAGTCCAATATATGTATTGGGAGTTATCTATGTATTGCACTCAGATGGATTGGGGAGTAGGACATGTATTGCACTTAGCTGTATTTTGGGGGTAGGAAAGGTGCACCATTTAGATGGAATGTGGGGGGTAGGAAATGCATTGCACTTCGCTGTATTTTGGGGGTAGGAAATGTATTGCACTTAGAAGAAATTGCGTAGGTTAACAGATGTATTGCATTTGAAGAACTGTTAGTCTAGCACATGCAATACTCTAGAAGAAATTGGGAAGACAGCACATATATCGAACTCGGAAGATCTATGAATGTTAGACGGATTTGAGGGTGGGCAGTCTGCTGCACTAAAATGGACTTGGGAGTGGTCATTTGTGTTACACTTTATAATGTTAGCCTGTCCATTGCGCTCAAAGATATATGAGGATAAGCTATTGATTGCACTTAGAAGATCTATAAATTGGCCATTGTAACACACAAAAATATATGCAAGTATCATTGATATTGAACTTAGAAGTATAATGGGCTATTATAGAACTTAGAAGATATATAGTAAGACTGTAAGCGCAGCCTGTCTATTGCATTTAGAGGATACCTAGATCTTAAGGTAGCCTGTCTGTCACGCCTAGAAGATGTACTACGTTAGCCGGTCTAGTGCACTTAAAAGACTTTGAGGGTAGCCTGTCCATAGTGCCTAGAAGAGCCTAGGAGGGTACCTTCTCTCTTCACACAGATGATCTGAACAAACAGCGAGTTCAAAGATAAGCTCCATCTGAGCTTAAGGTATGTATACCGCACCACCTCATTGGACATCTGCCGCAGCCACGGCTATCCATCCACATTCATTCGAAAACATTGACAACCTACGAAAAATTCAGTCTAGCTGGACACATAAGTCTCTTGCTCCAGCACTTTTTCGTGACCTCCCTCAGCACCGATCCACATGCTTGACTTCTTGGGTTGCTTACAGGATCCTAATTAAACAATAATAATAATAAACATTGTTCTCCTTGCAAGAGGTGTGCTGGGCCTTCTTCCCTAGTGGTTTGTATTTTCTCTGGTGTGAGCGTTGAGGGGTTTACTCTACAAATTTAGTGACCCCCGACGTGATACCAATTTTCTACACAGACGGAGGTTTACTGGCCGCACATCTGGAGGGGCCGCACCTACCTACAATGACCAGTCCCAAGCGCGCAACCCTTAGTGGTGTACAGGAGCCGTTTTGACAAGATTTCTGTCTGCACTTTGGAGCAGGCATGGCTCCTAAAACAGTGCAGGCCATTAATGGGACCGTGTTATGGAGGAGGTCATGTGAATATGCAGATGTAAGTACACCTCTTGCAAGCGACAACAACAGGGAGGAAGCTGAGAGGAAAGTGGGGGAATTGGGGGAAAAGGTGTGTGGGTTTGCGTGCGTTGAAGAGGAGAGGGTGAGAGTGTTTGGTGGAATGGTGTGCTTAAAGTGAGTAGAGACCACGTGACAACTGAACAAGTTACTCTCTTACCTGGTAACGTTCTTTCGATGGGATGGTCCGACGACGTATTCCACATCTATGACAGTAATCACCACAGCTGTGCTGCTTCGGAAAATCTTTCGGCGTCTGCGTCCTGCGTTGATGACGTCGATACGCTGTCCTCGAGGGCCTCCGTCGAGCCGACATCACCGGATGTTATAAGTAGGACGCATGATGCCTGTAGCCTCAGTTGTAGTTTTTTCCCAGAACGTGTGGCATCAATCTTCTGCAAGTATGACCACCGAAAGCCTTGCGGAAACTTAAGCTGCAATTGCATACAAAATTCTGTAGCGGGGTAGGCAGGGAGGGAGCGATATGGAATACGTCGTCAGACCATCCCATCGAAAGAACGTTACCAGGTAAGAGAGTAACTTGTTCTTCGAGGGGATTGGGTCCTCCGACGTATTCCATATCTATGACAGACTCCCAAAGCAGTACCAACATCAGGAGGAGGGAAAATAATTTAGAATATACAAATTTAGACTGCCCAATCAAATTGCAGAGTAAAGGACCGCCTTGCCAAAGGCCAGATCCTGCCCATGGATAGAATCTAGGGAGTAGTGATGTACAAAAGTATGGACCGAAGCCCATGTGGCTTGCATCACAGATGTTATGAATAGGAACACCCCTCTGCAGGGCGGTAGAGGCAGCCATACCTCTAGTAGAATGGGCCTGTAAGCCTACCGGAGGGTCCTTACCCGCCAGACGGTAACATTCAGAAATTGCCAAGATAATCCATCTAGACAAAGTCTGCTTAGTCACAGCTTGTCCCAAACGCCTTCCAGCGTAACCAATAAAGAGCTGATCGTCCACTCTGACCCGGGACATGTGTGAAATGTAGAAACTCAAAGCTCTCCTAGGATCCAGCCTATGGAGCCTCTCCTCTTCCTTACCTACGGGCTTAAATGAAATTCCGACACCACCTTCGGAAGAAAAGAAGGACGAACTCGAAGGACAACCCTGTCCTTATGAAACACTGAAGTGTGGCTTAACTGAAAGTGCTTGTAACTCACTCACTCACTGGACTTCTGGACCTTTTTCCGAAAACCTGAATGAGTGGAGCCTTTCTCCACTCATTCATTCTTATGCCCTCTGTCTTTTGGAACTCTATTCTTTGTATTGTACCTATGCTCTGGAGTCTATTTTTTTCTCCATAACTATTAAAGGCATCTGTATTTTACTATTGCAGCACACAGCTCAATATGGGCAGTGTTGCTGGGGGACCCTTAGGTTCCTCCTATGAGATAATTCTTCTTTATCCTAGAGTAACTAAAGTTCTACTTAGTATCTCTCCTTTATAGTCTGACAGAGTGGCACACACCACCTTAGGTGGAGTGCCAAAGGGATACCTAGTATCCCCCTACTCTCTGCTCCTGTGACTTGACTTTCACATAGACAATCTCCTAGTTATGGTTATGTACAGGGACTTTGTTGCCGGCCATCTGGTTGAAAGCAACACCTCCATCATGTCTTCAGGGAGGTCCCAATCCTTATACCTCAACCTTTCAGAAGCCAAGCGTGAAGGTTGAGGGATCTGACCTCTGGATGGAGAACCTGACCCCCCTCCCGTGAGAGCAGATTGTCTTGGGAGGAAAGACGACGTGGAGGGCAGATGGACAAGTCGAGAAGGTCCGGGTACCACGTCCGCCGGGCTCATGCCGGAGCAATGAGGATCATCCAGGAACCGAACCTCTGTAGCCTGCGCAGCACTTGCGGGATGAGGGGGACTGGAGGAAACGCATACAGCAGTTGGAAGGACCAATCCACTACGAACGCGTCTCCTAAGGCTCCTCTTGGAGGAAATTCCCATGAGTAGAATCTTTCGCACCTCGAGTTGACACTCGAGGCAAAGAGATCCACTTGAGGGGTCTCCCAAAGAGCGAAGATCTCCAGGAGAATCTCCGGACCCAACTCCCACTCGTGAGAGATCGCGCTCTGCCTGCTCAGAGCGTCTGCTGTCTCGTTTTCGTCTCTCCGGCCAGATGAACTGCTGAGATCAAAATTTCCTGCTGGATAGCCCAGAACCAGAGCTGCATCGCCTCCCTGCACAAAGGAAGTGACCTTGCCCCCCCTTTTTGTTGAGGTAGTGCATTGCCACTGTGTTGTCCGTCAGAATCAGAACATTCTTCCCCCGCACAGTCGGCAGAAAAGCCTTCAGGGCAAGCCTGACGGCCCTCAGCTCCAACAGATTGATATGGAGTCTGGACTCCGACGGAGACCAACGATCGCTGACTGTCAGCTCGTTGGCATGAGCTCCCCATCCCGTGAGGGATGTGTACGTCACGATCGTCACCTCCGGCCAGGGCAGCCAAAATGGAGCCCCCCTCATCAGATTGCCTGCGACGGCCCACCACAGAAGGTCCTGGGCGACCGAGGACGGGACCTGAACGGGGTCTGACAACCTGCCGGAGGACTGTGACCACTGAAGCTTGAGGGCCCATTGCAGAGATCTCATCCGCAACCTGGCCTCTGGCACCAGAAGAATGCAGGATACCATGAGGCCGAGTAACCTCAAGAACTCGAACGCCGGGATCGTCTGGGCAAGTTGAAACTTGTGCAGCATCTGCTGAATGTGAAGAGCCCTTACCTGGGGAGGGAAACACTGCCCCAGGGATGTGTCGAGCACTGCTCCGATGTACTGGAACCGCTGTGTTGGCGTCAAGTGGGACTTCTTCAAGTTGAGGGAGAAGCCCAGCTTGTGGAGGGAGTGCAGGTGATGGACAGATGATCCAGGACTTGCTCGGGAGAGCGCGTCCTGATCAACCAATCGTCCAGGTAGGGGTAGACGTGAATCCCCCCCTTTCCTGAGATGCGCTGCCACCACCACCATGAGCTTGGTGAAGACCCTTGGGGCGGAGGTCAATCAAACGGCAGGACCCAAAACTGAAAGTGCGAGTCGCCAACCGCGAACCTCAGGTACTTCTTGTGCTTTGGATGGATCGGCACATGAAAATAAGCGTCCTTGAGGTCGAGAGACACCAACCAGTCCTGAAGTTGAAGGGGCTGAAGGACTTGAGAAAGAGTAACCATCTTGAACTTGTCCTTCCTGAGGAGCTTGTTCAAACCACGCAAGTCCATGATGGGTCTCAATCCCCCGTCTTTCTTCGAAATCAAAAAATAAGCGGAATACCATCCCTTGTTCCTCTCCGCTACAGGCACCAGTTCTATGGCACCTTTCTCCAGCAGGGATTGAATTTCCTGCGCAAGGAGCGGACCCGGACTCCTCAAAGAGAGATTCCCTGGTGGATTGTCGTGAGGCCTCTGCCGAAAAGGAAGACAGTAGCCATGGGCTATGATCTCCAGAACCCACACATCTGAAGTAATGGCATGCCATTCCACAAGATGCTGTGCCAGCCTTCCCCCAACCGGAGAAGCATGGGCCTCATGACTGAGCTGAAGCGGCTGCGGCAGTGCCTGAGGGCAAAGAGGCAACTGCTTGCGTGGCCTTGGCACCTCGAGTACCTTGTTTTCCACCTCTGGCACTCCTACGGTTGCCCCTTTGACTTGCAGCTCCTCTCGATTTACTAAAGGACGAGTAATATCGAAAGGAACCTCCCCTCCATTGCTGTCCCCTAGGACGAAAAGGCGGAGGTTGGCGAACTGCAGGGCCCAACAACTTCGCTGCAGCTTTGGAGGTCTGCAACCTCTCAAGGCTCTCGTCAGCCTTGCTGCCAAAAAGATGGTCATGTTGAGAGCCGGCTTTGCAAATCGGGAGCAAAACCGACTTCCGCAACCACGCAAACCTGCGTATCACGTTGCTTGCCGCCATGGACCGGCTGACGCAATCAACCATGTCCAGACCCGACTGAACAGACTCACACATGGCATCCTTGCCATCCTGCACAATAGCAAGGAAACCATCCCGTTCCTCCCCTTCGGGAATATGATCAGCCGCAAAGGAAATACAGTTCCACAGAGTGCGCGTGAAACGAGACAAGGCACAAACCTAGTTGGCAGCCTGAAGCGCCATACCCCCAGAAGAAAATACCTTCCATCCTTGTCCGACCGGGACCACGAAGGCGCCCGGTGGTCGCGACGACTGCTCGATCCCGAAGGCGGCCGAACAGTGACTGTAGCACGGCCACGACCGGCGTCCTCAGACGGCGCGGACGGACCAGAGCCCTGCGATTGAAAAATCCCCAACATCTCCTTTCGGAAGGAATCCCATTCCTCAGGAGTGGAATGCTTGTTGGAACAAGCAACCCGCCGATGGGCGGAGTCCTCGGAAGAGGACGAGGAAGGCGACCTGTGACGGCGCTTCCTGGAGTGCCTCGACGAGGCAGAGGAATGGCGGGACCGACTCCCAGACCGAGAACCCCCGGACTCACGACGATGATGCAGAGTGTCGTCCGTCGAAAGACCAGTGGAACGCGACTTTCGGGGCTTGGCCACCTTACCGACCGACAGCTTCCTCTTACGCTCCCGCAAGGCCTTCGATGTGAGCGATTGGCAGTCGGCACAGTCGTCCTTATCATAGTCCTCCCCGAGGCACCAGAGGCAAGCGTTGTGCGTATCCGTTAGCGACATCTTGGATCCGCACACCCAACACTTCTTAAACCCAGACCGCAGAGTGGAAGAAGCCGAAGACATCATGCTCACAAGTAGCAACGAAGAAACAGGTTTGAAGAACCGAAAGAACAGGATTCCTTAGAATCGAGGCGCACCGAGATCTCCGAAGTGGACACGTTCGCGGAAAAAACAGAACGTCGTGCGTCCTACTTATAACATCCAGTGGCGTCGGCTCGACGGAGGCCCTCGAGGACAGCGTATCAACGTCATCGACGCAGGAAGATTTTCCAAAGCAGCACAGCTGTGGTGATTACTGTCATAGATATGGAATACGTCGGAGGACCCGATCCCCTCGAAATATATATTATTTACTAAATGAGAAGAGAAATGGAGAAATTTTATCTTTTTCAAGGTAGGGAAGCAAATGGTGCACTATTTTGAGAAGCAATTAGAGGATACAAATGTGGGGGCTCTATATAATAAGGGGGCTTGAATTCCTGTGCCCAATATATTTCAGGTGGGGGAATAAGGTGAAGTAGTGTTTTTTTTTTTAAAAAACATTTTTATTGACTATTTAAACAAACAATACAAACCAAACTTGCAGTGTATACAGTAATGTTTCAATTATACATTCTTCAATCACGTTCACTGCTTCCCTTATCCCACCCCCCATTATGAGCCTATTTCTACTGATGTTCTATTCTTGCATCTTGTGATAGAATATTCCTTTCCGCGGGTTCCGATGGGTCTTGCATTGGCCCAAATAGTCCTGCTATCAATAGTTTCCAAGCCATCAAGGTCTCAGCCTCCTCCTCCCAACCAGCACTGCTAGCCTCTTGCCATACCATGGTTTCCACCTCCGCCCATTTCTGTAAATCTTTCCACCATACTTCCAATCGTGGTTTATGGCATGTCATCCATCCCATAGCAATTCTCCTTTTCGCAAGCGCATATGCCAGATCTTTCAGTTTGCTTACATGCCCAAGTCGTGGCCTAGGCAATCCCCCTAACAGGCAGGCTCACACTGTATCCACCACGATCTTGATACCCTTTTCTGCAAGTTTATGTGCGACCTCCCCCCAGAAGCTCTCAACAATCGGGCATGACCAAAACATATGCATCATGCCCGCATTCTCCTCATCACATTTAGGGCATGCCTGCCATACTGCATTTTCGAACTTGGCTATCCTCTGGGGTGTCAGATACGCTGTATGCGTAATATAGAGTTGCATCTGTTGAAGTCTTGTGTTCCTCGACACCTTCTTGTGATACCCTTGGACTCGCTCCCACATCCCATCTTCCATCGGGGCTCCTACTTCCCATTCCAGCCTTAGCTGCGCCACCTCCTTCCCCACTTTAGACATCATCATCTCATTTATTCTGGATGTCTCATGTCCCCCCTCGGCTATATCATATATTGTGTCTATAGTGGCGTCTGGTTCTTCTTCCAGCACCAGTTTGGGCCACGTTCTCGTAATCTTTTGCACCAGTCTATGATACATGATATACTGGCCACTGTGTAGCCCAGTTTCCACCCCCAGCTCCTCAAAATCTGTTATAGTCCCATCCTGCCAAATATCCCCCATTGTCGCTATCCAAGCCGGTTCCCAGTGGTTTCTGATTAACATCCTTAATTGGTCTTCTCCGCCCACCAGTGCAACCAGTGGCACCAGAGGGGAGCACGGGTATGGGTTCTCCATCAATTGACAAGCCATACACCACATCTTCCATCCAAGAACCATCATCTTTGGGCGCCCGTCCATTACTGCAAGGGGCAACCACATGATCTCCTTCAGATAAAATGGGGCACAGTCCCGCATGAGCAACCTGTGTTCAGAAGTTGCCTCCTCCGAGAGCCATTTAGCCACATATTGCAGCTGACTTGCAACATAATAGACTTCATAATTACGCAATTTTATAGCCCCCTTCTCGTAAAAATTCTGTAGCTTCCAGAGGGCTACTCTGTTTCATGTATCGTGCCACAGGAAGTCCCTGCATATGCTGTCCAGTCTACTAAAGAACTTCTTTGGTATCAAATACAGGATGTTCCCGAAATAATGCAGGAGCCTAGGTAAGACCACCATCTTTAACACTGCACCACGTCCCATCATTGCTAAAGGCAGCTTTACCCAGAACCGCATTTAATTCTCAATTTTCTGAATGGCTACCTCTCTATTGCGCTTGTGCACTTCTTCAACCGTGTGGTATATATCTATTCCAAGACTGCAAAATGTACTAGCTGCACATGGTATCTGCAACACCGGTAGTTGTTTCAGGGGGATCCCTCTATATACACCTAATGGGAACATGCTTGACTTCTGAGGGTTCACCACTATACCAGACATCTCTGCATACCTTCCCATCACCTCCAAAATGTATCAGAGGTTCTCCTCTCGGTGCCGTAAGTACAATAGCATGTCGTCTGCATATAGGGATATCAGGTGTCGTTCACCTCCCACAGGGATGCCTATCGGGTCATATTGTTGCCTTAAATAAATCGCTGGGCCAATATATAAAGCATGGGGGACCGTGGACAGCCTTGTCTGGTTCCCCTACGGAGTTTCCACCTTTCCGATATTACCGACCCTGTATTCACTCTGGCCAGCGGTTCACTGTATAACATTTTAGCCCACTGTAGATATCCTGGAGCCATCCCATAGCCAGCCAGGGACGCCAACAACCATGGCCATTTGACCGAGTCGAAGGCCTTTACTGCATCCAGCGACACAATTGCCAGCTCATCCTCGCTTTCGTTGCCATATTCAATGACTCTGTGGAGCCTTCTAAGATTATTAGATATATTTCTATTGGGGACATAGTCCATCTGATCCGGGTGTATTAATTTGCCTATGACTCTTCTTAGCCTGTTTGCCAAAACAGCAGTCAGAATTTTACTGTCTTGATTTAACATCGACAGGGGTCTATAAGAACTGCAGTTATGCAGTCTGCCTAGCTCATACGCCTCATTCAACATATCTAACAGCAGGGGATGCACCTCATCCTTAAATATTTTTTAAATTCACTTGGCTTGAGTCTTACTAGTTGGCAATTGTCTCACCACCTTCTCTAGTTCCTCTAAGGTAATCGGTGCATCCAACTCCTCTCTTTCCTCTGCACTGACCTGCGGCAATCCCATGTCCTCCAATGTTTCTACTATCATTGCACGACTATCCTCCCCATCATCCCCATATAGATGCCCATAATAGTTTGCAAACTCCTGATTAACTCCCTCTTGGGTATCCACCACCCTTCCATCTTCCCTTATTATCGATCTAATCGTGGTCTAGGGGCTTCGCTCTTATACAACCATGCTAAGATCCTTCCTGGCTTATCTCCACCCACATGCTGTCTTTCTATGTACTTTTTATAGTTGAGGTTACACAATCTCTCCCAGTGCCCTGCGCACTTTTGCTGCAGTCTTAGTATCAGATCAGCGTCCTGGTTGGTACTGTTTTCTCCCTTAAGTACCGTTTCCAGTTCTCCCTCGGTTTCCTGCAGGTCCGCCAGGATCACTCCCTGCAGTCCCCTAGATTTTGCTATAGCCACTCCTCTCATCACAACATTGAAAGACTCCCACAATGTGCCCGCCGAATCCACACTGCCCGTATTTGTTTCAAAGTAGCTAACAATCTCCTCCCTCATGTCCCCCCAAAAAGGGGGTCTCTGAGCGCCTCTGCCCTGAGGTGCCACATCAAGATTCTTGCTCTCGGGGGACAACATTGCCATCTAAGGATCAAGGGCGAGTGGTCCGAGAGGACCCTAGCTTTATATTCAACTTGCGTGATCTCTGTCAGTATCTCTGGGGTGACAAAGACATGATCCAGCCTCGTGTGCAGTTGCTGCGGGGCAGAATAATGCGAGTATTGCCTCTCACAAGGATGGCGCGCCCTCCATACATCTTCCAGCCCAAAGTCTTGCAGCAGCGTCTGTAACGCTTTAGCCGACGGGGCAGGCCTATCCATTTTTCCATCTGATCTATCTACCCTAGGGTTTAATACACAGTTAAAGTCCCCACCTCAAATAACTGCACTCCCCACACACATGCTAAGATTGCTACACAGGGTTTTGAAATACGCTGCTGTATTTTGGTCCGGGGCATACGTGTTTACAACACTTATTTCCCTATTTTCCACCAATCCCCTCACCACGACCATCCTCCCGTCCTTCTCAACCAGCGTCTGTAACAGCTGAAACGGGACGTGTGGTGCCTGTGGGATGTTTTTATCCACGCATCCAAGCCCTACCTCAAAACTGTGCAGTACTGACATGGAAAACATCATGATGTCCAGAGCTTCCCAGAAAATGCACAGGGAAATGCATGAAGAATAGGCTGCCACTCATTTTTGCCGATGTTGTGGGCACAGAAGGACACTGCCTAAAACCACCATTGGACTACCCACACAGTAGTCTGAAACCATTGGGAATGGCAATGCTGATTGCCAAAAGCAAACCCATAACTGTTGGGAATTCATTTTCTTAAATCCCAAAAAGGGGTGCAGTACCAGTTCTCACCACTATCAAAAAGCCGGCGTTTTAAAACAACACCAGATTTATTTTTTTTGTGTAAAACTGAATAAATGAACCCAAGGCAAGCCAAAGAAAGACTTACTGAGAGGTGGATCCAATGTAAAGTTATATTCTGAAGTGACTTGAAGGTTTATAACAAGACTGGCTGAGCTGTGGATTTCAGCAGTTTAAGTAAATTTGGACTGAAAGACAGTAAAAATCTAAATGTTTAAATTGACTGAGTGACCAACTTTTGAGTGTCACATAGGCTGCAATTGTTTAAATGTCATAGTTTTAAACTTAGAATCAGCATTCTAGCTGCATATGTAAAAATGTGTTAGTTATTTGAATGCAGAAAACTGGGGAACAGAAATGACATGTAGCTAAAAACTGGCTTAAAGAGATTCCAATTTTGCCTGGCAACTACCCCCCATCAGGAGTGAAACTTGAGTCACAGCTGTATTCCCAGGCCTATCTGCCTTTTGCTGGCCACAATAAGGATATGCCATCTCTTTGATAATTGAATTAAGGGGAGCCCCCACAGAATACAGGAGCTCGGAACAAAGCCCTGTCCTGACTCAGGCAAATGTTTTATTGGCAGGAGTCGTAAATGGAGCTTCCTCCTGGAAGGACAGGGGAGGGGCACTGCCTGTGAGAGCAAGCTGGCTTGGCAGAACTGGAAAAACCAGAAATTCAACCTTGTGCTGGGGGGAAACCACACCCCTTTGGGGCCAGAACATAACTCTAAAAAGATGAATAACTCATAGTACGGACTTGTGAAAATTATTTAAATGACACCATATTTCTTGTGATTTTTCTGCCCACATTTTAAGACGTGTTAGGACCCGGTGGTATGTTCAGGGGGGTTTTAGCGGAAAAGAGGATATTACTCAAAATATGCGCATGTGAAAAATCTGACACTTTATCAACTAATGTCCATACTCCTTGCGCACATGTGTGTAAATTTGGGTTAATGTCCGGTATTGCAAACCAGTTAAAAAGTGCAAAATATTGCCATTTCTGAATGCAAGCTCTCAGGAAGAGGAGATTTGGACAGGGTATACCTCCTGTAATGCATGATGGGTGCATATGATTTTAAAACAATATGTACCTCTGCAAATATGTATTTGGTTCAAATCTAGATTTGTGTGCAAGTTGACAGGAGGAGTGGACTTTCTGCAGGCTGTAAAATGACATCACTCTGACACAACTTAGCTCCCCCAATCAGGGGAGAAATGAAAGCTTGGCCAATGACAAGTGGAGAGGGGTAGAGCCTAGTGATGCTGCACACACACCCATTTTAAAAACAGATAAAAGCAGACAGACAGGACAGATAGGGACCTTCAAATCCATTTGCAGCTGGAAGCTCTGCCGGAAAATCCATACTTTACCTCCATCAATCTCTAGAGAAAGCTGTGCAGAAAGATCCAGACTTCAAATCCATCAATCTCCAGAATCCAGAGAGAGAGAGAGAGCTGACCCAGATCACTGTGAAGTGCAGAGACCAGAGTCCAGTCTAAAACCTGACCAGATCCGTGGCGAGGCCCATTTAATTCAAGAATATAGTGTGAGTACCTAGCAAACTGTGCAGAACCAATCTCTTAGTTAAAATAATATAATTCAATCTATTTAATCTAAGTAGAACTGCCTCCTAACTGTCACCTGTCATTTGCAAAGCTGTCACCTGTCATTTTCTAGTTGCAAGCTGCACTTGTCTTTCTGAACTTTAAAATTTCAAATCTGAAAAACGACCTTTACAAAATCGCTCATATCTCCGCGACCGTTTAGAGACTTGCAGTAACTTTCCTCAGAAAGCTTAGAATCGTGGCTTTTCTACGAACCTAGAACCGCATTCCTACCCCCGATACTTTTGCCGCCATCGTGAAAAACGCACCCGCGAATTTTACCGCGATTTGCAAATTTCTTCACATGTAAAAATCTGCTGCTGCTTGCCTTCCGTTGCAAAAATTCGTTTGCAACCTGACAACCATTATAGAGCATTGCTAAAGTGATCCTGAACTTATTCAAAGCATATACCACTCACCCTAAACCTCTAGAGGGAATTAAAAGCATTTTAGCATATTTTTCACTTCATTGCCAGCACATATAAAAGCATTTTGGGCTTGTGTTTAAAACTCCGATCTGTAATCTAAGCTTGCTGGGGTGAACTGAATTACATTTGATTGCATTTCTGAGAACTGTGTGCTTTCCTTCCATTTCCTTGCATTGCATAAAGGGGGGAGGGGATTGCCAGAGAAAAGTGATTACATTGTTTTGTTGAAATCATATTGAGTATTTTCTGTATTGCATTTTCATTCAACATTACATCCATCTGAACTTATATAAAGTATTCTCTATCACCTTATTCTTCTGTTCCTATTCACAAGTGTGCTAGTGCCAGATTCTCCGTTGTTAATCTTTATCATATCAGATTAAGTGTGATATCCAGTTATTAATTTATCATAAAGCGTGATATATATATATATATTGTTTAAGTTCCCAAATAAACCTTTTAATTTGCAAAACAGAACTACTTCTTGGCTCAGTGGGGTCAGGGGGATTCCAAGGGAGGTGTGTTATATAGGGGTAGTCATCCAGAACGCATGAACTGGACATAAAGATATATCAATAAGGGTTTCCATTCAGTATTCTAGACTAGGCGTTGACTTGGCTGTAGTGCTGAATTGAATCCTCTTACAAATTGGGGGCTCGTGCCGGACGTTTGGATTAGATTTATCACTTGTGCAGATTAATACAGCGTGCCAGCTGACCAGATACACATATCCGGTCGGATCACACGCTGTGTTACGCTGTAAAGCACTCCTCAAAGGAACGCTCTAAGAAAAAGGTCTGTTTTGCAAAAATAAAATACTAATTCCTGTAAGTCAGGACAGAGACCAATCTCTAGAATGACGACCTTAGTAGACATGAACATAGCCAGAGAGCACTTCTTACATAAGTTATTTGTGAGAGGTGAGTGGACTCACCAGGACCAGATGGTCTGGTTGTAGGCCATCACGCAACAGGTCACGGAAACAGGGTCAGATATATGGAGAGATCAGGGTCCCTTACATGTGGCCCTGAGTGAACTATACATGGCTCCTAAAGCTAAGGATGAACAAGACAAGATGGTTAGGATAGCGGCATACCTGTACCTATATATGGGAGACATGCAGGATAAATGTACTGAAAGCCAAGATCTGGCGAATAAGCGACAGATGGCGTTAGAGAAGGTCCAATCTGACCTGGTCTCTTCTGAGCAGAGGCTGCAGGGGAGCCAGGAGTCAGAAAATGAGAGTAGACAGCACATCATTAAAATAAAGAGGGATATGGACATCGTGCAACAGGAAAAGGCTGACCAGGATACCAGATTTCTGGTCTTGCAGAAGGAGTACCAAGAAGGTTTGGACTCCCTACTGCAGAGCCAGAAAAAGCTGGAGCAACAGTTAGACTTCAATAGGGCATGTGCTGAGCAGGTAGTCACCCTGCAAAGCCACCTAGATAGGGAGAAGGCAGAGAGCAATAAACTGTTTCTGAAAGACCTGGATACCCAGGCAGAGTTTGATCAGGAGCGCCAGAAAGCTGGTGCCTTCCAAAGGCAAAGGGACGACCTGGCGTCACAAATTCAAGCTCTTGGTCAGGAAAGGGACACCTTAGGCCAGGAAGTCTGCCACTTAAGGAGAAAAATGGAAGAAAATCACCTGGCCCACCAGGGACTGGGTGACCTCCAAAAAGAACACCAGGACTTGCTAGAGCACACCAGGAGGGTGGAGGAGGCTCTGGCAAGAAAGGAGCAGGCCAATAGGGACACAGCTCAGGAGGTAACCCTCCTGCAGCAAAGACTGGCCCAGTGCTCCAGGACCAATCAGGAAACGCAGAGAGAGAATGAGGCTCTCTGCCAGCACAATGATAGACTCCAACAACAGGTAGCGATGCAGGAGAGACTGATAGAGTCTAGTAAGGCCTTAACTGAGGAACTGAAGGCGCAGGCTCTTGCATTGCAACAGGGAGCAGGGGCGGATAGAGATGAGGTTCGCTGGGAAAGAGAAACTCCTGAGCATAACCCCAGGAGCCCTAGTACCAGAGGCCTTTATTTCTCTCAGTCCCTGGACTCTGCCACCCCCATGTCCCCTGGCGCATCTGAGCACAGGGCCACAGGGATGGCAGATTACTATCCAGCCAGAAGCAGGGGGCTCATAGGCCAGTACCACCCAGGAATGGAGGGGCGGGCATCCGGGTATGGGCACCCAAGCACAGTGCAATTTAATGGGGAACCCCAGGAGAGTAGGCCCATTAAGGGCATCCTGAAAACCTCTGCCCAGTTAGGTCAGTGGGGGGGTACCCATCAAATCCTGGCAGCAAGGAGGGATCTGAAGACTCCTCTGAGCGGTACAGGACACAGGAGACCAGGTCCCCACATTCTGCCAGCCATTCCCAGGCTCGCAGAATCCGGGAAAACCTGGAAGAACAGACGGGAACCTCTGGGAGCAGTGCCTCTGAGTCAGAAGATGAATGGACCAGGGTTACCCGAACCAAAAAGGCCAATAAGGCAAAAAGGGCCTTGATTAAGGACCCCTTAAAGCAGATTAAGGCAATCAGGAGCGTCATCACGCCGTATCAGAAGAATGCCAAGTATTCTGTTTGGGAGCACTTAGAGTTGTTTGAGCAAATGATGGAGACTTTCCACTTGAAGGACAGCCAAAGCTGTATTCAATATGTAAAGTGGACCTTCTCCCCGGAATACTCCAGTTTCTTTGCGGGGCTGGAGGACCAAAATCATTTAAGATGGTCCACCTATAAGGCGGCCATCTTGAAACATTTTTCCGTTCACAGAAATCCTCAAGAGGCTCGCAACGCAGCCTACAATTTGCAATGTGGGGAGGATCAGGCCCCACAAGAATTTGTGCAAGAACTGAAACGTGCTTTTGCGCAGACCACCAGAAGGGTGCGCACAGACAGTAGAGAATTCATTAATACATTTTTTCATGCCTTGCCCAAATACATAATGACCCAGCTCGTGAGGGATTTTCACGAGAAAAGATCTTTAGACTGGGTCATTGAACAGGCTACCCGGATCTATGAGGTGCAGAAACCGGTAGATAGCAAAGGTAATGCCCAGAAAAACCCCAAAGCCAACGGCACCCCTGCTGCTGCCAAGGTGGCAGAGGTAAAGGTCACCCCCGGTTTAGATTTGGAGATGGGGGGGCCTAAAAACCTACCTGCACCTAATAATGCTAGGCCCAGAAGGTCCTCGGGCCAGTCACAGACAGGGGGCCAGGGAGGCAGCCCCACAAATGGGGTCCCTCGCTCTCCTGATTATGTAAGCCCCCGGTACAAGGGAAACAGACCCATCCTGGGTTATGTGTGGACTCCTCCAGCCCAAGGGGGGGGATCCAGCCAAGCACCTAACCCAGAGAACTTCCCTCCCAACTTCTCACAGGAGGGCAGAAACTCACCAAACTCTGGGCAGAACTTCTTCCCCAGGTATCCACCCAACTTCCAACCCCAAAATCATCCATCCTTCTTTCCCCAATTCCCTGAGCCCAGACAACCTAATCCGGGAGAGGGGAGGCCAAGGGTGGAGGGGTATCCAAATCTTCCCAACCAGGGGTACTACCAAAGAAGGGATAGCTACCCTTCCTGGGATCAGCCCAGGGGAGAAAACAGGGTCCCGTATCAGCCTGAGCGGGTTTCCCAGTTAGAGCGCCAGGTTCAAAACATGGCGCGGGATCTGGGTCACATACTGAGGGCTCAGCAGAACCCTCAGATCGGCATGCCGGCGCAGAACGCACCCAACTGTGGACCTGGTGCTCCAGAACAATGACGGGGGCAGCACCCCGATAACTCACCGGTTCCCAGGGAGGAGGCACAAGGGGAAGGGGGGTGTAAAGCCTTGGAGGAAGCTTCCTTCCTCACTTGTAAACAGCCCCTGGAAACCCAGGAACCGGAAACAAAATCTCTTGCCCCTGAAAGTCTGCCTCCTAAGGAGCAGAGGGGGGGTAGGAGAAACAAAAGACCCAAACAGACTCAGTTTGAGGAGGAGGTACAGATCTTCCAATTTGAGGGAGAGGGAGCCTCAGAGGATCCTGGGAAAAGGATCTTCTCCTTCAGAGATGGGGGAACTCCTCCCAAGGAAAAATGGGTCCCAAAAGATTCCAATATAGACTGGGGAGATGTGGAGACTGAGCTACCGCCGCCCACTATCTTATCCCAGAACCAACAATACCAAAATCCCCTGGTTCAAACCCATCCTGATGACTGCCTCCAAAAGGGGGGGGGGCGGCCCAGAACCGGAGCCAGGGGAACCCACCATGGCTCTGATCTCCAGTTGCCAACTTTTTCTTTCAGATTCCCAAGGCTCTCCACAGAATTCTGCCCAAATCTCTTCGCTTGCAATGTCCAAAACCAGAAAGTTAGCCCACCAGTTGTCCAAAAATGTGCATTATCTGTGCCCCCTTGAGGAGAAGGAGGGAAGATACTATGCCCCGGTACAAGTACAGGGGCAGGGCACAATTTTGGCACTGGTGGACACTGGATCTCAAGCTACCCTTCTGTCCAGAAGGGCCTTTGATGAACTGAACGCAGGAAGGGGAGGGAATTACCAAATTCCTCTCACCTCACTTCCTGGACAACTGCAGAACTTTGACGGGAAGGAAATTCCCGTCGAGGGGACGGCAGATTTGGACATTAAGATCGGGCGACACAAGGTGAAACACCCGGTCATAGTAGTGACTCCTGAGGGCACCCCTTGTTTACTGGGGAATGACCTCCTGAGAAGGTTGTCACCCCTAATAGATTGTGTAAACAAGGTCCTCTGGACCCAGACTAACCGACCAATAAAATTAAAACAGAGTGTCAACCATGTTAGTTTAAACGGCACCTGCCACATGGTTGAGCAAAAATCTGACCAAGTAGAATTCCACTTCCAGAATAGCCAAATTCCAGACGTGACAGTAGTAGCAGTAGGACAACAGACTGGTGATGGGGGGTCCTCTCTATTTCTGAAAATCAACCTTCCTTCCAGTTTAAGGTGGTATTCCACACTGGAAGGAAACACCCTGAAATTCTTTACTAATCCACAATCAGAAACTCCCACTCCTATAGTCCAGAAAGATGTGAAATCAGCTCAGAGCCTGGCTGATATTCAGCAAATTGGAGAGCAGTTGTTCATCCCTGTTCAGTTAAATGATGGGAAGGACTCTGTTCTCGCTCGAGTGTGTGTGAACAACGGTAAGAGCTTCATCAGCGAAGCCATGTTCCGCCAACTCCCAAAAGATCCAGACATTCCCACTTTCAAACTGATAGACAAATGGGAAATGGACCTGGAAGCACCCAATTCCAAACATCTCCTGCCAAGCAGGTGTATGCTCAAAATCTCCATTGGCAACAAGAGCATAGTCCACAATTGTTGGGTCGGGCGAGACGTCACTGCCGCCTTTTACTTAGGCAGTGACATTCTCAATCGCTTTGCCATTAGTTTGGACCTAATAAACTTCAAAGCTTGGTCCCGATTAGCGGATAATCCCATGGGCTTTGATGATCCAGAAAAAGCATTTAGGTCAGCTCAATTGCTACCTTATGCAGTTGAAATTCAGATCAAAAAGGAAGTCACTATCCCAGAAAGGACCCGACAATTCTCCCTGGGAGTGAAAGTTAAAAGAGGACAACATTTGAAAAACCCTGATGCTTACATACATCTAAACGCTTCTCTCCAACAGCAAGGGTTGGGGGTAAACCCAACTCCATTAGTCAACATAGAACATGACACCATTCCAATAGAGGTGGATAACAGCGACTTAAAGAGTATTACTCTAGCCGCAGGCACCATTATTGGAATGGCGGTTGATGACCAACATTTTTCCATAGATTTAGGTAATGAACTGTTAGGGCCAATCCCCAAGGACTGCTTTGACAGTGATGACAATACAACACCAGACAGAATTTTTACCCGGCATGGGGGGAACTTCCTGGTGTACACTTCTTGCCCTTATGGTAAGGAAGATGTGACTTGTGACTTCAGGAGGGATGAGGTGATTTTCCAGGTCCATGAGGGCTGCCTTTCCCACCTGAAGCCTCCAGTCCAAATCAGCACTCTGACCAGGGACTTCTCCACCCAGCTGGAGGAGGCCGCTGAAATAGCCAAACCAGAAGTCTTTCCAGGCTTCAGGCAGATGGTGGAAGAGAGAGTCAACCTAGCTGATGCCTGTGTGACTCCAGAACAAAAGCAAAAGTTGAAACAAGTTTTCTTGGATTTCCAAGATCTCTTTGCGGTAGACTCATATGACTGTGGTCGCACTGACATCCACACAACAACAATCCCCACGGGCCCTGGCATGCCTCCTGTGTTTGTGAAGCAATATCGCTTGCCTCTCGCATCAATGGAGTCCCTTACTGAAATAATTAAGAACCTTGAGTCTCGGGGAATAATCCGTCCAGTCCACAGCACCTTCAATAATCCGGTGCTGGGAATATTGAAGCCAAACGGCCAGTGGAGACTCTGCGCCGACCTCAGGGAGCTCAACAAACGGGTCCATACTTCCCGATGGCCTCTGCCCTACATTGACCAAGGGCTGGCCCAGATCCAGGGGTCACAGGTATTCACTGCAATAGACCTGACCAATGGATACTGGACTGTGCCTGTCAGTAGGGAGGACCAATACAAGCTGGCTTTTACCTTTGGGGGCCAGCAATACACATGGACCCGGACTCCCTTCGGATACCTCAACTCCGGCAATGAATTCAATATTTTCCTACATAAGGCCATGTCCGACCTGGGTGCGAGGGGTAACCTGGCTTATGTAGATGATGTCCTCATCAAAAGTTCATCTGTGGAGGAACACATAGCGGAGATCCGTTATGTTCTGACCCAGTTGAGGGCCGCCGGAGCAAAACTTTCCTTTCAGAAAGCACAGTGGTGTAGAACCCGTGTTAATTTCTTGGGGCATGAGATTACTCCTCAGGGTCTCTGTCCCCAGGAAAAGAAAGTGGAAGCACTTCAGAAACTGAAAGACCCCACAACTCTGCGAGAACTAAGGAGCCTCCTTGGACTGACTAATTACAGCAGAAAGTTCATTGAGGGCTACGCAGAGATCACCAGACCCCTGATTCATCTCCTGAAGGGGGGGGGTCAAGTGGGAATGGGGTCCAGAACAAGCCGAGGCGGTAAAACAACTCAAAAGAAGCCTCTCACAAGCGCCTTGCCTAGCTTACCCTGTCAGAAACAAGGAGTTCTTCCTGGAGACGGGGTTCTCTAATACGTGCTTGACGGCAGTATTATACCAAAAGCATGACAAGGTCAATAAAGTAATCTCCTATGCGAGCAAAACTTTATCCTCTGTGGAGGAAAAATTCAAAGATTGTGAGAAGGCACTCCTGGCAACGGTGTGGGCATTGAAGAATTACCGCCCGTTTATCCAGGGGGAACACATCATAGTGGAGACTCCACACCAGCCTCTGCAATATCTCCAAAGTGACAGAATCCGGGCCGGAAATGTGAGTAATTCCCGAATTACTTCCTGGATTCTGTCAATGCAAGGCTTTCCTGTGGAGGTCAGATATGGCCAAAACAAGAAGAGTCCCCTCGCGCAAGGTCTGGCTGACTTGCATGATTGTGCCAGAGAAAACTGTCTCGAGGACGAAAGTCGGAAAATCAAGGACAACATGGAGGCATACCTTAATTCCCCACACAAAGTCTTTGAAGAAGACAAGTGTGAGGGAATGCCCACTGTGTATGTGGATGGATGCTCTTACCATGTTGACAACGACGGGGAGAAAGAACTGGTGGCCGGCGTAGGGAATGCATGGGTGAATGAGTCCCCAGAACCCTCCGCTGGATACAAAATTGGTCCCCGAAGTAGTCAGGTGGCAGAATTGATGGCTGTGCCTCAGGCCATCCTCACTGCTGTCCAGCATCAACTCCACGAACTGGTCATAATCACAGATTATGTACGGAACGGGTTCATGGAGCACCTGGTTAATTGGAAAACCAGAGGCATGTTATGTGCCAACAACAAACCCTTGAAACATGGGAAGTTGATCCAAAACATTGATGATCTGGTCACCTCGAATGAGATGACCATCTATTGGAAAAAGATCAAGGGTCATTCCAAAGTAGAGGGACCAGACAAAACTGGAAATGACTTAGCTGATCAGCTGGCCAAAACCGGAGCCATCCAAGGGGATCTAATTGAGATTGAGTCCCTGTTGGGGGAAATCCAGGTCACTGCTATCACTAGGTCCCAGACAAATGCTTGCAACGACCTTTCAATTGCACAATGGAGTAAGGAGACCCCTGATGCTGATTTGATTACAGCTCAGAAGGGGGATCCAATTATTGGTAAGTTTTACCAACACCTTGAGGACCCTGAGAACTTTCCCCTGACGGATACCGATTACATTGGGAAAGAGGACCTAAGAGTGTTGATGAAATGTCCAAAAATGTTCCGGATCCAAGACGGTTTTTGCTGGTAAGGAAATCCAAAGCTGGCCACGATCAGTGGGTGGTTCCTACCTCATTCCGAAGCCTGATGTTAAGTCACGCCCATGATGCGGCCACCGCCGGTCATAGGGGGTCTCATACAACATTGGAAATCTTAAGAGAGGTTGCCTACTGGCCACACATGGGGCAGGACCTTGACCAATACTTGAAGGGGTGTCTCGTGTGTGCACAATTTCAGCCATCATCTCTCACACACCGTGCGCCTCTCCAAAAGAGGGGGATGACACTGCCATGGTCAGATTTACAAATCGACTTTGTAGGCCCTGTGATTCGCTCTGCTAGGGGGAATAAGTACATGTTGACTGTGACATGCTTGTTTACCAAGTGGGTGGAATGTCTCCCAGCCCCAAACTGCAAGGCAGAAACGGCAGCTGCCTTGATGATTAACCACATCTTTTCCCGTTTTGGTCTACCACAAAGGATTGAGTCAGACAGAGGTAGCCACTTCACCAGTGAAGTAATGACAAAGATGTGGGAGATACTGGGGGTCAAAAGGAAGTTGCATATTGCTTACCGGCCAGCTTCTTCTGGGGCAGTGGAGAGATATAACCGAACCATTGTGAGCATATTAAAAAAGTTTGTGGCAGATTCTGGGCCAAGTTGGGATATCCGATTACCTCTGGTCCTAATGGCCATCAGATCTACCCCTTCATCTGCAACCAAAATGTCACCATTTGAGTTGATGACTGGACGCAAGATGGTGCTTCCCCAGCATTTGCTCTACAGGACCCAAGAGCAGACACTGATAAATGCCTCCACTACTCATAAGTATGTGGAGAATTTAAGGAAACACCTCCAACATGCTTTTGCTTACGCTCAGCGGATTCTAGAAAGATCGGCTGATAGCATGAAGACCCACTATGACCTGAAGACTTCCAGGAAGGAATATCAAGTGGGGGACCGGGTTTATCTATACAACTTCCAAAGGAACCAGGCCAAACAGCGAAAATTTTTGCCTACCTGGAAGGGACCCTTTGAGATCATCGACAAGATCTCCCCTGTGGCCTACAAGATCCGCATCCCCAAAGGCGGTTTGGCAGAGGGGGAAGACAAGTGGGTCCACATAAACCAGTTGAAATGTTGCCATCCCAGGCACACTCTGCCACAACTGGAGGAATCCTCTGGAATCCTAGCGGGTACTGTCTCAGACTAATTCAGTTCCAACCATAAAACATACTACATCTAGTCTCTAAAATATTGTGATTTGCATGAAACTGTCTCTTAGTTATACTGTTTTTTTTTCAAAATAAGAATGTAATGTTTCGTTATGATGAAATGCATATGCTGCCCCACTATCTCAACAGTGGTGGAAAAATGTCTATGAATAGGTATTGCCGCTTTTGCTTTATCATCCTAGGAGAGATGAAACCATGGAGAATGACCAAGGAGGACGACCCAGGGACCTGGAACGAATATCCAAGGGGCCCAGAGTACCGCCCAATATTCCCATCAGGACCGGCGAGGAGAACCGATCGATCCGACCGGATGGAGAAAAAGATGCTGAACTGTGCCACCTATTGGAAGAAGATGAGGAAACATCCCAGGTCTTGCGAGTCCCATTAGTGAAATAGAATGGCCATCGCAAGAGGGGGGCTTGTGGGATGTTTTTATCCACGCATCCAAGCCCTACCTCAAAACTGTGCAGTACTGACATGGAAAACATCATGATGGCCAGAGCTTCCCAGAAAATGAACAGGGAAATGCATGAAGAATAGGCTGCCACTCATTTTTGCTGATGTTGTGGGCACAGAAGGACACTGCCTAAAACCACCATTGGACTACCCACACAGTAGTCTGAAACCATTGGGAATGGCAATGCCGATTGCCAAAAGCAAACCCATAATTGTTGGGAATTCATTTTCTTAAATCCCAAAAAGGGGTGCAGTACCAGTACTCACCACTATCAAAAAGCCGGCATTTTAAAACAACACCAGATTTATTTTTTTTGTGTAAAACTGAATAAATGAACCCAAGGCAAGCCAAAGAAAGACTTACTGAGAGGTGGATCCAATGTAAAGTTATATTCTGAAGTGACTTGAAGGTTTATAACAAGACTGGCTGAGCTGTGGATTTCAGCAGTTTAAGTAAATTTGGACTGAAAGACAGTAAAAATCTAAATGTTTAAATTGACTGAGTGACCTACTTTTGAGTGTCACATAGGCTGCAATTGTTTAAATGTCATAGTTTTAAACTTAGAATCAGCATTCTAGCTGCATATGTAAAAATGTGTTAGTTATTTGAATGCAGAAAACTGGGGAACAGAAATGACATGTAGCTAAAAACTGGCTTAAAGAGATTCCAATTTTGCCTGGCAACTACCCCCCATCAGGAGTGAAACTTGAGTCACAGCTGTATTCCCAGGCCTATCTGCCTTTTGTTGGCCACACTAAGGATATGCCATCGCTTTGATAATTGAATTAAGGGGAGCCCCCACAGAATACAGGAGCTCGGAACAAAGCCCTGTCCTGACTCAGGCAAATGTTTTATTGGCGGGAGTCGTAAATGGAGCTTCCTCTTGGAAGGACAGGGGAGGGGCACTGCCTGTGAGAGCAAGCTGGCTTGGCAGAACTGGAAAAACCAGAAATTCAACCTTGTGCTGGGGGGAAACCACACCCCTTTGGGGTCAGAACATAACTCTAAAAAGATGAATAACTCATAGCACGGACTTGTGAAAATTATTTAAATGACACCATATTTCTTGTGATTTTTCTGCCCACATTTTAAGACGTGTTAGGACCCGGTGGTATGTTCAGGGGGGTTTTAGCGGAAAAGAGGATATTACTCAAAATATGTGCATGTGAAAAATCTGACACTTCATCAACTAATGTCCATACTCCTTGCGCACATGTGTGTAAATTTGGGTTAATGTCCGGTAGTGCAAACCAGTTAAAAAGTGCAAAATATTGCCATTTCTGAATGCAAGCTCTCAGGAAGAGCAGATTTGGACAGGGTATACCTCCTGTAATGCATGATGGGTGCATATGATTTTAAAACAATATGTACCTCTGCAAATATGTATTTGGTTCAAATCTAGATTTGTGTGCAAGTTGACAGGAGGAGTGGACTTTCTGCAGGCTGTAAAATGACATCACTCTGACACAACTTAGCTCCCCCAATCAGTGGAGAAATGAAAGCTTGGCCAATGACAAGTGGAGAGGGGTAGAGCCTAGTGATGCTGCACACACACCCATTTTAAAAACAGATAACAGCAGACAGACAGGACAGATAGGGACCTTCAAATCCATTTGCAGCTGGAAGCTCTGCCGGAAAATCCATACTTTACCTCCATCAATCTCTAGAGAAAGCTGTGCAGAAAGATCCAGACTTCAAATCCATCAATCTCCAGAATCCAGAGAGAGAGAGAGAGAGAGAGAGCTGACCCAGATCACTGTGAAGTGCAGAGACCAGAGTCCATTCTAAAACATGACCAGATCCGTGGCGAGGCCCATTTAATTCAAGAATATAGTGTGAGTACCTAGCAAACTGTGCAGAACCAATCTCTTAGTTAAAATAATATAATTCAATCTATTTAATCTAAGTAGAACTGCCTCCTAACTGTCACCTGTCATTTGCAAAGCTGTCACCTGTCATTTTCTAGTTGCAAGCTGCACTTGTCTTTCTGAACTTTAAAATTTCAAATCTGAAAAACGACCTTTACAAAATCGCTCATATCTCCGCGACCGTTTGTCTTAGAGACTTGCAGTAACTTTCCTCAGAAAGCTTAGAATCGTGGCTTTTCTACGAACCTAGAACCACATTCCTACCCCGATACTTTTGCCGCAATCGCGAAAAACGCACCCGCGAATTTTACCGCGATTTGCAAATTTCTTCACGTGTAAAAATCTGCTGCTGCTTGCCTTCCGTTGCAAAAATTCGTTTGCAACCTGACAACCATTATAGAGCATTGCTAAAGTGATCCTGAACTTATTCAAAGCATATACCACTCACCCTAAACCTCTAGAGGGAATTAAAAGCATTTTAGCATATTTTTCACTTCATTGCCAGCACATATGAAAGCATTTTGGGCTTGTGTTTAAAACTCTGATCTGTAATCTAAGCTTGCTGGGGTGAACTGAATTACATTTGATTGCATTTCTGAGAACTGTGTGCTTTCCTTCCATTTCCTTGCATTGCATTGCATAAAGGGGGGAGGGGATTGCCAGAGAAAAGTGATTACATTGTTTTGTTGAAATCATATTGAGTATTTTCTGTATTGCATTTTCATTCAACATTACATCCATCTGAACTTATATAAAGTATTCTCTACCACCTTATTCTTCTGTTCCTATTCACAAGTGTGCTAGTGCCAGATTCTCCGTTGTTAATCTTTATCATATCAGATTAAGTGTGATATCCAGTTATTAATTTATCATAAAGCGTGATATATATATTTATTGTTTAAGTTCCCAAATAAACCTTTTAACTTGCAAAACAGAACTACTTCTTGGCTCAGTGGGGTCAGGGGGATTCCAAGGGAGGTGTGTTATATAGGGGTAGTCATCCAGAACGCATGAACTGGACAGAAAGATATATCAATAAGGGTTTCCATTCAGTATTCTAGACTAGGCGTTGACTTGGCTGTAGTGCTGAATTGAATCCTCTTACATGCCACCCACCCAATCACACCCCTAGCATAAGCCGAGTATGACGAACCCACCACAGTTCCCTTCCATTTCCTCCCAATCATCCCCATCTTATCTCGCGTTAAGTGCGTCTCTTGTAACAAGGCAATATCTATCTTCTGCCTCCGTAGGTATAGCATAACCTTGTTTCTCTTCAGGGGGGCGTGGCTTGGCGGCCATGCGAGAGTGAGCAGACTCCGAGAGGCTCCCACCAGATCCGACCAAAGATCCTGAGAAAGGCGTATATTAGGACAAAAAAACCCGAACAAACGCCAGGAAAAGGCGTCGGAAGACCCAAGGCACACACGGGAGAAGACCCGAGGAAAAACGGAGGCCAGAAGAGCGAAAACGAGAAGAGGGAGAGACGCGCGGCAACACCAACAAAATGGCGGGCGCGCAACGCTGAAAAAGAGACCCGCGTCTCAACACACGAAGAAGGCCGAAGGGAAGGAGTAGAACCGGGCGAGATAGCCGATCAACATCCAGCGCAGGCAGGACCGAAGTACCACCAGAGTGGCAGAAACCCGAGACGCCAACTGCGGAGATAGCCGCGCGACACCGACCCAGAGAAGGTGAAGACGGCGCGGCTCAAGAACAGGAAGCGGCCCACGGACCGGGGCTGGAGAACAGCTTTCCCCAGCCGATGCGGAGACGAGCAGCAGCAGCGGAGGCCTAGCGGAACAACGAAAGAACCTGAGCGGTGAGGCAGCGGAAGCGAGGGGCGACCCATAGACCGAGCCTCAGAAGAGCGGAGGTGAGCGTCAACGGCGGAGAGCCAACGGAGCGACGTGGGACCCCGAGAGACGAGGCGGCGGAGACTGGGAGACGACCCGTGGACCGGACCAAGAGAGCCCTCCCCTGACGCGGAGGAGTGTAGAAGCAGCGGAGGCCCAGCAGAATAACCGGAGAACCCGGAAGGCGAGGCAGAACGGATCGAAAGCGGCCCACAGACCGAACCGAGGCAGATTCCCTCACGCCGAAGCGGAGGTGAGCAGCAGCAGAGCAACGAGGGATCCCACAACGAGAGGAAACGGAGAACGAAGAGCGATCCATAGGCCGGACCACAGAAGAGCCTCTCCTGGCCGACACGGAAGTGAGCAGCAACGACGGAGACCCAGCAGTGCAACAAGGGACCTCGAGAGGAGAGACAGCGGAGAACGAGAGGCGGCCCACGGACTAGACCCAGAAGAACCCTCCCCTGCCAACGTGGAGGTGCGTAGCAGCAGCGGAACCCGATAGGAGAAGCAGTGAAGAATACGAGGCGGCCCACAGACCGGATCGCTGAAGAAGAGCCCTTACCTGCCAGTCCGGAGCGGAACCGAGGGAGACAGCAGATCAACGCCCAGCCCAAGCAGGATCGGAGCATCACCCGACCGGCAGCGAGACAAGGCACCGACGGCAGCAACAGGAAGAGAAGCCCGAGACAGCACTACAGAAACAGCGCGACACCAAACTGGGAAGGAAGAAGGCGTCGAGACCCACGGACAGGAAGCGGCCCACAGATCGGACCGAAGAAGAGCCCTTCCCTGCCGACGCAGAGGTGACTAGCAGCAGCGAAGAGCCGGCAAAGCAGCGGGAGATCCCGAGAAGGGAGGTAACGCCGAGACACAGGAACCAGGCCCAGGGAACAAGAGACAGACCGCGGGGCAGGTCAGGAGAGCCGAGACCTAACAGAGACGACATAAGAGAAGAAGGTAGCCGCCGTCGTAACGAGGAGAGCAAAAGAATTACACATAGACCCGGACACCACCCCAACCAGCTGCCTCACAGATAACCAGCAAGCGGGGGAGAGAACGTAACAGTCACTACGAACCACAAATCCATCCAGCACAAACAGACCCCCCCCACACAGGCAGAAACTGGGGGATGAGCCGCCTCACGCAAGGCACAGACTCCAACCACCCAAAAGCGAGAGGGAAGAGAACACCGGAGAGAGACACGGCAAACGGACAACGAGGGTAAAGACACAGAGAGAAATCGCTTATTAAAAAGGCAACACACGCAGGAAAGAGTGGAAGCGAGTGTGAGAATTGAGCAAAGACCCACTGAAGCACAAACGAAACCTGACTGAACAGGGCCCAACTACAGGCCAAGAGCAGTGGGTACTAACATGCCAGACAAGCCTAAAAGCGGCAGAGGGAGACAAACAGTCATGGAGACATTCACCCGGAAGAACGACGACCAGCAGCCAGAGGCTGGGGAGAAAGACACGCCGGAGTCATACGCCACGCAAGGAGAGATCAGGCAAGTGGAAAGCAGCATACTGGAAGCCATAGGGGCGTTAAAGACGTCGATAGAAGGCAAGTTGGACGCAGTGATGGTAGATGTGGGACTCCTTAGACAAGATACGAGAAACCTGGCGGAAAGGATGACAACAGTGGAACAACAAGCACAGAGCAACTCAGTGGAAGTGTCCGCCTCGCGAACACAAATGTCGGAAGCACTGGAAAGAATTAATATACTAGAACGCAGAGCTGAAGACGCAGAAGGCAGGGCCCGGCGCAACAACGTACGAATAGTGGGGCTGCCAGAGGGGGAGGAAGGAAGGGACCCCACGAACTACATAGAGAACCTCCTGATCCAAGAAGTGGGAGCAGAGACCCTATCCCAAGGCTTCGTGGTAGAAAGGGCACACCGGGCGCTGACTAGAAGACCGCGCCCAGGAGCACCACCAAGACCAATGATCGCAAAAATTATGAACTTTAAGGACAGGGAAAAAATCCTGACTTTCTCGAGAGAAGGAGGGAACATCACAAGGAACGGGGCCAGGATAACGATATATCCAGACTATACGGTACTTGTGCAAAAGCAGAGAGCCCAGTTCTGGCAGACCAAAGAGCGCCTTCGAGCGGCAGGGGTGAAATTCATGCTGCTGTATCCAGCCAAACTAAAAATACTGCACGACGGAAAAACACAGATCTTCGAGACAACGACCGACGCCCAGGAGTGGATGGACCAGCGTGGGATTCCACAGTCGGCAGAGAGGAACGAGCGAAACAGAAACCACCCCCGGCAAAATAGAGACTAGAACCGGGCACGACAAGTACACCCAACGCTACAGGAGCAAGAACAAGACGGTAGAGATGCCCTACCGGGAAGTAACGAAAAGGAGCAACCGACAGCCTCCAAGGTGAAAAGCCCACAGTAAAGAGACTTACAAAGGGAGCACAAGACTCGGGGAAGGGGAACCGCCAAGACCCACAGAGAAGCCCCAGTAAAAACAATGTTTATAGTGTCAGTTTCAAGACACTACGCCGCGACAGGCAAGGCCGAGGAGGAAAAAGCGGCACCTGGAAAGCGGTGGAGCCCGAGCAGAGGAGGGGAGGCTGGGCGTTTGTTGACTTATTTGGGTTAACAGTTATAACAGTTGGGAAGTTAAGGCAAAGCCCGCAAAGAAAGGAGGAGAGCGGAAGAGGAACTAACAGTTGTCACACACAAAGAATCGGCAAGGAAAACAAATTCAGGGGACAGTACCCACAAACAAAAAGCTGGCGGAAAGCACGAGGCAAGACCGCCCACAACAAAGAGCGGCCAACAGAGAGAGAAACGACCAGAGAGAGAAAACGAACGGACGATTCAAAACTCAACAGCCAGAAGAAGGGACACAGATCCCCGGCAGGAATACACCGAGAGAATAAGACACTGAGCGAGCCCATGGGAAAGAACAGGCCGCAAGCGCTAGTCCCCACAAGGACCAAGATGTCTTAAGAATTGTCACGAGGAATGTCAGGGGGATGAACGCATATGTCAAGAGGCTAAGGATTTATACCTGGTTGAACAAAACAAGGACCCACATTGCACTGTTGCAAGAGACGCACCTGACGGCGGAAAAACAGGCCAAAATAAAGAAAAAATGGGGAGGCCAGATGTATAGTGCAACATACTCCAACTACGCTAGAGGAGTCATAACCTGGGTCGCCCCGGGCGTCCCATTCCAGCTCATCAACCAAGAGAAAGACGCGGAAGGGAGAATCCTGGTAGTCCATGGGATGCTAGAAAATCGGGAGATATGCCTCGTGAACACCTATGCCCCTAACCACGACGCTACAGCCTTCTTCCGGATGCTCCCGCCCCGGCTGGCCCCGTACAGGAATGCAACGATGATTTGGGCAGGCGACCATAATTGCACACTGGACCCCCGGCTGGACAGGTCGGACAATAAGCACAAGAGAGCGCCGCCGCCAGCGAGAGCACTACAACAGATACTGGACCGGCTCGGGCTCGGGGACGTCTGGAGGAAGGTACATGGGGAAGAGAGGGGATACACGCATTATAGTGCCCCACACAAGACATTCACACGGATAGACTACCTGTTTACGGGCAAGGAGACACTGGGGGAATTCACTGAGGCACACATACACGCGCGAACCCTATCTGACCACGCCCCCCAGACGATCACATGGGCGCACACACACAGGAGAGCCCCTATACCAACATGGAGATTGAGGGCAGAGGCATTATTGGACGCGGGCTTCCAGGAACACATCCAAAGCGTAATAGAAGATTATTTTGAACATAATGAGGGTAGTGTGGAAAGCACAGGAACGGTCTGGGAGGCCTTCAAGGTGGTAGTCAGAGGGGAGGCGATGGGGAAAATGGGAGGTCTCAGACGAGAAACCCTAGCACAACTAGATGAGTTAGAAAGGAGAATCGAGAAGGCTGAGAGACAAGCGGGGGAGAAGGGGGCGGAACAAGAGAACCTCACCACCCTGCGACAACAGTGCGTGGAGACCTGGGAAAGATTGGGACGGCTAGACTATGGGAAATATATACAGAAACTACATGCTGAGGGGGACAAGCCTAGCAGACTCCTGGCCTGGCTAACCAAGCAGGAGACTAAGCGGGAGCCAATTAATGAAATTCAGAACAGAAAGGGAGAGGTGATAAGATCCCAAGAGGGAATAAACGAGGTGTTCTCGCAGTTTTACGAGGACTTATACTCCAGGGTCCAGGAGGCAGAGGAGGGGGACCTGAAGGAAGCCCTCGCGGAAATTAGACTCCCACAATTGACGGAGGAGCAGGCCCAAATATTAGACGCCCCTCTCACTGTAGAGGAACTAACGGAGGTAATTGCCCAGCTCCCGACAGGGAAATCTCCGGGGCCAGATGGGCTCCCGGGGGAATTTTACAAACAATATAAAAATGACATAGTCCCGAGACTGCTAGAAACACTAGAAGAAGCATACGAGAAAGGAAGACTCCCGAGTAGTATGTCAGAATCTATAATAATCCCGATCCTTAAACCAGACAAGCCCCCCCTTGAATGCGGTTCCTACAGACCGATTTCCCTAATAAACCAGGACTCCAAGATCCTGACGGCGGCACTAGCCAACCGCCTGAAAAGAGTGCTACCCACCCTGATCCACACGGACCAGACAGGGTACGTGCCAGAACGGAACACGTCCTGGAACCTGCGCAGACTCCACTATGTTATAGAAAGGACAAACCAGGAGGGAGGGGAGTGTGCTGTAGCCTCACTGGATGCAATCAAAGCATTCGATTCGGTGGGATGGGACTGGCTCCTGGGAACGCTCACCCACTATGGGATTGGACAAGGGTTTACAAGATGGATAGAACTACTATACAAAGACCCGAGAGCGAGAGTCAAGACGGGTAGACAAGTTTCTAGGGAATGGGGCATAGAGCGAGGCACAAAACAGGGATGCCCCCTGTCCCCAATGTTATATATCCTGGCCCTGGAGCCGTTCGCAGTATTCCTAAGAACGGATTACAAAGACACGGGCATAGAGATAGACGGGGAAACACACCAGATATCCATATACGCAGACGATATACTCCTTTACATACAGAACCCACGCACCCACCTGCAGGACTTACTAGAGGCGCTGCGCGCGTTTGGTAGGTTATCTGGAATAGTGGTCAACAGAGAAAAATCCTTGCTGTTTCCCCTGGCAGGCCTACGCGCAGTGCCGTCAGATCAATTACCGCCTCTGGGCATCACATGGGCCCCGAACACCTTCAAATACCTGGGAGTGGACATCTATCACGACACCATGGAAACACACGCAGGTAACACACAAGTAGCTTTAGACAAAATTGAAAAGGCTATGAAATTCTGGCAGACGCTACCGTTGGGCATGATAGGCCGGGCGGCACTACTAAAAATGACAGTCCTACCCCGACTCTTATATTACTTCACGAACATCCCATACAACATACCAAGGCCCTTCTTCAAGCGCCTACACACTACGGCGAGAACCTTCCTATGGGGAGGGGGGCGAAACAGGGTGGCACTAAGCACACTACAGAGAAGCTATGAGTGGGGGGGCATCAAACTCCCAGATTTTGAATATTACTATTTGGCAGCACAACTCCAATTTGTGGTGCGATGGCTGGGCGAGGAGACCTCAATAGATGCAATAATTATTGGGCCAACACTCCGGAGGTATTACCTGAGAGAATTATTATGGGTCAATGCCGCCCAAGCCAAAGACCTACCCAAAATAGCCCAACTAGGCCGAACACTATGGAAAAGAGCCTGGAAGACACAGGGCATACGAGACCCCTGCTCAAGACATATCCCACTGGCGGGGCTGGTGGACACCCGAGTGGCCAGCCTGACCACGTACAGGGCACAATGGGAAGACAAAGGTGTGGCCCAAATTGGGGACCTGTGGCGTGACGGACAGTGGGCTGAATTCCAGACCCTGATGGACGAACAAGATGTACACAGGGGCCAATTCATCCTGCACAATAGCCTAGTTCGGACAATAAAGAAGAGGTGGAGCACTATGCCAGAGCCTGAGGACACCGAAGGGGTACTAGAGGCATGGTACGATATATCCGAAGGAGGTCATACGGTGTCCAGACTCTATGAGCAAATACTGGGACACACCAACAAAAAGACACTAACAGCACGGATGAAGTGGGAAGAGGAACTGCAACAACCCTTCGAAGACGAGGAATGGAACAAAGTCCTCATGTACACAAAAAAGGTGTCCAGAAACGCCAGGTTCAGACAACTGCAGATATACATAGTACATAGAGCATATCTAACTCCCAAGAGAATGTCAAAGATGGGAGAAGGACAAACCCGGAGCTGCCCGCGGTGCGGAGACGAACAGGCCGACATGGTGCACATGTTCTGGTCGTGCCCGCAAATAGCAGACTTCTGGAACACGGTGAGAGAAAAGGCGTTGACAGCAGACATACGGATGCCAGCAAGAACGCCAGCAACATACCTATTGGGCCTGTTTCCAAGGGGGCACCGGCAGATGACACACGTGGCAAAAATGAAGGATTTAATGACAATACTAGCGAAACGCCGCATAGCGATGGCATGGAACAAGAGCGAAGGCCCCTCGAAGGAAGGATGGTGGGCCGACCTACAAAAATGGGCAATAGCAGAGACGGCAGTCTGGGCGAGAGCTACACAAAGGGGAGAGAGCGACAGCGGAGCCAGACTACAAGCATGGAACTCCCTGGTGCAAGACCTGTTTGGCAGCGGAGGCGAGGATGATACGACTGACAATAGCGATCCAGGCGACTCAGGAAACGATGAAATTGAACCGCCCACGTCGGGAGGCACTACATAATTCAGAGGAAGAGAACTAACGGGAAGAAAGAGACGAGGTCGTGACCAGCGCGGACTCTGAACGGTGCAAATCCAACTGGGAAAGACCAGCAAACACATGCAAGGACAGGACCAAGGGAAACTCCCAGGGAAAGGAGGGAGGCCACCGGGAGACCGGCCCCTCCGCTACGAACTTGACAACGGCCGGCGCCGGCCCCGAGGCGGCAACGGACCACGAACATACTGCGGCAGCCTTTGGGGAGAGGGAGGGGGGGAGGAAGGGGGAAAGGAAAATGGGAGGGTGACTTTTGTTTCTGTTTTGTCTGTTCTCTCCCATTCCTTTTATGTTGTAAAACCAATAAAAAGAAGTTAAAAAAAAAAAAAAAACCTTGTTTCTCTTCAGGTAACTATTGAGTCCCCTGACATTCCAAGTGATTATTTTAAGATCCCCCATGGCATGTCCGAGTCCCTCTTCTTCCCCCGCCTATGCAATCCAACTCCAGTTGCTTAACTCGTCTATGTAGGCTCGTACCCCAACTTAAACTTCCCCTAACTAGAAATACTACAAACCCTCCCACCTCCCCACCTTTCCCCAACAACACCCTCCCCCAACTGTTGCCCAGCTCCATCCCTGGATCTCAGGCACCCCGCATCTAGCCCTTTCTGGCAAAGCCTGTACTCGCGGCTCAGCAGGGTAAAGTCGCCCTAATGGCCGCCTTACTACTAATTCTTGGGGGTAGGTTGCCTTCATCCTGTCGCTCCCGTTTATTCTAATTTTACTACGACTAGTGCTACCCAATTCACTTGCGCATTTTATTCGCTATATTCCAGTCCAACAGGGTCACAGAGTCCGTAAGCTACACAACACAGTTCAAATGTTCCAAAGCCTCATGCTAGGACTCCCCCTCCCGCTTATCCCCTCAGTGTTCTCGATACATTCTCCTCACTTATCATGCTCCTGGCGATCCTGCTCCTCGTCTTGTTCTGGACAGCCCTGCAAATCCAGCCACTTCGCCGCTTCCTCTGGGGTATCAAAAATGGGCGCTCTACTTTTGTGCAAAACTATTAGCTTCGCCGGGTACAAGAGCATGTACCTGATACCAGCCGCACGCAGTCTCTTCTTGACCGCCACGTAGCTATACCGCTGTCTTTGCACCAACATAGTATAGTCCAGATACGCCGTGATGTTAGTGGATGCTCTTTCTATCGTTCCCCCTTTACGAACATACTCCAGGATCTTCTACCTGTGTTTATAGTTCAGGATTTTCGCAATTATTGCTCGCGGTGGGGCCCCAGGCCGTGGCTTCTTCATCAGGGCCCGATGTGCACGTTCAACCGCGAACCGTTGTAAGAGCTTGTCTGCCCCCATCTCTTGCAGAATCATATTCTCCACATAGTCCGTGGGGTCTTGGCCTTCTTCTCCCTCCGGCAGGCTGACCACCCGGATGTTGTTCCGTGTTGCCCTTCCTTCCGCTTCTTCCACTCGGTTTTTAAGGTTAGCAACCTATTGTTTTAGTATGTGGACCTCTTTCACATTATTTGTGCTGATATCTGCTTTAGTCTTGACCGTGCTCTCCAGGCCACCTGTCCTTTCTGCCAGTGCCCTAACATCCTGTCGCAGCAGGGTGACATTGATTACTACTGCCTCTGTTTTGTTCTCCAAGGCCGTCCGTAGATCTGCCATTGGTGTCCCCCATTTGGCGCTCAGTTCTGTTATGGCAGCTAGGACCTGCTAGTTTTCTCCTTTTGCCGCCGCCACACTTTGCGCTGGGGTCGAGGGAGTCCGCTGTGCCTTTGCGAAGGTCTCCATTGTGGGTTGTTTGCTCTTGGCCCTTACTCCTTTCACTGACATTTTGCAAACTTCCCTGCGTGTCTGGTTCCAGCTCTGCAGTGTTATTGTGCCTTCCCCAGTTCAGTCAGACGCTGAAGCATCTACTTCAGGAAGTTGCGATATGCAGTGACATGAAAGGTTGCGTTTCGAGTGGGCTGTTTCCTCCCACATCCCTCCTCTGACTTCCGTAATCAATGGCCCCTTAGCCTGTTCCAGCAGGCCACTAAGCACACCCTCCCTGCCACCACCACTGTGCTTCGGACCTCCGTGGGGCCCGGTGTTATATATCCGCCTTAATGGGAACTTTCCCGCGGCCTCTGCCTTTAGCGTGCTTGATTCCTTACTTCTTCTTATGCCGCCAATCCAGCGACCGTCCAGGCCAAATCAGGTCCTGACCCCTTTCAGTTTTTACAATGCAAGGGTCCTCCTATATTTTCCTTTATTTCTGGCAACACATCCACCCTGATTGAACCAGTAGCATTTGTTCTTAAGGATGGGCACTCCGAATTAGGGCCTTGGGCACAAGTCTTTCAGCCAGGCCAAAAAAAAAACACTCTGTCAGCCGGCCGCAGCACCCTCCATGCACTTGCGCTGCTCTCAGTTATGTACCTCTTCCAGCACTTGCCTCCTGCTGTGCGGGCCCTCTCTGCACCAGTCAACAATGGCATATGTCTTTGTCCCCACCTGTATGTATTGCAGGCTACACCTCACATGTACCTTTGAAGACTGCACTCTCGCTCATCTCGGCTAATCCGAGTAGATGTGCTGCCCTGCTTCCACACGCTGGCAACAGTAACAGAGCCTGCATGGTGCCCGTTGCCGTCTTTTCATTCACTTTCTGCTCCCCAGCCCCCCCACCGGAGCACTCCTCACGCTCCGTGCTTTCCGTGTGGGTGTTCGCCTTTTCTTCTCGGTCCCTTGTGGTCCCAGGGCCGCTTGAGCATACGCAGCAGTTACGTTCCGTCCCGCTTCTTCCCCAAGCCTGTCAGTCGGCTACAGGCTATGTGCAATCAGGTCTCTTGTGCTCTTTCATCAGTGCCGTTCATCTCCGTATGGGCACACTTGAGTTTTATGGGCCACCCCTCATTTCTTTGTTTCCGTGGTGGCCGGTCGCCATCTTGTATTCGCATAGCGTGTTTCGTGAGGCTTCGTATCAAAAGAAAAAAAACATCCGGCTTGGTTATGATGATGCACAATGGTATCGATTCTGTACAGGCAGCTCACTATCAGATGAGGTCCAGCTCGTGTAACTCATTTGTCCATAGCCACACTGTATCAAGTCCTCCTCGGTCCACGATTGCTGCCGAGCTGCCACAACGTTGCCGGTTACAGTCAGCGCTACCGAGGATGTTTCGCTGCGTCTGACTCCCGCAGCAGCAGTACCTCTCGCAGGGGCCCGGACACTACCCAGACGCCATCTTGAAATTGAGGCCTAGTGTTATAGCTATGTCAGTACGCTTATTCCCATCATGAGGGTTAGATAGAGGTGCGTGCGTTTTTTGCTCGCAGCCCTGGTAGTTTTGCAGAAAGTTAATTTCTTGAACGAACACACAAACACAGTTCTTTAGTGTGTCTTGTCAGTAGTGCATGCAACCCTTAAAGGAATGTGCCCCGCAAGGCCAAGAGAGGGCCAGAGTGGGTCTTTGAAGAAGTTATTCCATGAGAAAGGAGGATGAGGGTTTAAGGCCTTCACTTTCCAGATTTATAAGTAATAGCGGCCGGAGACCCCCCCAAATCCCGTACACAAACATCTGAGTACACTGACCAGCCCAAAACTCCTGGCCATAAAACTGTAAAGTGACCAATCAAATGAATGCCGCGGGTGGGAAAAGTTGTGGAGGTGCTGACGTGTCTGAGATTGGAGAGGGAGTTCAAGTAGTTCTAAGAAGTTATTACAATCTTGAATGTATCCACCTTGCTCATATCCTTGGTACCAGCTGCAATGTAGCAGCTATGAAATAATGAATTGTGTAACTGCATTGCCAATTAGGGTCTTTGTACCCGATGACGGAAGACGAAGATCCCCGTGTGGAACATGATGGACAGAAGATGCTGGGACCATTCGAAGCCAGCTACCTGGATTTGTAACCTATGTGAGTTACGTCACTTGTAACACTGTGTACCTTTATAACCCATTGCTTGTGCTGTTTTTGTCAGAGCACTTTGTGGCAGCAGAGTTCTTTGTTGGCAAGCATTTATATTTTTGGGAAAATAAACATTGTTCTCCTTGCAAGAGGTGTGCTAGGCCTTTTCCCTAGTCGGTAGTATTTGCTTTGGTGTGAGTGTTTAGGGTTTTACTCTACAGAACCCCAGTGAATATTTTAGCTCAACACATACCCTTCGTTGTTGCCTTTCTCTATAAAATAGTCAATATGTAACGGACACACATATATCAATACTAATCCAAGCATTTAGCCACAGCTAATAACCTCCCTGTGTCTGCAAACTCCATTCCTACTACAACAACAGAGTAACATAAATGTGCATGTTAGGCACCCACTTTATGATATGATAATCTGTAATGCAAGAAAAAGATGGTTAACATCATCAGAGTCTATTCAGACAGAGCGTATAGCTTCCTGGTAGTTCACAGGTAAAACATAACCTGTGTCTCTGGGGCTGCCATGCATGGCCCTTGCATAATTGTGTGAACATTATGATCCTCTTCTTCCAATAGGACTTAATGATTAAGGAAGATGTGCTTACCAGGTTTGGATTTGTAACCAAATGTACACGTTTGTGGGTTACAAGTAATGGTTTAGATGTTATAAATTAATATAGTGGCGATTAAATGAGGGCAAAGGCCTCAGGTTCAGAGACCATGGTTTTTACATAAGGGCTTCAACTGGCGGATGTGACATGGTCAGATATCTGACAATGTCAAGAAGGGATGGCGATCCCCCTCAATCTGAGTTGCGGTGCCCTTCCAGGGTTTTCACCAGTGCCAGTTCTGCCCCAGAAGTGGGGGGTAGTTGTGTGGAGGGCCCCAGTTTGCTCCTTCTACATGTGTCTGCATGGCTGAAATGAGTACTACCTTTCCATCTCTTATACCTATATGGCTGGCCAGTCTCTCGCTGTTTGTCCAGTAGGACCAAATCATCCAGAAAGCCTGCGGTGAAGGAACAAGCAAGCAACCCAACCAGGAGAGAGGCAGCAGGTAACTACGGAACAGAAGAGCAATCTGCACATCAGACCAGCAGTTCCAAAACTCCACTTGAGAAGAATTCATATATTTCGCTCTTACCTTTACAAGGATTGTGAAGCTACCCTTAACTTAGTCAAGAAGGTGCAGCGGTCCCCTTCTCAGACCAGCACGGCAGATGGTGCGATAAGCTCTAATACGAAAAGAGACTTTGATACTAGTTTGAGCAGGCGGCCATTTCCAAATGCGGGTGGAACTGTGTACGAGAAAGTGGCGGGGCCTAAACTGCCTTTATGCATTTCTTACCTTTAAAACTTCTCTTGGGGAAAAGAAAGCCAGCAGTTGGGTTGTGGAACCAGCTGGGGGAGAGGACAAATAGAAAGGGCTGGGGGAGGGGGGGCGATAAAAAGAAGCACAGAAAAAAGGAAGGTGTGGGTTGTTCAAGGGAGGAGGACCAAATACCACAAAAAGGAAGAACGGTGCAAAGGAGAATGGAGAATGATTGCTGAAGGAGTGTGCAACATGAGTTATCAGGTGGGAGAAAGAGGTATATGTGTACGTGCAAGATGTATGAGTGATGGTAACAGAAGGTCAGTAGGGGCTGATAGAGTGACTAGGAAGGTGAGAGAGTGAAAAGAGGGTTCCTGAGGCAGTAGGTGTGGGTGGAGTGCAGAGTAGAGAAGTAGAGAGTAGAAGTGGACAGAAGGGAATATTGTTAGCAGAGACAGGAGCATAGTAATAATGGAGAGGAGAGAGTAGTAGTAGTTGGGTGGGGAGGGTAGTAGTAGTGGATAGGAGAGAGTAGTAGAGTGATGAGGGGAGAGTCATGGTACGGAGTGAAGGAGAGCAGGAGTAAGAAGGAGAACATCAGAGGGACAGAGTGGGAGGAAGAAAGGTAGAAGACCAGGAAAGGAAGGATAGACTATCAGGGTAAGGAGTATTAGGGCAGGTCAGAAGAAGGCCAGAGTGTTTGGAAGGCACTTCTTGTCCCACTTTTATTGTGGGACCTGGGTTAGGATTCATCCAGATTGTTCCAGAGGGAGACCGAAAGGGTGTTTGACCTTAGGCCACCATGACCAGCAAGTCAGCAATTAAACAGTAGGGTTAGTCAAACCTACATTGACCACCCTGGGGTTGAGAGATGTCTGGGCTAAGGCATGAATCACCAGGGAGACACAATAGGGAGGGAAGGCCCTTAGTCGGTGCCTTCTCAAATTCTTCAATACAATTTATTTCACTGTCTTCGAGAGGTGGTGTGTTCTTGAGACCATCTGTGGCATAATAAAATAACAAGTCAAATGAGGTATTTCCAAACTTTCTGAACAGTTAATGCCTACAAAGCATCCTCTACCACTGGGATGTGGAGCATTCCTATGTTGCAACACTAATCTCCATCATACCAGTGCTCAGAGATCTTGTTAAGTATTCCGGTATAAAAGGACCAACATTTACATAATACACAGATGATTATTTCTCACAGCATTCAATGTACCCCTTGTACTACTGATTTGCATAGGTTAAGACTGCAATATTTTGGTAGTATTTTTGTTTTACTTTGTCAAGTCTTTCCTCAGCTCTGGCAATCTGTGATACAGTATTAAGGATAGTTAACTTACAGTCATGTAGCTCTCGGTAAAATTATGATTTGTTTCTGGGGCAGTCAATTTAAATGATAAGCTGGTTAAACAGTGTGACTTACATATGTCACAAAAGATTGGTTACCTTGCTTATGGGTTACATGCTCCTTTTAGACTTCCAATCTAAAGGCTTGCCGACCAAATAGTCAGAACAATCAATTCCTGAAGTGGTCCTAATAATACAGATTGGTACTATTAATTTGGGTACAATATACTGTCCAACTAGCAGCATCACCAGCAATTTAAGAAATAACAAAAGTAGTGCCCAATTACACATTTGGAAAGGCAGATGGACAGACCGATAATGTCCACACCATCAGAAAGGCTCCCTCACCTAAGTTGCCTCTAAGGGGAGCCCCATCACTTGGGCATCCATATAGTTACAGATTGTTGCAAGCCAGGCAGCGTAACCCCAACGCTCTTCAGTTAGTGCTTTAAATCTAAGAAATAGAGGCACATTCCTAGCCCCGCTTGTTGAGATTTTATGTCTATATTGCATTTAACATTAATCACAATGTGGTGCTTTTATTATAGTTACATTCAAGGAAAATCACATCACAATTGTTTTACTGTACTGCCGAATCTCAAGTCAAATTTCTTCCCCCCATCAAGACGGCTGCCTACAGACCATTGAAGGCAAAAACTGCACCCTTATTTTCAACAAAACAGAATAATAGCTTATTCCCACCCTAAGTCAGGACTCCATCTGGAGAGGATCCAGTCCATTTTGTGATTTTCAGTGGAGTGAAAAGAAAGAAAATCACTACCCACAAAAAGGAATAGCACAACCTTGCACTGACTAAGACATAGATGGGGCTCCAGTAGAATTATAAATGAAGGTGTAGTCCTAGCAGAAAATATGTAGGCAGCACATTATAGGGCTACTAAATATAAAGTTAAAATATATATAGTTACAACTTTCCAATCAAATCACAATTAAACATCACATATGAAAAGTTGTAAAACCGTGCTCTAATTTTCAAATATCAGTGTCCACCACCACAATATTGTAAATAGGTAAAACCATGTGCAAACTGTTTCAAAACAGACATAGTTTACATGGCTTTAACTTGTCAGCTACTGTATGCAGCTCAGTGACACTACATGAGCATTCTGTAGCAGTCCTGTGCACACAAGTATTTCACTTGTGCTACAATTGCAGTTATAGGTCTATACTTTTAAACTCTTCATGGTGGGATTCAGAAACAAGGACAACTACAACCGGTGAATACTTTAAAATACATGAATATCAATACATGCCTACTTTCCTCAACCGCTGGAGAACCAAGAGAATACATGCCTGCTGTGTATCAGTGCAGCCTTTTTATGTTTGAAAAGTCCAATATAATGGACAGATTTCAGGAAATTAAGCGTAATGTCAAAAATGACAAGTGGCATTTTCAGAAACAACGCCATCTAGCCAACAAGCAGGCAGGAGATTATTCTTCTATGGATTTTTCTCAGGCAATAGAGAATCAATAAACATATGCTTAGTGATGTTATGCTAGCATCCTGATGCTTTTCCAGCACCAAAGTACAGGTGTATCATAACTGTTTATTCTTCCAGAAGTTTTTCACATGTGCAAGAATTTGTCTTTGCAACACTTGCCTTCACAACAGATGAAAACCTCCATATGTTTAGCAAAGCCAGACACTTGGCAGTGGACATGGCCTACAGCCATTTCTAGCTAGTGGTCACTTGGCCCGTGGCTCTGAAACCCAACCTGCCATGCACATTGGGCATGGACGCTAAAAGGAACTCATGGTGGCAACAGTAAAGACAGACACAAGTGATCACAGTTCAAGGTTGTTAATTAAACTGTATAGGTAGGTTGGAAAAACGCCTCAATGTGAGCAAGTTACGACCATCAAATATTAATAAGGCAGTCCTAGTGGCGTCTTGTCAAATAAAAGGGCCTATACCAAGAAAAACCTATTGCCAATCCTTACGATAAATACAAAAAAAGAGTGTGGGATAAGGTTCATAAGAAGAAAGAAAGAAGTGTTCACAAATGATAAGTAAGGATGTGGTAGCTGGGGTCTCCATTCCCCACGTTTTGAGCACAGGACAAGACGGGACCCCAGAGCACAGCACACGCCTGAGCTTTCCCAGCACGAGCCTACAGTTCCGCTCTCAAGTATCAGGACCTTCGATGATTAAGTCTCTTTTCTACAAAATGTGTCTTGCCTGTACAGACCTGGTGTGTTCAAATTAACAAACAAAAGTTCCTTTCTGTATGCACGTTGGATGATGCTTTTTCATCCCTGGATCCCCATCTTCCGGGCTCAGATCCACAAAAAGTTCTTAGTGATTTCAGGACCTTCGGTAGTTAATTTCTTGGATTCTCAGGGCCTGATCGGTTCAAAATCAAAAACAAACGTTCTTTTTTCGGATTGCACTTGGAGAATGATTCTTCACTCCTGGGTCCCCCTCTTCCGGGCTCCGACCCCTCTCTAATATCAGCCTCCCTCCGTCGGGTTCACTCTAGCTTATATTCAAAAGATTTTATCCGTTTCATTCATGGGTCGGTGGATGATGGCTTTTCACACCTGGATCCCCCTCTTCTGGATTCAGACCCTTCTCGACTGTTGGCTTCCCTCTGTCGGGTTCATTATGGCCTTTTTCTTGTACAATTTCACCTGTTGCTTTCACAAGTCTTAATGTCTTTTTAAACAATCCACAGTGGACATCCCTCTGCTGTGTTCACTCTTTGTCAACACAATCTTCATTGGGGCATCATGCTTCGTCCAATTCGGCAGGCATCCATCCGTCAGGGTCACACTTGTCAGCCTCGCAGTTTCTTCTACTTCGTTCTGCTTTATCACTACGCGGGATATGTTTCCCTTGGTCTTTCAATGGTTTGCCAGTCAACGACTTTCGACAGTACAGGGGATTTTGCAAGACCACTTTTACCGTTTCCTGCTGGCTCTCCTAAGGCCTTCTGGTATGGGTAGTTCAACAAAAAGGGGAATAAACCATAGTCTCTCAAATAAGCACCCACGTGGTGCCAGACCCCTCTGCAGCTGGTCTTACCGTAACACGTTGTTCTTTGAACTTTCCTTATTATATCATTTGCCACTTTCGTTCAACACAGTTTGGTTTCTTATCGGTTTCTCCCTTCGATTCTCCTATTGTGATGAACCACTTGGTTATTCTCGCATCTGTAGTCAAGGACGGTACCACGGTAGCACGCATCTCTCCATGCCCTTCTTATCTGTGTAGCAGGGCTTCTTGTCTATTATTGCTACCTGCTGCAACACACGCTGGCTATTGTTCAAGGTCTTAGATTTTCTTCCCCAGAGGCTTTGCAGGTCTGGGTCAGAAAGGGCAAGATAGCTTCAGTTCTCGCCGCTTCTCTCCTCCTCTTGAACTGCCTTTGTGCCATCGGGTGTGGGTGATTCTGGTCAATTGCCTCACTGTGCCTGACCCTTGTGTTGGGACATGTCAGGTAAACGGCTCTGGTGTTAGTCTGCTGTCTTTTGTAGTGTGCAAAAGTGTTTGTGTCAGGAAAGGGCACAGGGTTGAGTTACGTGGTAGGATGGGGAAAAGGTATTATAAGAAGGGGCTACCGTGTCTCACCCGTTGGTGTCCCACTTCCACTCCCCGAAGACCCCCATCCACGTGATCCTCCCGCACTGGTCCACCCCCAGGAACTGGATCCAACAGCGATGGCCTGGCCACCTCGATTACAGATCCCCAGGGACTAGTCAGGGGGACACCTTCAGGTTTCTCACAATACTAACCAAGCAACAGCCACTGTAAACCTATGTCTGTACCAGCAGGGCATAGGTCATGCATAGTTTCAATATACCTGGGGCATGACTTACTTACTGCAGGGCTTGTCTAACAACGTTCCTGGGGAATGACCTGGTCACATTAAATCCAACCTCTGTGCTTAAGGCCTGGCCTATGGCTATGACCAGCTGCCACCAGCCAACTTCGGCTGTTAACTGGGCACAATTAAAGTACCTGTTAGGTCAGTGTGCCTAAAGCATGATGTTCTACCCTGCTCCAGGAACAGTGGGCCTACTTTTAGTACATGCTGAGGCCATGTCTGTGGCACAGTGAACCTATCCTGCACAACATGACCTTCACAGTGAACATTCCTTCTGCAGAAAATGCCCATGGTCTTTGGCTATTCTCAGCAGTCACTAGGATGATGCATGGACACGGTCACAGTACGCTACCTTTGATGCCTGCTGTCACTATACTTTACATAGCTGGAGGTCAAGCTCTATCACAGTAGTCCTACCTTCCGTGACTGCTGGGCATGGCTTGTGGCCATTGCACATAGTCACTGTTACTGGAAAATAAACTTCTGCAATGTTCCCAACAGTGGCTCTTAACGGTAATGCTGACTGGACATGGTCTCTGGCACAGTGACCCTACCTGGATTGCTGGCCCGGCATTGCCTGAGGGGCATGTCCTGAGAACAATGAACGTATCGTCTATAATCAATATTGGAGAGCCAACAGGCCATTCCAGGACCCAAGACTGGGAGCAAACAGAATTGTTTCTTCCCTAACAGGAACCCCACCTAGGAACACAGAGCCCCCTTACCTGAATCATAGCCTTGATAAAGACCTTAGAGGTCAAAACACGTGTCGGCTGACCACTACTGAGACTAAATGTCTTCACCAAAATAAATGTACAGCGTACCTACCCAATACCATGTGGATACTCATCCTTTTCAATATACCAGTGTGAGGTAGCCAGGATATTCTCTCTCTTGTGTTATCCCTGTTTTCACACTGGGATCTGTGTAATGTAGTCAGTGACCAGTTTCATTCCCTTTGTAGGCTTTCCATTTACTGGGACCAATTGGTGGAGTTTCTGAACAAGTCCCACTCTACTTAATATTTATACAATCACTGGGACGAGTGCACTGCTCCCCTGTGTAATTCCTACTCTTGTTAACGTCTTCCCATTTACTGGGACGAGTAGGCTGAGTCGCTTTGTGATTCGCACTCTTCCCAATGTTCCTAATGTATTCACAATCACTGAGACTAGAGGGCTGACTCGATACCTTATATCCGCTCCTGTTATTATTAATAGGGGTATTATTTTGCCACAGTGCCTTGTCCCCAGGTCTCCCGCTGTCCCCGTTACCTGTAGTGTAATAGTGCTGAGTCACTGGGACAGTAGTCACCTTAGGTGCTCCTTCGTAGTTCGTCACGGTGGCCATTTCCCTTGCTTTGTCTCCTTGCTCCGACACACTTCTGTGTCTTTCACCCACTGTGGTCTCAGCATGGAAAGGTGTTGCCGATTCTTTTCTTTCCCAGCCACCGCCAGGTAAGTATTCTCTGTGGGTGTCCACTAGTGGCTCAGGAACTTCCCAGCCACAGCTTCTCGGCCTGTGCTTGTTCCTGCAATGTCCCTCTGTGGACCATTACTTGTTTGGCAAGTGTCCTCGGACCTGGCCCTTGCACAATGTAGCTCGGGCACTGCTAGATTCCAGCTGCTCACTCGCGTTGAGAACAGCGTTCTCTCCCAGTTACCAGCTTTCCTCAAGCAGGTTCGAAACTCATGGGTCCCACTCCCTTGGTCTCTGGCTCCTCCCCTTTTATGATGCTGTTCTGGGGCTTCACCAGTAACAGTCCTTTTTTTGTGTCGGACTTAAGCTCATCATGACTCCCTTGGGTTTCTTCATCCCAGTGTCAGGCAATTCAGTGTTCTTCCTTACTATAAGGTTTTTACTTGTCTCGGTATCAGATGAATATTTATTTTCTGCAGAGGAGTTGCAATAACAGATGTAGGAAATTTTCGGGTGATTGATATAGCCTTGGGTTGTTTCTCGGTGTTATGGAGATGGAGTTCCTCATCGGAACGGTAGTCCTTGTCCCCAGGCGGGGAGTGTCTCCCTGTGAGGTCCCGCTTCCTGCCACCCACAGAGGGAATGTTGCAAATCAGGCTCACCTCCCTGGCCTCACAAGGAAAGGCTCCTTCCTGGGGAGAAGTGACTAAATCTCTCGATTTGTCACATCACCAAACATTACTTGTGGCCATGCCCAGACATAGTGACCCAACTTGGAGTAACCACTGGGTATGGCCTTTGATCATGCCTCAACCACCGATAATTTACTATCTTTGTCTGCTAGCCATGGCTGTGCCCAATGGTCATTGTACCCAGAGTATGGCCTTTAAAAATTGCAGTGGTTGCTTGGTAATGCCTCTGATCATGCCCTGGTCACAGTGCAAATACCTTTTGCTACTGCTGGCCATGAACTTTGGTCATTCATGGCTTTGAGCCATGGCTCCGGTGAACTGAACTACAGTGCATATCTTATGAACATGCCCTGTAGAAACCGCATGGGACATGGCCCCCTATCCTTGGTACATGGAAACTACCATCTGTGCCACCGAACATGGCCTGTGGCTTTTCCTGATGACCACATCACCCAGGACTTGACTGTTGACCCATGCACCAGACACAGTGACCCTACCTGCATAGCCCAGTGGCCAGAGCATTTGGCAATGCCAAGCTGTAAGTGACAACGGCATGTCCTTTGTCCATGTCCCATGTACAGTAACACTATGTGCTGTAACATGCTGGGAATCTACCCTCTGTTCCCATTGTACATGAACTGCGACCTGTCCCCTAACTGCAGAGCCTACTGTGCATTCCCTACTCACAGTGAACTTTCCATCTCCGCCCACAGAGAAAAACCTGTGGCCATGCCCCAGGCACTGCAAAACTACTTAACGTGCCCATTGGGCAAGGCCAGTAGCCATGCTCTGTGGTCATTCTGCCATTGACACTTACAATTGTGCATTGGCCGCTTTTCTGGTTTTGTAGACAAACCTAGGTCCACAGATCCAGTTCTCTGGCACTTCCTCTCCAGGGAAGTATGTCCCAAAAGGGGTGGAATGAACATTCTGATGTTAGGAACTGCAGTACATAATATTTTGAAAGTGGCACATAGCAGCTCCCTGGGCCATATCCTGATCCAAAGTGGCAAATGACATGCCACTGAGGGGAGGTATTTGCCCCTTTCAAGATCAAAATTGGTTCTTCCCTAACAGAAACCCGACCCAGGAACACAGAGCCCCCTTACCTGAATCATAGCCTTGATAAAGACCCTAGAGGTCGAAACGCGTGTCAGCTGACCACTACTAAGACTAAATGTCTTCACCTAAATAAATGTACACTGTACCTATCCAATACCATGTGGATATTCATCCCTTTCAATATACCAGGGCGAGGTAGCCAGAATCTTCTCTTTTACTGTAACAAGGAGGTGTGGGCGTCACCTCCAAAAACCTGTGACCTTGTGGAATACAATCACCAGAGCACCAGAAATTAGAGCGCAGCGTGGGAGTGTTCACAGCCTTGGGCCCACAAATCTTCCATTCCACAAGAGAGAACAAATAATAATCAAGGAGCTACGAAATTAGAGGAACAAGTGTCAGAAAAAGAACAGTTTCAAACAATAAGTGAGAATAACAGAGTAAAAGAATATTCAGAGGCCCAAGCACCCAGAGAAAGGAACTTGAGAGTTCAAACAGAACCAACGACAGAGAGACTTGGAAAATCCCTTGAAAGAATTGAACAAATTAGTACAGGAATAGCAAGAAACTATCTCTATAATGAGAAGTACTTGCTGGCAAAGCAACCCGCATGAGAAGGGAGTCATTCTCATGTTCTTGAGTTATTTAGTATAAGTGGTAGGGTCAGTAAGGATTAGTTTTCAGACTGAGGGCAGACTTTCTTTGGACTTTCAACCAGACGAGCACCCTAGTTTAGTTGTGTTAGGCAGGTAAGTCCTTAGTATATGGAAAGTTAAGCATTTTCTCCACTGTATCAATAAAAGTCATTTAAAATGAAAATATTTGTCTGCCTCCTTCTTCTGAATCACCACAGTGACCAAAGAATTTAGGTAGCCAGACTTATCTGGGCTGTCCTGAGAATAGAGCCTGCCTAGCAAAGCCATAGGCCATGCCTTGCAGGCACTGAAGGCAGGGTCACAGTTTGAGTGAGGATTAACCTTTGCAATCTACTAAAACTCTTTACCTTGAAGGGATGATACATTTTAAAAGCTAAACATTTCTAAAGTTCTCCTGTTATGGCTAGCAACTATAATGAATCTTGCAATATCACCACTCCCACCTCAGGGAAGGTTTCTTCATATGGCCAGGGAAAGGGAGCAGCTACTTTTATTTTTTTCATTAAACTTTTATTGATTTTCAAAACAAACCAAAAAAAAAAACCCAAAAAAAACCCTTACAATTACCCATCTACAATCACGTGTCCTGATCGTGGTCATATTCGTAACAATCATGTACATAATCATAATAATAAATTGCATAGTCTGCCACATATCACCTCTCACCCGTTCCTCCGTGGTGCCTGAAAGAACCTAAGTTCCCACCCTCCTCGCATTTTCCCCATATCTTATTGGCCTTCGCAGGGCAACCTCGTGCTGTATATAGTCTGTGTTCCGTAGCTGCACATACGTCCATATTGGCGGCCCAGTGAGCCAGGGCCGGGCGCCCCACTTTTGGGCTATGTTGCGTTTTATCAATCCTGCTGCTGTGGATAAGAATAGTCTTTCCCATTTATCAACAATGTTTTCATCAGGGATTCCCAATAGCAATGTCTTCGGGTCCAGTGATATAGCACGGTCAAGGACCTGAGTTAGTTTACCACAGTATTTGCTCCAAAAGGTTTGGATTCAAGGGCATTCCCACAGGGTGTGTATGAAGGTACCCTCCCCCTCCTGGCATCGTAGGCAATTTGGGTCTGGGGCACGTTTCCAACCATACAGTGCAATCCTGAAATAATACATTTGTTGAAGTATCTTGAGTTGAATCAAGCGAAGTCTGGAGGAGATTGCAATCTCACGCGGGTGCATTAGCACCTATATCCAGTCCTCTGGTTCTATAGTACCTGGGTCTGCCTCCCATTTAGCTTTGAGATTGGTCCGTTGTGGGGTGGCAAAGGCTGTTATGGCATTCTATAGGACCGAGGTGACTCTGGTGGGGATATGTTCTGTGAGGAGATTACGCTCTAGTGGTGTGCACTCAGACACGTTACTGCTTGTTGGCAGGTGTTTCCTCAAGGCATGAGTTCGTTGCATTTCATGATAGCGCTCGGTGTTCGGGAGCCGGAATTTCTGTTGCACGGTCTCAAACGGGGCTATGACACCCTCTGCAAGGATGTCACCTACTTTGTTGATCCCCGCCTCCACCCACCGTGACCATTACGTGAGCTTTCCTGTTTCGGCAAGATTACTATTGTGCCATAGGGGTTGCATTGTGGTCACCTTGTTTCCCCACCCAATGAATATATGTGCTTGTCTCCAAACCACAGTGATATGTGCTGCCATTGTTTGTGGGAGAGGCTTGGTGATGGTCTGGTAGATCATATTAAGTGGCTCAGTGGGCATTACTTAGTTCTACCCGGACATGTGGCAACTCCCGCTAGCCATGAAGTAGGTCATTGACCACCACCATTTCGCTTGCCCAGTAATAGGTTTGAAGACGTGGCACGCCTATACCCCCCCTCCAAGACTGATCTTTGCAATGTGGCTAATGCAATGCAGGGCTGCGCTCCTCCCCATATGAGTTTCCTAAGGAGACCCTCAACCCGGTCAAATTCGGGATCGGGGATCCTGAGTGGGGCATTTTGTAAAACATACAGGAAACGTGGCAGTGCCATCATCTTGAAAAGTGCAGCCCTGCCCATCAATGTTAGGGGGAGAAGCCTACAGCGTCTAACATCGTTGCAAGGCGGTCAGTGAGCGGATGTAGGTTATCGGACACATAGTCTGAAAGGTCCGCAGAAGTCCATATCCATAAGTAACGGAAACCTCCACGCTCCACTCGGTAAGGTCAGTTTTGGGGAATTGCATGTTCCCAACCTTTCCTGGGAAGAAAACCGATTTCCCCCAGTTGATTTTCAGCCCACTGAACTCCCCAAAGCGTGTCCGAATCTGAGTTACTATCAGGCAAGCTCGGATTGGGTCACTTAAGTATATTAAAAGGTCATCGGCATAGAGGGACACTATCTTCATCGCCCTCCGGCCATTTGAACCCCGTCCATGTATTGCTCTGCCGAAGCCATAGGGCAAGTGGCTCGATGCCAGTGCAAATAGGAGGGGGGATAGAGGACATCCTTGCCGCGTTCCTCTGCAGAGTGGGAAGGATCCAGAGGGCCAACCATTCACCTTCACCTCCGCATGTGGAGCCTCGTATAGTAGTTGCACTAAGCCCAAAAAGGTCTCACCAAACCCCATGCGTCTCATTGTTTCCCAGAGGCTTTCCCATATCACAGAGTCAAACGCCTTCTAGAAATCGATTGCCAGTAGTGCGAGTGGCGTATAAATAGGGGCTCGCTCCATTAGTAGGTGGAGCCCTCGTATATTCATTCGCGTCGATTTGTGTGGCATGAAGCCACATTGATCAGGGTGGACCAGGGAGGAAATAACCAGTTGCAATCTACTGGCTAGAAGCTTGGCAAGAATCTTAGGCCTGAATGAGGCGCACAGTTCGGTGGGTTTGCCCGGTTTAGGGATAACCACGATGGTGGCTTTACATAGATCTGGCGGGAGGATACCTTGCTCCTTAGCCTGAAGGAACATCTTGTGGAGGGGCGTTGCCATCTTTTCGCTGCCTAGTTTTTTCCAGGTCTCAACCGGGAATCCGTTGGGACCCGGCGTCTTCCCAGATTGCAACTGGGCAATGGCTTTGGCAATTTCGGTCTCGGTAAGGTTGCGGTCTTGTTGTGCCTTCTGCTGCTCAGACAGACATGGGATTGTAATATTATTTAAGGAGGAGGGGTCCATTGGGGACGTCGGGCTACAGTAAAGAGCGGCGTAAAATCTAGCAAAGACCTCTGCCATTTCGTGATCCGGTTGGGCCTGTTCATTTCGCTCATCTACAATCGCTCTAATATGTCGTTGTCCCTCATCCCTTCTCTCCAGCCAGGCCAACATCTTGCTTGCTTTATTCCCGTAATCAGAAATCCGAGCCTTCGACTCGCTGTGTGCATGTTTGGCATTATCTATCATGATATTACAGAGATATTCCCTAGCCTTTAGAAGGGATTGGTGTGTTTCGGGGGCAGTATCAAGGATATATTTAGCTTGCCATTCCTCTACCTCCTTTTCAGCCTCCGCCACTTTCCGTAGCTGTTCTCTTTTATTTGTTAGATGTCCAGGAGATTATCTCCCCCCTAAGCACTGCCTTATAAGCTTCCCAGACTGTCACAGGGCTATTAACTGCTGTAGAGTTTATTTCAAGGTATTTGTTAGTTTTCTCTGCAACATGGTCGATAAATTCAGGAAAGCCCAGATAATAGTTGTTTAAACACCATGACTTGGAGGGACGGGGGGGTATACCTGTTCATACGGATCTACATCACCAAGGGTGAGCGATCTAAGATGCCTCGGGGGGGTAGTTATGCAGTGGTTACTCTGTATGTGTCCTTGGCTGGGAGGAAAACAATAATCCAATCTGGAGAGGGAGGCATGGGCCCCCGAGTGGAATGAGTAGCCCCTGTCCATAGGGTGGAGTTCTCACCACACATCTTGAAAGCCAAGTGCTGACGTGAATGTTACTAGCGTTGTGGGGGTGTTCGGATTGCGGCTACAGATGTGGGTGCGGTCTAAGGTTTTGCTCATTACATCGTTAAAGTCCCCCCTAGGAACCACATGTCAGGTTGATGTTTTGCTACCAGGGCGGTTATTTCATCCAGAAGTTTGTCTCTGAGCCCCGGTGGGGAATACATTGCTGCAATGGCCAAAGTCATTACCCAGAGTGTACCTTGCAACATCACAAAGCAGCCTCTGGGGTCCTGTTCCACTGTGAGCAGTGTGAACGGGACACGCTTGTTTATTAAAACCAGGACCCTCGAGACCCCATAGTGTATCCTGCATGGAATGCAGAGGGATAATTCGTTCTTCGAAAAAGGGTGCAGGTCGATCCCGCTAAATATGTTTCAGTGATGAGGGCCATGTAGGGGGAATTTCTGTTCAGAAACTAGGTAATAAGACGTCTCTTGATTCCAGAGCCCATTCCGTTCATATTCCAGGTGAGTAGCTTGAGAGACCTACGGCTATTATTGGGTGTTAGCCGAGTTTGTGTTGTGCCATGTGTGGTGTTTGGTACTATGGTTGTAAAATCTGTGTGGAGCAAATGTGTGAGTTGTGCGTGATGGGCGATTGTATCGGACATGCCACACGAACATGTGGTAACTCTGAAAAAACATGACGTCAGCACAAACTTAATACCATAAACTGTCCCAACCTCCAAAACAAAGTGCGCTGCCAACCAACACAGTAGCGACTCTGATCGCTTGGGCAGTCGTGTATCCGGTGGGGGAGGGATGGTGCCTTCCCTTGTTGGGCCGCCAGACTGAATTAAAGAATTGTGGATCGAGATTGCGTTGCCTATACAGGCTGTGAAAATATGTTGGTGTCGGTCCGTGTGATAAACATGAGTTTTGTGATATCCGTGTGCATTTAGTCATTAACCGTAAGTGGCGCTGCCTCCTCTTCCAGTTCTTGTTGTGGGTGTATTGGTGGCGGTCTTTACGAGCGAGCCCTAGGTCTGCCATTTTTGTTCTTCCTGTCTTGCCTCCAGTCCTCTTCGGGGTGTTGCTCCGCCCAACTCCCTGCCACTTTGGGGTCCGTGAAGTGCACGGTTGTGGCATTGTGGTAAATCTTGAGTTATGCAGGGAATAGTAGGCCGTATTTAACGTTGAGGATTTGGAGATGTCACTTGAGTTGATCGAAGGATTGGCTTTCCTTTTGTACCTCCATGGTGTAATCTGGGAAAAAAGCAATTTGAGATCCGTAATATGTGATGGATCCTTTGGTTCTCGCCATTTGGAGCAGGGTGTCCCGATCTCTGTAATTCAGCAATTTGGCAATCACTGTACGTGGTGGTGCTCCATGTAAGGTACCGTTTTCATCGGGACACCTGTGGGAACACGTGACAGTAGGCTATGTGTTGTTGGGGGCGTGTTTCGATGGGTGCGTCGAGCGAAATGTGCGGAAAAAGCGTTTTTTTCCCGACATTTCGGACTTTGCGGGGCTGTCTGGGTAATACAATCTGGGGCGATGTGCGCAAATCATACCTCTGCGGATTACCACAGGTGTCCTCTTTTCGGAAATGCATGGGGTTCCCCGTTTTCCTCGGTGGCCTGGACACCCAAGGCCCATATCTGTACGTTGTGCCGGTCGGCAGAATGTCTGAGATTTCGCTCTGAAAACAGACTTGGGGTTACTTGTGTTTTAGGCTTTCCCCTTGGCGGCCAGGTAGGTACCGTTTTCATCGGGACACCACCTGTGGGAACGCGGGACGGTAGGCCATGTGTTATGTTTGTGTGGTTTTCATAACGTTTTGACCCATTTGCTGGTGCCCTTTGTCTCACAACCCTTTCTTTTCCCAAATGTGACCTACATTTAGTCGCTGCTTTAGCCACCATACACTTTTGTAACCTGCACAAGTCACCTACCCTTGAAAAGGTCTGCCTGTGCTCTTTCAAAAAATGTATGGCTGCCCTTCCTCACCACATTGGTTTACCCAATTTACACATGCTAAGTGCGTCTGGTCAGGCCGTGAGCGTAAAACTCCTGTGTACCATGGCTCAGTGTTTGGCTTGTGGTATTGCTTGTTTTGTAAAAACACTACAAACATTGTATGCTCTCCTAACTGCAAGAGTCGGGGGAATGTAGCGGAGCATTGCTTTTCTCAAAATTCATAGAAGCCATTGCCGTACCAAGCCAACCATGTCCAACACATACATTTTTTTTTTGTCAGTCATTTTCCCGCTTTTCCCCCATTCGATGGCAGTTTCCCCTACCTAGTTGTTGCCTGACCTATGGAAATCACCCCTTCCTAAACTTGGAATTTTGTCTACTTTTCAGAAATATATGCCCTTCTGTCCTCCAATTTGGCTTTCCTGCCCTTTTCTTCCATTCCGTCCATGCATGTCCAATTGGCAAAAATGGCAAAAATCGCCTACCTCTCACAAAACGTTTGATAACCACATCAAAATAATTTTTTTCCATTTCCACTCAACCTGTTCCTGAAAGCCACGAAATTGGAGAACTCAGCACAGCAAACCATTTGTTCCTAGCTCCTACAAGGAAAAAACCACAGGCTTCTTTGTACATCATTTTATTGGCATTTTTTGAAAAAACCCAACATTTTCGCACTTTTTCCTTATTTTCTCTCACCCCCCTACAGCAACCTGGGATTCCTGGGTGGCGGTACGACCGCCTACATGTGGGAAAAAAAGGAGCCAAATTTGGCCGAGATATCTCATGTAACAAAAAAGTTACAAGCCATTGAATGGCCACATACCAAAATCACCAAAAAAGGCCCTGGCACTGGGGAGAAATACCCATGGCACTTAAAGGGTTAAGGGAGATATTATCTTCATCACCAAGCATATCTCCTGACTTTGCTTGGTCCGTCAGGGGGATCGAGGTGATTGTTGTGTATTGTTCTATCCTGCTCTGCGCAGTGACTTTCTTGGGGTCTTGTCCTTGCCCATGTGGTGATGGTCACTTCTTTTAGGCATATCTGGCCCTCTTCTTGATCAGGGTGGATGTCCGTGTGCTTCGGCCGAGGACCAGTCGGGTTCCCAGAGGGTTGGGTTTGTGTTCAGTCAGATGGGTGTTCTATGGTGTCCTGTCCGGAGATGCAGTGTCGTCGCAACAGGGTTCAGACAGTCGGCGGTGTCACCTTTAACTTTTCCCGGTATTTCTGCCACCTGTGGCACATCAGGAGCAATCTACTAGGTGGTAAATCTGGGACCCCAGCAGCAGCGGGTCCACTGCATAGTTAGCGCATTCACGATCTTCGTCACTTTCTAGTGGCAATGTCTTTATCTGACTTGGAGTCTCGTATGCTCTGGGAGCTACCTCACTTCTTGTCACTCGAAGAGGCTTTGCCGTGCCACCCGTACCGTACTTATCACCTTTATAATCACGCAGCAGTTTGGCCCAGTAAGAGGGGTTCGCACCGCCATTGATTGGTATTTTGCAGAGGAGGCAGCACAGTCTGGTATATGGGCACAAGCGCAGCAGTAAAGGGCGTCCTGGGGGGCCAGAGCTATGGTAAGCCTCATTTGGGATCCGGTATTCACATGTACCTGTTCTATCCCCTTCCTCCCTTGCCTTAACTCAGGAGCGGGGCGGTGCAGTGTCCACGAGTCAACTGATCAATGAGTACTGCTGGTGTGAGGTTTATGAGGTGTGGCGTGGGCTCAGTCCAGCTACATACCGCGGGTCAATGCGGCACCGCAGACCGAGCTTGGCCTTTACAGGGGAGTGTCTCTGCTACCTTCTATCTCCCTATGGGTCCTGTTCACTGGTGTGCCCCCTCCAGTATCTCCCTCCCAAGAAGGTGTCATGGGCCTCAGTGCTGTGGCATTGCAGCGTTCTTTTGGTTGTACTTTTTGCCTACCTTGGCGCACTATTTCGGGTAGGTCCCCAGGTTGCTCACTCGGGGGCTCCGCTGGCCAACGTGTGCAGGTACCCCAGGGCTCCAAGGATCAGCCAGCGGACAGCCCAAGCTGGTGGGCCAGGCATCCCTCCAACCATTCAGTGCACCCCACTAAACGAGCGCTGCATTTTGGGTGTCAGTCCTGCCAGCCGCCCACTCGGCAGGGAGTCCCAAGATGTTATGTATGATAGTGTAGGCGACAGTAGAACCCTTGGCCACCGCAAGTTACAGCTCCCTAAACCCAGAGCCTCTGCAAGAAGGGACCTCTTGAGTTCAGCACTGTTCGTATGATTACAGACACTCTCGGGTCCCTTTCGTCATACCGAGGGCTGCTCGGCGATGCAGATGCACACTGTAACTGCAGATCCCGTAGTGCTGCCAGAGAGACAGCCCTGCCACCTCGGCTGTTCACAGGCAGTCTAGCGATCCGTCCCTAGCTGCGTCTCGCTGCCTTCTTGGGCTCTTGTTGTTCGACAGCCATTTTGGGTAGGCAATTTCATCTACGGGCGATTCATTCTGCAGCGGATATCTCTGTGAGCCTGCAACGGTTTCACTGGTCTTCCTTTCCAAGTGGACATCTGTCAAGGGTGGTTTATGATCCAGGTCACAGGATAATTTCAGAATCAAGCTAGCGGCCTCGGGAGCTCAGAGGAATCACGTCCTCATTGCTTGCTCGTTGGCCATTCCCCGGCAGCCGCTACTTGATCCTGACTCTGTAGGTGGCTGAGGGAAGACCATGTGGGGGAAGACAAACCTCATGGGAGTAAAGTGGAATTGCTAGGTGGAATGCAGTATCCCCACCAATCAAGAGTCCCTAGGCCCCCCCCTTCCTACAACCTTAAAAACAATCCCTTCCCCAATAGGCTCATCAGTTGTACTCCCCATACAATTCCCCTAAAAAGTACTGGGATGAGAAAGAATAGGAGTTAGCTAAGTGAAGATCCCTTTCCCAGTACTGTGACGAAGAAGATCCCCAAAGACTCACAAGGGAGTTATAAGATCAGACCTTTGACAAGGGATAAGACTGAAGGCATGATAATTACCTGTAAGAACCATATACAGCAGTCTAGACTTTCATCAAATCCTACTGGCCAGAGCCAGTATAAAAGCAAAGACAGACTCAGGAAGTATGAGCGAAGCCCTCGCTGGAGGAGCAAGGAACTTGAATCCTGTGTTGCAAGAGAAGGGGCTGTGGACCGCTGTTCTATTCAAAGAGAGGGAGAACTCTTGAACCCCAACAGCTTGTGGGGATCTGAGGGAGGCTGGAGGAACCCAAAAAACCACTGTGCCTTCCATAAAGGAGGGTGGAGGGGATCCCTGGGCCCCAGCAGTGTGCAAGGACCTAAGGGAAGCTGGAGGCTCCTTCACTGAGGAAACCAGAAAAAGGGTCGTTCCCTGAGGAGGAACAGAGGGAGCACTGCAGGAAGATTGCCGAGCTGCGAGAGGCTCACTGCTCCTGCCAGAAGCAGCAGCTTTTATTGTGGAGTCAGTAAGAGGTTGGAGACGCTGTCGTAAGAAGCCTAAGAGATGGAGGTCTGCCGCAGAGATGCCGAAAACAGGGAGAGCAGAGAAAGCCGAAGGTGCCGCTGAGACCAGGAAGCAAGCGAGGCATCTGCCAGACCCGACAGCAGACTGTACTCCGAGTCGGAGGACGCAAAGGTACCTGAAACTGCTCCTGAGAACCGGTGAGCCCATCGAGAGGGATTGGGATGCTGAGGCGGTTAAAAGGGTATGCCCAGTACCGAAAGAAGCAGTATATGAAGGTGTGGGAGACCAGAGCAGAGAAATAGGGCTGAGACTCGATTCCATAGTGAAATGGACACTGAGTCGGAAAACAGTAGGCGTGAGAAAATAAAGAAGAGATGGGACAATCTGTGAAGTCTTGGTGAGGAAGTGGACCAGGCACTGAGAATTACGAGTCAGGACTTGCACCGTAAGTGTACAAAGCGGATGCCCAGGCATGAGAGTACACCAGGCAATATTATTGCAAGTCTGGGACATACACCCAATCGGAAGAGAACTATGAGAATTGGGAAGAGGAAAGTAACCTCTTGGGAATGTGATGTCTCCAGAGAAAGGGAGCAATACCCTCTGTGAGAAACCTGAAGGTGTCTCCCTAGCTAGTCCCCGGCGATCTGTCATCCAGGTGGCCAGGACACGGCCATCGCTATTGGATCCAGTTCCTTGGGGTGGACCATTGAGGGAGGATCACCTGTATGGGGGGTTCTTGGGGGGTGGGACACCAATGGGTGAGACGTGGCATCCCCCTTCTTTAAACACCTTCTCCCCATCCTACCACATAGGACATTCAAAACCACTGTTATGCATCGACGGCGGACTTGGTCGGTTTGGCACCGTTGGCGTCACATCTCGTCAACATATCGCTTTAAACCCAAGTTGACGTATAGTTCTTCCAAAATGGCGCATCGAACTGAGAGTAACAGTCTAGTCCTGCAGAATGGCGGACAAGAGGCTCCTCCCTCTTTCCTGGAGACGGTACATCTGAAGCAGAAGCCAGGAGGAGGGTGCGTTGCTACTGCTTACTGTAGCTACGTTACGTGAGTAATCGAATAGTTCCGAACTTTCCTCCTGCTTCCCTACCTTTCCGCAACTCCTCTGCTTCTTACCTTTCAACTCCTTTATATTTCCAGGTATTCTTTTCCTCCGCGCCCACCGAGCGCAGAGAGTACTCCCACGGCCCCTAGCTTATCGCAGGAACCCTTTCAAGCAGCGTTCCCCGTTGTTAAGGAAGATTCTTTCCAAGTAGGTCGCGTACCTCGTCAGATACTTGACTCCCATCAGGCTACTTTTTGCTGTTAGTAATTCTCGACCCTTTCAGGTTGTGTTCCTTTCTGCTAACGAGGATTTGTGGTATCAGACTACATTTCCCATAACCCCTTCTCCACAAGTCACGAACCTTGTCCTCGTCATCTTAGGTAAACTAAACTCCTCAATAGGTTTTTCCTTACTCTTTTACCCAAAGGAATTAAGCGTGTTTCAAACAGCAGGACTTCCCATCCGTCTATTCTCCCGTTCTAACAGAAATACAGTCCGGAAAGGTATCCTCATTTCCTATATCCTTTGACATACCTTTCCGTCAACAACATCTTAGTAATTCTCTCCTTATATTATAGTTATCTCCACGTGAATTAGAATACACCTGCTAGACATTGGGGATCAAACTACGCTCTCTAGCCACGCACCCCAATTTCTATTGACCAGCGCTCTCAAGCAGCCCAGGGTTTTTTCCCTTTCGAGGGTTTCCCTGCTGTGGTCTCCAAGAGCTTTAATTACAAGCGCGAGGAGAGTGCGGCAGGTGAACTTTCATCACTTCCTGCAGCTCCCAAGACAAGGTAGGCTGTACTTTGATTGTGTTGCCCATCGGCCAACATCAAGAGTGAGAAATAGATCATTTGATTGGTATCCTATAAATTATTAACAACCACTGCCCGCACCTTTTCCAACATGAACACTTCAACACAACACAAAAGACAAAGGACTAACACCAGAGCCGTTTACCTTGCATGTCCCAATACAAGGGTCAGGCAAAGTCAGGCAATTGACCAGAATCTCACACACCTGACGGCCCTTTCCCTTCCCCACAGGGATAAAAGGTGGAGCACCAGAGAACAGTAGGAGCAAGGCAGACCGCACAACGAAACAGCTATCGAGGCATGGCAGCTCAAGAGGAGGAGAAAGACGGAGCGAAATGAGAGGGTGACAAGGAGAGAACCAACCTTGCCCTTTCTGAGCCAGGTCCGTGAGACCTCCGTAAAGGAATCATAACACTACCAACAATAGCTCAAGTGTGTTGCAGAAAATGTCAATGGTACACAGAGCGTGCCTATGCCGATAAGCAGGACTGAGGGAGACTCCTGCTACCGTGGTACCAGCCTTGACACCAGATACGAAGAAGGCCAAGCGGTTCATCACAGTAGGTGAGTAGAGGGGAGAACCGATAAGAGACCGAACTGTATTGAATGAAAGTCGCAAAGTGGCACGTTGAGAAAAGTTCAAAGAACTGTGAACTGTTACATTTGAAGGGAAGACCAGCTGCAGAGGGAAGCAGCACCACGGGGGTGCTCACTCAAGAGAATCTGGTTTAATCCTGTGTTGATTAAGACTACTGTTACCAGAAGGTCAAAGTGGTTATACAGGGGTCTAGCAAATTCCATATACAGTCGAAAGTCTTTGCCCGACAAACCATTGAGAAACGCAAGGGAAGTGAATCCCATAGCAAGAAAAAGGAAAAGGAATTGTAAAGTGGCAAGAGTGAACCCGGCAGAGGAATGCCAATAAAGAGGGGCAAAGTCTAAAGTCCCAAGAAAAAGTGTGTTGACAAAAGCGAACCCAGCAGAGGGATGTCCAAGGAGAACTGTTTAAAAAGACATTAAGGTTTGTGAATATTAAGAAAGCCATAGTGCACCCGGTGGAGGGAGGCTGAGATTTGAGAGGGGTCCGCGCCCAGAAGAGGAGGACCCAGGGGTGAGAAATCATCACCCTAAGTACTACAAAGAAACACACTTTTATTCTGTTAATTGGAAAGCATCAGGTCTTTAAACGCAAGATACTTTTATTGAAAAGAGACTTAACCATTGAAGAACCTGATAGCTGGTACCAAACTGTCGGCTTGTGCTGGGAGAGCTCGAGTGTATACAGGGCTCAGGAGCCCCGCCTTAAACGTGGGGTTGGGAGACCCCTGGCAATCACATCCTGACTTATTATTTGTAAACACTTCTTTCTTTATTGAAACCCTTATCCCACACTCTTTCTATATTTCGTTGTATTGGAAATAGGTTTTTCTTAGTATAGGCCCTTTACTTTGACAAGACGCCACAAGGACGGCCTTATTTTTCATTTGATGGTCCAAGCTTGGTCCCATCTTACATTTTTCAACCTGCATAGTGTTTACATAAACACCCTTTAATTGAGATCACTTGTGTCTGTCTTTACTGTTGCCACCATGAGTACCTTACACCTATGGATGGAAATTGTGTTTGAACTGTGAAAGCAAGGAGCAACAGAGTGCCCCTTGATAATGTGAGAGATCCAGGCAAAGGTAACCATACCCCCCTAGACTGGAGAACTGAAAGTCTTTGAGAGAAAGAACAATCTTTGTGCTGAAATACTCAGGGGAAGGGAGGATCCCTCCTGAGGATTGTCGAACTTTGATTACTTGTTTCTTTTTACACCTTTTCACTTTGGAACTTGGCATTGAAACTGTGGAGAAACCCATGATTGCTCACTTGAGAGACTATACCTCCTTTTCACGCTGTATTCCTAGATTTAGAATGTAAGGTTCAGGTTAGGATTTCAGACACAGTACAGCATTCTGACAATTGAAATCCTTTGTTTCGTTGAGGCTGGGAAACCCCTCATAGGACAGGGCAAGATAGCTCTTTTTCAAACCCATTAGGTCTTAATAAGAAAGAAAAATCTATTGCAATCAATACAACACCCTTGTGTTCGAGTCTTACTCCTGATTCCTCACACAACACAACCATAACTTGGCTCTGCCAGGCACAGTTTCTTTTTTTTAATACGTTTTTTATTAAGGATTTATTATGAATGAGAACACAATGTTAAAATCAGCAGCTAACACAGTTATAAATATAATCTTAACAAATAATCTTGAATAAATACAAAGGCTGTGTTAACAATTTGGAAGAGTCAAAGTGGTGTTTCAAGGTTATAAATAAAAAAATAAATATTAAATTGGTACTACAGTACAAATACATTGCAAAAGAATGTGTGTTAATAGAAATTATTGACAAGAGATATATGGCCATGGAAACCAAAGGTATTCAAAGGAAATACAACATAAAGGACCATGAGACATACAGAAGGGGAGGCAATACATGTGGTAATCTGATATATTAGAGAAGTTACAATGAAGAGGTATAAAGATATTCACTAACAGGATTACATTTTTGATTATAATTATGTACCTCTCTAATAGTAACGACACAACCCTTTTTAAATACTGGCACAATTTCTGATGTTGCACCAAGCCTGGCACAATTTCTGATGTTGCACCAAGCCTTCCATGGGAGGGTAGCAAGAAAAGAAAAGCATCCCAGACTGCATAAACAGGAAGTAATTTGATCACCCAGAAACTCCTGAAATCATGCCTGTTCACTAGGAAATCAAGAAGGCAAACAATGACAATACTGATTATTTGGGGATGCCAAGATTAACTTACAGCCGGGCATCCGCAAAATCAAAGGACAACTAGACAAGTGTCAACAGACATCACCAATGTTCAAGGAGAACATAGTTTAACGTAGATGCCGCAGCAAAAGGACAAAATATAGTATGTCACAGATGACCCAAGAATGGCTCCCCACAAAGGATTTCTTGTTTCTCTCTTAGCTAATGAAGGTTAACCCTTACTGTCTAATCTGTACCTTTTGCTGGAAATGAGAGCCTAAAGGTAAGACATCTTTTCTAACTAGACTCTCACCAGGGACTGATAAAACTGTACCTACACTATCCAGTGATTAGTGTTCTACAAGTGTAGGGAATGTACCTAACAAATGCTCAATAAATGTGCCTCGCAGATACCATGCTTGATTCGCCGTTGAATCTATCAAGCCCATGCACTCCTCTACCTTTCTCCTCGCACCTCCTACTCTCCTTCAGCAACTGCTCCCAACTGGCTTCTCTCCTTCCTCTACTTTACTGTCCCTTCAACGTCGCTCACTCCTTCCAGATCTCGCCTCCAACTTTTGATTCTGCTCCTCCTTCCTTCCTGCTACCACTCCCTCCACCAAAATACTACCCCCTCCTCCACACTACCACTCCTTCACTCCCAGTACTTTGATACCAACACTCTACGTTCACTCTGTACCATACACTTTACAATCACTACCAACACTATTTCTCTACCCACACTTGCCACACTAACATGCTCACTTACATTGCAGTACCACTTCTACTTATTAGACAATGCCTCACCTTCTCCAGCTCCTTCCTCCCTCCTGCTAGTTCCTTGGTCATCCTCTTTTTCCACCTCCAACCTCACCCAAATAACCAACACTTTCTGTTTGCTTATATTTCCCATCAACTGCTAGTATTAGCCCTATGTTCCTATCCAATATGGCCCTGTCTTCCCCACCCGCAGCGTGTTACAAACTGAAAAGTGGTGATGTAGTGGTCTAAGCCCTGCCCACCTTCTCCGCGCCAGACAACAATGGCAGCCAGCTAGGCAATAGTTTGTGTTCGTCTTCTGGGGACCGATTCTGGGGGCCCATGAGGTAAGTATAATGGGGAAGAACTTCCTTTTTGTCCCTGCTGGTCTAGTGATTGTTCAAGGGCTGGAATGTGCTGGAGACACTCACGTTCTTCCTGCTGATCGAATACAGATGCAGCTTCTTCTGTGGCTCCCTAGCTCCGTGCTGGGGTTCGCCAACAGTGTAGTGCCGTGCAGGTGTCTCTGCTTTACTTTCTCTTTGTGGGTTTCTGGTTTGTCGATCATGGTTGTGGCTGGACATTGTTTGAGCGTCCGACTTCTTTGCATTAATGAAGGGTGCCGGTCAAGGACTCTGACTTGGATGTGTCTATTTGGCTTCAGATTAGGCTGATATGTCTGTACAAGAAAAAGACAAACACTGGCAAGCACTGCTAAGAAACAGGCTGGCATAAGATGGGGGAGGGGGCAGGAATTTGGATCGTCTCACTTTCCCTTGTTTTTTAGGTTAGCACAGGCTATGGGCTTCTCTTTCTTCCTCCAACCTCCAGCTAATATGGATTCCCACCCGTGTTGGACAAGGACAATATAATGGCCTTCACAACTACAAAATGTTAAGACCACACATGTTGCAAATGCCAACATTAGGATTACTAGAAATATTCACTCTATAGGACCAATTTTTCCATCATCACCCGGGAGGCAGGGCTGAGTCAATCAGATGGCAAGTAATGTGGTCATTATCTGCTAGAGTAGGTTATTACATTTTCGGCGGTTAGGCCTTTCGTCAATGAAATAAACATGCATATATATAGTGCATGCTCATTTACCGAGAGGTACAACATTGACCAATACAAAAATGCAATCATCTAAAAGAGGAGCTAAAATACATATTGCTATGCTGTGTTTGTAGCTCTATACCGTTGTGCGACTGGAGTGGCCATTCCAACTTGGCAGCACCAGAGATATGCATGCCACCCTCTCTTGGATGGCATGTGTGCTGGAATGCAACATTTCATCACGTCTGGGTGCCTTGATTTGCCCGGATACCTAAGGGCGTCCTTACCTGTGCTGGGTATATCGCAACACTCTGGATGGTTTCCTGCCCGGCTTGATTCTGCTGTCTCCTTCCTCTCTGCTTTGTTCCAGTTGACCTGCTGTCATCTCCTCTGGGTCCAGTTTCCTCTCCATGCTGCCTGCCTTGCTTTTCTCCTTCCTTTGCTGCTTACCTGCAGCCTACTGCTCTTCTCCTGCTGGTGCCTGCTTAACCTTCCTCACCTGTTCTCCCTCCAATACCTTGCATGGATACTTCATTTCTGTCACTTCAGGACCTTTTGCACTCCAGACCTTTGCACGGTAGTAATTCATCAACCATCAGAGGGTACCATACCTACAAGTAGTGTCCACTGTTCCCCAGATCACCACAGTGATTGGACTCGCAACAGTAAGGTGGCTTCTGGGACGCGCAGCCCTAGCCTTCGCAGCACCACATTTAAACAGAAGATAAATGACAACTTGCAACCCGCCCTGAAAACATATTCCCATCCATAAAATGTTAAAATCATGCTCAACAAACTTTGGCCCACAAATGTCCTTAGTCAAGGGTTCTTAAAAAAAAAGTTTAAAAAAAACACAAGACTAATTAAAAGGATCCTCCTCCAGGGGAGAGTTAGAAGTAAGGAGGAGACATTTGACTTCTTCACTCGCAGCCTCGTATATATGCCTCAAACAAAATATAATCTACAGTCAGTCTTGCTGGTTCACTGTTTCCAAGCCCCATATATGAGCTTGGCGGTCAATTTGGTAATGGCCTGGTCAAAGGCCTGCATTGAGAGTTGCTTCAGCAGATCTCTGAACCTCCCACTGACATTTTGGCCTCCGCTCCAAAGCCAAATTGTTGCCACTCAGACCATGCCTATACTTCTCCCGCCTGCAGTACCTGTTTGCCTGTTAACCGGTGGCTCCCACTCCTAGCATCACTGACAACAAGGAGGGCATCCATCCCTTCCCTCACCACCTCTGATGTCGCTGTCAGTGCCTACCAACTAAAGTTTATTCATATTGCTGGTTTTGGTTTTATAACGTGTTGCAAAAAAAAGTAGCAGGCGCTCCTCTCCAGAAGGAACATGGCATGATAACCTGTTCTGAGATGAGAGTTTCAGCCTTGTTGGGCCTCATCAGTGAGGTGAAGCTGCGCCTCTCTGAGCACAGTGAGCAGGGAGTCCACGTCTGGTTGCCCCCAGGTAACTCAGGGTGACCAACCCCAAGTTCCTTACAAATATTTCAAAAAAAGGTAGCAGGCGCTCCTCTCCAGAAGGAACATGGCATGATAACCTGTTCTGAGATGAGAGTTTGCAGCACACGCTTTTTGCTCACTGTGCCTTTCACAGATGGGAAATAACTATTTGCACATCAGTCTTTGTCCCGCCCACATGGGCAGTCCAGCACTGAAATGCTATGGCAATTCCTCTCTGAACAAGAAGACCAGCAGCAACTCCATACACGTGTTTCAGTCTTGTTGGGCCTCATCAGTGAGGTGAAGCTGTGCCTCTCTGAGCACATGGAAGGAACTTGGGGTTGGTCACCCTAAGTTACCTGGGGGCAACCAGACGTGGACTCCCTGCTCACTGTGCTCAGAGAGGCACAACTTCACCTCACTGATGAGGCCCAACAAGGCTGAAACACGTGTATGGGGTTGCTGATGGTACTCTAGTTCAGAAAGGAATTGCCATAGCATTTCAGTGCTGGACTGCCCATGTAGGCGGGACAAAGATTGATATGCAAATGGATATTTCCCATCTGTGAAAGGTACAGTGAGCAAAAAGCAGATGGCTGCAAACTCTCAAAGTGGTTAATAACCACTGAACAGGTTATCATGCCGTGTTCTTTCGAGAGAGGGGCACTTGCTACCTTTTTTGTATTATAACGTGTTGCATCAATGCGGTTTTCTTCGTTTTTGAAGACCCAGGCAGTCTTTTTTCATGCAAGAAGGGTGCTTATTGCGATAATGGCCGTGCACCCTAGCAGCCCGCTAACAGCACTGCTGCCCTCTGCAATAACCCTTGTTACATGCGGGCTGTTACAGATCAACGTTAAAACATCAAAACTATTACTGTGAATAACTTAACATCAATTTCTTTTTTTCTTTTAACCCATTTCACCGCAAGTGTATGCTGGGGGACACCACTGCAGGCCCACACACTTGCCTCGACCTTAATTAAGACCCAACCACATGTTAAATCACGCTGAAATGCATACAAATAAAATCCCCTGTTATGGGATTCACAGTAATATGATTCAATGTTTTGGTACGATACCGTTGTTAATAGCACGGCCATGGCCATTATCAATTAAATATAAAAATGCCCATCTGACCACATATCAATAACTCACAGTACACATCATGTGGCTTGCAACAAAATCAGAATTACATTGAGTTTTCAAATGTACTGCTGTAGTGCAAGCTCAGGGTTCATTCGTAGTTGGATGGACCTTGTTTAGATTAGGCAAATGTAGCATAAACTATGTTACCTTGCAATAAACTAAGCAGACCACTCAACTAACTGGAACCTATCACTGCTGGTAATAATAATAGTGTTCTATTTAATAAAATGCATGTTTTGAGGCTGGATAACCAGGATTCCGGATAACAGCGGGCTGGTAAACAGAGCAAAAGGCTCGGCACTTAAGTTATTGGGCCTTTGTTCTGTTCTCCGCCAGCCGGAGTACTGACATTCTGTTATTCAGGCATACTTAGTAATCTGCCACAATCTGATGCCCATCAGGACTGGATAACAAAGTGTTTACTTTTTTTGGACTGAATGTTTGTACTAATCTTAACGTTGATGTTTCCAATGTTTTTAGACTGTGTTTAGGAATTAGGGTCTAACCACAATTCCCTGAAGACAAAATATTTTTCAACCTAATTTCCTACTTTTTTCTGTAAGTGGGATGTCTGTGGATGTTTCCATATGTCTGGATGAAAGGTAAGATCCGGAGAGCTCAAACATCCTTGCTCTTTGTGAATGATCAATTTGAAAACATTAAAACAGTTTCCATGGCAATAAAGGGTAACACTAACCGGTCAATGATTCAGTCAAAATTACTTTTTTGGTAATTACTACGGACTAACATAAGAGACCATGCAAACTCAGCTGCCCCCCTCATGTCATTCTTTTGCAGCAAAGCTTAATAAACATTTTTCAGACATTTCCTCAGTTAAGTTATTGCTAATTATTTGAAACATGAACTAAAAAAAACATGGCCATTACACTGTTAGGCAGTCAGAAAATAATAAGTGTTGGCATTAAAAAAAAACCTTCAACACGTTTCACTAAATGACAGACAACTTTATAGGCAAACTTGTAAAAGCCATTGCGTATGAAAATAAAATAAAATGTAAGAAATTAAAAGTCACTAATGGAGAAACAATGCTGCAAATCTGCTTTACAACATCATTCTTTTTTTAAAAAAAATAGTATAATATGTATGTTTTCTTCGACACTTACCACACTCACCTGGTTTGAGATCTAGCACAGCAAGGGATTCTGAATGTAAGAAGTATAAGGTGGGGCTAACAGTAAATAGGACATAATTGTCATGACGTTCATCCAAGATAATGAGTACCAAATCGCCAACCTGGAAGCTGAAAGAAGAAAATGCTTCTTAGAGCACTGACAAGTAAAACAACATTTGCTACGAGCTAAAAGTGAGCACACAAGCATCTTTCACAATCGAAATTTCGACATGCCCTTCTGGAGAAAACAAAATCTTGCAAATTCAAATTTTCTTTGCAACACATTCCACAATTGTTAATTAACTGAACTCCTAAACAAGGGTGTGGCAGGCGGAACTGGGCAAGGACTGAAAACTAGCCAGTATGAAATCTCTTGGCAGCATGTGATAAATGGCGGCCCTTGTCTTAGTAGTTTGACTAAAGGGCCGTTTTAAAATGAATCAGAAAGCTGGAAACAAAGTTATTAAACTATTGTAGTTTCTTCAGCGACTTTCAGTTGGTTTAAGATTAAGCTCCTGTTAACACATAAACCCATATTAGGACTGCCGTAACCATGGTCACAGCCCAGCTGTGTCACACTGCCGGGGGGGGGTGTGAAGGCGGAACGATTATGACCGTTACAGAATAGTGGGCAGAGCAGAGTTGAGGTCTCTGCTGATAGGAAATCCCAGCTAATGGGGGACCTCTGCCTAACTCCACCAGAAGGTGAGAAGTGCATTTTTCATGGATAATCAGAAACTTTAGGACAAGCAAACTCTTCACACTAATATCTGTCGGAAGCCGATTTGATTGAAGGATCCTCTGGTGTGTGACACTGGTCCACACCAAAATGCCAGTGAAATCTACAAATAAGAGCCAGGAAGCAACATCCTAACTTGTTCCCCCATACTCATCTCTCAATAAACTCCTCACTTCGAAAATCTTGCATCTTTACTTTAGCCACACTCTTTCAAAAGACTAACCAGGTCTAGTGCACCTAACAGATTCAGACCCTATACATCTTCTATCAACAAGCACACCACAATGTGGGTGCTGTCCATACGGTAAACCTGCCGGTCTGTGCCAACCACAAAATTATGTTATGTTGTGTCGACTTATAAAGTGCACAATCGCCCAAGGGCATCTTGGTGCTAAGAGGGAAACCACTAAAAAAGGGGACACATCAAACCAAAAAAGAGTAAACAGCTCAGAAGAGGTAGTCCTTCAATGACCTCCGAAAAGAAAGGTGGTTCGAGAGTAATTTCAACGCTGGGGGGAGATTATTCCACAGTTGTACTGTGATTGAAAAAGCACTTCCTCCAAGCCATGATCGGCAGAGGGCGGGCACACGCAGCAGCCCTGTGGAGGCTGACCGCAGTGAGCGGTTAGGAACATAACGTTCAGATTTAACACGCAGGTACTCTGCACCCTGATCATGTAGAGCGAGGTGCACAATGCTGAGTGCCTTAAACTGGAAGCGATGTGCCACTGGAAGCCAGTCAAGAGAGCGCAGTACAGGGTATATATGGGACCCATACGGGGTACCCGTTGCCACCCTGGCTGCCAGGTTATGAAGGCACTGTAGCCATCCTACCAACCCCAAGGGCTGTGATAGGTACAGGGAATTACAAGTCCAGCCTACTCAGAATAATGGCTGCTACCACTGAGGGACGTAGCATTGCTGGAATCAGATGGAGCACCTTCTTTAAGATTTTCAGCTGAAAGTGCCCCATCTGGCATACCAGAGATACTTGGGCTGACATAGATAAATTGGCCGACATAATGACTCCAAGGATTTTTACCTTCAAAGAAGGAACCGGAAGCGGACCCAAGGAAGAAGGCCAGAAAGAAGAGATCCCCAGTGAGGGGTTGGGAGGGGAACCCACCACCAACACCTCAGTTTTGTCCAATTCAATTTCAGCCAGTTGTGTCCCATCCACTCACCTACGGCAGTCAGGCACTCATATAGGCATGCCAACACCTCACCTCAGAACATAGATGTTCATACTGGCACACAGCTAACAGGGACTTCTGACCTGCATCCATCAACACCACAAGTTCCTGCATCTGCCTTCTCGCTATCAGACTAACAAACTCTGGCCTCCTTTCGTACAGAGCCATGAGCAGCAAGGCCAACAATACTGGCAGAAGGGCGCTATATAAGAACACTTTACATTACATCACTGACCTGTGCCTGGATAAGAGTTGTACTTTCTGAAATTCAGGGTGCAAAACCATTTTTTCTCTGTTGGCCATACGCATACACAAGGAGAGCAACCATGTTGCCATATAACTTCTTTTTTTTTTTAAATCAAATTTTATTAGGTTTCGTACATGTGTTACAACAATGCAGAACATAGTTAAACATGAATAATCAGGAAACCAGTTATAACCCATCGCCCCCACCCTCCACCAGTTCAAGTCCTCAGTAATTGCATATTTGACGGGTTCCGAAAAGAGCGTAGCAATGTCTACATGATGTGCACTTAGCACGCCGAAGTCATGGGCCAAGCTTTGAAGGACTCGAAGTTAGACCAGTGAACGATGGTCCGAGGCCCCCGGGGGGCAGAGGGGAGGAGTTCTCCGGGTCCGGTGCTTAAGATTATACTGAGCGGCCGTATTTCTCGAAGAAGGGGAGCCATATTTCCTCGATGTTGGATCTAGATTCGTCAAGTAAATGCGTGAGGAATTCCATGTCGTAAATGGCCCGTACCTTGGTAACCCATGCTTTTTCCCCGGGCATTCCGGGGTTCTTCCATTTTTGTGCCAGGCAGCATCTGGCCGCCACCAACATAACCTGCAGCATGTGGTCATGGGTATTGTCATGATCGTCCCCAATGTCAATTCCGAAAAGGAGAAGCCAGGGGCAGGAAGGCCGCTCCACCCCATCTATCCCCTTGATCCATGTCAATACCTCCTCCCAGTACTTTTGGACCACCGGGCACCTCCACCACATGTGAATATAATCCCCCCTTTCGGTCATACACTTCCAGCAATGTGGGTTGTACCCTGGCCTCATTCTAGCAATACTCTGCGGGGGGTAGTGCCAGCGATGAAATACCTTGAGGGCCCGGTGGCGATACTGGAGTGAGGCCGTGGAGCGGTTGGCCCGCCTACACATCTCCCCCCACCTCTCATCATCAATCTCCTCACCCAGGTCCTTTCCCCGTTGCGTGCGTGCAAGTGGGGGGGTTTCGTGGGACAGAAAAGAGGAAGAGCTTGTAGAGGCGGGATATTATTCCCTTGGAGCCCCTCGCCGAAAGGAGGAGTTTTTTAAAGTCTGTGAGGTCTCTCCTAAGGGTGTCCCCCCAGGATGGTTCGGTTAGGACTCCCTTAAACTGGAGATAGCGAAAGGGGGACAGGGTGCCTATCCCCAGGGCCTCTTCCAGATCTTTCAGAGGTAAGAAAGAGCCCACCACCCACATGTGACCAGTCCTGCTAAGGCCTGCCTCGAACCACGTCTGGTACGCCGCTGGCTGTGCTATCTTGGCCAGGAAGGGGGGAGGGCCCAAATGCAGCTCAGTGGGGAGGGCCAGGTTGTGAGCCAGCGGTAGTAACCCCCCTCCCTCCCTCCATAGGGACCACAGCACTTTTAGGACTGGGTGATACAAGACACTTCTAGGGATCTTCTTCCTCGGGACCCAGAGCCATTCCTCTATGGCGACGGGCATGAGTGGCCCGTTGTCCATGGCTACCCATTGTTTTTTCGTACCCGGGGCAAAGTGGTCGACCAGGACCCTCAGTTGGGAGGCCCTGTGGTATGTTTCAAGGTCAGGGTATCCCACCCCTCCATCCTCCTTCTGTCTGGTCAGCACCTCGTAGGAGATTCTATGTTTCTTGCCTGCCCAGAGAAAGTTGAGGAGGACTCGCTTTGTTTCCTTGAAAAATGTTTTGGGGATCAGCACCGGGAGCATTTGAAAGAGAAATAAAAACTTGGGAAGGATTACCATTTTTATGAGGTTGAGACGTGCCATCCAGGAGAGCCCCGACCCTGACCAACGCTCTATGTCTTTCCGGATTTGTGACCAGAGGGGGGGGGGAAATTGGCCAGGTATAAGCCCTCAGGATCACGGGTGACCTGGACTCCAAGGTACCGGAATCCGTCGTCTCTCAGACTAAAGGGGAGCCCGTTAACAAAAGCCATCTCTGAGTCTGGTAAATTACCCCCTCTGAACGCCACCAATTTCTCCAGATTAACTTTGTACCCCGATAGGTCCCCATAGCGCGAGAGGCCCTGCAGCATTCAGGGGACTGTTTGGGATGGGTTTGTGATATAGAGCAGTGCATCGTCTGCAAAAAGGCAGACTTTGCACTGCATCTCTCCGACCTGTACTCCCCTGATGGCCGCATCGTTATGGATCGAGATTGCCCATGGTTCCATCACAAGTACGTAGATTAGTGGGGACAAAGGGCATCCCTGCCGTGTACCACGCTCGAGGGGGAATGTCCTCGACTTGGTCCCATTTGCCACCACTCTAGCGGAGGGGAGGAGTAGAGCGCAGAGATCCAACCCAGCCACCTCGGGCCCATACCCAGGGTCGTGAATACCTCCCTCATAAAGGCGCAGCTGACCCTGTCGAAGGCCTTCTCCGCGTCAAGGGCCAGTAGAAGCGCGCCTTCATCGCGAACCCCTCTCGAGGCAAGCACATGGAGCTTCTTCCGCATATTATCAGAGCCCTGCCTATTCAAAACAAATCCCGCTTGGTCGGGGTGTACCAGGCGCGGGAGGCAGCCCTCAAGCCTGGTGGCCAGGATTCTGGCAAAGATCTTAGCGTCCAGGTTGAGGAGTGAGATGGGTCTATAAGACCCGCATTCCATCTGGTCCTTACCGGATTTGGGTAAAACAGTGATGAGGGCCTGCAAAAATGTCAGTGGGATGGACTCCCGATTCCTGATCTGGTTAAACAATTTGGCCAGGGGCTTCAGCAGGATGGGTTGGGTCTGCTTGTAAAAATCGGCTGTATAGCCGTCTTCTCCCGGTGCCTTTACCACCTTCAGTCTTTTGATGGCGCCCTCCACCTCCTCCTCCGATATCTCTCTCTCCAGGACCTCTTGCTCCATGTCGGACAGCCTAGGCAGAGGGTGTTCTGCCAGGTAGGCGCGGATGTCCTCCAGTGATTCGCCTGCTTTTTTGGAATAGAGTTTGCTGTAATAGTCAGCGAAACACTCCACTATTTCCTCACGGCCGCCGTGAATTCCGCCCACTCCATCCCTGAGACGAGTGACTCCTCTCTCAGCCCTGCAGCCCCGAGTCCTCTGCGCCAGTAGGGTCCCCAACTTATTTCCCCGTTCCAGTACCTCTGCTTAGTGCATCTCATTTTCTAGATAACTTCCCCTATGAGGACCGTATGGAGTTCCTGTCTTTTACCCTGCATCTCCTCCAAGAGAGCCCCTCGATCAACCCTCGGGAGGCCCAGTCTGGTTCACAGAGCGCCCAGCTCTGCACGGAGTTTACCCTCAATTAGGCCCCTCTCCCGTTTACGTCTCAAGCCCTCCGCTAAGAGAAGGCCCCTGAAAGTGGCTTTTGCAGGATCCCACACCATGGACATATCCGTCTCACCGGTGTCGTTTGCCTCAAAGTGGGCCAACATTTCCTGTCTCATGAAATCACGAAATGCCGGGTCCCTGAGAAGTGTATCATTACAACGCCATCGGGAAGATCTTGGGGAGATGGGCAGTGACCAATTTGCTATGAGCAGTTCGTGGTCCGACCAAGTTATGGCTTCCACCTTCGGCTGTTGTGCCACCCCGTTCCCTTCTTCCGAGATTAAAAAAAGGTCAATTCTGGTGTAGGTGCAATGAGGGGGTGAAAAAAAAGGTGTACCCACCCTGGCTCGGGTTTGCTTTTTGCCAAACGTCCACCCAATAATGCGCTCTCAGGAGGGCCTGCAGGGCCAGATTGTCCTTGGAGATGCCCCTGGGTGTCCCCCCTCTCGTGGACCCCCAGTCAAGCCTCAGGTCCATTATAAGGTTGAAGTCCCCCCCTGCCCACTCATCCATGACATTAAAGACCTGGGTGAGGAAGTGTATTTGTTTTGAATTGGGCGCGTATAGAGTGACCAGGGTAACTCGCTCTCCCTCACAGATTCCCTTAATGCCCAGGAAACGACCACCAAAACCCCTCTTGGTTTCTATATCTGTGAGACAGAACGCCCTGCTCAGGAGGATTCCCACCCCTTCCTTCTTAGAACTTCTATGTGAGGCCCAGTAATTGCACCCAATGTCTTTCCCCTTGATCTTCGATTCCCTGCCTGGCCTGTAATGCGTCTCCTGTAGGAAGAGAACCATTAGGTGTTGCTTACGGAACATGTTGCTCGTGAGAGATCTCTTATTCTGGGTGTTAAGGCCCTTGACATTCAACGTGCCTATCTTTGCTTCAATCATTGTCAGTTTTCGTTACGCGCACTGAAATCACCTCTAAGTGTCTGCTACTCGGAGCCCGTTGCAAATAAAGTGTCCATAGATTGAGCTGGTTTTCCCTTTCCCCTCGAGCCCCACGAGGGGCACCACCCCCCTGCCCCCCTTCCCTCTTCCCCCCCTTACCCATTTTGTGGGGCGTTCGCCGCCGGGTCCCCGGGTGGGGATGTGACTGGCAACGAACCACCAGGGTCGCTTCCCTGACCCCTGGAAAACATTTTCTTAGGTGTAGCGCTTTCCAACATGCCTCTCTTCGTTAAGTACCGGCCCTTTCTGATCCGCAGTGGGGAACTGGCTGTAGTGTCTCCCGTGCCAGGCACCCCCCGGCCTTAGTACCTGATCGTGTCTCCTTGCCCCTGACGGGGCGTGTCACGGCATGAGGCCGGTGTCGAGTCGCCGTGTAACTTCCTATGAAACCGTACTACAGCCTCTAAATGGGCAACACTTCGACCCTGATCGAAGTCAATTGAACAAAGACCTCCCCACTGGTCGTGGGAAAAACACACTATGATCGGCGGGCTCCATGAATCGTTGCGTGCTCCCGCGGGGTGTGGCTCAGGCCTTCTGCACAGAAAGGTGAGCCTTGGTTGCTGCTTGTGCGTTCATATAGGGTCTCCTCGGTCTGTGGAGTGATGTTTGGTTTTTCGAAATTTGCGTGAGCCTTTGACCTTTAGCTTCCCCTGGGAGAGGTCTGGGCCTCGAGGGGCATGAGGGCGGTCTCCGTTGGTTTCGTTCCGATTTTCTGATGGTCCCGCAATGCCACCTCTGAGATCCTCGGTGGCCCTTCGGATTTCCCCCTCCGTGCCTAGTTGGTACCTCTGGCCCTGCCATTCAAATGCTAGGTGGAATGGCTGGCCCCAGCGATAGTGTGTCCCCTTTTCTTGTAGCCGCCTGGTGATAGTGCTGCATTTCTTTCACATCTGGAGAGTGAGGGACGAGAGATCCTGGTAAATCGTCACCCTGGAGTTACCATGTTGAATATCCCATAAGGTTCTCGCCCTCTCCAATACCCTAGCCTTGTCCTTGTAGTAGTGAAATCTTGCAAGAACTGAGCGTGGGCCTCTACCCCCACCCCCGCCAGCCCAATGGACCCTATCTAGCAGGAGAGTCTCCCCAGAGTCCGACCACAGGACAATTCTGATGATGTCTTGGATTTTGCTTTCAAGTCCAAACGGGGTCTCTCCCTCCATCTCCTCAAGGCCAAAAATTCTCAAGTTGTTTCTCCTCTCCCGGTACAACATGTCGTCGACCTTGAGCCGGAGGTCCTCCTCGCGGTGTTGCAGTTCCTGAAATCTAGTTTCCATTTGCGCCTCGAGGATGTCCGTCGATACCTGGTTGCACTCGACCCCTTCTACCCGATCCTCCAGCGTTGAAACCTTGGCCGTGAAGTCCGCCAATTTGGCCCCCATGTCTGTCCTCATACCTCTAATCTCTTCTAGGATCGTTTGGATGTTGCTCTGTATGGCATTCATGTCCGGGGGTTGCGAGGCTGCAGGGCCGGTCTCCATTTCGTGGGACCCAGGAGTGTATTGGTATTGCGCAAGGGTCTCCCTCCAGTTCATGGAGTATCGATCGCACCAAGCTATGGGGTTCTCCCGGGGTGTCTTCCGGGTGGCGGAGTGGCCCAGGCGCGCTCCCGCGATGGCCTGAGCCCTCTCCAGTGGTCGGGTGGGCGCCTCTGCCGCTAGTCCGGAGCCCCGTGGGGGCTGTAGGGAGGTAGGCCGTTGGGGCGGTGGTCAGGTGTGGAAACGTGGGCCGTTGAGATGGTTTCCGAGATGCGCCACCGCGTCGGCCCAGGCACTGACGAATCACTGGTGGTGAGAGCGGTGGGGGGAGCAAGGGCCCCCCTGGCGCCCCTCGACTCCTCCTACCGCTACGCGGCCAGGCAATGTGCGGCTCCCGCCCGGGGCCTTCCCTCAGGTGCAGGGGGGTCGCCGTTCACAGGTCGCTATCTGGGGAACGGGGGCATCTCCAAAGTCCAGACAAGCTTCTGGGTAGTCCACAGCGGTTCCCCTCCTCGACGATTGCTGGTAGATGGGGTTAAAAAGCACTTAAGGCATGTTTATCCGTGGGTTTCCCGGGGCCATACGGGGAGTTTAAGATTCAGGCAGCCATCTTGCCCGCGCCCCCTGGTGGCCGCCATATAACTTCTATTTGAAAATATCATGTGCTATTCACTTTTATTTTAAGTCTGCCTGCATATTATGAGCAGTAACCTGGTGAGGAAAAGAGGCATGTTTACATTTCAAACAAACAATCTTTGCAGAGAGGATATCCCTCTCTTATTGGCAAACAACATTACTCAGATGACGTTGGTGTTCATCAACACTTTACTTGTCAGTACCAACAGTCGGGAGGTTTTCAATGCCAAGTAAATTACTTTCAAAACCAGAATGCTTGTCTGAATGGAGCGGTCTTCAGTAGACCATTGCTTGTTAGTTTGTAGTCTGCAGCTAGTATCCCTGCAGCTATACTCTAGGATAAGGGAATACACATCACAAGGCTATCTAAGGGAAAACACTATCCCATATCAAGTAGCAAACATCAGAATAGGGAAAAGTGAGATTGGGAATCGTTTTGTAGTTTCAAGTGCAGTGCTATAAAGATGGTCTGGTGGTCAGCAAAATTGCTGTGTATTTTTCAGGCACTGTCAGTGTTGATCCCAGAACGGGAATTACTCAATCTACAGAAGGCGGTGGGACAATTCATTTGGCAGCGCAAAAAGCCACGATCACCTGCAAAGTGGGGGGGTTGTGTGGGGGGGGGGGGAATGCAGGGATGCCAGGGCTTGCCTTCGATCCCACAATACTAACGGGCCACCCAAGTGGCCGCCATGTTGGGTTGGAGGGGAGCAGGAGAAGACCCCAAATGGAAAGGTATAGAACAATTTGCATCCCCCTGCCCTCTGGGACATTTCCCATTCCTCCCCAAAGAGGCACGTCGACAGCGGGACACCCTGCTCACTACTACCCTAGCAACACTCAAGAGCTGGGTGGGACAAAGCCTGTGCGCTAAGGGGATTTAAATCGGGCCTGGGTCCACTCTCCCTCATTACCCAAAATCTGGCATTCACCCCAGGTCTACAAGCAAGAGCCTTTCAGCTCTAGACCTCCAGCGAACCCCTGAGATTACGGGACTTCTATGGCATCATGGGGCCCCTCACCTTCATCGCGTGTAAGAAGAAGTTCAACCAGCCTGAATCAGAGCGTTTTCGCTATGGTCAATTGCGCCACTGGCTGACCAACACTGTGATATGGCAGCAGGATCACGTCCCCCAACAGGAACAGAACTCAAGATAGTAGAAGGGCAAAAAACACAGAACCTCAGCATGTTATATGCTCCTGGAAAGTGCCACACCGGAGGAGAAGCTCCCCTACATGATAGCATGGGAAAATTAATTGGGCCTGGAAATCTCGAGCAAGTCCTGGGTGAAAATATGTCCCAGAGCTCATAAAGCTTGACCTGCACCCTAGAGAAGGAAGGGGCGCTGAAGTTGTGCTTCCAATGTTATCTGTCCCTGCAACGCCTGCATGCCATGAACGCCTCGTACTCTGACGGATGCTGGCAGCTTGGTGACCTAGCGCATATGTGCTGGCATTGCCCCGTAATTCAGACTTTCTCTTTAGAGGTACGCTCCAAAATCAAAGAGATCATGGGTATCCTTCTCCCCATGGATCTGCTTGTCTTACTATTGGGGGACGCCCCTGTTGGCGGCTTGTTTCCCATGTCAGGAGCTAGTGCCGAAATGACCTCCCAATTACTATTGGCAGCCTGAATCACTCAAGCATGTTTTTTTGGAAGGTGGCAGAGGGTGTGTACATATCTTACTGGTGGGTGAAGGTATGGGAGCTGTTGGGGGATGGAGAAACTCTCAACCTTAGTGGAGGGGCAAATGCCTAAATTCACACATATATTGGGCCTTTCCTGGAACATGTGGTGGACAAAGAGCAGATGCTTTTCCAGCCTTTACCTTTGAAGTTTCTTATTAAGCTATGACCAAATTAAGGCCGAAATCACCGACCAAACCCCCCCCAGGAAGATTAAGACAGGGCCAAACCCTGTCTGCAATGTGTTACTCCCCGTTAACCTTTTTTTTTCTTCTCTTTCTCTTCTTCCCCTTTCCTCATTCCTTCCAAGACGATTATTTGGTTGTGTTAAGCATTACTGTTATACATTTACAAAACTGAAGTTTCAATGTCATGATGTCTCTTTCTTGGTCCTCGATATTCAATAAGTGCTACTTTTGTATTGTGCTCATCGGAATTTCAATAAAAATTACGTTTCAAAAAAACACTTTGTAAACCAGGCCCTGTCTCTATCAACTTATCTGTATTCTCTTTTTCACAATGTATGCCAGTAGGAGGGGGGGCTTTCTCACCTGGTAGAATTTCTGGCGTTCCTTCCAACATTAGCTTGCCAGGGGATAAATAACCTAAATGTTTGTGTTTTCCAAAGTGGAACAAAAGGATATTAATAGAGGTTCATGATCATATTCTGATATGGGCAGGATTTTAAATACTGGACATGGCAAGGGGCGCTGTTGTGCGCCAACTAGAGAGGCAGCTTAACCGTTGAGCTCTGCACCACCCAAGATCCTGATGACCCAATCCTGCGACTAGAGGACCGAAAAATGTGGAAACCTTGACGCCGACAGGCGTCGGAACACTGGTGCTCCTACTTGCCCAACTCTGGACGAGCATAGTCCCCCGGAATGTAGTGAAATCTGTTCCGAACTGCTTCCCGTGTAGCGGTCGTGAGAGACTGCGCGCTTGGGGGAATTGGCGGATGACGGGCGGCGACCGTACTACACGCTATGCTGAGACTCTATAAGCTGGGGACTACTGCCAGCTAGCCCATAACTGGAACACGACTCTCCAGGGAATCCCCGGGTCGCGGGAGCAGCCTGAATACACAGTGCCTGGCCCCGCCTTTGCTCTCCTCTTGCGAGCTATCGGGAGGAGGTGGTGTCATCCGCTTACCGGGTAGAACGCAGAGAAGGTACGTGTGCTCCATTCCTTGCCCTGAAGTGCAGTAATAACAACACACAGGGGTGAGACAAACCACAGAAATAAAAAGTGCACATTCCACTCAAAAATGATCCTGGACAATGCAGATATTTTTGCACCAGTGTTAACGCGGAGAAGTGGGAGGACAAGTGGTCCTTTGTGGTGCATTCGTGGTGCATTCTAAGTATTTTTGCAGTTACCATCATTTGGAGGCGGAGCTTTGCACCCGTGAGCAGCCGCAGACTCTACAAAATACCATTTCCAGCGCGGAGCGCGCGCAGAGAAGTGGGAGGACAAGTGGTCCTTTGTGGTCACTTGTGGACCGCGGAGGACAATATCCTAGAACCTGGGCGTGGACTCGTCAAAGGGATATTTGAAGAGTGGTAAGGCAAATACTGTTTGTTGACACCGAGGCAGCGCCCCGGCTGAGAGAGGGGAGAGGGTATTCCACCCCTCAGATTCCGCCTGAGGCTTCACTACGCACTGTGGGTGGTTACTCTCTCTGACTTTTCAGGGACATCACATAAAGTATTTGTCTACGAGGTATCACTTACGATATTCTAACTGTACATCAAGGTGAGCCCGGTAACTATGGCTAAACCTAAAACAGGGAACACAAGATACAATCTACGTAAAGGCAATGGGGGAAAAGGGGAGAAACAACCTTTAAAGTCAACAATAAAGGCTTCCACAAATGGAGACTGTGACCCACCAGGAAAAGGAACCATCCCGGCCTTGTTTGGGAATGGGGTACCCAAACCCATTAAAGGGAAGGATTTGGTGGATCCTGAAAAAGAGACTCTCTCCCCCCCCACACAATGGCAGTGGGGTGCTTGACTCCACCAACTACCAAGACATCGACAACAACTCACTGTTGGATCTCTGTATTTCGATTCAAAAATCAATGGCAACTTTAAATGAACAGCCTGCTCATGTTGGGAAAAGCCCAATTATGGTGGAAGCCCAGGTTATGAGACCCGCCCAAGATAATCATCAAATATTCAGTGTGACTTCTAACTCAAAGCACACGGATAATTCGATCTCTGACTTATCTGGCATCCTTCCTACTCAGTCCATTCCTACATTCTCGATCGAGCCAACATTGGGTCGATTATCGGCATCCCCTGGCCTCTTCATCGACCCAGATGAGCTGGAGCATACGGATGAGGAGCGTAAGGGGTTGACGGAAGATCCCAATGGTGTGGCAATAAGTGAGCTGCAGGCTTCTATGGCGTCAGTACAATTTGCGCTGAAAATTCTATTAAAGCTGTGTGGGAGGATCCACACAAACACAATGATTCAGCTTAGACTACCAAACCCCTCGGGTTGTTTAGATCTAGCCCCATCAACACCGTTTGTAATAGAAGAAGTTTCAATCCCTGTGGGCCCAAGGGACAAAGCAAATTCTGTAGTGCCTGAGGAAGTCGCTACGGTTGTCCCTTTGACCAAAAAGCAACGCAGACAACAGAAGCGGGAGGCGACTAAAAACGTTGTAGTAGAAATTGCCAGCCACTATCCCACCGGTGCCGTGTACAAAAAAGAGCAAAAAAAGGGGACGGAAAGCGAAGAAACGTGCCAGAAGAGGGGCGGGATCCCTATCTGGCTGGATTATCCCAGATCCTGAGAGTGCGGCCCAGGATGTTACGGACTCCGCAATGTCGATTAGCATTATTGGAGAATCCACTAAATGCTCGTCACCCGGGCGAAACGAGGAAAGTAAGGGGGAAGAGTTTTTCACACCCCCCCCCCATAGATGAATCTGAAGATCAAGAGGATATTCAAGCAAGTAAAATCTGCATAATTAAAAACCTGAACCAGAAAGAGAGAGATTTATGGTTGACAAGAACTGAAGTTCTAGCCAAACTCCACTTAATTCCTCAGCTGCGTGTAATACGCTCGGAAGATTTCCTCTTTGTCGAACCATTGGAGGTGCGTAACCCTAACGTCTCGGCCCTTCACTGCTGTGTTCTAGCCTCAGCTCAGCTGATCCGGTCGCACAAGAAATCCCTAAAACTGATTGGTGTGGAGGTGGATGCGAACAAAGACACGGAAGATCCATCCCTCCCCAGCAAGGATTATGTGGTACCTAAAAACAAGGCTGGTATACCCCCTCAACCATCCACTGAGAAGGTCCAATTAGCTGATATCCAGAAGACTCTGAAATGGCTAGCGGACTCATTGCCCATGGTGTTGCAGCAGCCATGAGATTTTACTATGCTGAGCTGGAACACTCATGGCTACCAGCACCTTCTTTCTGATAAGGGCTTGTTGGCTCTTATAATTGAACACTCAATCATTCTACTGCAAGAAACTTGGCTGACATCTGTCATAGATATAGATGGATACAGGACATATCACACTCTGGCGAAGAAGGGAGAAAGGGGGCGTCCGTTTGGGGGCCTATCCATTGCAGTGAGGAACAAGATCTCGAGCAGACAGATTCCAGTTTTTAACTGCGACTATATTTGTGCTGTGGAAGTGACGCCTAATATAAGATCGCCTAGCGACAGAATGCTATTTGTTAACATTTACAACCCTCCAGGAGCAAGGATAAGAGAACTTATTCAAGACATCCTCCATGATCTCCTTGTTGAATGGAGAATGACCAATGAAAAGTTTCTTGCTATTATTGCCGGGGACCTAAATTGCCATATAAATTGTGGTGGAGGCACCGGCAATAATCCCTATCTGTCCAGGAATAGTCTCTGGGACCTCCCGTCCACCGACAAGGAGGGGGAGGGCTGGTTGGGTTTCTTCGGCTGTTGGGACCTAGAGATAATTAATGGTCGGACTAAAAGTGACAGGCCTGGTAAGACTACTTGGAATAACGGAAGATCGGGGAGTACTCTTGATTACATCTTCACTAGCGGGGAGGTTGCCTCAATTGTGTACGATATGTTGGTAAAAGAATGTGAATGGAATGACCATGACCCTCTGATCCTGACTATGGGAGTGACTATCCCTAGGGTGGCAGGGGTAAACTTGGGACAACTGACTTGTAATCACTCCTTAAATCGCATCTCTTGGTCGGATAAGAACATAGCTAACGCCTCTAGGGCCACTGCAAGATTGGGCCCAGAAATGATTGACCAACTTAATTGTATGTCACCAATGCAAATTGAAAAATGGATTAGCGATTTTTCGGGTGAGCATGGCGCCCGTAAAGCGCAAACGGTGGCGGGGAAGACCCCGAAAGAGGCTTATTATGACAGGGCCATTAGAGATAGAAAGCGGAAATTGAGAAGAGATATACGTTGGACCAGAGACGGCCCGCTATCTAAAATGGCTGCTGCCATAATGACAAGGAAGTTGAAAAAGGAATATCGATGGTGGCTGATATTACATAAGAGAGCGAGAAAGCTGGCTAATTGGCAACATACTGTTAGCACTATATGCAGTAGAAATACCCGAAATATCTGGTCAGTTTTGGGGGAGGCTAAGGGGCCGAAATCATCCAATATGGTCAACCCCATATCCCAAAATGACTGGATTTCTTTTCTGGAAAAACGCAATGGTGAGGCTGATAATAACACCAGTAGCACCGTGAGGAGGAAACCTAGGGCTCCCCCTTTTGTGTCCTCCACTAAAGAAATCCAAAGTAGAATTGAAGAACTTAATCCCTCCCGAGCGCCGGGTCCGAATGGTCTCTCAAATGTGGTATTGAAGGAAAATCCCCCTTTCTGGGCATGCTTGCTTAATATACTGTTTAGGAAAATCTTCCAAGAGGGTCGAATACCAACATCTTGGCAGGCAGCAATCCTTATTCCGGTGTTCAAAAAAGGAAATAGAACGGAACCGGAAAACTACCGGCTATTATCCATGCTGGACTGCACTGGAAAGATGTTTGCTGCCCTTATACTCAGCGAACTTGTAAAATGGGTGGCAAGTGTTGGCAGTCTGGACAAGTTCCAAAGCGGCTTTAGAGCAGGCTACTCTACCACCCACAATTTGTTCATAATCAATGCACTTAGAACTAAAGCCTTGAAACACCATTATCCGCCAATATATGCACATTTCATTGATTTCAGGGCCGCTTTTGACTCAGTGAATCGATCCCTTCTGTGGGAGAAGCTAAGGAGATTTGGCTGTCCTGAAACTCTATTGTACTACCTAGAACTTCTTCATACAGATAACACGGTGCAGGTGCGTCTGGATAACTGCGGGACAATGACCAATCCCATACCCCAGACCAGAGGGGTGAAGCAGGGGTGTGTTACAGCCCCTACTTTGTATAACCTATTTGTGTCTGATGCACCAGATTGCCTACAGGGAGTCAATAACTGCCCCCCTAAAATCGGCTCTTGCCATTGCCCCATGCTTGCCTATGCCGACGACCTGGTGATATTAGACCACACCTTTAGTGGACTCGTTAGATCGGCTAAGCAATTATGGACCTACGCTGAGACTAATGAACTTGTAATTAACATCAATAAAACAAATTTGATTTTGTTCTCGGCAGGGAGAGTCGCTAGACCCCGCATGATGATTGGGATGACCGAAATCGACTATACCCTTAGTTATAAATATTTAGGTGTTGAGTTTGATCATAAGGGCAATTACCTCACCTGTATTCAACTGCGGAAAACTAAAGCGGCACAATTGACAGCACTTATCTATAAATTCACGCGAGAACGTAGTGGGTTCTCGATATGGGCGGCTCGCCAATTATATATCCAATGCCTAGTTCCGATGGTTACCTATGGTTTAGATCCTCTCTATAATATGAATTTGGGATGGCTACAGCTTATAGAGGGTATCTTTTAGAAGAAAATGTTGGGTCTCTCCCAATGTATACCCATGGCTGTGATCAGACTTGAACTGGGAATCAGCTCTCTCAGGGCCATAGTGCTAAAAAAGCGGATGGAATTCTATATTCGCCTTAAGAATGAACCGACAATCGATCTTCTGAGATGCATTAGTAAGGATATGGAAATAGGCAAATTGGAAAGCTATGAACATCAGCTGATTAAATTATGCGATGAAGTGGGATGGCAACCGGAGTGGGGTTGTGATAATGAATGTCTGTTCAATAAGTTTGGGCAGCGACTCAGGCTCTGGGACTGGCAATGTAACTATGTCCATCTTGAAGGCCTGAAAACCTACAACTTTATCACACATGTTCTATACACCTTTATGAAGCCACAGCCATATTTAAATCTATGCCCGTCGGATGAACTGAGGCGTTTTATCCTACTTCTTCGCATTAATCATTTACCATTATTGGCTTCCAGGGGTCAGGAGAAGGGTCTAGTTAAAATTGATAGGTTCTGTAGAATATGTGATCTCCCTGAGGAACCTGAAACCGCACGACATGTTCTTACATTGTGTACGATGACGATAGTCAGCCGCATTAGACATCTGGGCGGATTTGTTCATAACAAAGAATACATTGAACAAACAGAATTCTGGACACAGTGTGTCAATACCCGCAACCCTAAATTACACATGGCACTATTTCAGGTCTGGCGGGATGTTAAGGTCTGTATAAAACATAGTCCCAGAGGGTCCCTTGGTTTAATGTAGTAGAGACCGTTTGGTTGCTTATGCTGTATAGATCAATGGCTACAGTCACGATAAGAGTTGTTGTCCGAATACGACGACAATTATGCCTAGGGGGCTGTATGGTTTTTATTTATTAATTTGTTATCCTATGTCATTCATTATTCATTTTCCTCTGTCATTTTATTTATTAACTTGTTTTAGATTTGCACATAGAACATGGTACGTTTAGTGGATTTTAAGATTTTAAGATGATCTTCTTCTTCTTTGTATATTTATTTTCCGTTCATTTGTATGGTTATTATGTGTAAAGTTTGTACTTGTGTACTAGACTATATCACATTAATAATAATAAATAATAAGTTAACGCAAATAATAAACTCTTCATTTCGGGACAATGAAGTCCCTTCTAGCATTAAGACTGTTACAGTCACTCTAATGGTGAAGAAATTGAATTTAAAATCACAGAGATCCAAGCAATTTAAGACCTATAACCAACTGCAACTGTGTCCTCAAGTTGATGGATAAGGTGGCCACTAGGCAAGTACAGGCCTACGTACAGGAAAAGGAGATTCTGCACCATACGCAATCCGGCTTTCGGGATTCCCACAGTACGGAACCAGCTTTGTTAGATCTCCAGACGCATATGCTGAACATAGTTGACAAAGGGAAGGCTGGTGTTCTCATCCCCCTTGATCTAAGCGCGGCCTTTGATCTCATTGATCATGGCCTAATTCAATGTGCCTTGGAGAGAGTCACCAATTATTCAGGGGAAGAAACCACCTGTCTGATGACATTCCTAACTAAAAGAAAATCTAAGGTACATTGGGGAAGACACATTTTCCCACATAATGGACATAATGTGTGGAGTGCCTCAAGGAGCCAGCATTTCCCCTCTTCTCTTTAATCTATACTTATGGCTCTTTTGCGAAATCCTTGATAACATCAATGTTTATTTCGCAAATAATGCAGACGATACTCAGCTGGTAAATGAGTTAAGATTATAGGAAAGACAGCGATTCCATCAAGACACTCTATAAAAACATTGAATCTTGGATGGACCACAATTGGCTCTGTCTCAGTAGTAATAAAATTCAGAGCTGATGATTTTTGGGTCTACTCAAGCACGATCCAAACTGGACTGCCCAATACGAGTCTTTCCTTATTAAAGATCTCCCAATACCAGTTCTGAATACGGTCAAGACTCTGGGGGTATATATCCTGAAGCCTCTATGAGTATGGATGCTAAGGCTTCATAAGTGAGCAAGAATTGCTCATACTACTTAAGACTCCTAAGAGCATCTAAACCTCTTTTAAGTGAGGAGAATCATGCAACTTTGGCTAGAGCAATTATCCTCTCACGTCTCGACTATGGTAGTGCTTTAATGCTGGGTGCAAGTAAACAATGTATTATCAAACGTCAATATACTCAGAACGATATGGTCAGAATTATCAAGCAGAAAACTAAAATTGAACATATTAGCAACGCAAGGAAAGATTGTATTGGCTTAAAGTGGGAGACAGGGTCCAGTTTAAAGCAATGACCTTGGTCCACAAGTGTCTCCATGGGCAAGCCCTGAGTTATCTCAAATCCAAAATGTCATGATATGTGCCTGCCCGCACTCTCAGATCGGAAACAACCGGCCAAATTGTGGTACCCACATTTAAGAAAGTGAAAGGACTAGGCAGCGCTTTTCCAACAGCGGCTCCTGGAAAATGGAATAGTCTTCCACTCGACTTAAGACTAGACCCTAACCTCTTGAGCTTTCAAAAAAATTGAAAACTCATCTTGCCGCAATCTTGCCGTAACATTAGAGATTGAAACCATTACGGAAGATGCCTTACGTTCTATATTCCCGGATGCACAATTCTCGGCCCAGTTCTTATTGGAAAGAATGGGCTATTCAAGGAAGGGTATACATCGCCATGTTTGGGGGGCGGGGGATTGGGGAAGGGAGTTGGGTGTTTGAAAAATATAAAAAACAATGGTCGGTCTTGGGAAATTACACTTTTTCGGTGTTTGCATGGATCTGCTGAGCATGGTGGGATTTGCAAGGTGTAATAGCTAGGCCCGATCACCCGATTAGACTTCTCACCTGGAACGTTCGGGGACTCAGCAACCCTACCAAGGCACGGAAAATATTATCCTATGTCAAAAGGTATAACATACAGATGCCAATGCTACAAGAGACCCATGCCCTAGCCAAAGTGGTTGACTTATTCGCCCGTTGCTTGGGACCGGACGTCCTCCCTATTGATCTCTACAAAAGTTACTTACCAGAACTTGCCCCTAAACTGCTTGCACTATGGGAAGGGGCCATTGTTGCTGGGACACTCCCCCTATCATTAAGGGAGGCAGTCATCTCAGTCTTGCTCAAACCCCACAACCCCCTTCAGGAGCCTCATCCCACAGCCCACTCTCGCTAATCAATTCGGACACAAAAATGTATGCCAAAGCCATAGCAAATCGTCTAATGCCACATATGAATCACCAGATACATCCGGATCAGTTGGGATTCATCCCTTGCAGATCCACTTCCCTGAACCTACACAGGCTATTCACCATCATCTCCCAACTAGACCCCAAGGCCAAAGTAATCGCAACCTCACTTGACGCTGAGAAAGCGTTTTATTCGGTGTCCTGGAAGTATATTTTCACTGTCCTTGGTCGGTTTGGGTTTGGGCCCCAATTCCTGAGCTACATTCAACTACTGTACAACAACCCATGCGCCATAGCCAGAACAAATCACACCCTCTCGCCCAGGTTCCCCCTTCGTAGAAGCACATGGCAGGGATGCCCCCTTACTCCCCTTATATTCGCCCTCACTATTGAATTCATGGCGGCAATGATACTACAAAACACTCCGACCGGGGGGTACGGATAAGGGGCCCTTCCAAACTCCTATCACTATACCCTATTATACATCAGAGACCGCGAGATCAATCTTGCCCCCGTCATGGAAGACAAACAAATTCTGTAGGTACTCGGGATACAATATGAAATTATACCACTTACCTGCAGATCGGCTCTAATGGGGGTAATACTGGGTTTCCGTTGGTTCCCTATTTCAGCCTGATAACTTGGGGTGGTAGTAGCCACCGACCGCCAGATCCTGTACTCGGCTAATTATGAACTGTACGTCCTACAACTGAAAACCAAGCTTAAACTCTGGAACAACCTTCCTATATCAATTTATGGCCGCCTATCATTACTGAAAATGATTGTGCGGCCTAAACTATTATACTTATTCAGCAACATACTGATATGACCGGGGAGGGCCTACTTTACCAGACTGCGATCAATGGTGTTGGCATTTGTCTGGAATAATGGTGCAAACAGAATGAGGTGGGCGAAAATGGCTGAGCAGTACGACACTGGAGGCCTCTCAGCACCAGACTTCAAAGTCTATTACAATGCGGCACAAGCCCAATTTGCGGGATGCTGGTTTGCTGACACCGAGAACCATGCACATCTCTGTGACGAAAAATATGCTGCCTCCCCACCGATCTCAGATCAGTAATATTCACTAATGCCTACAGCATCGCTACATCTATTGGTGGGAAGTACTGTAAAGGCCTGGTTGAGAATATTCAAGAGGGTTGATATCACTATCCTTTATTGCAGCACATCCCCTTATTTCCCACACGTATGACCCAGGTTTACGGAGAGCATGGGATCCCAAGGAGAGCTAACACTGGGGGACATGTTCCCTGGTGGAACATTCGTACCACTAGCCGACTTCCTAGCCAAGGTGGGGCAAGGTCCCTCTATGGCACTGCAATACCGCCAGATGAGAGCAGCATTCCACCATCTGTGGCCCTCTTTCCCAACTGAACCGATAGTTCATCCATTCATACAGGTTGCTATGACACCATCTGGAGTTAGTTGTGGCACCTCTAAATTACATAGACACATACAGCGCTATACCCCTACACGTAACAAAATGAAGGCTATATGGGAAAGAGACCTGGGCATAACATTGGACAGTACACAATGGGTCCAACACTGCCACCTTACCAAAACAGTGTCCCTAAGCACAAATTTGAGGCTAATACAATTCAAGATCCTAAATCATCTACACTTTACCTCCCAAAAAATTGCGAGATTTTCCTCTGGCCAATCGGCTAGCTGCCCCAAATGCTACGCCAGTGAGGCCAACTCATTCCACATGTACTGGGCATGCCCACGTATTCTTGAATTCTGGGGAGGGATAGCGAACACCATGGCTAACATACTAGACATTCCCATCCGTCCCACACCACTGAAATACCTACTCGCCGATATCTGGAAGGTACTCTTCAAGACCCGAAGACTATTTAATGTGGCCTGTGTAGTGGCAAAACTAAACATCCTTAGATGCTGGAAAGCTAGGACAGCTCCCACCTTACAATCATGGCTTAAAGACTGGACCTATATCAATGAGTATGAGGAGGGCTTTATTACTCTCGTCTCTCCCAAGAGCAGACCCTAAGAGATATGGGCCCCGTTTCGCTTCTACTTGGCCGAACACCACAATGAGCACCATGTACACTCTGATGATTGTGATCTATGATACATGTATATGTGAACATGTAAAACCATGTATTTATGGAAACTGAGATATGTGATATGTGACATGTGACATGCAACTGTGCTCCAGGCTTGTGACCGCAATTTAAATAAAGTTTTGTTTAAAGAAATACTGCACATGGCGCCTATATGTGCAGGCCGCCCAAATTATCATCGACAATGATTAAGAGCTTTTGATTTGAATTGGGGCACATGAAGGAATGCACTCTATTAATTTGCCATTTTATTGTCTCAGATTGTGAGACATCATGAATTTTATTAGCTGTTTTTTCCTCACATCATCAGTACATGGATCCAGCTGTATTGTATTGGGTATCAAGTGCCTCAAGTCTGTCTACCTCAGTTGTCTGATCTTTGAAATTAAATCATAGACGATAACCTCTGAGGTGCACTTGAGGTCATTGCGTCTTTTGCCTGTAGCAGAAGTCTCTGCAATTTTGTTAGCAGATTCACATTTAAGCTCAATATACATATTTCCGTTCACAAGTCATTCCGCTTTGCAGTAATGTCTCTGCGACAGACTAAAAAAGAAAATGTTCAATATCTCAGCAATTGTGGAAAAAAAAGTGCATGAATGTTTGGTTTACGTCCAACTTTTTATTAGTTGACTCTGGATCTTCCAATGCCATACTATTAGAGAATGGATTGACACTCAAAAGAATCATTTTTTTCATCCCATTGTTTTGACTCTGCCTAAAACTTGTTCCCCATTTTTATTGCCCAGTTCAGTACTATTGCTTGCCACTATTGTTACTCTTTCCAATTCCTTTAAATCTTTTGCGGATACTGGCGTGGGGGCGAATGTGTATGGGCAAACGCCCAAACACATAAATCAGCACTCCAGCCAAACAGGAGCAGTGAAGCAACTCTACTTAAGTTCTACCAAGAGTCTCACAGTACCTTAGATGTGAAGAAGAGGATGCAGCACAATTCCCCCACGATGCAGCTGCAGCAGAAGAATCATCTAATTGTTGGTCAGGCAGACGAAAGAAGGGACACTGGAATGGATCTGAAAGCAGCAGTTGAGTGAAGAGGTTCTAGTCAAAGGATACTTACTGGTTCTTTGATTTCAGTGCTCTTTTTAAAGCACTAGTGAAGAACGGTTCCCATCTGGTCGATTTTTCTTGCTTTATCGGTCCAGCATTCTGGTGAAGGGACTTTAAGGAGTGGAATCTTGCCTCTGGAGGTTCAGAAGGTGTCTACTCACGTTTTGGAAGGATTCGATCTTCAGCAGGTGATGTACTGCACAGTGGTCAGAGGTCCCTGGGTATTGGCGGTTAGCAGCCGGTGAAGGTGACAGCTCATCGTGGTATGGCTCGAAATGCAGGATGCCTTATGCCTGATAAAACACACAAGTCTAAGGGAAAGAGTCCTTTTCGGGGCTCTACTGATGCTTGGAAGAAGGGGTCAGACAGCAGCGATTACTCAGAAAGCATCTCCGGTTGTCTGGAAGTGGTTACTGGTGTCTCTCCTCTTCCACCTTGTTATTTCTTCAGTTCCAGTGGTCAGCTTGTCTTCATCCTCGCAATTCATGCCTATTATGCAGGAACCCAGACAGTTAGCACCCCTGCACCATTCAACTGTGGGTGGTGGCTGCCCTTTTAGGACAGCCAGCCAACCAATTGGAACTGGTTCCAGGCAAGCACAGCACAAGACAAAGGGCAGCAGAGTTTTGGAAACCTCCCCCATTTCCTGCCCTCACAGACACACGGGCGCCTTGGCGGGCTTCCCACAAAGGGATGCCGCCAAAGACAAAAGTCAAAACAGGACCTCCCACACCCTGTACGGCAGAAGAAGGACAAGTAAGGAAAAGCCATCTTGAATTGTCAGAAAAATAACACTGTCACCATTTTGGGTCAATAGTGACCCTTCTGCGCATTAGAGCCTGGGAGTAGAAATTGCACAAAAGTAGGTAGGATAAAATCACTGCCACCTTAGCACTGTAAACAAAAAGTTAAGGAGCAGTGAGAAAAGGGATACAGTGGAACCCCTGAGCAAATAAGGCAGGGTGTGCTGATTTCACAATATACGAAGATACAAAGGATAAACATATTTCCCTATAAAAGAAAATAAAGAGGGAAGCCCAAAGGGATCCCAGCAACACTGCACAGAGAGTGCTGTGCGCTGCAAAAGTCACAGACAGATGCCACAGAACTTGCAGGAAAGTATTACTCCAAAAAAAGTATAAAAAAAAATATAACAGGATCCCAAGGGTAGGGTAAATTAATGAGTGCGTGTGGAAAAAGGTTCCCACTCACTCAGAGGAATAGACCAAAATCCAGTAGTCCAGTAAAAAGTGCTGCGGGACTCAGATGTGAAGGGGATATTTTTTTGTCTTTTTGGACAAAAACATGAAAATCTAACTAACAGCGACATCAGACCTGCAAATGTGAATTTGATAGCAAACTGTAAAGTTATATCAATATAGCCTGAATGAAAAACATGTCCAATGTCCACAACACACTCCTACTAATAGAAAATGAAACTACACTAACTCTTTAACCCATTAGTATTAACTAAGGATCGCAAAACTCACCACCTCTTTACAACAATACAAACACTGTATTGTTAGTGCTACAGCAAAGTGGGCCCTATATCTACTTTAACCTACTGCTACTAGGCTGGCAGAATACACTAAAGGAATGGTTTGGTAAAAAAATGTTATTGCCCCTACGGGTCGGCCATGTGTTTTTAAGCCTCTCGATTTTAGAAAAATGTGCTATGGACCTTGAAAACGGGGCATCATGGAGCTGCCATTTTCCCCATCGCCCTGGCTGACCTGCTTTTGCGACACTAAATCATATCCAACGCCCCTGAGCCTGTCATCAGCAGACGCGTACTGCCCATTTCACAACACCAAAGCACGTCTCGTGTCAACATTCGCTGCGCTTCAGCTAATGACGTGTCGCCATGGAAATGGCAGGACGCCTCTTTCCTCAATAAGTATAAACAGACCGTTTCACAACACACAGCAGGAGATTTTCGATTCCATTCCTCTCTCTGTCTTACTTTGAGTATTCTGTGACTCGTTTCTGTGCTCTGGTCAGCTACCTTTGTTGCTTGTAGCCCGTGTGAACAGATACCAGTACCGCCACTGTAAATTATTTTAGTTTGTTTAACAAACAATGGCTACAATAATGCCCTACATGTATGAGCCCGAGTATACCTACATCTTGTCCTTGTTGGATCTCTCTACTGCCTTTCATTCGGTTGACCACCAGATCCTCACTCAACACCTCTCCTCGGCTGCTGCATTCTCTCGGAATGCCACTAAGTGGATCCAGTCATTTCTGTCTGACAGGTCGACTAGAGTCTTCGCCCCCACTGCGGCTGCAGACCCTATCCCAATCACATGTGGAGTGCCCCAAGGCTCTTGCATTTCTCCCACACTTTACAACATCTTCACGAAGCTCCTATTTGACCGTCTTGACGATCTGGGTGTCAGCTACACCAATTATGCAGACGACACCCAGGTCCTCATCATGCTCACTGGTAGCTATGAAGAAGATGTTGCAAAGCTTAATGATATTTACTTAGAAATCCAAGCCTGGATGGCTACACACAGTCTTTGCCTAAACAACGATAAGACAGAATTGCTTATCGTAGGCTCCCAGGCTCGCCTCAACAAACTGGACCAAAGGTACCAATCCTTTACCATTGATGGCAACATCATAAAAGTATCCAAAGAGGTCAGAACACTAGGTGTATACCTCGATTCTACCTTGTCACTAAAGAAACAAATAGACTCTACCATCTCAGCTACCTCATACACCAATAAATTGATCAATGCCTGCAGGCCTTTTCTCTCCTCCTCTAGTTGCCTCACCCTATCTAGAGCGCTGATATTGTCTAAATTAGACTATTGCAACACACTCTACTTAGGCACTACCACAAAAAACTTGAACAGGCTCCATATCCTGCAAAATAATGCACTATGATGTGCCCTCAACCTCCCGCGCAAGGCGCACATATCCACGGTTAGCAAAGAAGTCCACTGGCTCCTGATCCGCGACAAAATTAAGCTAAGAACCCTGGTCATCACCCACAAGTGCCTGTCACGTACTGCCCCACGTTACCTTTCAGACAAATTCTCTAGACACTGCCCCATTAGACCCACCAGAACTCCTTACCTGCACCAACTAAAGATCCCTAACTATAACCTAAAAACAGCAGGAGGCTCCAGTTTACCAGTGCTCGCAGCACAATGTTGGAACACCCTCCCTCCGACAATTAGATCGGAAACCGCGTTCTGGCCATTCAGCGCCATGGTAAAATCATGGCTACTAGCCTAAACATCTAGACTCTTACCGACACGACCGGCCAGCCGCCGCTCTCTATCGGTAGTGTTTACTCTGCCTACAGCCTATTCAGGACCAACCTGCAACCCGGTCCTTACTCGCCACTGTAACTATTTTGTGCCTATTCTCTGTACATACTCTTCTCGGTATATTCTACTCTTGTATGTAAACATTCAGAGCCTGGACTAATGTATGCTCTGTCTGTTGTATTATGATGTTCGTGTAACGATATGTAACTCTGCTGTGCACATGATTATGCGCCCAGCTACCTGAGGGTTCGGACGCGCTTTATAAATAAATAAACAAATAAACAAAAAAACAAATACCGATGAGGAACTACTGGAAAGGGAAACACGCGAAGACGATGGGTCTTCGGACGGCAGTTGGGAGGACGATTCAACAGCTGAAGAGCCTGGACCTAGTCGCATGGACGGTGTTTCCACCTGGTGCACATGCAATCGGTGCGAGCTAATGCCAACCGAGGACGAGAACTGCTGCTGCTGTGAAAACTTGGGATGCGTGGCCTACATTTGGGAAGGCGAGCCACGACCGCAATGCATCACCGAGCTGCCAGACTTCAGGGCAGCCTGCCTCACACGGTCCGTGTTGAGGATAATGATGGTGCTTATGCACGAACTTCGTGCAACTGTTCGTCCTCGTAATCCGAGTAACGAGTAAGTATACTCCGCTTGTCATGCCACTCCTATTTCATGGTCTTCTACTATATCCAAAATTACATCTACATATCATTGTAACGCATGAAAGTCGTTCAATAGTGTGCAGTGTCTAGATAGCATTTGTCCGAGCAGAATGCCATTAGTTACAAGAACTGTCATTGACAACAAACGTTTATTAAACTTATCTTGTTCATTTAAAAACAGTCTGTATCATTCTTTTTCACAGGTGGTACCGGCTGGTGGCCTATCGTTCCTTTACATGGTGGCTTCACGGGAGGCCTGGGCACCGCGTTCGAAGAGTAATACCCGCCTGTGCCGTTCGTGCCATAAGAGAAACGTTCCCGAGTGACAGCGGTCAGTACAGGGGATTTTCTCTCGCTGTGCTGCAACCTGACCTGTGCAATGTGTAAAGTCTTGTATTTTTGTGTCATCAAAATAAGATACAAAATAAAACACCACATATATTTTAACAATGGTTGTTTCGATTTTTTAAATGAATCAAGTGTGTCTCCATTCAAGGATGGACATCAGACATCTGTGCTCCGAATGGGTGAAGGTCAGGTCGCTGTGAAGCAGGGTGGTCACTATCTAAGCTAACATAATATATTCTCAATAATGCATGCACTAAACAGCACTTGTTCAAAGTCTTTCAGTCGGTTATGTCTCTATAAAAGTCACACATATATCTATACTATCAATCAACATTGGATTATACAGGCCTTAGGTTAAGGGTCTTGACCACTATAATACACTGTTTGAAGTGTGGGACTGTGCTCACAAGAATCTCCGGTATGTGGCATTTGTTATTGATAGGCAACGATATACTGCAGTAGGGGTCTAATGTTAGTTGGGGATCTGCTAGGTGGGCATCATGGCGTGGTCAGTGGTCTGGCACATGAAGAGAATACCTTGCAGGGACACAGGGTCACAATGGCAGTAAGTTTCAACTGGCGAGGGTGCGTGGGCAAGGACACGTTTGTGGAGATGAACGAGCTATGTGCTTAGTTCAGACTGGTTCACATGCAGGACAGTGATCTCAGAGGAAGAGTGATGTGTTACATTTATTAGCTGTTGCAAAAACCTCTGGAGTTTTCCAGTCCGAGTGGGAACGAGGGTGGGGGCCATGTGCTCTGCTCAGTGAGGCCTGGTCACCAAGATGAAGTGGAAAGGGGGATAAAAATGGATGCCCCGTGTCCTGCTCAGTGGTCCCACCTACGCGAATGTCAACCAAAGTTAACATCACATAAGGGCCAAGGGCGAACCCACTACTGGAGGCACTTGGTCCGACTTTCTACTGAGAAGTAAAGGATGAGAGGGGCCTGATGGCCCCTCGCTCCCACACACTTGCCTGCATGCCCACCGACCCATCCATCCCACCCCCCTATATCTAAGGCAGTTCGCACCCGGGGATGAGCGCTGGCATGGGGGGCTGTCACGGGCGCAAACGGCCAAGCTGCCAAACAGCATGTACACTTCAAAAGGTATCCCACGCCCAGGGGCCATCGCTCACATGGCCTCCTCAGACCCTGTGTCTCCAGGCAGGCCTCCCCTGAGGCAGGCCGCACCCCTGCAATCCACATAAGTGTGTCTCCATTCAGCAGTTTTCCTGTGCCTTATCTGCACGCCCCAGGCCCATCCATCCCACCCCCTCTATCAAAGGCAGTTCGCACCCGGGGATGAGCGCTGGCATGGGGGGCTGTCACAGGCGCAAACGGCCAAGGTGCCAAACAGCATGTACACTTCAAAAGGTATCCCACGCCCAGGGGCCATCACTCACATGGCCTCCTCAGACCCTGTGTCTCCAGGCAGGCCTCCCCTGAGGCAGGCCGCCGCCCCCTGCAATCCACATAATACCACGACATACACAAGTCATTCATTCACAAACACACCCCTGTATCTAATACTTTATAAAGCACATGATATGTCTCATGAGAATATCTTTGTGCTTTACAAGTCAACTCCTGAACCTTCTACCTGAGAAGCACTGAGATCTATGCTAGTCTGCTCGTCGTCGTGCTATCTGTGACCGCTTCGAGCGAACTCGTCAGTGTGCTACCTGTGGCCATCTACCTGTTCTCCTGCAACATACAGCTCGGCCTGCTGAATCCAACTGTTTGTTGGTCAAGGTAAGGCCATGTATTCTAGTCATATTTCGGTCATTTTTACATTTCTATCTATTTGCGATTACAGTACCCAATAGTGCTATGGTCATTGGTCTCATTGCTATTGACTTGAGTTTCAAATGTTATGCCATCAATAGATCTATTTATTTTCATCTGTGTCAATTGTCATCGAATTGCATCCTTCGGGGGTCCAGTCTATAATGTAAGCAGGTTTCCTTTTCGTGCAAGACAGAACATCCAGGGGACTAGTCACATGTTCAGAGTTTAGTCACATCATTTAAAAGATTTCTGTAACTTATGCAAATACTAAGCCGCACATGATGAAATGGTATAGTTCCGGCGACCAAAACAAACCTTGCATTGAACATGGTTTGGTCCATTTACTTTTTTTATGACATTTTTATTCATCAAGGTTTTAAAATAATCTTGATATTTACTTTTCAGAATTTTCAACAATGCCTGCCTGTTCGATAGCGGTTGCCCTTCGAAGACCCATGCTAAATCAGAAGGCACTACAATGCATGTATTCCCGAAAACTGTTGATCGAATAAGAGAATGGGTCAGACATTGCGGATATCCACTGGATGAGCTGGAAAGTAGAGTCCAACAAGTCTTAGAGGACAAGAGGGGTGATCGATACTGCATCTGCAGCCGACACTTTTCCTCGAACATGTATGCCACATCTTGGGTAACAAAGAAGAATAAACGTCGAGCGACACGAAAATTGCTTGCAAACACTATTCCAACTCTATTCGTCCACATTCCGCCACTGGTGAGTCAAGTGTCTGGATTTAGCTTTAGGCCTTGCGGTAGTGTGTAGCTAGCCGAATGGATTAATTGATATATTGGGTGTTGTACCCCTTGTAATACTCCCTTGTAATACTTTCGATATTCATATGAGTGTATAGCTTTTTGAATAATGACATTTATCAATAAATTATTTTTCGATTTTATAACCCCCAAAGGAAATCCATTTATGGGCATAGGGAACTGTACTATATTGCGCATTTTCAATAGCATTATTCTCAAGTATTCTGTCGGTTTACATGGCAATTTTTAAATATTTGCATTTCATTATCAAACAATAATTTACCTTTGCAACTGCTTGACTATCCACTGAATCTGAAGCAAGAACATTCTACATCCGTGACGTGCCTGCAGTTATCAACCACTTCTAGCGGGTATCAGGTAATTATACTTGGCTATTCCACTACAGACTTGTTTTATGCATGTCAAGTAATAGTTTTTTATGTATCGTGTGATTATTTTACCAATTGTTTGGTTAGTGCTTTCCAATTGATATACACCTTAGTTGTCGCCCGGTGTTTGTTTTCAGTTATAATTAGTGTTATCCATTCTAATGCAAGTACTGTCTTTCAGGGAGATGCTGAAGCGTCCACCACATTGACAACAGCCCTAGATGTTCTTCAGCAGCACGAGGTATGGATACTGACAGCTCCATCGACCGTGATCATCAGGACTGGAACACTTGTCGTTTGATTGTTCTACACCATGTTTCATTTGTGGTTAGCCATTGATATGTACCTGTGCGGTCGACCCCAAGTGTGTGTTGTGTTTTCAATATTGTAATCCTTACTAATGCAAATACTATGTTTCAGGCAGTTGTTGAAGCGTCAACCAACGCACTTGATGCGGAGCCTGACATTCAAGTAATTCCAGGGGAAGCGGGACCATGCGGATACGAATCGGCGCAACAGCTTTCGGAAGTGTGCACCACATTTACAACATCCATAGATATTCTTCAGCAGCACGAGGTATGGATACTGACAGCTCCATCGAGCGTGATCATATAACGTGATTCCATTTGCTATACTTTCTTCCCTATTAACGCAAGTACTGTGTTTCAGGGAGACGATGGAGCTTCCACTACAATCACAAGATCCCATTTAGATGATGCAGATGTAAAGAAATCGGAGAAATAAGTCGATTAAATCTGATCATATTTAAATATTCCTTGATTCTCTTAGACAATGCAAAATTTGTGGTTATCTCTTTATATGTACCTGTGCCATCGACCCCAAGTGTGTGCTATGTTTACAATATTGAAAACCATACTAACGCAAGTACTCTGCTTCTGGGAGTTGCTGATGCCTCCTCTTCAATACAATCATTCGTGGCAGTCCATGCAGAGCCAGAGGTATGTACTGACAGCTCCATCGAACTAGGTCATCAGAGCTCCAATACTTGTCGTTTGATTGTTCCACACAATGTTTAAATCGTGTTTGGCTATTGAGATGTACCTGTGTGTTCGTCCTCACGTGTGTTTTATGCTAACAATATTTTGATACACAGTAATGAAAGTACTATGTTTCAGGGAGTCGATGGCGCCTCATTCCGTGCTGTCTATGCAGATACAGAAAATATAGTCACTGCAGCGCAACAGGAAGGGAAGAGATGCGGAAACGAATCGGAGCTACAGCGTGCAGATGTTGAAGGTCGAGTCAAAAAAGTTGCAAAGAAAAGAAACAAAAATAAGGTTAAACAGTTCATAACTTTAGAATTTTTTTTGTGCTTGGTACTATTTTATGTTTTTTTCCAGTCAATTGTACTATACTTTATCTTGTGTTTAAACTGAACATCCCTTTTCCAATCTATCCTCTAGTTACCCGTGGGTGTCCGAACTATACATACACAGAAAGTGAAGCGAATGAGAGATGTTGCTTGCCTGACCATTTACACTATGGAGGAACTATTAATTCAGACGCGGTGTGTTGCGACTCGAGATGCTCATGTCCAATGGCCAGAACATGAAATTAATGTGTCCGGAGAATCCAGCAAAGTTGTATTGGACCATTGCTACAGTGCGACCGCACCACCACAACAACATGATACTGGATGTATTGAAGATAGCTCTGAAGTAGTCGCAGATCAATTCACACAATCTACACCCGCCAAATAATTGCCACCAAAAAAGCTGTTGACATTGTTGTGTTCTCCCATCAATGTTGAGGTAGCAGATGTTGAAATGACTGAGAATGAACCAGCAGCAGCATTCACCGACGCATCAGAACTTGATAGCAGCGATATTTCTTTCAAATGTGGTGATATGTCCTCAACGTCACAGGCCGAAACAACTTTGACGCCGGATGACAGTCTAATGAAAGAGGCAAAATACATAGTATTCGACAGTTGTTTGATGAATATTATAAGTATGCTGAAATGTGGGCATCCCGTTAGAGGGAAAGTATGTGGGAAGCCATTGATTCATGTCACTCGTCATAACAAAGTCAGCAACGTCAAAATAAATGCCGTCTGTAGATTAAATCAAACGTTCTCATGGTGCACAACCGATGCTGGGGAAACTGCCAGTAGGCAATCTACTGTGTGCAGCTGCATCACTTTTTAGTGGGTCCAGTTTTAGAAAGTTAGAGTCTTTCTTTCAGTTTGTGGGACTTCATTTCATTTCTAAAACGCAGTACTACAAATACCAACATGAATATCTGTTTCCGGCCATTAGTGATGCTTGGAAAATTGAACAATTGTCTGTAGTAAGTACATTCGAAGGCAAACAATTCAGGCTAGCCGGCGATGGACAGTGCGACAGCCCTGGATTTTCTGCCAAGTACTGCACCTACCACTTTCAGGACATGGATAGTAAGAAAATTGTGAGTTTGGTGGTCGTGCAGGTAACACAATGTTCATCCTCAGTGGCCATGGAGAAACTAGGATTTATAAAATCAGTGGAATATCTACAAAGCGAGGGGAATGCACATCGACCTCATAGCCACGGACAGACACGTTTCAATTGCCAAGACAATGATAGAGCAGTTCCCACATATTAAACATCAATTTGATGTATGGCATCTTGCTAAATCAATCAATAAGAAAATCTCGGCTGCAGAGAAAAAAAAAGGTTTGGAAAGTATTTCAGAGTGGTCCCAGTCTATCAGCAACCATCTGTGGTGGAGCTCCAAAACTTGTGAAGGGTCAGTGGAAATACTACTTGAAAAATGGCGGTCACTGATGCACCACTGTACCAACGTGCACCGCTGGTCAGAAAACCTACATTTGCACCAATGTGAACATGGCGCTTTGTACCCAGTGGAGGCACGGAAGAAGAATTGGTTGATTCCATCTTCACCGACACACAAAGCCATTGAGAAGATTGTTTTCGATAAAACTCTATCAACAGATTTGAGTGGACTGACAGAATTCTGTCACACAGGAGGTTTGGAGGTGTTCCACAATATGTGCCTAAAGTACAGGCCAAAGCGCTTGCATTTCAGCATACAGGGCATGAGACATAGGACTCTACTTGCCGTCTTGGGCTATAACGAGAATCTCGGCCGTGAACAATCTAGGACTACGGGTAATGTAATGATGCCTCGCTACACTAAGGCCTTTTTAAAAAGAAGTAAGCAATGGGTGATCAAACCAGTCTATGAGGAAATGGAGTTCGACTTTGTCAAAAGCCTTATTGTTGCTGTATTAGAAAAGCACAGATATGGAATTTTGAACGTTTCTGTGCAGAGCACTGATCCATTGCCACCAAACATTGCCACTGTGCCATGTCCACCCAAAGGAGAGCTGGTTGTGAAGTACAAATCCCGGTTTAAATAATTGTAATACGATTGTCTTTTTGTAAATAAATGTTATTGTACAGTGTACATACAAAGTATGCCAACTCTAACCCCTACCTTCACCATCCTGGGTGGCATCTTTGAATTCTCCCTCTATTCACCTCATATTGCTGACCTTGTCTATATGTGTATGTATATATTTTTGTTGATGTAACTGATTTTCGCAATCTCATGTAAATGCTGCGCACTGTTAACCGAGGGGAGGCTTGCGTATTGCAAATAATAAAACAAACAAACAATAAATCTAACTTTTAACTCAACTCCTCGGGTACTTTATACTTTCCCTGACCTTCCCCCAAAAATTAAATGTCCCCATAGTTATGGTTCTTTGGGGCTGCAAAGCTCGCAGACAACGAGGACAAAATTGGGGGCCTTAGAACGCGCCAAGCGAGCCGTTGCAGATGGGAGAGAAGCCAGTTCGCATTTGCACATTGAGGCGCAGTACATAGATGGATTCGAAACTTCAAGTTCTCACAGATGGCTTTACTACGGGATGTTGCAAAGAAAGAATGTATGCTAATTTCTAGTGAAGGTCAGTGGCTTTGATTTTCAGCTCGCGGCCTGAAGAGGCCCACAACTCCCACTGGCAGTATAAGGTTCTATTGTTTTTTGACCTTGAGAGACAGGGACCATGCCGAAAGAACTTCATTTGAAGGGGGTGTGCAATAACGTAAGAGACGATAAGGCAGAAAATTCTGAAACTAGACCGAGTTTCATGCTAGTTCAGTATACGAAAAATCGTTGTCAAGAGCACAGAGGGATTTACGGACTGCATTACGCAGAGACACAATGGAAATTGCAAATATAATGTAAGTAACTCTTTAGACGCTTTTATACCGGAATGAAGAATTAATGAATGGATGCATGAATAAATGAATTAATGAAGAGCTAGGAAAATGTTTGTGGGATCGTCCTTGTAGCGGGCACATGGGCATGCAAGTCCACATACCACACGAATGTAGACAAAGAGTAGTTTCTCATTGTGTGCTAACCTTGATTTATTTAGTTACTTTTCGCATTGATTTTAGAGCCAAACATACTCCATTGCACTATCCTTGCAAGCAAATAGTTTCAGATCGGCCGTAATAAATAAAATGAATAATATTAATAAAGATAGGCTGGCGAGACTAATCATAATTTCTATGTTTTCAAAACAGGAATATCCTACCCTACTGCTACTGCCACCAGTTTCAGACCCCGCAGACGGCTTCTTCTACCGGCAGCTGCAGCTTCTTGTCAACAACTGCACCACTTTGACGATCTTTTGGGACGATCACCAAGGGCCCATATGCCCTTATGCGGTACTAGCGGCTAGAAGCAACATATCAACCTTTACGCTGGCCTAGTGCCTAGTTGATGGAACAGCCTTGCGGTTCACCGTGCGACCAAAGTGCTTCCTTTAACGAAAACCAACACCCTGTGTACCATAAAGGAAAAGCGCGTGACTCACGATAAAACAGAACAGTTTTTGCGGATAGAGATAAAAGAAAATAAATGGCATTCCGAGTTAATATGGCAATTGCTGAATATTCTATAAACATTTAAAATAAATGTACTTTACCAAATGTACCATGTTGCGGTTTGATTTTAAAGTACAGTTTCATATTCCGAATAGTGGCGCGCTGTGTTGTGAGTTGATCTGTGTTGGTTTCCAGGTTCTGTGTGAAGTCGCGTAGAAGACGACTGGGCGCGTTGGCCCGGAATGTGCACAGTAACGTCACAGAGAGGTGGGGAATATGAATGTTTTGATAATGTCAGGCTCAGCGCGGGGGATATGATTTAGTGCTGCAAAAGCAGGTCAGCCAGGGCGATGCGGCAAGTGATAGGATTATCACAAAATGTCAGCTCCTTGATGCCTGTTTTCGCGTGTGTTCAATGGACAAAAACTCGGGTAAGGTCCATAGGTCGAGCGACTTAGGCTTAAAAACACATGGCCGACCCGTAGGGGCATTAAAAAATGTTTACCGAACTATTCCTTAACTCTTTCAACAATGTCAACAATGAGGATGGCAAAACAACTATCTTTTCAACAAAACAACCTCTGCATTCGGATATGTGATGTCGCGGATGTCATTCATTGATGATGCCATTTGCAATGCCAAGTGTGATGTGATGTGCATTGGTATGAGCAGTGAATGCCGGGGGAGCGAGTTGTGGTTGCGGCACTTAGAGTGATTTTTAGTTTGAGGTGCAACAATAACATCCCACTACCAGGTTTTCAATGAATATGACAAACATTAGCTACCAGGTAGTTGCCTTTTAGTGGTTTGCATCTGCTTAGAATCACATGCTTTGCAAGGCCACCAGCTAGTGGGTTTGCTATGAATATTACATCTTGTATTTTTGGTTTTGAAACAAGGGACCTTGGCAGGGACGTACATGTCACACTACTCCTATCCTACCTGTAAAAAGGGCCATAATCTTTCACACGTCGACGTCCTAAGATTGTTGGTCATTCTGTCATGACGCCAGTGTACTGTGTGTGGGGCTAATGTTTTGTACTGTTTGTTACCATGTCGGGAGGCTGGGTGCGTACATGCAAGTCTAAGCAGATGCAAGCCACAGAAAGATAACAGGAGGGTAAGTAAAGTTTGTCTTCTAGGGCTTGTGGATCTGCTTAAATTCACATGCTTTAACATAGACTATGCAGCACTAATTGGTGGTGGGTGAGTGGCAGTGTAAAACAAATGCTCCAATAATGCCTGGCCTACTTGGGAGTCTGTTCTTGCTGGAGTATTTACACAATGTTGGTTGAATGTGTGAAAGGTGTGCTTTCGGGGTGAACAAATAAAGTTACTCCTCGTAGTAACTATCTTACTCGTAGTCCATAGTCCCCTTTCCTCCATACTTTTGGGACGGGACTGGAGCACTTTTGTAAAAAAGCATCAAATTGAAAAATGTGTCCTTCTCTTTTTACGTGGGGTACCGCATGTGGTCGTAACCCCGCCCTCCTCAGCTCCGCCCTGCGCATCGCCCTTCAGTCCTTTTCTATCACCAGGTCTGAGACCTTTAAGCAATAATAGAGGATACCTATTAGAGGGAACCGTGGGCAGGCGTATGGAGGAAAGGGGACTATGTACTAGGAGTAAGATAGTCACTACAGTGAGTAACTTTGTTATACTCCTACGTCCCGTCCCCTTTCCTCCATACTTTTGTGAGATTACCAAGCACTCCTCACAGGAAAAACAGGTGGATGGAATTCCCTTACTGAAAGAGGTTCTTAAGAACAGCCTGACTGAATTGAGCTCAGGTCTAAGCAGTAATGCTTACAAAAAGCTTATAGGGAAGCCCACGTAGCTGCTCTGGCAATGGTTTCCCAAGGAACATATATTTCTGGAAGGCAAAGGCAGCTGGATTGCCCCGCACAAAATGAGCATGAATTCCTTATGGAGGCTGAAGGCATTGAACGGTATACGCCTCTGATATACAGGAAGCAATCCATCGGGAGATAGTTGCTTTCGAGGCCGGCTTTCCTTTCGGATCTCCGAAGGTCACAAAAAGCTGGGAAGAGTTCCTATGTTTAGATGTTCTGTCCAAATAAAGCTTAAGAGCTCGTCTGACATCCAAATTGTGCAATACCCTCTCGGCATCTGGAAAGAAGACGTGTAAAGAAATAGAGTGGTTCCGATGAAAATCGGATTCCACCTTTGGAAGGAAAGAAGGATTAGTCCGGAAGACAACCTTATCCTTATGAAAGGTGAGGAATGGATGTTCTACAGACAAGGCCTGAAGCTTGCTTACATGTCTTGCCGAAGTCACCACAATCAGAAAAGCAATTTTCTACGAATGGAACTTCAAGTCCACCGTAGCTATGGGCTCAAAAGGTTTATGGCATAAGGCGGTGAGAACACCATTCAATTCCCACTTAGGATGCGGGTTGCGCACCGGTGGATAAAGATGCAATAGGCTTGAAAAGTGCCTTTTAATGACAGGGTTTGTCAATTAAACAGAGCAAGTGTCTGTGGACAGGTAAGCAGCAATAGCCGACAAATAAGTCCTACAAGACAAGACATGTATGCTTGAAGTTGCCAGATGAGAAACAAAAAGACAGGACTGTGTCAATGGTAGCATCTTAGGGGTCCAGCTGCTTAGCTAAACACCAGTGACAAAACCGGAGCCACTTGCTCCTATACTGAGACCTTGTCAAAGGTTTCTTAGCCGCCTGGATAATACGCATATCATCTGTGGACAAGTTGAAACTTTCTAAGGATTTGAATTTAGGCACCAGGCCGCCAAGCTGAATGATTGTGGGGAGGAGTGCCACATCTGTTGATCGCTCTGGTGAAGTCAGTCGGGGATCAGCGGAAGCCTTATCGGTGAGCACAGTGACAGATGCTGAAGCTCCGAAAACCATAATCTGGCCGGCCACCAAGGGGCTATGAATAGGAGAGTGCAATTCATCATGTTCCTGAGCTTGCATAGCGCCCGGTGAACCAGAGGAAGAGGCGGGAAGGCATAGGACCTCATGTTGTGCCACAAAATCTCGAGAGCATCCTCCAGGGAAGAAGCTCGGAGTCCATTCCTGGAAGCATAAAGAGGAAGTTTCCTGTTTGATGACGTCGCAAAGAGGTCCACTTCTGGAGTGCCCCAATGGCGAAAAAGATCAGAGAGGATCTCCGTGTTCAGTTCCCACTCGTAGCTGGCCACCGCTCGTCAGCTGAGAGAGTCTGCAGTCACATTCAGTTGGCCCGGAATGTGCACTGCCAGCAGACAAACACAGTGCTGAATTGCCAATTCCTGAATCTGAATGGCTAGATCTACAAGGGTAGGTGATCTGGTACCCCCCTGCTTGTTGATGTAAGACATGGATACCGCATTCTCTGTGCGGATGCGGACCCCTTTGTTCACAATCACTGGCTTTAAAGCTTTGAGCGCCAGGAAAATCGCCAGAAGTTCCAGATTATTTATCTGAAATTGTCTGTCCTGTGGCGTCCTTAGGTGGAAACCTGAACATGATCCAACGTCGTGCCCAACCCAATAAGGGAGGAGTCCGTCCTAAGGGTTGTTTGAGGGGAGGGCTCCTGAAAATGAGCACCCACCAACAGATTGCTGGAAGATGACCACCATAGGAGATCTGTCATCATACAGGATGGAACCAGAATCATTTTGGTGTCCGGGTCCACTGCCTGAAGCCAGAAACTCCAAAGAGCCATCTGCATGAGTCGCATCTTGAAAGGAGCAAAGGGAAGAGCAAGCACGCACGAGGCCATGAGGCCTAGAAGCCTCTGGAACCCCCAGGCCCACATGCTCTCTGACTGAATGAAAACCTGACACGTGGCCAACAGATCCGCAATCCTGTCCGCAGTCGGGTACACCCTGCAGTCGATCATGTTTCAACGGAAACCGGGTAATAATAGGTCCTGAGAGATCATCATGGAGGATTTCCGCGAGTTCACCGACAGCCCAAGGCAGCAAAGGAGCTGAAGGAGAGACTGAAGGTTGCTCGAGGCTTTCACTGGACAAGGACTGCGCAGAAGCCAGTCGTCCAAATATGGATACACATGAATACCCTGTAGCCGAAGAAAAGCCGCGATGACCAACATCATCTTCGCAAAGACACGCAGCGCTGAGCCGAGACCAAAAAGGGAGCACTCGGAATTGGAAGTGCTCCTCTCCTAGGAAGAACCGCAGATATTTCCGATGCGGGCTCCAGATCAGAATATGCAAATATGCGTCCTGAAGGTCCACAACGCTGAGCCAGTTGCCCTTCTGAAGAGAGGACTTAATTTGGCATGGTGTGATCATCTTGAATTTCTCTTGGGGAAGAGAAAGGTTGAACTGGGAAAGGTCTAGGAAGGTGCACAGGCCAGCCTGGTTGGGTTTGGGCACCGTAAACAGACGAGAGTAAAAACCCTCCCCTTGTTCCACTAGGGGAACAGGTTTGACCGCCTTGAGATCTAGAAGCTTCTGGACCTCGGCTCTGAGGGAGGGCATCCCCGACTGCTGAAAGGGAGGATTGAAGGGTAGGGTGGGGGGGAGGGGCAAGCAGAAGCTTGCCCGAGCGATGGACAAAACCCACCGGTCTTCAGTGCTGGTTTGCCACGCGTCCAGATGAGATGAGATTTGTCCTCCCACGGAGTCCCGTGCGAGCGCCAAGGAAACCTCGGAGCGAACTCCGGTACCCAAAGCCTCAGCACGACTGGGCTGGCTATTAGCACCTGATTGGTGAACCTCGGATCGTAATCCGGTGTCAGCAGGCCCCTCACGGGAACCCTCGGATAAAACCCTGGTACGCCTGTTAGGCCTGCGAGGCACCTCAGGGGAAACCCTAGTAGCAGAGCTCTTGAAGCCCCTTCGGACCTGGAGGATGCCGGGAAGGAGTCCCCCGGTGGGGTGCCCTAAAAAGTAAGGAACTTACTGGGCGTCTCTTCTTTTCATCGATGAGTTGAAAATGCAGTGGAGGAACTTGCTGGAAGATCTCCTCCCACCGACGAAGATGACGCTGAAGTGCCCGGACCGAAAGGGAGTTGCAGTAGAAACATGAAACCAAACGGTGATCCGGTCCCAGACACTCCAAACAGAAAGAATGGGGATCCGCCCTAGCAAAGCAACGTTCGCAAGAGGAACAAGAGAAAAATCCCAAACGATCCGGCATAGACGGGCGACTAGGTGACCGCAGAGAGAAGGACAACGGGAAACAAGAAAAAATGTCTTCCCGGTGATGCAAGTGCATCCAGCCACGACCGTGCGGAGAAAAGGACAGAAGGGTGATGCGCGGGGCGGAGCTAAGGAGGGCAGGGTTACAACCACGTGCGGTACCGAGCGTAAAACGAGAAGGACACATTTTTCAATTTGATGCTTGTTTACAAAAGTGCTCCGGTCCCATCCCACAGGACGTAATGTCCCAAAAGTATGGAGGAAAGGGGACGGGACGTAGGAGTAAGAGGTTTATGTTCCAGGATGTAGCATAGCTAAATGTACGTAAAAATACATCTTGCACTGCTGGCCTTGGTTACTGGATCACCTTCCATTCCTGTTGCGAAGGCAACAAAGAGTTGACTTGTTTTTCACAGGTCTTTAGTTCTACAGAGGTAGAATGTGGTTGTTCTCCCAACATATACAGTGTGTTGAGCCCTTTCTCCCCCAATTCTTAGGATTGTGGAAGAATGCAGGTAATTCTATGGTTCTACATTATAGTAACAGAGCCGACAACAATACCAGAACCAGCTCGTACCTGATCCTGGTATGAGGAACGCATACTGTAAATGGAGAATTTGTCACCAGAATTTAGCTTCCCATTGGCCAAATTGGAAGCGGGTGTTGATAGAAAGAGTTTCAAGACCATATGGTAGGGCTGGAATCGCCTTCTGGTTCCAATAAAACCATGCTGGCTTGATAGAAAATTTGCCATATTTATACATAATTATTTTAGATTGACCTATAGCTGTGTCTGGTTTCCTCTCCATCCACTCAAGCTGGCTCTTGGAGTTAGTTGAGCCCTCGAAACACATGCCTAGTTAAGTATAGTGGGTGACTATTTGTAATTCTATCTGATTAATTGACCATTGAAAATGTCTAGGCCCAGTCCTCATGGGTGCATATATAACAATCTGAGTCGTCTGTGTATTGACTCGGAGTTCATTTTGGTGAATATAAATTTGGAAGGCTAACAATAGATTTTGAAGGCCCACCTGGGTTTTGGAGATTAAAACAAGGTTATCTGCGTACATCAATGCCTTAATATGGTGAATGCCCAATTTAGGAGAGTCTGAGATTACTTTGTCAAATATGTGTTTGAGATAATGTATAAAATAATTAGACAGATGATGCCAGCAGACAACCCAGTTTCAGCCCCCGAGCCATCTGGATGGGAGTAGACAGCACCCCATCTAGCGACAGCAGGACATGGATAGATGAGTCAGAATGCAATGCACGAATAATCTCAAAGAAAGTTGCCGGACAGTGATCTCTTGCTGATTTGTCCAATAACAGTATCCGAGAAATAGAATTGAATACAGAGTGTAGGTCTACGAAAGCAAAATATGTTGGTTGTTTCATGGCCTGACACTGTGCCTTAATTGCGTTCAAACATATTAGGTTGATGTGGGTACCCATGTCCGGTACAAAACCAGTTTTGTTTGGATCACGCAGATGTTTAGCCTGAGTCCACGCGTTGAAGTCACGAAGCACCAATTTTGTAAAGATCTTGCCTTGTGCGTCCAACAAAGCGATGGGGCGATAATTTTGGGGGAGTGTACAATCTCCCTTTTTAAAGATGTGAATGATCACATATGTTTTCCAAGAAGCAGGGACCATGCAGGGTTTCAATATCAGTTGGAAAATCAGATCCAATATTATGGCCCATTGGACAATGATGATTTTAATATAACATTGGTAAGTTACGTCCGGGCTAGCAGCCCTGAAAGTACTGGCCTGTCGTATAAGATCTTCAATGATTGTCGGGGGAAAAGTCCAACGACCATCTCCCTGGTAAAGAATGAGCCACTTGTGCTTCAGCAAATCATGGGTCAGCATATAGCTTGGTAAAATATTCTATCCAGTCGTTTTCGTGGATAGCTTGGTAAAATATTCTATCCAGTCGTTTTCGTTTACAGCCATAAATTGTGAATCAGCTTGTAAATTACAGGGTTGGTTGTTTAGTAGAATCCACATGTGAGCAGAATTTTATATTCACCATCGCACGTCCCATATGTTCACTGTCATGTTGGAACATGATGAATTTTCTTAATTTGACCCAGTTTTTATATCAACACTTGGTGTTATTTAGCTCTTTTTGGCACGATATAGCTCCTGTTGCTAGGATAGCCCTTCTTTTTCTACGATAGGCAGCACGTTTAGTTTGTAAATCATAGTCAAAAACATGCTTGGCCAAAATCTGGTTTGTACAGAACCTTCTGGACTGGTCGTGGACTCCTGCAATAGACAGTGATAAGAGCTTGTGGTCACTATTTGGTGATTCATGAAATGCTAAACTCTGAACCTACTGAAAAAGATCTTTATCCACATATATGTAATCGATTGTGCTTGTGCTGGCATTTCGAAACCATGTTGTATGAGCAGGAATGTCACCACTTACTGCCCCAGTTACCATAAGGAATTGTTTTTCTGCCATAAACGCGTCCATTTTCAGACATCTTTTGTCTGGCGATTTGTATTCCAACAATCTAGATTAAAATCTCCCAGAATGATAGTCTAAGTTATATTGTTTGCAGTGTTGATTAGGTGAAGAATGCGATTCAAGGTGGCATTAAAAGCCTCATCTGTCAGCGCCGCAGGGTTGCGGTATACATTAACTAAAGCTATTATTCGAGAGACAGCAGTGATTTTTACCAGAAGGATGTAGGCACTTTCTGCTGCCCAAGCATTAATAGTAAGGCCCATTTTTAGGTTTACTGCAACCAGCAAGCCTGATGAAGGTCTCCCTCCTGTAGGTAAAGCAGGGAGTAGGATAATATCATATCCATCCCAGGCTGGTGTATTGGTCAACCAGGTCTCTTGGAGGGCAATAATCTGGAATGCTTGCGGGAGGTTTTGTAGCGAGCTTTGAAGATGGGAATGACCCCTTGAGCTCCAGCTCGCAATGTTCTGAGTTTTTGCTGGAACCAACAATTGTGGTTACTTGTGTGTTCCAAGGGGTACAAAACCATCTCTGAACTCACTGATGTGTGTGCTTTGATAGATGTTTGATTTGGGAACTGAGCTTTGTAATTGTGCGATTGCACGCTTGGGATCCTCAGCTAGCAGGAAACCCATGTCGAACAGCGTCATTTTTTCCTGCCATATCAGGTTAGCCACAACTCCAGACGGAATCCACAATCGGATTATCGAATTGGTAATATCCAAAATAAATTCAATTTGTTCAATGTCATGTGTAGACACGTCTTGGAGTGCTCTCACGTCGCTAAAGATATTGAGAACACTTCTTCGATTAAGCACGTAGGAAGGAAAGTTACCTTCCCTACGTTTCAGAACGAAGGAGTGTAAATTCACAGTTTGTTGCTGTACTGGTTTGGGTACAGCGGACAAAGGGGGAGCAATCGAGGCATTGTGCTGACAAGGAGTCTGCATATGGGGTAGTACATTGTGCATGGACCCTGGGGCAGTGACACCCGCAAACGGCAATAAGGGAGGGGGATTACCTAGTCCACTCGCTCCTTGTTTGTCTTCGCCATCTGATGCCCATTGAGGTGCCGGTAGCGCTGGTATCGATGTACGTTCTGACAGATAGGCGTCTATCATTTCTTTGATGGATGCAACCGTGATCTGGGACTGATCACCGCAGGCAACTGTGGCTGGAACATCAGACGGATGAAAACTAACCATCTCTTTTAGTGGCGGGTTTGTTAACGATCCTCCGTTCTGCAGCTTTCCCTTGCTAAAGTGAGTGTACAAGTTGATTCAGCGGCGAGTGAACAGGGGGAATCGCAGGCGGAACAACTGATGTCCCTACATCATTAGAGATGTGAACAGATCAATCCTTTACTTCCGTCACTTTAAAATTTGCCCCATTTGTTAGACCCCAGGAAGTTGATGTATGAGCAATGGGTGGTAGGACTGAACCGCCGATTGCTTGAAAAAAAGCATTCAAGGTATGTTTTGGACATCTGACCCCTGGCATATTCTTTGTTACTTTGAGATGGCGCGAGGTCCCTTTATCTTGGTGCAAATAGTTTTTTTTCCTTTGGTGTATAGCCTGCATTCTGCTTGGTTACGGGATTAGGCTTCGGGGCCAGGCCTTCATCAGCAGCTTGGTCTGCATCAGACGATAGGTCAATATAAGATGCATCTCTACCTACAAGTGGGATCTCGACTGATGCAGGTACCCCAGTCAGGGTGAATAATGTCCACTTTGACTGGCAAGATGGGCACATGCACCACTGCAGGGAACTCCGCATGTATATTAAGGCTGGGCCCCACAAGGCCATAATCATGCATTGGGGGCACTGAGCTGCAGCATCTCTCACTCACACCCAAGCATTTCAAATTATGATCGGTGAGAAGCTTGTGATTAGCATTGAGGCCATATGTAAGCTCTTCTAACATGACAGCTTGATTTGCTATCCTTACATCTAAAGATTCAAACAATCGTAACAGGCTCAGGACTGAAGTGTTGATGGCTGTTAGGGCCAATTTCATCATGGCAGACATAGAGTGGGTCCCTGAGTTGTGGGAGCCAACAAAGTGATTCTGCGTGCCCTTGGTGTGGGCTGCACAAAAGAAAGCAAGGCAGAGCGAGAAAGTGAAAGAGTGGAGGACACAGACTCCACTGCCCCCTTAAACACTTCCATCTCTTCCATGATGGAAATGGGAGACTCGCACTGGCTAGCGTATATCGAAATGCCTGTGGTGTCTCCGGAATGGGTTGGAAAAGGAATAGGTGACAACGCAAGTGGAGTATAAATAGCATTTTTAATACAATTTGCTTTGATTTGAGTCAAGGATGGTTTGATCGGACACAGTGCGTCCACTGCACACCTTGGTTGTGAGCAAATCTTGTTGTGCAGCAGTTATGGTTCTATGTGCCGTTGTATGTGTGAGCCTAAGCGGTTGCAATGGGAATGTGCAGGCTCTATTTGGAGTTGACGGAAAACAGCACGTCGAGTGTGTGTCAGGGATGGCAGTTAAACACTCCAAGTTCCACCCTTGCGCTGACGAACGAGCACTAAATTGTGTTAATGTAATTGCAGTATGCGAAGAGTGGAACACCTTCGGTTGTGGTGCCAACAAGCCTGCATTTGCATTTGCAGGCATACTGGATTTTAGGGTATACATTTAGACATTTACACTCATACAAATGTAGCAATACGTAAACAATTGATCAAAATCAAGATTTCAAACCTTGGATGCGAGGCCAACGCCAAAGAAAGCACCGAAGTTATGAGCTACGAATTAGCCATTTGCCTCACCAAAGCGACAAATCGGTATTTAGTCGAGTACTTGCTCGAGTGCGTGTGCGCTGTGCGCGTGCGTGAACCTTAAATCGGCAGTTCCAAAGTTCCAAAGTGAGCCAATCCCCAACACTCCAAGGCGGGACAAAGGCAGGCAAGTTGTCAATCACTTGTTAAAACCGCAGTCAGCAGCTATGGGAAGAAACCAGATCCAGAACCAGAAACCAGCAGCGGGGTCAGTGGCAAAGCAGTACTTAGTCGAGGTGCTTTATGCATTGGTGCAAAAGGAGGACCAATTAGTATGTGAAGGCAGCCCTACAGATAAGAGGTGTATCGGACAGTTTTACTCCCAAAAAATGTAAATGGGGAGTAAAAATACTGCCCCCAAAAAATCCCTTGTTCCTTCTCTTTCACATATACATGTCCATGGATATGTTTGGATCCGTACTGCAGCTTTTGCCACAGAAAGGAACTACTATTATTACTGCGTGATCATAAGACATAAACATCTATGTTTTACTGTGCCTGAATAACTAGGAGCAAAGAAATAATTATTTCAAATAGATTTCCATTTTCCAGTTAAAAAACGTATTCGCTTATAAAATGCTCCCATTGGGATTTGGACTTACTTTTTTACTTCCTAAAAAATCATCTTATTCCCAACTTTAAAACATAGGGAGTAAAATACTCCCACTTCAAAAGCTTATCTGGAGCATTATGTGAAGGAATATTTGCAATCCCAACAAGTTGGGGGGATAAATGCTTCGACTACAAGCACCTTCCAGCATGACACTGTTTTGTGGAGTGGTTTAAACTGCTGGTGCTAAGTATACTTTGAGCGAGTTGTAAACTAAGACGTAGTCAAAGAGGAACCAAAGGTAGGTAACATTATCTGTTAGTACACAGTGAATTGGGTTGATATGTTTCTTTTAACACCAAATTATAAACCGCTTCCACTTGTAGCAGTGACTAGTGTTCAGTTTCCTTGCTTTACACAAGAGGTCCATGCATCGTTGTGCCAGGTTTAAGTACCATAAACCTATATCTCAGGAGTCAAGCTGCCAAGATCGTAGTGTGCAGACTTTGGTGTTTTCTCTGCTGATGGTGTTGTGGTAGTAGATTGTGTATTGATTGGAGGGCACACTGACAAGCTTATAAGGGAGAGTGTCTTGGCTGTATAACCTACATTAGTGCAAAGGGGGTCACATTTAAGTGGTCCTTCAGTAGCTTGCATATGACTTTGAAAAACAATGGGGCAATGCTAGTGTATGGTCTAGGGACTCCTGTCATGGGTATCCAGAAGGGAAGGCTGGGCAAAAGGTTGAATGATGATTACATACTGCAGAAATCTTGTGTGCGTATGCTTGTCCAAATTCATGTTTTTGCACTAGAACACTGCTTTTGCTGTCTTCTATGCAACTAAGAGCTAACTGCAGCCTTAAAGCAACTTAGAGCGATTCCTTGTTTTGTTGAAGGTTAGGTTTGCTAGGTATGATGTGTTGGCAACTAAGCACTCTGGTACATACTCAGCTTGAATGGACATGTTTCTATTGACACACCAATGCCAAATATGCGGAGGGAGAAGAGACACTACATGTGATTGCATGCCACCCCGTTTCTTTATGAAGAAGAAGGCTGTAGCATGTGTTGCTAAGCATGCTCTTGCTTAGGAGTACTTGGATTGAGCATAAAGCCATTTTGATTGCTAGTGCTCCAGCACGTTTATGTGCTGAACTGTTTGCTGGTTTGACCTCTTGCCCTGCGCTGTGAGCTCTTGACAAAACGCAACCCACTGCCCTGTAAGGTGTCATTGGTGATGGCAATGTGTACTGGCAGATTCACAAAAGGTCTGTCTACTCTTCAATAAATTTAATCCTAGCCATCACTGTAGCACAATTCCACCTTTTGCTGCACCATCACTAGATCATCTAATCTGTCAGCCATATGTGACCACTGGTTTGAGAGCCATTGCTGAAATGGTTGCATGTTGAGTCATAAGTAACGTGAAAATCCATGATGACATAATCACTAACCGTTTCTGACCACTATCTGACAACTGACCTTGTAATAAGAGCTGGACTAATGATGCTTTTAAAAAAAATGTTTTAGTGTTTTTATTTTATTGAACAAAAAAACAAATGCAGACAAGTTTCATCATGTCATTACAATTATATATGTGTATACCAATGTAAGTTCCCCGTGTGCTAGCACCGGTTCCCACTGTGATGCTGGAAATGCATTGGAGGTACAGGGCCTCCCTGTCCTTGTCCTGTAGTCCTTTTTCATTTGTGTTCTGTATTGTTTTCTGCCAAGGAGTCCATGTGGGACTCCTGGCAGTGCAGCTCTTCCTGTTTTTGGTTTGGTGTATAGACCCATGGGATACCCTTATGGTACCCATGGGTGGGGGTACAACCCTGTACACCTAGTGTATGTTTTTGGGCACCTGTGGGTGGCCCACACAGCAGGGTATGGGCTGGTGGCAGCTCCATGCTGAATTTGACAGGTGCTCTGAGTATCCTCCATTTTGGGATACCCAGGCCCTGCCATTGGAATCAGTTGATTCCCGATACAAAACAAGATGGCCCCTGTGGCCTCTTTCTATTGCCTGTTACCTTGTTTTCCCAAAGTCCTGGGAAGCCCTGACTCTGTCCCTTCCCCCTGACTGACTGTTGGGTGGAAGTTCCATGTATAGTGTTGTTGAGAAGTCCAGGCCAGACTGGCTGGCGCCTTCCCAGTTACTGTATGTTGTGGGTAGACCCTGTGGGTGGGACCTGGGTGAATTGAGTGTGTGACCAATATGCACTTCTTGTTGTGGCTGTCTGGTTTCTGGCATGAGAGACAAAGACTGAGACAGCCCTGCCCGAAACTGGCCTGAATGCAGTGTGTAGTGTTGAATGGCTGAGTACTTGTCCCAATTCACATTCCTTGTTGTGAGTGTCTGAGAGGGAGGAGGATGGCCTGAATGCACTGTGTGCCTGATTGGCTGACTGGCTGCATGAATGCCCTTCTGTATGATTGGCTGCTGAGTGTGACCAAGCAGTGTGGATGAGGGGCAGAATAGTATATATGGGGACCTCTCACCACTGGAAATTGTTCAGAAGCTGTGTCTACACTTGAAGAGTAACTGGAACTGCTGATCCTCGATGCCCAGCTGGAAGAAGACGACTTGCTGTTGCATTTGCTTTGACCTGATCTGAAAGCTGCCGAATCCGTCGAAGACTGATCCGAGAGAGGACCTGGTAAGGCACCCTCTTCCCGTGCTCCGAGGGACCATGAAGCACCGCTAACCTTCGCCGAAGCTCCCTGGATGTCAGACCCTCGAAAGGCTGCCGACCGGAGACAGGACAGCCAAGGAGATCGAAGTGAAGCACCCGGACTTGGCCGCCGTCGAAGTCCATTGCCGTCGACCAGGGTTCGCAGGTTTGTGTAACTGCTGGAGACCCGTCGAAGTTGTGTTGCCCCAGAAGAGAGGACCGCTTGACGCCGTGCTGCCGACGACCGGAGCCGCCCGCTCCTTTGCCTATGTACTGAATCGAAGGACTCCCTTGTCCGTACTGACGACCGCTTTATCCTGCCAGAGAGAGTCAAGGCCGGCGACGCGCCAAGGAGAATCCGCTGGTGGGTTTCCCGCCACCTGAAGGCCACAAAGACTTCGACGACTCGACGCCCTTGCTGGGCCACAGTTCTTCTGAAACTCTTTGCGGTCCAGAACTATCGAACGCAGAGGTGCCCCGCACACCTCACCCTCGCAGGACATCGCCGACGAGCACCGCCTGGATCGACGCCGTGGTCTCGGCACCCTCGAACTTCTCATCAACGCCGTCGACGCCAAGTTCACTTTCTTCGAAGCCTCTCGACGATCCGTGACTCCTGCTTGAAGGGGGGTCACTCAAGAAGGATCCATCGACGCTTCTTCGAAGAACTCTGCTCCACCAGGTACATTGAGGGGGTAAAAACATTATAGGAGGAAATAAGACTATTGAGCAATATATGGACTGGGCTTGTACTAGATCTTTATTTTACAGGTTGCCCAGGTGGGGAGATCGCCACACAGAACTGTGTCTAGTGGTAGGGGCCAGAATTCTGCCTATTGTTTCAACCATCTTGCTTTCCTTCCTATTTCTATTGCTGGTTTCCTTGTTATTGATCTGTGTGACATTCTGACAGTATAGTTGATGCACTTTAATGAGATCTGATAATATTGGTGGTACCAATTTAGAATTGTATATATTTGCCATTGTTGATTTCTGAGTACAAAGTGCGTTATTGTGATAGTGTACATACCTTTGAATATTAATTATATTAAGACTGTGTTTTCAGTAATACAGTGTGTGGACATTCCTTTGTGGGGGCTTGGGGACTACACTGTACTTAAGAACCAGCCTGCATCACCTCCTGAGAAGCTAGGTCTTGATTGCTCGACTACGTTACCAATAATAGAGAATCTTGGCTGGGGTCCTCTGTGCCTCCCCTCTACCATATAGAGAGCAGAAGTACAGACACCCCCTACAGACACCCCCCTCCAGTCTTTACACCCACCAATCCCTGTTTCCTCACCAAGCTTAACCTGTTTTCACATCGTTCAACTTGGGTATTATGTCAATTAACGCCGTTTCCTGTCCCTCAGATGCCTGCTGTGCCAAACTTTGTTCCTATCATGTACATTCAGTCTGGCGCCTCCACATCAATAGCAAACAGGGTTTGGGTCAGTGAATTCAGGACTCAACCCCCTCACTTCGCTCATGCATACCACTCTGCAGCGCCATGTGCCATGCTGCTGTTTCTGCTAATGACCATTGTTTCAGGTCTGAAAACCAAGTCTCAAGTTTGGGGCTGTCAGTCGATTTCCACGCCATTGCAATTCTAGGTTTCACCAGTATACAAATCAGTTCTTCACCTTAAGAGAGGTGAGCAGTGTGTCTCCCGCCCCTTGGGAACAGTCCCAGTAGGCAAATCTACGGCAGCCAGTCTTTCATCTGGATAACCCCCTCGCCACCCTCTCAGTTACCTCTTGCCAAAATGTTCCAATCACCGGGCATGCCCAAAACATGTGCATCATATCCACTCCCCCTTGCTTACATCTCGTGCAGTTGTGGGCACCCCTCCCCCAACATGAGTCAGTCAGTGCGGAGTCATATACGCTCTATGCACAATTGGATTAGCTTGAATCTAGTGTTTCTCGAGACCTATTTGGTGTACCTCAGCATGCTTCTTCTCCATTCTGCATATGTGAAGACTCTCCCTACATCTGTCCCCCAATCCCAACACACCTCGAGATCTGTCCCGTCTCGGCTACCCAGGAATAACTTATATAATCTGGAGACCGTCTGTCCCCCCTCCAAGACATCACATTGGTCTCCACTTCACCTTGCAGGCTCAACCATTTCCTCCCAATTTTCCAGACCATGCCCAGGTATAATAAAAACTGTCCCTCGTGTACCCCATATTCGCCAACCAGGGCAGAGAAATAAATTATTTTGTCCTCCCGTAAAAGGTTGCCCACTGTGGCTATCCCTTTGCTTTCCTGTTGCCTTCTGAATTGTCCCACAACTCCCTGTTGTTCTCCTATGACTCTTATTAAGGGAACGTTTGTGGAACAAGGATACGATATGCTGAGGAGCTTCCAGGCCCTTTCCCATATATCCGTACCTAGTTTCAGCAATCCGGAGGGTCTCACCAGGTAAGGTTTCCGTACCCACAGTACTTCCTTCAAATAGTGTCGCCCTAGCATCAGTTGCAGTAGCATGGTGTCCTGCGAGATCTCGTCTCCCAGCTAGCTCGCTACAAACTGCAGCGGCCACGCTAAGTATTAAATTAGGCACTTTCATTTCGTTCTCAGTGTAGTCTCTCTGTAGGGTGCACATGGCAATCCTATTCCTCCCTCCCTTCCTTCCACAGGAAGCCTCATGCCAGTGCCTTCAGTTGCTGGAAGAAAGCTGTATGTTGTAAGGTACATTGGTGACATTTTATAAGAGGCAAGGGAGTACAATCCTTTTCAAGAGGGCCGCCCTGCCTGGTACACCAAGGGCCAGTTTTTCCCAGAACTGCATAGAATTAGCTACCCCGTTCAGGGCCTTTATGGTGTTATTCTCATGTGAACCCGCCGGGTTATGTCACACACTAATACCGAGATAGCGGAAGGTGTTTGTCGCCTACTGCAGGGCCAACAGAGACAATTGGTCCTCCCATAGGCCCCTGAGTCCCGCCAATGGAAACTAACAGGTTCACCCTGATGCCTGAGAATGTGCTGAATTGATCTATGACTTCAAATATGTGCGGTAGGTTGTCTTCTGGTCGACTCACATATAGCAACATGTCGTCCACATAAAGGGAAACAGGTGCACCTACCCATCTATCGCAATTCCAGCTTCCTTGTACTCTGCCCTGAGGTACACTGCCAGCGGCTCCAGCACCAGAATATATAGCATCAGTGACAGTGGGTAGCCCTGCTTTGTGTCCTTCTTTACCTGCCACTCCTTGGAAATGTGTCTGCCCATTCTAACTCGCGCCGTGGGGGCAGTGTAAATTAATTTCACCCATCGCAGAAAGGCTTCGCCGATCCCAAATCGCTCTAGGGTTGCTAGCAGCCAGTCCCAGCAGACCGAGTCAAAGGACTTTACTGCATCCAATGAAGCCACCACGCAATCCTTCATCTGTTGGTTGGTGGTATCTATCACATGATGTAACATCTGTAAATTCCATATGGTGTTACCCAGTTTGGTATGTATGGATTAAACCCCCTATCACTTTCTTGAGCCTATTTGCCAATACCGCAGTTAGGAATTTGCAATCCTGATTCACCATCGAAAGGGGTCTATATGATCCACAAGTCAGTGAAGGCTTGCCTGGTGTAAGGGTAGGTATATTACAGTGGCCTCACTCAAGCTGTTGGGTAACATTCCCAGCTCGTACGCCTGCAGTTTGCAGTAAAACGGTCTGCAGTTTGGGTGCTAGCACATCTTTTTATGCCTTGGAGAACTCCCCAGGCAGTCTGGTGAGTCCTGGGGTTTTAGCAGTCAGACGCTCATTCATTCCAGAACTGTCAGCTCCAGGGATGGCAGCAAAAAAGCTGTACTCCTGTGCTCTGAATATTGATCCCTTCTCAATTTGACATGTCTGTAACTAATACTCCAGAAAGGACTCAGCCAGCAAAAAGACAAAAAGGACTGGAGAAGAAAGACAGTGAAGATGGCAGAGATGATAAACTGTTGGAACTGCTCACCAAGGTGACTCTTGACATTGCAGACATGAAGGCCAAACTTTTTCAATCAGAAGAAAAGTTTATGGAATTAATCCAGAGAGTGGACTCAGCAGAAACTCATTTGAATCTGGTGGATGTGAAGAATCAGAAAGTAAGGGATCTGCAGATAATAAATGAAAAACTGAACTTGAAAATCTCTTAACAAGAGCATTTTTTGCGAAGAAATAACCTCAGGATTGCTTGTTTTCCTGAAAATGCAGAAAAAGGTAACTCGGTTGACTTTTTACAGAGGGTGTTACCTAAAATATTGGATGTGGATTCTAAATTGACTTTAGATATTGAAAGGGCTCATAGGTCTTTGGGTCCTAAACCATCCATTGGGGAAAGACCAAAACATTTTATTATTACATTTTTGAGGTTCCCCATTCAGGAGCTCATATTAAAAAGAGCCAGAGAATTACGTGACATTAATTGGGGAGGCAACAAGATAATGATTTTTGTTGATTTAAGTAAGGATGTCCTGAGAGAAGGCATGCTTTTGAAAAGCTAAAGTTAAGGCACGAGATAAAAACTTGAAATATTATATCATATACCCTGCTATATTTAGGGTAGTTCAAGATGGGCATCTACATTCCTTTACAGATCATAAATCAGCTGAGGCTTTTTTAACTGATCTTGATCTGGACCCTATGGAATGCACATTTTCTGAATCAAATCTTACAAATGCTGCAAGGAAGAAGAAAATATGACTGTTTAATTCTGCTGTTTGAATTTGGATGGACCCTCATTTTAAAAAAAAATGTTTTGATGTTTACTTGTTTTTTGTATATATATTCCGTTTTTTGTATATATATTCCATATATTACTAGAGGGCAAAGATGGCCACCAAGAAAAGTCTGTTGAACTTAACGTCCCGAAACTGGTATTGTTTTCTTTCAAGTTCCGTGACTCCTTGTATCGAGGAAAGCACCTGTGTAATTTATCCGGATAGACGCACAGTAGAACGCCCGGAAACTAACAGACGTAATGGGGGATGTAGAGGTTCAGTGACTGGGGAATTCTTGCAGAGAGAGTTCTGTGTTTGCGTGAGTCTGGCACTGGATACTGATACTGATGACGAGAGTATGGCTGCATGCTACAGTGTCATCATTCAATCCTTGCAGCTGATATGAAAGGAAAGGAAGAGGCGGAGCCAAGTGAGCTCGACCATAATATCTCTGCTATCGAGAAAGTTAAGTCTGGCTGAATAGAAGAGAACGTGTGCCGTCACACTAAGTTCTCTGGAGTTGCTAATACAGGTTGGTTGTTGCCCTGTTTATGGCTCTTGAGAACGGGTCTGGATTAGTGCCATGATTTTCGGAAGAAAGCCTAAGGGCTGTAATAATACATAGACTGTAATGCTTCTTTATTGCTGGCTCTGGAGTAAACAGACAGTAGTGCGGATGGAAAATATATACGCGCAGTCTGAATATGCATGTGGAAAGCCGATTTTGTTCCAATGCACTCAAGTATGGATCTGGGGCTGTCTTTACTCTACGTCATTATTACATAACTATTCCTATATTGGGAAAATAAACGGTATGTTTGGAGTCACTAAGTTTGACCCTGTGTGAAAATTCCGAGTACATATGGAACATGCTATTTGATATGGCTCTGGGGCTGGCAATGATTGAACTGTTACGGATGTGTTTTGCCTGCAGATTGGATTGTGTAGGTAACTCGCACGGGTAAATCTGGAAATATGCTGTGACAACGTGACTGGAGTACCCTGAATATACTTTTACCAGCAAATAAGTGGAGATGGGATTTGTTGGTGGGGAAGGAAATGTTATGTTACTGGGAGTGATTGTTGACCTGCACCATATGGCTCATTGCATGTTAAAAAGCCTCACTGAAGGCATATGTTAATATGTTGTATTCTAGATGCTATGTGTTCTAATTGAAGAATGTATTGTATAGACAGTTTGGCTACTGCTCATTATAAAGGGACTGCGTGGAGGAAATAAGAAAAACTATGACATACTGCAATGAGACTCTTCAACTATGTTGCAGTATTTACTCTTATCAAATATTTCACCAAAGTATATATGTTATATGGGGATACTGTTTGGAAACGAGTAGGTCTATTTTGTAAATGATTGTACAAGTTGATATGATTGATGGAGGTATGAAGCTGATGTGTAATGTAATATATGCTGAATACTACATCACATGTTCAGGTGTCTTAGTAGTGTTAGTGGTAACACTATGGATTTCACTATTATTGGTCATTACTTGAGTAATTTGAGGCTACTGATCAACATTTTGTATGATGATATCGTAATGGCCTATGTGTACAATCATTATAGATCGCCTTTTACTTCATCCTATTCTCCCTATGTTATGTTATTGATATGAACCATATATTGTATGAACGGGTCTGGGAAGTTTAAGTATATATAGAGCAATGTTGGTTTTCTTTTGAGATTACATGCTACATTGATTGGCTTTTGGTTGATGGTGTTGGTTTGATTGTTTTGTAGGGTGTATATAAGGTTTATCAATGGCCTGTTATGCTTGACTGTTTTGCTATTACATATATGTATGCATGCCATCAGAAACAGTTCAATAGGTATCATATTTACATACTAATTGATATGAATGGGACTGAAGTTATAATGTCTGCGTATGCGCTTTCTTAAAACAGTGAATGATCATTAGAGAAACTGCAAGTTATGGTTATTCGATAAACATGTTTAGATTTATATTGTACTATAATACCGGTGAAAGTGGATTTATGTACAATTGTTCTATATGAAGATGGTAGGGGTGATAGTTACTAGAGTTGAGTTAATGGGAAATGTTAAGGAAGTTTAATTAAGAAGAGGATTGCCGAATCTGTTTGGGATTGAGGAGGAGGTATAGTGTGTATAGTATTTAATGCTTGGAATGTCATGTGGGATTGAGAGGGGGTTCTTTGTAGGTAAAAGGGCTGCGTGACATCGTTAAGTTATGCAGAATTATTGGGGAATTTTGATGCACAATTTAGATTCTATAGGCTTTTTTGCATGAGGGTCTGTCTAGTTGATGTTTGTGTTATAAGGTGGTAGATATATAGATTCAGCTGGTTTATAGTATTTGGTAGCTAATTGGGGGCCTCAAGATGTAATTTATATACTAGATAGGGGAGATGCAAATACTGTGGTCAATAGGAATATTGGACTGGAAACTAAATAGTGGTCCACGGGGAAGACTATGTAGGAGGACTGGTTAAGTATATAAGTATTGTATTGGGTGGGGAGAATAAAATGATTATTGATAGTAGGCTAAATATTGGGCTTAGGCAAGTTGTGAGTATAGTTCAGGATACTATAGGTCATGTAAAAAGGAAACTTATAAGGTGTTTTATGGATATCAGATTATGTTGTTCAATCTATGCTTAAGTTATTTGTTGAATATTTGTATGTCTTTCTTTGGTGTGTTATTTATTTTTCTTTTCCCTTGCTCTTTTTGTTCTTTATGTAATGGACTACTTGTTGTGGAGATTAGGATATTATATATTCGGTTCTTTGGTACTGAAATAGATATTACAATTAAGTACAAGATGTCTTTAAATTTCATTTCATGGAATGTGAAGTGTGTGAATTGTGTATTTAAGAGGAGAAAGGTACTAGCAAGAATCTGGAGGAGTGGAGGTGATATAGTGTTTCTTCAGGAGACCCATTTGATTGAGCAATCCGAAAAATATTTGATTAATTCTAGGTATACACAAACAGTGTCTAATTGTTATGACTCTAAATCGAAAGGAGTATTTTTTTCAGAAGGGGATTGACAGTAAAATTTGTAGTGAAAGATGATGGCCACATTTTATCAGTAGATGTAATATATAATGGGGAAAGGATGACCATAGGGTCTATATGAGCCCTGTGTTCCTCAAATGCACAATTTTTCGGTACATTAAGTAACTTGTTGAAAGAAATGAAAGGGGAAAATATGATTCTAGGGGGAGATTTTAACACTATACTTGATAGTAAACTGGATAGGAAATCTGGTTGTAGATACAGTGGTGAGGGAATTAGCAATTTGTTTTGTGAGTTTACAAAAAAATATAATTTGGTGGATATATGGCAGGAAATGCATCCTATACTTTCGATTCACTGGTGCATGAATCATGTTCGCGTATAGACTATATTCCTATGTCTAACCGTTTAGTTAATAATGTGCTCTGTTCAGAAATTAGGGAGAGAATGATCTTTGATCATTCGATTATTTATAAGAAAACGTCAACTATAAATTTGAAAGGTATAACTAGATATGGAGTTTACAAGCGGGAATGTTAAAGGATCGAATGGTCAATATGGGTTTGGAGACGTTTATTATTAAATATATTGAAGAAAATATGGGTAGGGCTGATATCAAAATAGTTTGTGACAACACATGACCTACCTTCCAGGGTCCCCACATGTGTCCCGATGAAAACAGTACCGCACATGTGTGGATGCACCTACCTGGGATGCAGAAGGAAAAGGGTAACCCACTGATAACCCCAAGCTTTTCGGCACAGCACATTTTGTTCATGTGGGCAACCTATAGATTTGGGCCTAGGGTGTCGAAGCAAGCAAGGAAAACAGGGAACCCCATTCATTTCTCAAAGGAGGACACCCGTGGGAATGCAAGGAGGTCTGACTTGCGCGAAACAGGCCAGAATTTATTACCCAGAACCCCAGACAAAGTGAACATTGTGTTTTTTCCCCACCAAATATCACAGCTTGTTGGGGATTGTGGCTAATAAAACTGGGGCAATTTGCGCAAGGCAGACCTCTGCGGATTCCCACGGGTGTCCTCTTTTGGGAAATGCATGGGGATCCCCGTTTTCCTTGCTGGCTTCAACACCCTAGGCCCAAATCTGTAGGTTGCCCACATGAACAAAATGTGCTGTGCCGAAAGGCTTGGGGTTACCAGTGGGTTTCCTTTTTCCTTTTGCGTCCCGGTAGGTGCACCCACACATGTGAGGACCCACCCTCCCAGAACCCCAGACAAAGTGAACATTGTGTTTTTTCCCCGCCAAATATCACACTTTGTCGGGGATTGTCAGAGACATTTCCCTCTATCCACTCACTGAAACACATTGTCAACAACAGATGTCAAACCTTCCCGTATTCCCACAGGTGTCCCGACAAAATCGTTACACCTACAGATTTGGGCCTAGGGTGTCGAATCCAGCAAGGAAAACAGGGAACCCCATGCATTTCCCAAAAGGAGACACTCGTGGGAATGCAGAGAGGACTGACTTGCGCTAAGCGGGCCAGAATTCATTATTCAGAACTCCAGACAAAGTGAACATTGTGTTTTTCCCCACTTAATATCACACTTTGTCGGGGATTGTGACCAATAAAAACTGGGGCAATTTGCACAAGGCAGACCTCTGTGGATTCCCACGGGTGTCCTCTTTTCTGAAATGCATGGGGTTCCCTGTTTTCCTTGCTGGCTTCGACACCCTAGGCCCAAATCTGTAGGTTGCCCACATGAACAAAATGTGCTGTGCCGAAAGGCTTGGGGTTACCAGTGGGTTACCCTTTTCCTTTTGCGCCCTGGTAGGTGCACCCACCCATGTAAGGTACCGTTTTCATTGGAACACGTGGTAGGCCATGTGTTGTTGGCGGCATGTTTCAGCCGGTGAGCCGAGTGAAATGTGTGGAAAATTGGGTTTTTTGGCCACATTTCGGACTTTGTTGGGGTTTCTGGGTAATACATGCTGGGCCGATTTGCGCAAGTCAGACCTCTGTGGATTCCCACGGGTGTCCTCTTTTCGGAAATGCATGGGGTTCCCTGTTTTCCTTGGTGGCTAGGACACCCGAGGCCCATATCTGTATAGTGTGCCCATCTGGAAAAATTGTGAAATTCAGCTGTCTGAAAAGACTTGGGGTTGGGGGTGTTTTCGGCTTTCCCCTTGGCACCCAGGTAGGTGCGCCTACACATGTGAGGTACCATTTTCATTGGGACACCTGTGGGAACGCGGGAAGGTATGACATTTGTTGTGTTTGTGTGGTTTTCATAAAGATTTGACCCATTTGCTGGTGCCCTTTGTCACACAACCCTTTAATTTCCCAAATGTGCCCTACATTTAGTCGCTGCTTTAGGCACCATACACTTTTGTAACCTGCACAAGACACCTACTCTTTCAAAAAATGTATGGTTGCCATTCCTCACCACATTGGTTTTCCTGATTTACACATACTAATTACGTCTGTTCAGGCCGTGAGCGTAAAACTCCTGTGTACCATCGATCAGTGTTTGGCTTGTGGTATTGGTTGTTTTGTGAAACACTACACAAAAATGTGTGCTTTCCTAACTGCAAGAGTCAGGAATGTAGTGGAGCATTGTTTCTCTCAAAATTCATAGAAGCCATTGCCGTACCAAGCCAACCATGTCCACCACATACCTTTTTTTTAGTCATGTTCCTGCTTTTTCCCAAACTATGGCATTTTCCCCTACCTAGTTGTTGCCCGACCTGCGCATATCACCCCTTCCTAAACTTGGAATTTTGTCTACTTTTCAGAAATGTATGCCTTTCTGTACTCCAAATTGGCTTTGCTACCCATTTCTTCCATTCCGTCCATGCATGTCCAATTGGCAAAAGTTGTCAAAATCGCCTACCTCTCACAAAACAGTTGATAACCACATCAATATATATTTTTTTTCGTTTCCAATCAACCTGTCCTTGAAAGCCAAGAAATTTGGGAATTCAGCACAGCAAACCATTTGTTCCTAGCCCTTACAATGAAAGAAACTACAGGCTTCTTTGTACATCATGTTATAGGCATTTTTTGAAAAAACACAAAAATGTTGTCCTTTTTGGTTATTTTCTCACAACCCCCACAGCAGCCTAGGATTCCTGGGTGGCGTTACTATCGCCTACAGATGGGAAAAAAAGGGGCTGAATTTGGCCGAGATATCTCATTTAACAAAAAGTTACAAGGCATTGAATGGCGACATACCGAATCACCAAAAAAGGCCTTGGCACTGGGGGGAAAAACCCATGGCACTTACAGGGTCAATAATGGTAATTCCAAAACAAGATAAAGATAATTGGAAATGTGAAAACTTGGACACACTTGCGACAAACGAAAATTCAAAAGCATAATGTGTAGTTATATGTAATTGAAATAATCAGTAAATCAGATAAAATTGAAAGTTTATTTTAAACAACATTTTAAATTTAAAAAAAAACTATAGGCCGATATTGTTAAATGTAGATTTAAAATTATTCACGAAGATATGGTAAAATAGATTATATAACTATATGGGGAACCTAGTTGATAGATCTCAGGTTGGATTTACTCCTGGAAGATATGGTTACGATAATATTAGGTAAATTCTAAATGTAATAAGTTCAAATTATAGTAAAGATTCAGATGCCCTGATGTTTTTTTTTATGCTGAAAAGGCTTTTGATAGTGTCACGACCCTCGCCCAAAACCCCCTCTGGCAAACCCATTTGCCAGGCGGAGTCAGGACTCGGGCCTCTAGAGCCAGGCATCCTTTTTCAAAACCCTCTTGGGGCCACTCCTGGCGCCTATGGCGCCAGGCTCATACACCATGAGAAACATGTGCTTGGGAACTACTTATTGTGTTGCCAGTCAACATGGAGGCATCCACATAGCTTGGTTCCGAAGAACTACTACTTGCGCCTAAGACACGTGACCCGCCAAGCAAGAAGATTTGGGGCCTTCACACCTACGTGCAGCTTTGAGCCATGCACAGATATCTGAGCTCTCCAGAGAGGCAGCATCGAGGCCTACAAATTAGAAACAAATTGACACATGGCCAGTGGGTCAGTGATGGATGGTGGTACTGGTTGGTGGGTGGCTAGGGGAACTGACGGGCACCCTGCACCTGCTCGACCATTCTGCATGCTGCTAGGCAAAGTGGAAAAGTGCAAGGTGACGTGGTATCAACCCAATCACAATGCACCAAGTAATCTAGGATCCAATAGTCCATAGAACCAATGAGACGTTGCACTTTTTGTGACGTTTACAGTAGTCATTCTGAAGGAAGGGCTTAGATGCCCCTCCTTACGCTAGTTATCCAATCACCTCTCCCCGTTGCCGTATACAGATATAGTACCTATAGTAAAGTTACTTTCCTATAACCAATAGAATTGCATGCAACATTTTCAGCGTTTTTCACGTCAGTGATGACACATTTTTAGTATAAAGGATGAGGTTTCTGTAAAGTTCGTTGGAGTTGAAGCGAGAAGGAAGATCGCGCCACTGCTGATATTCATAACTCCCCGTTTTTTGTACTTGTCATTAAACCGACTCCCTTTGCCAAACCATTGTGTTGTCATTATTGATTTTATGCTTAAGTACGAATATGCATCCCCATCCATCTCACGGGTGCTGCTATCCCATCTTAAAGTGCTATTTGGGAAAATCCCAGTCCTATGGGCCAGCTGGGGTCCCTCCTGTACAACAGTTACAAAACAAATGTTTGCAATGGCAGAGTTGGATTATGAAAGGCATTCTTAAGATAGGAGATGTTTTTGAAGGAAGTAGGTTCCTGACTTTTGAAGAGTTAAGAAGCAAATATGGCCTGAATCAGAGAGAATTGAGTCATTACATGGATTTAAGGACTCATGTGTCATATAATGGTTATGATTGATAGAGATTTGGAGGAGAAGCCGAGTATTTGCAAGTTGTTTGATGGGGTAGAACATGGGGTGTCTACTTATATGAAGTGTATCGATATAGGACAAGACTATACAGACTCATGGTTGAGCCTGAAGGATGTATGGTCAAATGATATTGGTCTGCAGATATCTGAAGAGGCGTGGGATGATTTATCTAGAGTAGGATCCAGATAAAAAACGGATATGAATTTAAGGCTTATAAGACTAAAGATAATTGGGAGATTACATTTGACACCGGTGAACATGCATAAGCTTCATCTATTAGATAATGATATGTGTTGGATTTGTGCAGGGTCTCTTCCTTACATTTGTTTTGGGACTTTCCGAGGGTGCAATATCTTTGGGAGGAGGTTTTATACAGGATAGATATTACTTTAAACATAGTTATTCCAAGGTCGGCTGCGAACATGATTTTACTGAGGTGTGGAGGAAGGTGTTCAGTTGCAAGGGAATTTGATTTTTGGGTGGATAAAGCCTTGATGGTTATTAAGTTGATTTTACTAGTCTGGAAGAGTTGGAACACACCTGTAGTGGGGGATTAGATCGTTGAAATGCAAATATTGACTAAATATGAGAAGGTATCATTGAAGAATAAGAATCCTTTTAGATATTTATCTTTTGTTATGGAGTCCATTTAATGATTTGTATGGTTAACAGGATTTTTTTTTCTTTTCTTTCTCTTTCCTCTTCTTCCTTTTCTCTTATTGACTTGTGTTCGTGTATTGTGTTTTTTCTTTGTGTTTCTAATGATCATATTCTTTTGTACATTGGATTGGATGCACTGAGAGTGTTTTTTAGACTGTGGTTTCAATGTATAATGATTTGGGAATTGTCCAGGATGATATTGATTGTAGAATATGTTATGTACTGTTATTTGTAATGTATATCCTGATGGGTATCTGTAATTCATATGCATTTGTGATTTGTATATATTGTAAAATGAATAAACACATAAAAAGAGAGAAGCTCTTTTATCACCTTGCTTATTTCTTCTAGCATCAGTGGGGCATCCAGCATGTCTGCTTGCTCTGTTCCTAGCTTGGGCAGGTCTATTTCGGCAGAGACGGCGGGCCCCAGGTACATGACGCTTGAAGTACAGCAGCGGTCGTGTAACTCTGGGCGCTGAGAGGGCTCGAGGTTGCACGGAGAGCGGGGCTGCGCCCGTGATTGCACCTAGCCACCTCTGAGCACCAGAAACAATCACAAACAGCAGAAGCAGACTACAGCTGTGTCAGGCCAGAAAAAACTAAGCACCCTATGAGGGTCCGGAAATGAATGATGATTGGTTGGCAGAAGACCAACCGCCTCATTTACAGTGTAAGAATATATATTCATTAGTCATTAGTTATTACGTGGCTATTAGTTTAACTAGAGTGAAGCCATTTTAAGATGACCAGAATCGCCATTTTGTTTTCTCTCTCTGCTCTCTCTAACGTTGCCACTTTGCCTCATGTAAAGCTGCTTTGCTGTAGATATTATTTCACTTCAATGGTCCAAGGCTAAGAAACATGTTGAAACATTACACTGGAGAGGCAGACAGGAATGCCCGATTCCCTCCCTCACGTATCCTTGAAGACAGGGAGCAAGGCATTTAATCAGTATACAAATGCCAGCGAGTCTCCTGAAAGAATTGTAATGTACAAAACTAGCATTTAAAGAGTTGAATTATTATCTTCTTTACGGCCCCCCCTTTCTGAGCCCAGTGAGGCCCCGGAGAGCGGGCTGACTTCTAGAGCGAGAATCGAAACTTAGAGATAGTGAGGCCTGGTATGTGCCAGTCTCCTACGCGCAGCTTGCCCATGAAAAACAGAAACGCTGTGTTCTCGCAAACAAAGAATGGTGTCTGTAAAATTGGAGATTGCAAACTGTTACTAAATATGGTGGTCTAAGGTGTCATATTTGTCACAATGGTCAATCATCGCCTCTAATTCAAAGAGAAATGAACTGGGGGTGGCATCAAATGTGTTATTACTGATTGTAAGATGCTCCGTTCGTATATATGTAACTGATGTACGGTATCAAGAGGTGTTCGTAAGTGATGAGTTTCCTTGCTGCAGATCTGCACACAGCTGATCCCTGATCGACGTCCCTGGCCAGTGAACAAGGAGGCGAGGGTCCCGAAACGAGGCAGAGCCGAGATACGCAGACACGTCGTCATTGGTTGCGTCATTATAGGGACGAATTGTGTCTTGAAAAGACAAATTGGCTAATCAGGTGAGTCGTGCCCCGATTTGTAAGTGATCCTGATATTGGTTGAGAGTTGATTTCGCAAAATCAAACACCCAGAGTATGTTTGATTAGCCAAGGGGAAGGTTAAAACATGCCTGGGGTATTATCCACCTTAGCGGGATTTTTCCGCTGCGGTGAACAATCTTTGAAAACTGGCCAGGAAGTACCTCAGGGAGGAACGCAGCCTTATGATATGTACATAAAGTATGGTATGGGAGCGATAATGTTTTGTGAAACTTGGCATAAGCAAACCAGAAAACAGGAAAATCTTCAGTGGCCAAGGGATGGGAGTTTTGAGATGGAACGTATAGATAACCTGGAAAAGGTGTTGATAAGTAAAAGAGCACACCCTGGAGCACTTAATATCCTTAGGGACTGGAGGAGGGAAGCAATGCTCCGATTTAGAAGTAGAGAGAAACATGTGCACAGGCATAAGTCAAAGACGGAGAAAGCGGAGGAGGAGGAGGAGTGGAGTAATAGCTTGAGAAAGGCGAGACAGCGCGATGAATTAAACATAGAAAAAATATATCCACAAAGAGAGCTACACTCATCGGACGAATTAATAAACGGAATCTTAACAAACAAAACAGGGCCCGAGGAGTGAAACTAAAAAGACTATGGCAGTAGCCGCCGCTCAACCCCCTCCCGTTGCTCAGCCCCTCCCAACACCAGCACAGCCACAGGCTACATCAGACACTGCACTGCCCACTAGCCAGCCAACCCCAAGTGTTTTGCAATCATCACGGCCCCAGCAGACGGATCCCACTCTCACTGCCCCCTCTGCACCTCCTGATCAAGAGGGTGCCACTGTCCCGACTGCCCCTCCCATGAGTGGAATTGAGCAGAATGAATGTACGAGAGTAACTCGCAGCGCGATCAGCAAGGAGAGAAAGCGTGAGCTGCAAGAATAGGCAGAAATGTATATAGACGATAATGATGAGGTATCCACGCTAGCGTCCCTATATGAAAGACATGTATTGTTGGAATGCATGGGGGAATATTTGTCGGGACAATGGAAAAAGTTAATTGGGAAGTTACCACCGCAACGATTGTTGGACTTAAATGCATTAGCCCATTGTAGAGGGAGAGATGAAGAAATAGAAGAGCATGTGAAGCGACTGTTTGAAATAAAGAATGAATTGGATGAAGAGTATTCTGAAGTACTCGCCACACCGGGGAATAAGAGAAAGAATATTGAGAGGGGCAGGAAGAGAGCGTCAAGACTGTATATGCAGAAATCCTTGCCGCCACCCAGACAGATAGGTGATAGACAAAGATTGCAGGTGTGTGTGCGGGAAACGATGAGATGGATGTTAAGCTCTAGGACTTTGGTAGGGGAGATAAATGAGATATGTAATGAGTATCCTTTGCAAATAAGAATAGAAGCTCTGCGGACGATAGTACGGGTGTTACTCCAGCAGATAGCAGGACACCACAGGGGAAGGGGGAAATGCACAGAGTAGAGGAAATTCGAATATGCATGGAGGGCCTTTGGGATTAAATGAATGTGCATACTGGAGAGAGGAAGGACACTGGCAGGCACAATGTCTGCATTTTCAAAATAGAGGTGGATATAGTCAGAGAAGGCCTCACAGAGGGCACATGGGAACAAATGGTCACAACAGAAATCATATGCAGCAGCACCAGAATGATCAAGGGAATGGTGCACAGAATCAAGGTCAAGCTCCGAATCAAACTATTCAGAGTCAAAATCAGCAAGGTGCACAAATGGGAAATAGAGGGAGAGGGGGGAACATTTTTGATAACCAGACAGGTGCATACTATAATAACAGTGGTGACTACACATCGGATGACGTGTTGTTACCCCAATAGCACAGCCCAGGACAGGGGTCGGACCAGTGTCAATTCCCGTGAACCAGAAAGGACCCTATGTAGAGATGAAAATTGGGAATGAAGAGCATAGATTCCTCGTAGATATGGGGGCACAAAAGTGCTCGATAGATCATCACTTGGTTCCAGACATACCTCTGTCAGGGCGACAAAATATCTCAGTAGGGTTCGCAGGTACCCCAGTAATAAACCCCGAGTCCAAATCAGTGGCAGTGACAATAGGGCCTTTTACTGAACATTGTCCATTTCTTTTAACAGAGCATTGTGGGAGAATCTTTTAGGATTGAATCTATTGAAAAAACTAAGCGCAGTTATCCATTGTACACCAGATGGGGTATTTTTGACTATTTCTCCCCAGACTATGCCGACTTCTGAATTTATGGCGGAACCCTTAACAGGGGAATTGAGTACAGTGCCAACTTGCATTTTGGCCGCGAATGACAATGATGTGGGATGTTTGAAAATAGAGCCAGTAAAAATTACATTGAAAGAAGGAATAACGGTACAGCGTATTCCGCAGTATATAATTTCAGCAGAAGGAGAAAAAGGATTGAAAAGTATTGTTTCTGATTTGGTGAAATTGGGAGTGATTGAAGAGATTATAGGTAGTGTATGTAACAGCCCCATTCTTCCCGTGTACAAGAAAGGGGGTAACAAGGTACCGTACCATAATTGATCTCCGTGCACTGAACAAAGTGGTAGATCCCCAATTCCCGTTAGTGCCAGACGTCACTATGATCTTGACGATGATCCCTGCTTCGGCAGAATACTTTAGTGTTATTGATTTGAAAAACGCTTTCTTCAGCATTCCAGTACACAAAGAAAGCAGGTATTTATTTGCCTTCACTTTAGGAGGACGATCATTCACATTCACACGCATTCCACAAGGCTATACTGAAAGTCCGAGCATATTCAGTAGAGCGTTGAAAGAGCAGTTGGACATGTTAGAATTACCAGCAGACTGTGTATTGTTACAATACATTGACGATTTACTAATCGCTGCTGACACGGAGGAGGTATGTAAAGAAGGTACTGTTCTATTATTGACTCATCTAGCCACGCATGGCCATAAAGCAAGCCTAAAGAAATTCCAGTACTGTCAGAAAGAAGTAGCTTATTTGGGTTACCTACTCTCAAATGAAGGGAGAAGATTAACACCAGAGAGAATAAAGAGTATTTCTGGTATGCCTATTCCAACATCACAGAAAGGTGTGAGAGCAATAATAGGGTTGGCTTCTTATTGTCGTCAATGGGTTATGAACTTCGCTTTAATTGTGAAACCAATGGTGGAATTAACAAAGAAGGATGCTGTGATGCCTTTGCAGTGGAATGAAGAATGTCAAAAAGCATTTGATTCGCTAAAAACCATGTTGAGTTCTGCTCCAGTTTTGGGCACACCGAATTATGAAAAGGTTTTTAGGCTATTTGTGCATGAGAACGAAGGATGCGCGTTGTTTGTCTTAACACAGGAACAAGGTGGAAGAAATAGGCCGTGCGGCTATTTTTCTTCTGCGCTGGACCCTGTAGCACGCGCAGTACATGATGTTTGCGAGCTGTTGCAGCGGCTGCTGTGTCAGTGAAACAAACAGAAGGGATGGTTTTGGGGCACACTTTAATTTTGATGGTGCCACATGCCATAGATGTTCTACTCAATAGAACACAGACGCAACACCTCACACCTCTGCTAGATTGACTAGATATGAAATTGTATTGTTCGCGCCCAACCTCCAAATTATGAGGTGTAGTGCTTTGAATCCAGCAGAATTAATGCCAATGCCCAGGGAAAATAGTGGTGTGACTGAATTGCCTCCCCATAATTGCCTAATGGTTAATGAGGAAGAAACAAAAGGGAGAATTGATTTGAGTGACACACCACTAAAAGAACCAGATGGGGAACTGTTTTGTGACGGCTCCTGTTTTATACTACCTGACGGCACATCAACTGCCGCATATGCTGTTACGACATTAAAAAGTGTTGTGGAGAGTAAAAGAATTCCTTATAACTCCGTCCAAGCAGCAGAGATAATTGCTTTAACAAGAGCTTGTGAAATTTCTGAGAACTTGAGCGATAATATCTATATAATGATAGCCAGTACGCCTTTGGCGTAGTTCATAATTTTGGCCGATTATGGGCCGAGAGAGGCATTTTGACATCCCATGGGGCTAGAATTCAACATGGCCCTCTGATTGTGTGATTACTGTCTGCACTTACGTGCCCAAAGCACCTGGCAATAGTAAAATGCAAGGCGCATAAAAAAGTAACATGTAAAGTGGGAGAAGGAAACGCATTTGCAGACAAGATTGCGAAAGAGACTGCTACTGATTTGAGTACAAAAATTTTAACAGTACAATCGGAGGAAGTGCCCTGCATGATAGAAAATGGAATCTGACTGTTAAAAGGAATGCAGCCGGAAGCTACCGCCGACGAAATACAGGGATGGGCCAAGGGCTCTACAGAACTGGATTTGGAGGGTTGCTGGGTGGACAAAAAAAATGGGAATTGGATGTTGCCAAATGCATATGTAAACGCAATGGTTACAATGGCTCACATCTGTGCAAAGAAAATAGTCCAACATTTAGCCACAGTCTGGGAAAATCCACGCATAAAAAAGAATGCAGAGATGCTGGTGCAAAACTGCATCACGTGCCTACAGCATAATGTGGGAAAAGGAACAGTGACTCCAACAACAAGTTTTGGACCTCCCTCTATGCCATTCGAAGTGATTCACTTTGACTTCATAGAGATGGAGAGATGCCAAAATCTGAAATACGTTCTGGTGATCATATGTGCATTCAGCAAATGGGTTGAAGCATATCCCCTGAAAGACTGCACAGCCATGAGCACGGCAAAGGTAATGCTAAAAGAATATTTCTCTCGGTTTGGTCTGCCCCGTGTCATATGGTCGGACAATGGTCCGCACTTTGTAGGTGCAGTGATAATGCAGATTTGTGCAGGATTGCAGATCGATAAGCGATTCCATTGTTCGAGACATCCGAGTTCGGCCGGTCTTATAGAACGCCATAATGGAATTTTGAAATCCAAAATCAGTAAGATCTGTGCAGGTAGCAAATTAAGCTGGGTAGATGCATTACCAATAGTGTTACTGTGCATGCGAACGTCAGTGCAGGCCAGAACTGGGCTCTCCCCCTATGAGATTATAATGGGGAGACCGGCGAATGTGTGGTGCGCACCTCAGCCTAAGAAAATGTGCGAGGTAGAATACCCTGTACTCAGCATTTATTGTAATTTGTTAGTAAAAAAACTGCATTTGATTCATCAGCAGGTGCAGGAGGCATTACCGGTGCGGTATACTGGCCCAGGACATGCATTGGAGTCAGGCACCTGGGTGCTCATCAGAAACTATGAGCGGAAAACATTGCTGGCACCCAGGTGGCGTGGGCCCTACCAGGTACTTTTAACCACACAGACAGCATTACGCGTGGATGGACGCAAGGCGTGGATTCATGCCACGCACGCCAAGAAAGTCCCATCGCCATTCGACACGTCAACTGATCGGAACAAAGACCAGAAAGAGATAGCAGCGGTTTCAGAAACGAAAAATGCCATTGCCAGTCCCTTGCCACAGAAACTGCCTGATCCTGAAACAAAGCCTGATGAGATTGCCATAAAAACGGAAGAGCAAAGAGTGCCTCAACGTTGTCCAGCAGATTCTGCATCTCTGCTGGCCGACATCAAGCGCATACCTCTGTGGCACCCACATTTTCTGTTGCGCCACAGCCTGCATTGTCGCCTGGGCACTCATCATCATCTGCCATTGTGCCTCAGGCTGACTCCAAGCTCGAGACCGGAAGTGCACCCGCACTATTTGTTGATCACACGTTACCAGGAGCGAATCGGTACAACCTGTGGAGCAGAAAGAAGGAGTGATCACATTTGTCATCTCTTGGTGAATTTCTTGCCTCTGTTTCCTATTTTCGGATGAAGTGGGAACCGGAGGCCTAGAGGAGGGTGGCGTAAGAGTTGTGCAAATTAGACAGCTCACGAAACGCAACTCCTCGGTGCTAAATCCATGTGTCAGGAACCCGAGTGAACAAGCAGGGCGCACGTGGTACAAAGGAAGCTGCTCTGAAATTGTAGAGCGATGTGCAAAAATATACAGAGGCCTTGCCCGATGAATAGGCAATCCAGGCAGACAGAAAACTGGCATAAAAAGTTTGTAGACATTGATTGAACTATTTCAACATCCGGAGAAGCACAAGAGCAAACAATATTCATGACGATCACAGCGGAAGAAGGAGGACGAGAGAAGAATGTCGGAACCAGCAAATGCCTCCTCCTCTTGCATCAATGCTGATAGCGAGTTAAACGTAGTACATAATAAGGTGAAAAAAGGACATGGTAAAAAGAATTGTATGCTGGGTCTAACCATAGTAATGTGCATAATGAGTATATTAGCCCCATTGTTGACCATAACAGTGTTATGGTACCTAGAGGAAATGCACCCTCTTGAAGTACTTTTGCCCATGATGAACATTTCCACAACGGAAAGCCCAGTCCATGTGATTTCCTATACCTTGTCCCCAATGGAAGAGAAACACAGGGAAGGATATGGGAACAACACATTGCTGTTAATAATGAATATGACACACTCAATCCTAAGAAAAAAATAATTGTTGGGTTTGTGCCCACCTGCCGCAGCATGGTGGTCGGGGAATAGGATGGTATGTACAGCCCCTGCCCTTAACATCTGCATGTTATGCTTCTTTGAGTGCCCTATATTATGGGAAATGGAACGAACGTGAAACTGGTCAACTAGATAAAACAAATATGAATGAATTTGAGGAAGTGATTATGAAACCAGTGGTTTGCTCCGTGTTCCAAAAAAGACGATTAATTACACCAGCAATAATGCCACAGGATAGATTGTCTGTACCTTATAAAACCTCTCTGAGCACGTTCCACATGGGAATAAGGATGCGAAACCCCTTTCATATACAGTGAATTATAACCCTCATTATGTCCCATTCTGTCTAAAGAAAAAGGGTTCTTTCCAGGTAGGAACATTTACCAGATGCAGGAATATAGCATTCCTTGATAAAGAAGTGGAACCAATATATGTGGGAGATCCTGTGTATTTCATATGTGGAGAAAAAGCATATCCTTGGTTACCTAGGAACTGGGGAGGTACGTGTTATTTGGGATTTCTGTTCCCTGGGGTCTTTCTTTTAAAAACATCAGACATAACCATATTGACTAGGTCACGACCTCGCTGTAATATTGAAGACGGGTTGATTGTAGAGGACATAGCAAAATCATTCATACCATTTTGGGGCCAGGCGATAAACTCTTATAACATAAGGCGACTGTCTAGGATATTACAAGAAACAATAAATGGAACCACTGATATATTATATAATATGACTCTTGAAGAAAAAGGAATTAGATTAATGTCACTGCAAAATAGAATGGCCCTTGATATAATCTTAGTTGATCGCGGCAGTGTTTGCAAAATCATGGGATCAGCGTGTTGTGTATTTGTAAGTGACTCCTCCCCCACGATTTTTGAGGCGATAAGAAAATTGCATGTGTTAAGTTCCGATCTTCATCCCCCTGAAGGCGGTTGGCAATTGAACATAAGCTCCTGGTTCTGGGAAGTGTTGCGATCCTGGGGATGGAAACTATTTGCAATCCTAGTAGCAATCTGTTAGGGAGAATTCTCTGTTTAGGCTGAATTTCCTAACCTAGTGAGTCCCCCAGCAGCTTTGCTGGATTTTTGGGGTTTATTTCTTTCTCCTGCCAAGAGTGAGACTCTTTTACCCTCACTCTTGGACATGATTTGAGTCTAGAAGTGTTTAATGGGCTATGGGGTCTTTTACTCCATAGGGTTTCATGTGTTTTTGTGAGGTGTGTTACACAGCACCCTCAGTGCAGTGACACAGGGGTGTCATAGTGACCCCCCAGTATAGACTCCATACCCTGGGACTGACTACTGTCTCCCAGGGCATGTAAAGTCACCATTGACTTTACTAGTCTTAAATTCTGAACAGAACCAGTACAAACCATCATATTGTGGATGTACTGGCTGGGGCAATTCGAGTGCCCCAGGGTCTGTTAGTCGAGGGGGCACGTCTCCGTCCCCCCTGATCGAGTTTTGGTTGGTGGCAGTGGATACTACTTTTTATATTCGACCGCAAATATTTTCCTATGGGATTTCCCATTGTTTTAGGCTACTATCTTTATTTCATTATTTACGGTAGCCTCGAACATACCGCCGGTTTATTTAATTAATATTAATTCTCCGGTTGGTATTTTTTGCCAAAACTTGATTCTGAAATGGCGTTTGTGTTCTCTTCTGTGACTCCAACCCAAGTCGAGCCCTTTGTTCCACTTTTTGGCGGGCTTCTCCACAGAAGCCCTTCAAAGTGGTGCCACTATGTCTGGGGTACTTAGGAGGGGTGGAGGGGAATTTAGGCACCCTGGACTGAGTTGCCTAGGCAACTCAAGTCGCACTCCGTCCTGATTGGCCCAAGTGGTGAGCCGGCCGGCTCACCACTTAGCATGTTTAAGTGACAGCTAGGCTGAGTGAATGGGGGTTTTCTGCATAAAAGCAGGGCTTTGGGGACTCGAACTTCAGAAGTCGCCACAGTACCTAAGAATCCAACGAGGGAGAAGCTGAGCCGACCTGCCACGACACCACAACCGGTGGAGCCCTACTGGACCGTCTCACCACTTTTTCCCAACGACAGAGGAGATCTCCCGCCAGAGAGTCTTCTTCCTTTAACTGGTGGGGATAACCAGTTTCACTGTCTTTTCGCTTTCCCGATGTATCTCGGCAACCGGGATACCACGTTTTACCACGACCGCGAGACAAAGGTACCACCTTTAACCGGAAAACTCCGCGGCTGGTTTCTGCCCTGGTAGTGCAACGACCTTCGTCTTTCCTCCAAGTCGAGATCTTCCCTTCCCCTGGACGACGACGCAACTTGCACCCACTACCAGGAACAACTGCCACCGCTGGAGGATCCTTCCCACTTAAGGTACCGTGTCCCGCCTGGCTTCCCTTGCAACCGACTGTACGGGGTAGATTTAGCCCCCGGCTTTCGAACCTGGGTTAGCCTGGGACACCCTGGCTAAACTTTTCTAAGCGTCTCTAAACTCTTTTCTGAACCCTCTGCAAGACTTTCTAAGCCTAGTGTAACTGTGTGATCTTGGGCGCATTTGTGCTCTGCTCTCTCTAAGAGTGGGCCCAGCCTTTGGACTTTGGCTCACCAGTGACTTTTTGCTCTCTGCCTTGCTAACAGTGTTCTGGAATCATAGAGTGGTGTACCTCTTCATATTCTGTCTTTTTCCCTCCCTTTTTCACAAACTTATTAGAGTGCAATCTAGTTAAGCGCTCACCTCTGTATGAAAATAAGTGGTGTTTTACTGTGATTTTCTAATAGGGAAAAAGGGGTGTATATATCATAATAGTAACTGTGTTTAGAATATTTTACAATAAGAGTGCTGGAGTGTTTCAACTGTGTGTTTTTAAATAAATAATTATATACTTTGATACCAAAGCTCTGGTCAGTGTTTGTTTGTATTAATGTATCTGAGTGCCTATTGAGTATACTTTGCATACTGCCTAACTCTTCTTGAGGGAAGTCTGACTGCTCAGCCACAGCTACCAGGTAAATCTGGGTGGTACAGACTGCTACTAAGTGGGTTTACTGCCAACACCTGTAGTCTTAAATCTTTTGCAGTGGTCCCTAAGGGAACTGCACAGGTTTCTGCCTAACACAATCCTAGGAATATTTGTGACATGTTGTTGTTGCATACATTGTCTCCCCATAATATGTACTGAAATCAGCGAAGAGTGTGTACAAATGATGAAACGAAAGAACATTACTAAATCAAGTGCTCACCATAGTAACAAGTCTGAAACCATTAAAGAATTCATGGCAATTGATATTAATAACAATAACAAGGAGACAACAAGTGTACATGAATCCGAATTTGAATCAGATTCCGAATCTAATCCAAATACTTGGTCGGAGGAGGATGCAATGTATGGATGAGACGTTTGGGTTACGGCCAAGAGGAGGGTTGGTCAGTCCAGAAAAACTGAGCACTCCTTGAGGGTCTGGAAATGAATGATAATTGGTTGGCCGAAGACCATCCGCCTCATTTACAGTGTAAGAATATATATTCATTAGTCATTAGTTATTACGTAGCTATTAGTTTAACTAGGGTGAAGCCATTTTAAGATGACCAGAATCGCCATTTTGTTTTCTCTCTCTGCTCTCTCTAACGTTGCCACTTTGCCTCATGTAAAACTGCTTTGCTGTAGATATTATTTCGCTTCAATGGTCCAAGGCTAAGAAACATGTTGAAACATTACACTGGAGAGCCAGACAAGAATGCCCGATTCCCTCCCTCATGTATCCTTGAAGACAGGGAGCAAGGCATTTAATCAGTATACGAATGCCAGCGAGTCTCCTGAAAGAATAGCAATGTACGAAACTAGCATTTAAAGAGTTGAATTATGATCTTCTTTACAGGCCCCCCTTTCTGAGCCCAGTGAGGCCCTGGAGAGCGGGTTGACTTCTAGAGCGAGAATCGAAACTTAGAGATGGTGAGGCCTGGTATGTGCCAGTCTCCTACGCGCAACTTGCCCATGAAAAACAGAAACGCTGTGTTCTCGCAAACAAAGAATGGTGTCTGTAAAATTGGAGACTGCAAACTGTTACTAAATATGGTGGTCTAAGGTGTCATATGTGTCACAATGGTCAATCATCGCCTCTAATTCAAAGGGAAATGAATTGGGGGTGGCATCAAATGTGTTATTACTGATTGTAAGATGCTCTGTTCATATATATGTAACTGATGTACATTTCACACTCTCGTGTCCCCCGAGGTCTGTTAGACACACGTCGTGGGGCGTGGGACCACTTGGCCAACTGAGACTATTTTGTATTGCAATAAACCCTAGATTTTGGGAACAGAACCTCGTGTCTGGCGTATCTATTCGTGTGTGGTGACTGTGCCTTGTTTCCACATCTGAGGGTCCCTCAGGGGCCCCTTCAGCTGGGTACCGGAGGCGGGCTGAGGCAGGAGCCAGCCATGTCCACAGCGGGTGTGAGAGGAAGCGAGCACATACAGTACAACTCACCGGAGTGCGTATTATATCGTACAGTGCAATCCAATATCCATGCAGGCATGACCCAAGTGCAGGTTCTATGTATAAGGCATACTCGCCGTAGTATACAAAAACATTCAAACGAGAATAGTCAGACATGGACAGGAGCTGGTCACGAATCAGCGCCGGATAAAACAACAAACCCCTAGAAGCAATGGCCAGCCACAAATAGGGGTCGTCTACTTCAGCAAGGCAGGTGGCCCGGTGGTGTGCATAAGGCTGCAGAGCAATGCGCAAGGGCACACATATACATGACTGTGGCACGATATAAGGCAAAAACACATTGCCATGTGCAGTGCAAAGATGCAGCCCTAAATGTGGTCTATGTGATGACTGCCAGCCTCCAATAAGCACAGGAGGTCCCGGTAGCGGGAGTTTGGATCTGAAATGCGCTCAGGAGACCACATAGTCACGTGAGAATACACTGGCAATTGCCAACCCGCCCAGGGTGGAACACGACAGACATCATAACATGTACAACACACGCAAGTGCAGGTGGCTACTCCTCAACATGGCACATTGACGCTAACCATCACAGCGGAGATTGAGAGCGTTGCCCATCTGCTGAGCACATTGGGGGAACCACACCGTCAGTATTGCAGCCTCGAAACACAGAAAGCAGCCTCCATCCAACACTGGTTACCAACTAGAGGAATAAACACAAGGCAAGTGTGGAACTAAAGGTGGGCGCACAAACCGGCACTGTGAGATCCAGCCATGGCGTCCAAGTCTCCAAAACACAAATCTAAGCTGTCCGTATTAGACACATTCACTAAACCCACAAAATCAACTGAGAGCACTATGCCAGCGACCCCATCACCACAAGGAGAAAAGATCCAAATGAAAGGAGACCAACAGATCCTGGGTGCCATAGCAGCCTTACAGATCGCATTAGAATCCAAAATGTATGCCATTAGCCTGGATGTGAACCTCCTGAGGCAAGATGTTAGGTCACTCGCAGAACGCACATGAGCTCTTGAAAAGGAAGTTGCGGTAAACACCGTCAGCCTGAAGGGCACCTCAAGAGATCTAACAGCACTGCAGCAATTTTAGAACCTGGAGGGAAGAGTTGAAGATGCGGAAGGGTGGGCCAGACTCAAAGTAAGAATCGTTGCACTCCCTGAAGGTGAAGAGGTTGCAAACCCTACTAATTTCGTAGAAAACATGCTGCTGCAAGAAATCGGCCTGTGCACCCTCACTCAGGGTTTTACTTTAGAAAGGGCACACAGGTCCCTGATGAGGAAACCACCGCCAGGAGCCCCGCCACGGTCCATAATAGCCTGGATACTAAATTACAAAGACAGAGAAAAGATCCTCGAACACTTCCAGAAAGGCAGTACGCTACAGCGAGCATCAGCAAATATTACTGCATACCCAGACTACACATTGCATGTGCAAAAACAGAAAATACACTTCACATTGGTCAGGAGTTGGCTGCGGGTGGTGAACCTCAAGTACATGCTGCTATACCCAGCAAGGCTGAAAATCATAAGCAAAGGCCGAGCCATCTTCTTTGACACACCTGAGGATGCACATAAGTGGATGTACATGGAAAACCTGTCAACCAGAGCGGACAATCAAACGAGTGGCGCAGGGGATACATGCTGAAGGACTTACGGGGGGGGATCTGTAAGGTTATGGCTGGGCACAGCCGACTGACTGCAATGGGTGAAACCTCTGTGCAAAGACTCAGGCATTAATAACTCTGTGGACTGCAGGAGCCAGCAGTGTAGTCTCCATCCAGGAACACGCTGCTCGGTAGCGTCCTTCACCTAAGATTGCATTTGTTTTGACAGATACTAGCTGTTACGTATCTGCCTGCTTTACTCCAGTCACCAAGACAACCAAGTGGGGCGGGAGTGAGAAGCGGGGATGCCTGAGCCCAAGGGATTGAGCTGGGCAATTATTGAGGGGGAGGGGAGAAGCGGGAGTTGGGAGTCAGCCTATAGATCCACACAAGGTATGTACAATATGCACATCAGACTGTCGAGGGATGTAGGAGTTCTTATATTTGATGGGGGAACTTAAAATAGCTTCCTGGAATGTCAGGGGGCTAAATACTTATATCAAACGTAATTGAATAATGACATACCAGCGACGCCAAAAAATGGATATAGCACTACTTCAGGAAACGCACCTCACGGGGTGGAAACAAACCGCCCTAGCTAGAAAATGGAGTGGCACAATTCTAGGGCTCGCCATATTCGGCATTTGCTAGAGGGGTTTTAATATGGGTGGTGCCGATTGTGCCATTCAGGTTCCTCAAGACTTTTAAGGATAAAGAAGGTAGGATGATTGTAGTACAGGGATTAGTAGAACAGAGAGAGCTCTGTATTATCAACGCGTATGCACCAAACCATGATACAGCAGCCTACTTCCGTTCACTATACCCCCAAATTAGCCCATATACAGATGGTACATTAGTATGGGGGAGACTAACTGCACGCTAAACCTGGAAATTGATAAATCAGATGATAAATTCATACACCCAGCCCCTTCAGCCAAAGTCCTGAATACACTGTTGTAAGCATTCACATTGTCCGACATATGAAGGGCCCTACACCCACAAGCCCGGGGATATTCACATTACACTGTCCCCAAAGATCTACACACCAGACTTGACTATGGGCCTCATCACGACTTCGCCGGTAACCCTTAAATCTGGCGGTAGCGCTATTACCGCCGGATTTAAGGGTCCGCCGAATCAGGGCTTCGGCGGATTTCGCCCCAGCTGTGAGCTGGGGGGAAATCCACTGAAAATTTGCGCAATTACCACCGGCGGGAAATCCGCCAGCGGTATTACCGCGAAGATTCCCCATTGAGCCCAATGGGGAATGGGGCATTCCCGAATGGGCTCAGTGGGGAATGGGGACTTACATTACCGCCGAACTCGTGATCCGGCGCTATTAGCGCCGAGGAGTTTGGCGGTAGGGCTAATAACGCCCGCGCTAATAGCGTTACCGTTACAGCCCAAGTCGTGATGAGGCCCTATGTCTTCACAGGAGAAGAAACCCTAAGTGAATTCAAAACGGCGGAATACAAAGCACGAGTATTATCAGACCACACTCCCCTGGTTATCACATGGCAGAACCTCCCTCCTAGGGCACGTATTCTGACCTAGAAGCTTAGAGGCGAATCCCTGAACGATGCAGCATTCCAGCAACACCTAAGAGAGGGCGTGAAGGACTACTTCAAAAACAACACAGGGAATGTGAAATCAGCGGGTACACTATGGGAAGCCTTCAAAGCAATTATTAGGGGGACGGCGATAGCTAAAGCAAAGGGAATGCAAGTCACGATAGAAAGAGATTTATATAAGGCAGAAACTAAATTAGAAGCTATAGAATGCTTGGGAGACATGCCAAGGGAACAGGCTCAAGAAGTTATCCGTCTGCAGCAGAAACGTCTGGTGCACTGGGAAAGATTGGGCAAGTTGGGCTATAGAAAATATGTAGAAAGGCAACATGCTGAAGGGGATAAGCCTGGCTATACAAAAGTGAATCCAAGCGGGATATGAAAGGAGTGATTGAAGGGGAAAAGAACAAGTTACTCTCTTACCTGGTAACGTTCTTTCGATGGGATGGTCCGACGACGTATTCCATATCTATGACATGTAATCACCACAGCTGTGCTGCTTCAGAAAATCTTCAGCGTCTGCGTCCTGCGTCGATGACGTCGATACGCCGCCCTCGAGGACCTCCTCTCACGGCCGACGTCACTGGATGTTATAAGTAGGACGCGCGATGCCCCTAGCCTCAGTTGTAGTTTTTTCCCAGAATGTGTGGCACCAGTCTTCTGCCAGTCTGACACAAAGCCTTGCGGAAACATAAGCTGCAATTGAATAAGTAATTCTGTAGCGGGGAAGGCAGGGAGGGAGCGATATGGAATACGTCGCCGGACCATCCGAACGTTACCAGGTAAGAAAGTAACTTGTTCTTCGAGGGGATTGGGTCCTCGGACGTATTCCATATCTATGACAGGCTCCCAAAGCAGTACCAATGCAGGTGGGAAAAGAATTTATAAAACAGAAATTTAGAATGCCCAATCAAATTGCGGAGTAAAGGACCGCCTTGCCAAAGGCCAGATCCTGCCCACGGATGGAATCGAGAGAGTAGTGACGTACAAAATTATGTACCAAAGCCCAGATGGCTGCATCACAGATGTTACGAATAGGAACACACCTCTGCAGGGCAGTAGAGGCAGCCATACCCTTGGTAGAATGGGCCCACAAGCCGACCGGTGGGTCCTTACCCGCCAAGCGGTAACACTCAGAGATAGCCAAAATAATCCAGCGAGAAAGTCTGTTTCGTCACAGCCTGTCCCAAACGCTTTCCAGCCTTAACCAATGAAGAGTTGATCGTCCACTCTGACCCGGGACATAAATGAAATATAAAAGCTTAACGCTCTCCTAGGATCAAGCCTATGGAGCCTCTCCTCTTCCTTACCAGGATGTGGAGGAGGATAAAAGGCTGGAAGAACAACCTTCTGGCCTAAATGAAATTCCGACACCACCTTCGGAAGAAAGGAAGGCCGAACTCTAAGGACAACCCTGTCCTTATGAAACACAGTGAAGGGTGGCTTAACTGAAAGTGCCTGTAACTCACTAACTCTGCGAGCGGAAGTGACCGCAACCAAAAATACAGTTTTAAGAGTTAACAGTCTCAAAGGGCATGAATGCAAAGGCTCAAACGGAGCACCCATCAGAAACTTGAGAACAAGGTTCAAATCCCAACCGGGCACCTAGAAAGGTGACGGAGGGAACACATTAGTGAGCCCTTTCAGAAACTGAGAAATTAAAGGAATTTTAAAATAGGAACACTCGTCAGACGAGCGCTTAAATATGGACAGCGCCGCCAGGTAACCTTTAACGGTACCCACTTGCAAGCCCCTGTGGACCAAAGAAAGCAAAAAAGACAGAACCATGGGAATGTCAAATGCAAAAGGATCCACATTCTTAACCCTGCACCAGTCACAGAACTTACACCAACGGCAACGGTACAGGGACTTTGTTGCGGGCCCTCCAGCCGAGAGCAACACCTCCATCACGTCTTCAGGGAGGTCCCAATCCTTATACCTCCACCTTTCAGAAGGTTGAGGGATCTGACCTCTGGATGGAAAACCTGACCCCCCTCCCGTGAGAGCAGATCGTCTCGGTAGGGAAGACGACGATGGACAAGTCGAGAAGGTCCGGGTACCACGTCCTCCGGGCCCACGCCGGAGCAATGAGGGTCATCCGGGAACCGAACCTCCGTAACCTCCGCAGTACTTGCGGGATGACGGGGACTGGAGGAAATGCGTACAGCAGTGGGAATGACCACTCCACCACGAACGCGTCTCCTAAGGCTCCTTTTGGAGGAAATTCCCGCGAGCAGAACCTCTCGCACTTCCGGTTGACACTGGAGGCGAAGAGATCCACTTGAGGGGTCCCCCAAAGGGCGAAGATCTCCAGGAGAATCTCCTGAGCCAACTCCCACTCATGAGAGATCGCTCTCTGCCTGCTCAGAGCATCCGCCGTCTCGTTTTTGTCTCCGGCCAGATGAACTGCCGAGATCGAAACTTCCTGCTGGATGGCCCAGAACCAGAGCTGCATCACCTCCCTGCAAAGAGGAAGTGACACTGCCCCCCCCACCCCTGTTTTTGTTGCGGTATTGCATGGCCACCGCGTTGTCCGTCAGGATCAGGACATTCTTCCCTCACACAGCTGGCAGAAAAGCCTTGAGGGCTAGTCTGACGGCCCTCAGCTCCAACAGATTGATATGGAGTCTGGACTCCGACGGAGACCAATGACCGCTGACTGTCAACTCGTTGGCATGAGCTCCCCATCCCGTGAGGGATGCGTCCGTCACGATCGTCACCTCCGGCCAGGGTAGCCAAAATGGAGCCCCCTTCATCAGATTGTCTTCGACGGCCCACCACAGAAGGTCCTGGGTGACCGAGGACGGCACCTGAACAGGGTCCGACAACCTGCCGGAGGACTGAGACCACTGGAGCTTGAGTGCCCATTGCAAAGATCTCATTCGCAACCTGGTCTCTGGCACCAGAAGAATGCAGGATGCCATGAGGCCGAACAATCTCAAGAACTCGAACACTGGGAGACTCTGGGCAAGCTGAAACTTGTGCACCATCTGCTGAATGTGATGAGCCCTCACCTGGGGAGGAAAACACTGCCCCAGGGACGTGTCGAGCACAGCTCCGATGTACTGGAGCCTCTGAGTTGGTGTCAAATGGGACTTCTTTAAGTTGAGGGAGAAGCCCAGCTTGTGGAGGGAGTGGCAGGGGACTGACAGATGATCCAGGACTTGCTCGGGAGAGTGTGCCCTGATCAACCAATCATCCAGGTAGGGGTAGACGTGAATCCCCCCTTTCCTGAGGTGCGCTGCCACCACTGCCATGAGCTTGGTGAAGACCATCGGGGCGGAGGTCAATCCGAACGGCAGGACCCGAAACTGAAAGTGCGAGTCACCAACCGCGAACCTCAGGTACTTCTTGTGCTTTGGATGTATCGGCACATGAAAATAAGTGTCCTTGAGGTCGAGAGACACCAACCAGTCCTGAAGTTGAAGGGCCTGGAGAACTTGAGAGAGAGTAACCATGAACTTGTCCTTCCTGAGGAGTTTGTTCAAACCGCGCAAGTCCATAATGGGTCTCAAACCCCCGTCTTTCTTGGAAATCAAAAAATAAGGGGAATACCATCCCTTGTTCCTCTCCGCTACAGGCACCAGTTCTATGGCGCCTTTCTCCAGCAGGGATTGAATTTCCTGCGCAAGGAGCGGATCCGGACTCTTCAAAGAGAGATTCCCCGGTGGATTGTCTTGAGGCCTATGCCGGACAGGAAGACAGTAGCCGTGGATTATGATCTCCAGAACCCACACATCTGAAGTAATGGCGCGCCACTCCGCAAGATGCTGCGCCAGCCTTCGCCCAACCGTCGAACCATGTGACATGGTCTCATGACTGAGTTGAAGCGGCTGCGGCGTTGCCTCAGGTAAAGAGGCAACAGCCCGAGCAGCCTTGGCACCTCGAGTACCTTGTTTTCTACCTCTGGCACTCCTACAGTGGCCCCTTTGACTGGCAGCTCCTCTCGCTTTACCAAAGGATGAGTAATAACGAAAGGAGCCTCCCCTCCATTGCTGTCCCCTAGGACGAAAAGGCGTAGGTTGGCGAACTGCAGGGCCCAACGACTTCACTGCAGCTTTGGAAGTCTGCAACCTCTCAAGGCTCTCGTCAGCCTTGCTGCCAAAAAGATGTTCCCCGTCAAAGGGCATGGTGAGGAACCGGGCGTGCATATCAGGAGCAAACCCCCGACTTCCACAACCACGTAAACCTGCGTATCACGGTGCTCGCCGCCATGGACCTGCTGACGCAATCTGCCATATCCAAACCCAACTGAACGGCCTCACACATGGCATCCTTGCCATCCTGAACCATGGCAAGGAAACCATCCCGTTCATCCCCTTCGGGAATATGTTCAGCCGCTAAGGAAACAGTTCCACAGAGTGTGCGTGAAACGTGACAAGGCACATATGGAGTTGGCCACCTGAAGCGCGATACCCCCTGAAGTAAACACTTTCTTCGCCCAGCCGTCAAAATGCTTGTCGTCCCTATCAGGAGGGATGGTAGGATACGACACCTGCTTTGCCGGGGCTGTAGCCGCCTGCACTACCAAACTCTCCGGAGTGGGGTGCTTGGTCAAGTAGCAGGGGTCGCTACTGGCTGGGCAGTATTTTCACGGCAAAGACTTGCCCACTGCCGGGAGACTCTCCGGAGCAGTCCAAGCCGCTGCCACCCTCCTCTGTAGAGCCATATGGAACGGCAGTACCGGGTCAGTTGGTGGACCTTGGTCGAGGATATCCGTAAGGTCATCCTAAAGGAAATCCCCTGGGGGAGCAGACCATCCCAAGTACTCGGTGACCCTGGACATAAGGCGCCGGTACGAGGAGTCGGCATGAGTGCCAGACTCAGGCCTACAAAACTCTACCTCTGGAGAATTGTCCAGCCCACTGGCATCGTGCAGGGACTGCCGCAGGTCCTGAATTTGGCTATGGCCCGAGAGAATCTCGTCCGGCACGGTATCCGGAACCATGCCATCATCAGAGCCCTCATCCACCTCTAAAATAAACTCAAGACGGCGGTAAGAAGGTACAGAATGTGGAACAAAGCCATGCTTGACCTTTGCCAGAACCTTTCTAGGTGGTTCCACCGAGCCCCGGGGAACACCCGTCGAAACAGCTTTGAAAAGCCTCAAGTGAATCGGCATTTATGTCGAACGTGGCACCAACAGCATCAATGGCGTCGACACAGTCCTCGAGGCCGGAGCCCCAAGCGTGTCCCTCGACAGTCTGGGTGCCGATGGCGTTGACTTCTTCGGAGGCGGGGCGGTGACATCTCCCTCGAAGACACCACAGGTGCACACGTTCTCGAGCGCGTCGAGGACCGGGACCTGGAACGGGCATGACAAGAACGATTCCCCTTGTCCGAGCGGGACCTCTCCCGCGAATCGTGCCGACCACCCGAGCCCGAAGGCGTGCGAGCGGTGTCTCTCGACTGATCACGACCGACCCCACTCTGAGGTGCGGACGGACCAGTGCCCTGCGATTCGAGAATCGCCAACATTTTCTTCCCGAAGGAAGCCCATTCCTCCGGCGTCGCATGTTTGGTGGGGTAAGCGACCCGCCGATGGGCGGAGTCCTCGGATGAGGACGGGGAAGGCGACCGATGACGGCGCTTCCGGGAGTGCCTCGAAGAGGCAGAGGAGTGGCAGGAGCGACTCCGGGACCGAGACCCACTGGACTTCCGACAACAATGCGGAGAGTTGCTCCTCGAATCGTCCGTCGAAAGCCCTGCAGACCTCGACTTCCGTGGCTTGGACACCTTACCTACCGATAACTTCTTCTTGTGCTCCCGCAAGGCTTTGGACGTGAGCGACTGGCAGTCGACACAGTCATCCGTGTCATGGCACCAGAGGCAGGCGTCGTGCGAGTCTGTTACCGACATCTTGGACCCACAGTCCCCATACTTCTAAAAGCCCAGACGCGGTGTGGAAGACGAGGTAGATATCTTCACGAAGAAAGACTTCACAATACGAACAGGTTCGAAGAACGAAGAAATAACAGAAACTCCAAAGAGTCGAGGCGCGCCGAGATCTCTGAAGCGAACACGTTCGCGGAAAAAACGGAACTGAAGCTACGGGCGTTGTGCGTCCTACTTATAACATCCAGTGACGTCGGCCGTCGGAGGAGGTCCTCGAGGGTGGCGTATCGACGTCATCGACGCAGGAACCGAAGATTTTCCGAAGCAGCACAGCTGTGGTGATTACATGTCATAGATATGGAATACATCGGAGGACCCAATCCCCTCGAATGGGTAGGTTTGTAGGACGCAAGAAGTCAAACAAATCTTTTCAAGATAAGAGTTATATGCAGAGACATCAGTATTACAATTGTCTGTGATAGATGAGGCCCTAACACATATAGATCTCCCAAAGCAGGATGCAGAGGCAGCTGGCAGGTTAGAGGCTCCCATAACCATAGAGGAACTAGAATCCACTATAAGAGGGTTACCGACTGGTAAAGCCCCAGGCGCAGATCGATTCACCAGTGAATTTTATAAGGAATTCATAGCAGATATTACGCCCCTGTTGCTAGCAATGCCTAATGAAGCGCTAGACACAGGCTGTTAGGCAAAGCTTGCATGCAGTACCCTTTGGGTGCACTACAACAACTCTGACTACAGGTAATAGGAAACCCAACCTTTGGTATAAGCTTGTACTACAGTTATGGTAGCTTGTTGAGCAGCCGGGATTATCTCAAGAGGGGTCAATGTGAGCTGTAGGGGGGTTACACAGAGATACACAGTGGCAAGTATTCAAATAAACTCTTACACACATGGTTTCATGAATAAACAATTATTAATTTATTTAGCAGTCAGTTAGAATAAGACTTCTTCAGAAAGGAGCAATATAACAGCAACACTCAAATACACTTCATAACACACACACTCTTAATTTTCTATTTCAGTAGATCCCCTTTTGGGGTGGCCCACAGACACAACCTATACCTTCAGGTGACTTCAATTGCTAGGGTGCTGGAAACATTAATATATCACTGTTGCATTTAGAATCATGTAGGAATGAGTCAAAGGAAAAGGTAATTAGAACATACAAGAGACCTCAAATATTCTTAAGCAGGCAAATACTTTCAGATCCTCCAATAAGATTCATTCAGTGAAAAAGGCTTAGCCAAAGTCAATAGGCAAAAGTCTATATGAGCTGAAGTACTTCTTTGCAGGTAAGTAGGAAAAGTCTTGGCAAAATGTTTTAGAAGTCTTCAAAGAAAAGAAGAAGCAAATGGGAAACAAGCTGTTAGACCTGTGAAAGGTACAAGATACAAGCAACTCTACAACAAGAGGCAAGTACTCTTAGACTTTACAGTACCTTTGTATTGAAGAAAAAGTACAGCAGACGACTTCTGTTCCTGTGCAGCTCTGCAGATGTCACTGTTCCTGGCCCTCAGTTGTGGGGGCAAGAGGAAGGACTTCTGGGGACTCCTGCTTGGCAAAGGGGCGGTCACTGCTCGCAACCAGCAATCTTTCCAACAAGTGGCACTTCAGTGTGTCAGCTCCTCAGGACTACTGCAAATGCAACACCACGGTTTCTGGCTGTCGAGATACACCTTTCTTGCTTCTGGGGTCCCACACTCTGTGAGGGGGCTCAGGCTCGGACAGTCCTGCTTCGCAGGAGTCCGGAGGATCTTCCTGGAGCTCTTGGCCAACTTAAAAGCAATGCACACAATCTGGCGTTCCTCTCCCTGGCTATTCGGGTTCCAGCAGCAACTCTGTGGAAATTCAACCAGCTCCGAGAAGGATGTCCAGGTGGCTTACTTTGGAGTTGATTGGTCCTACCAACTCAAGGGGAGAAGTCGTCATTGCGGGGTCTTCTCTGTCGATACGAATTTGGAGCTTCAGCACAGCAGCAGGGCTTCACTGGGCAAACCAACGGTCTAGGAGTTGCAGCAGGTGTCCTCTTCAAGTTCTTCTTTGGTTCCTTCATCCAGTGGTCGACTAAGCCTTCCAAGCCACAAGCCTAGCCTTTTATTCAGTTCTCTCCAATTCATTCCAGCCTAGCTGTCAATCACCCAGCAGGGTGGCTGTCCTTGCCGGACAGTCAGCCAGCCAATCACTACAGAGTGCATTTGGGTCTCCTAGGAGACCCAAGCACAGGGAGTTTCAGGCACCTCCCTTACTTCCTGTCTACCCCAGACACCCTTGAGCCAGAGACGGGCTTCACTTGTGAATCCTGCCAAAGGCAAAGCGAACAATGGGATCAAACCTGGTTTGGCGCGCAGAGTAAATCTCAAGAAGGACCTTTCCACAAAGAAATGGTGAAAAAAGACTAGGGCCATTTTGGCAAAAATGGCACCGTTGTGTGCTTTACTGCAGCTGCGAATGCAGCCCGCGGTAAATGCACACCATAGTAGTTAAAACAAAACCACTGCCACCAGCAATTCATCGAGGAAAGGGTAACATAAAAAATGTTACATGAGAAGCTAGACAAAGGGGATACTAGGTAAGCCCTACAGCACCCTATTGTAAGATAGTGCGTGCTGGGTCTAGAAAGTTACAAATGTAAGTAAAGTCAATTTCACTTTACTTACAGTAGTTTATCCCAGAGAAGGTATTTAAACCTTTGGAAATCTGAAAGACTTCCCTGTGTCACTGCACTGAAGGTGCTTTGTGACACAATGTAAAAAATAATGCCTACGGAGTTTGTCAGACTCCACAACCAATAGAAACACAGTGTTCAAAATCACATTAAAATACATGAGCGAGTGGGAAAAAGAGTTTCTACCAGGGATCTATGGGGAATCCGTTTGGGACTGGTTTTTCCCTGATTGAAGGTTCACGATTGCTATAGTGATCTCCTCCTCCACGATATCTAGATCCAAGTCTGCCTTCTGTTGCAGTTATTGGTGATAGCGTAATATATTCTAACTTGTCGTATGTATTCACCCCAGTATGTTTGTGTGGCTCCCGGTAGAGTTTATCCTAGCAGAGTTCGGAGCGGAGTTCAGTCAGCCCAGTCTGTGTTACTGTGCAGAGCGTTTTTCTGAGAGGAGCTGCAGCTACTGGTGAATTGGTGTATACAACTTTAATTCTGCAGACTGCCTTTAAAAAAGAACTTCTGGCACGGAGGGCGGCGTGGAGTTCGGAGCTGAGTTCAGTCAGCCCAGTCTGTGTTACAGTGCGGAGCGTTTTTCTGAAAGGAGCTGCAGCTACTGGTGAAATTGGTGTATACAACTTTAATTCTGCAGACTGCCTTTAAAAAAGAACATCCGGCGCGGAGTTCGGAGCCGAGTTCAGTCAGCCCAGTCTGTGTTACTGTGCGGAGCGTTTTTCTGAGAGGAGCTGCAGCTACTGGTGAATTGGTGTATACAACTTTAATTCTGCAGACTGCCTTTAAAAAACTTGCAGAGGATTCAAAGATGGTCGCCATCCTAGTGTGACCGCGCTGACGGAGCTCCACGTACCCTGCAGGCAAGGAGGTGCCCACCTCCCCGCCAGCGGGTCAATAATTTGCTAGGGAGCGTGGCTATGACCGGGGAAGTGGGACGCAAGAAGCGTCAGCGGACCGATCCCGGGAACTGTGGCAGAAAGGTTCGGCGGCCGAAGGGGAGGAGGAGCAGTGGAGGCGGACCCCTGGCTGAGGGGTGACCATCGAGGAGGTGCTCCCAGGAGGGGGCTCCAGACCCGGCGCGGCATGCTCCGGTCGTGGAGTAAGACCAGTGGAGCTGCAAAGAGGCGGCAGCGATCCCGGAATAGCCCCTCCTCACAGACGTTGGTGGGCACCTTGGAGGGCGGTGGAGCGGCTTGCCGGGGCCGGCGCGGTCACCGGGGGACTGCTGATCCTGTGCGCCACCCCTCGCGGGGGCTCGGGGGACCCCGGCAAGGTCGCGGGGGGAGAGCGCCTGGGACACGTCTGCGGCCGGTGCAGACACAACTGAGGAAGGTAGGACACGGCGCAGGACAGTCCTGCAGCGGCTGGGAGTTCTCCCGGGGACGTGCCCGAGAGAGCGAAGACATTGGAGGCAGCCTGGCAGACCTGGGCGCCGGTCTGCTGGGCGGGTGGGGCTCCTCCCCCCGGGAGTGCAGCAGTGAATTCCGGAGAGGTCCTGTGCCACTGGATGTAGCAGAATTTGCCTTTAGGCGGCTCCGGTTCCCCCCCAGGTGCTGGTGGGGGACTGGGGCTGCCCCTGTGCCCCCGCGGGCTCAGGGAGAAAGTAGAGGCAGAAGGTTTCCCCAACAGCCAGTAGGAGTGTAGAAGAGCGTGCAGCCTGATCGTTGTGGCGAGGGCCTGCTGCACAGCGCAGCTTGGACATCTGTCAGAGGACACTGCGGGGGGCAGGTGGCTGCCATGACTGCCAGGGCCAAGGGAAAAGGAGGACGAACCCCCCATAGCGCAAGCAACATGTCTGGCACCCTTCGCTCACTATGGTCCCTGCAAGACATTGGAGCAGGAGCGCAGAAGGAGCAGAAGGGGGCAAGTGACCACACCCCCTGGGAAGCTGCGCAGGGAACCACCTTGATGTCCAAACAAGATTTCTTAGGTGAGGTACATAACTTGCAGACTAACCTTGCTAGGACATTCCAGGACCAATTTCAATTCATGAGAGCGGATCTACATGAGGCTCTGGGGGAGATCTGGCAAGAAATGCGGCAATTGGGCGAAAGGACTGATCTACTAGAGAAAGGCCTCCAGGATGTCGATAAGGATACCACTGCCAATAGCGAAGCAATTGAGAGGCTAGATGTGGCCACCCGGAACCTGGAGGCACAAGTCGAAGATTTGGAAAACAGGTCCCGTAGGATTAACATTAGGGTGAAACTGTTGCCGGAGTCGGTTAAGGACAAGGACCTAAAAGCAGTGACACAGACCATCTTTGCAGATGTACTGGGAATTGACTCCCCGGAGCTGGTCGAGCTGGACCGGGTTCACAGGGTGGGGAGAGCTCCGAGGGGGGCAGCACCAAGAGGGTTGGGTTGAGAAGCAGGGGGGAGGGGCGGGTCTCACCCTAAGTTGGGGTTGCAGGGTGGGGGGGTTTTGAAGGGGGGATCCATAGCTACCAGCGGAATGAGGCGCCCATGCGAGGTTGGCTGGACAGAGACAAAGAGGGTGGTTCTCTACTCCCACCCCAGGGAGGGCGGGGAGGTCTTTCACTGGCTGATCTTGGGACAGGGTGGGCAAGTAGGCGGGCTCTAACGTAACCTTCAGGTGGCTAACGCATAATGTGAGGGGGCTAAATTCCCCCCTCAAGCGTAAAAAGCTGGAGCAATTTACTTGGTCCCGTAAGCCGGATGTATTGGCGTTGCAAGAAGAACAAGTTACTTTCTTACCTGGTAACGTTCTTTCGATGGGATGGTCCAACAACATATTCCATATCTATGACAGGTAATGTCCACAGCTGTGCTGCTTCGGAAAATCTTTGGCATCTGCGTACTGCGTCGATGACGTTGATGCGCCATCCCCGAGGACCTCCTCCGACGGCCGACGTCACCCGATGTGATAAGTAGGACGCACAACGCCCATAGCCTCAGTTATAGTTTTTTTCCAGAACGTGTGCCACCAGTTTTCTGCCAGTCAGACACACAAGGCCTTGCGGAACGCAAGCTGCAATTGCAAAAGAAATTCTGCAGCGGGAAAGGCAGGGAGGGAGCGATATGGAATATGTCGTCAGACCATCCCATCGAAAGAACGTTACCAGGTAAAAAAGTAACTTGTTCTTCAAGGGGATTGGGTCCTCCGACGTATTCCATATCTATGACAGACTCCCAAAGCAGTACCAAGCAAGGAGGTGGGAAAGAATTTAGTATACAAATTTAGCATGCCCAATCAAATTACGGAATAGAGAACTGCCTTGCCAAAGGCCAGATCTTGCCCTCTGATGGAATCGAGGGAGTAGTGACGTACAAAAGTATGTACTGAAGCCCAGGTGGCTGCATCACAGATGTGAAGAATAGGAACTCCCCTCTGCACAGCAGTAGACGCAGCCACTCCCCTGGTAGAATGGGCCCGCAAGCCAGCCGGAGGATCCTTACCCGCCAAGCGGTAACCCTCAGAGATAGCTAAAATAATCCAACGAGACAAAGTCCGTTTCGTCACAGCTTGTCCCAAACGCTTTCCAGCGTAACCAATGAAAAGTTGATCATCCACTCTGACCCGGGACATGCGCGAAATATAAAAGCTCAACGCTCTCCTAGGATCAAGCCTATGGAGCCTCTCCTCTTCCTTACCAGGATGTGGAGGAGGATAGAATGCTGGAAGAACAACCTTCTGGCTCAAATGAAATTCCGAAACCACCTTCGGAAGAAAAGAAGGACGAACTCTAAGGACAACCCTGTCCTTATGAAACACAGTGAAGGGTGGCTTAACTGAAAGTGCCTATAACTCACTCACTCTGTGAGCGGAAGTAACCGCAACCAAAAACACAGTTTTCATAGTTAACAGCCTCAAAGGGCAAGAATGTAAAGGCTCAAATGGAGCACCCATAAGAAACTTAACAAGTTTCAAATCCCAACCTGGCACCAGAAAAGGTGACGAGGGAACACATTAGTGAGCCCTTTCAAAAACTGTGAAATTAAAGCAATTTTAAAATAGGAACACTCTTCAGACGAGCACTTAAATATGGACAGCGCCGCCAGGTAACCTATAAAGGTCCTCACTTGCAAGCCCCTGTGGGCCAATGAAAGCAAAAAAAGACAGAACCATGGGAATCTCACATTCAAAAGGATCCACATTTTGAACTCTGCACCAGTCGCAGAACTTTCTCCAACGGCAACGGTACAGAGACTTAGTTGCCGGCCACCTGGCCGAGAGCAACACCTCCATCACGTCTTCAGGGAGGTCCCAATCCTTATACCTCAACCTTTCAGAAGCCAAGCCTGAAGATTGAGAGATCTGACCTCTGGATGGAGAACCTGACCCCCCCCTCCCGTGAGAGCAGATCGTCTCGGTAGGGAAGACAACGTGGAGGGCAGATGAACAAGTCGAGAAGGTCTGGGTACCACGTCCTGCGTGCCCACGCCGGAGCAATGAGGATCATCCGGGAACCGAACCTCCGTAACCTCCGCAGCACTTGCGGGATGACGGGGACTGGAGGAAACGTGTACAGCAGTGGGAATGACCACTCCACCACGAACGCGTCTCCTAAGGCTCCTTTTGGAGGAAATTCCCGCGAGCAAAACCTTTCGCACTTCCGGTTGACACTGGAGGCGAAGAGATCCACTTGAGGGTCCCCCCAAAGGGCGAAGCTCTCCAGGAGAATCTCCTGAGCCAGCTCCCACTCGTGAGAGATCGAGCTCCGCCTGCTCAGAGCGTCCGCCGTCTCGTTGTCGTCTCCGGCCAGATAAACAGCCGAGATCAAAACTTCCTGTTGGATGGCCCAGAATTCGAGCTGCATCGCCTCCCTGCACAGAGGAAGTGACCCTGCCCCCCCCTTTTTTGTTGAGGTAGTGCATGGCCACCGTGTTGTCCGCTAGAATCAGGACACTCTTTCTGCGCACAGTCGGCAGAAAAGCCTTCAGGGCTAGCCTGACGGCCCTCAGCTCCAACAGATTGATATGGAGTCTGGACTCCGATGGAGACCAACGACCGCTGACTGTCAACTCGGCATGAGCTCCCCATCCCTTGAGGGATGCGTCCGTCACGATCGTCACCTCCGGCCAGGGCAGCCAAAATCGGGCCCCCTTCATCAGATTGCCCTCGACGGCCCACCACAGAAGGTCCCGGGCCACCGAGGGCGGCACCTGAACAGGGTCCGACAGCCTGCTTGAGGACTGAGACCACTGGAGCTTGAGTGCCCACTGCAAAGATCTCATCCGCAGACGAGCCTCTGGCACCAGAAGAATGCAGGATGCCATGAGGCCGAGCAGTCTCAAGAACTCGGATGCTGGGAGATCCTGGGCAAACTGAAACTTGTGCACCATCTGCTGAATGTGAAGAGCCCTCACCTGAGGAGGAAAACACTGCCCCAGGGACGTGTCGAGCACTGCTCCGATGTACTGGAGCCGCTGCGTTGGTGTCAAATGGGACTTCTTTAAATTGAGGGAGAAGCCCAGCCTGAGAAGGGAGTGGCAGGTGACGGACAGATGATCCAGGACTTGCTCGGGAGAGCTCCCCCTGATCAACCAATCGTCCAGGTAGGGGTAGACGTGAATCCCCCCCCTTTCCTGAGATGCGCTGCCACCACCACCATGAGCTTGGTGAAAACCCTCGGGGCGGAGGTCAATCCGAACGGCAGGACCCAAAACTGAAAGTGCGAGTCGCCAACCGCGAACCTCAGGTACTTCTTGTGCTTCGGATGGATCGGCACATGGAAGTAAGCATCCTTGAGGTCGAAAGACACCAAGCAGTCCTGAAGTTGAAGGGCCTGGAGGACTTGAGAAAGAGTCACCATCTTGAACTTGTCCTTCCTGAGGAGTTTGTTCAAACCGCGCAAGTCCATGATAGGTCTCAATCCCCCGTCTTTCTTTGAAATCAAAAATTAAGCGGAATACCATCCCTTGTTCCTCTCCGCTACAGGCACCAGTTCTATGGAGCCTTTCTCCAGCAGGGCTTAAATTTCCTGCGCAAGGAGCGGATCCGGAGACTTCAAAGAGATTTCCCTGGTGGATTGCCGTGAGGCCTCTGGCGAAAAGGAAGACAGTAGCCGTGGGTTATGATCTCCAGAACCCAAACATCCTAAGTAATGGCTTGCCACTCTACAAGATGCTGCGCCAGCCTTTTCCCAACCGGCGAACCATGGGACCTGGCCTCATGACTGAGTGGTAGCGGCTGCGGCGTTGCCTGAGGGTAAAGAGGCAACTGCCCGAGCGGCCTTGGCACCTCGAGTACCTTTATTTCCACCTCTGGCACTCTTATGATGGCCTCTTTGACTGCTAGCTCCCCTCGCTTTACTGAAGGACGAGTAATAGCGAAAGGAACCTCCCCTCCACTGCTGTCCCCTAGGACGAAAAGGCGGAGGTTGGCGAACTGCAGCGCCCAACGACTTCGCTGCAGCTTTGGAGGTCTGCAACCTCTCAAGGCTCTCGTCAGCCTTGCTGCCAAAAAGGTGTTCACCGTCAAAGGGCATATTGAGGAGCCGGGACTGCACATCAGGAGCGAACCCAGACTTCCGCAACCACACAAACCTGCGCATTACGGTGCTCGCCGCCATGGACCGGCTGACACAATCCGCCAAGTCCAAACCCGACTGAACGACCTCACACATAGCATTCTTGCCATCCTGAACCATAGCACGGAAACCATCCCGTTCGTCCCCTTCGGGAATATGTTCAGCCGCTAATGCAACACAGTTCCACAGAGTGTGTGTGAAACGAGACAAGGCACATATGGGGTTGGCCGCCTGAAGCGCCATACCCCCTGAAGAAAACACTTTCTTCGCCCAGCCGTCAAAACGTTTGTCGTCCCTATCCGGAGGGATGGTAGGATACGACGCCTGCTTTGCCGGGGCCGTAGCCGCCTGCACCACCAACCTCTCCGGAGTCGCTACTGGCTGGACGGTATTTTTGCGACAAAGACTTGCCCACTGCCGGGAGACTCTCCGGAGCAGTCCAAGCCGCCGCCACCCTCCTCTGCAGAGCCATATGAAAAGGTAAAACTGGGTCAGTGGGGGGATCGAGATTAAGGATGTCCGTGAGATCATCCTGAACTAACTCCCCTGGGGGAGCTGACCAACCCAAGTACTCGGTGACCCGAGACATAAGGCGCCGATATGAAGAATCGGCATGAGTGCCAGGCTCCGGCCTACAAAACTCCACCTCCGGAGAGGTGTCCAGTCCACTGGCATCATGCAGCGACTGCCGCAGATCATCAAACTGGCTATGGCCCGAGATAAGGTCATCTGGAACCGGAACCAAGCCCCCATCAGAGCCTTCATCACCCTCTGAAATGTACTCCAGGCGGGGAGAGGAAGACCTCTGTGGACCAAAGCAGTGCCTGACCATAGCCATAGCCTTTCTAGGGGCAAACCCCGTGCCACGGGGCCCCTCCGACACCACCGCCTCGAAAGGCATCGAGGGCGCCGAACGAGTCGGCGCCGGCGTCGACAGAAAAGGCATCGACATCGAGCGAATCGGCGTCGACGTCTGCTGCAGCGCCGCCAGCATCAGCGGCGTCCACACAGGCCTCGAAGCCGGAGCTCTGAGCGTGTCTCTCAACGACCTAGGCGCCGACGGCGTCGACAACCCCCTCGGAGGCAGAGCCTCGAGAGAAATCGTCGACGACCTCGGCGCCGACGGCGTTAACATCTTCTTTGAAGACGGCATAGGATCACGCGGTCTCGAGCGCGTCGAGGACCGGGACCTGGAACGGGCATGGCAAGAACGGCTACCCTTGTCCGAGCGGGACCTCTCCCGCAAGCCGTGCCGACCACCCGAGCCCGAAGGCGTACGGGCGGTGTCTCTCGACCGGTGCCGACCGTCCCCACTCGGAGGCGCGGACGGACCGGTGCCCTGCGATTCAAGAATCGCTAGCATCTGCTTCCCAAAGGAAGCCCATTCCTCCGGTGTTGCTTGCATGGAAGGATAAGCGACCCGCCGACGGGCGGAGTCCTCGGAAGAGGACAGGGAAGGCGACCTATGCCGGCGCCGGCGCTTCCGGGAATGCCTCGAAGAGGCGGAGGAGTGGCAAGACCGACTCCTGGAAGGAGACCCACTGGACTTCTGACGATGACGCAGAGAGTCACCCCTCGAGTCATCCGTCGAAAGCCCCGCAGACCTCGACTTTCGGGGCTTAGACACCCGGCCTACCGACAGCTTCTTCTTGCGTTCCCGCAAGTCCTTTGCCGTGAACGACTGGCAGTCGACACAGTCGTCCGTATCGTGGGCCTCCCCGAGGCACCAGAGGCAGGCGTCGTGCGAGTCCGTGACTGACATCTTGGACCCACAGTCCCCGCAGTTCTTGAAGCCCGGACGTTTCGTTGAAGATGAGAAAGACATCGCCACGAACAGGTCTTCACAACAAACCGAACAGGTTCAACGAACCGAGAATTGAAAACAGCAAACTCCAACGAGTCGAGGCGTACCGAGATTCACGAAGCAAACACGTTTGCGGAAAAAACGGAACTGAGGCTATGGGCGTCGTGCGTCCTACTTATCACATCGGGTGACGTCGGCCGTCGGAGGAGGTCCTCGGAGACGGCGCATCGACGTCATCGACGCAGGACGCAGACGGCAAAGATTTTCCGAAGCAGCACAGCTGTGGACATTACCTGTCATAGATATGGAATACGTCGGAGGACCCAATCCCCTCGAAACCCAACTGCTGCGGCAGGACCAAACTCGCCTACGCTTGAAAGGTTTCCCACAGATATTCTTTGCATCAGGCCCAACAAAGAAAGGGTTGGTAGTCTTAGCCTCGGAAGAGGGATTAATTTCAGACTACAGGATGCCCTTAGGGATAAGGATGGGAGATATATTATGGTTAGATGGGAGATAAAGGGCTCCTGCTATACCATTGCTTCAGTGTATGCCCCTAACGTGGGTCAGGACCAGTTCCTGCATGATACCCTAAGTACCTTAGAGAACTTTGCGAGAGGGCAAGTGATATTAATGGGGGATTTTAAACTTGCTTGGGACAGGGGGCGAGATAGGTCTCGTCAAAAGAATACAGGGGGCGGCGCGATGGCGACGCCCCAATTAAAGGAGAGATGAGAGGAAGCCGGGTTAAGGGATGTATGGCGAGCTCTCTGAGGGAAGGAGGGATTTACCTTCCTCTCCGGCGTCCAAAAGACCCAGTCGCGAATTGACTACATTTGGGTGTCTGCCACCTTGCTGGGGACAGTGGAGGCTGTAGAGGTGGGCCCGCTTGGAGTGGCTGACCACAAGGTGGTCCAGATGACCATGCGTCTCGGTAGGCGACGACCGGGGGTGTGGAGTTGGAAGTTTCCGGGGGATCTTTTGAAGTATCAAGTATTGAGGGAGGAAATCGGGGATAAGATTCGGGACTTCTTTGAGAGGAACAAAGGATCGGATACAAGTCAGAGCACGAGGTGGGACGCCTTCAAGGCAACTATAAGGGGGGAGCTCATCGCTATGGAAGCGGAAAGGAGTAGGCAGCTAAGAGGGTTGGAGACTCAGCTGGAAAGGGAGGTTGAGGCGGCCAAGGCACGGGTACGAGGGACTCCTACGAGGTGGGCCTGCAGAGAGTATAGGTTGACGGAAGGACAGTTGGGGATCCTAAGGACAAAAAAAGCGGAAGCGGCAATGTTGAGGGTGAGACAAGGTTTCTACGCCAAGACTAATGAGGCGGACTCACTGCTGGCCCCGCCTACTGAGGGGACAGAGGGAACAGAGGGTTATAACGGCCATTAAAGATGATGAGGGTAGAAGGCTCATGAGAGCGGAGGAGATACAGGGGAGACTAGTAGACTTCTATGAAGCATTGTACTCTTCTCAGGGCCCGCTTTTGCAACCAAAGGAAGACTTCCTGGGAAACCTGTCTCTCCTGTGGCTATCTCGGGAGGAAAGCAAGGAGCTGGGCCGTCCCATCGTTGAGGATGAGGTGCGGGCCGTTATTGCGTCTATTCCGCTTAATAAGGCCCCCGGACCTGATGGCTTCCTACAAAACGTACTCTCATCAGCTGGTCCCGCATTTAACAAACCTCTTCAACACATTTCGAGGCGAAGGCGGGATCACCCCTACAATGGAGGAATCCAGAATCTCCCTTGTGCATAAAGTAGGGAAAGACCCGGAGGATTGCACTTCTTACCGTACAATTGCACTTATTAATACGGAGGCCAAGATCTTCACCAAAATATTGGTGAGGCGCTTGGAAAGGCACCTACCCTCGTTAATTCACCAAGACCAGGCAGGATTTGTGCTGGGGAGGCAAACCTCTGACAACATCAGGAGGGTAGCCCACCTGGTAGAGAAGTCCCGTAAAATGAACACTCCGGCCATCCTCTTGGCGCTCGACGCTGAGAAGGCATTCGATCGGGTAGAGTGGCCGTTCTTATTCCAGATGATGGATAGAATGGGTTTAGGAGCGGGGTTCATAAGCATGGTTGAAGTTAATTATAGAAATCCCACGTCCCGTATTCTGGTGAATGGCGAAATGTCCAAGCCCTTTAGATTGCGGCGGGGGACTAAACAGGGGTGCCCCCTTTCTCTGCTGCTTTACGCAATTTATTTGGAATGACTTCTTCAGGCAATACGCGAGGCGGACGACATCCAGGGCATACCATTCGGGGGGGCGCAACACAAGGTGGCGACCTTCGCTGACGACATGCTGCTCACGCTGACGATGGCAAAGGTGTCCATCACGGCCAGCATAGAGCTACTTGCCAAATTCGGGGAGGTGTCCGGACTACGTGTTAATCTACAGAAATTAGAGTTAATGAATCTGTCCCTAGGGGAGGGGGAAGCGACAGAGACGAGGGCGCTCTCTCTGTTTAAATGGAGTCCGAATGGGCTGCGTTACCTGGGAGTCAGGATAACCCCTTCGCTAGCGGGCTGGTTTGGGGCAAACTATGAGCCCATACTACTGGCAGTCAAAAGAGACCTAAGGAAATGGGGTGCCCTGAGGATATCCTGGTTGGGGAGAGGGGCGGTTTTAAAAATGGTTGTTCTTCCCCGTCTTTTATATCTGTTTCAGGCCATCCCCTTACCAGTCCCGGAAAATTTCTTCCTAAAATTAGACCAAGCAGCTAAGGTCTTCATCTGGGAGGGCAAGAAGCCGCGCCTGTCTAAACGCTTATTATCTGCATCCAGGGGAAGAGGTGGACTGGCTTTCCCCGATTTTCGACGGTATTACGAAGCTGCACAGCTCAGAGTGATCAGGGAATGGTTCTCAGCAGACTATCTCAAATACTGGGTAAAAATGGATAGAGAGGTAGCTCAGCACCATTTAGGAGAAGTACTGTGGCTCCCGAAGAGGCTGAGACCGCCCCACCTTTACTTGAGCATGATCACGAAGGGAGTGGCGGATAGCTGGGACAGGGCAGTGGTAAGACGGGGACTTACAACCTTCCCCTCGCCTTTCACTCCGATCTTTAATAATGGGGACTTTACACCGGGGCTGGAGGGAGGAGCGTTTCGAAAGTGGGAGAATGGGGGCTGCAGAACTTTGAGGGATATGTTTAGCGGGCCACGGGTTAAAACGTTTGAGGACTGTAAACGGGAGTACGGGGTGGACGAGCGGGAGAGACACCGATACTTCCAGATTAGGCACTGGGTAACGTCCACAGAGGTAAGAAAGGCTGCAACACTGGATTTAACTCAATTTGAACGATTTTTACTGACGCACCAAGGATCCAAGGGGCTCATATCCGACCTCTATAAGCAATTGGAGCCCACGAGCGTGAAGCCCTCCTGGCCGTACATGAATAATTGGGAACAACAAGCGGGAGTCAACCTCGGGCACGAGGGGTGGGAGAGGCTCTGGAGTAGATCCCGAAGATGGCGAGAGCGGTACAATTACAGGAGACATGGTATAAGTACATCTATAATTGGCATTATACCCCGGCCCGTCTGCACGGGATGTATCCAACCATGTCGGGGAAGTGCTGGAGGGGGTATGGGGAAGATGGAACTATGGAACTATGGCCCACAAGCTCAGGCCCTTCTGGAGCGATCTCGCGCATCCAGGCTCTGGGGGAGTGTGGCGGCCAGGACCCCCGGGAGATACTCTCGAGTAAGGGTGGACAGGGGGGAAAGGGGGGGGGAGCGAGGTTATACCAAGGCGAAAGTGATCTCTGTTCTGGCGGCGATGGCTCTTGTCCCTCGATCCCTACAGAACAAGACTGGGTAAGAAAAATGTGGGACATAGTATTGATGGAATGGGCTACATATGCAGCAAATAACAAGCTGGGGAAATTTGCAGTGGAGTGGGGAGGGACACTGACCTATTTGAAGGGGGAGTTTAGGGAACAATGGTGCCCACAAAGACTCAAGCTACTGGACATCTACGGTTAGAGGGAGGGAAGGGGAAGGACGGGGGGGGGACCCCGATGGTGATATGGATGGGAGGGGAGGGTGAGCTATCTTTGTTTGGTTATTGTTCTATGTGTTTTGTGATGTAAATAGTAAAAAAGAAGTTGTAAAAAAAAAAAAAGAACTTCCGGAGCGTGGCGCGGAGTTCGGAGCTGAGTTCAGTCAGCCCAGTCTGTGTTATGGTGCAGAGCATTTTTCTGAGAGGAGCTGCAGCTACTGGTGAAGTGGTGTATACAACTTTAATTCTGCAGACTGCCTTTAAAAAAGAACTTCCGGTGCGGAGCGCGGCGCAGAGTTCGCAGCTGAGTTCAGTCAGACCAGTCTGTGTTACGGTGCAGAGTGTTTTTCTGAGAGGAGCTGCAGCTACTGGTGAATTGGTGTATACAACTTTAATTCTGCAGACTGTCTTTAAAAAAGAACTTCAGGAGCATGGCACAGAGTTCGGAGCGGAGTTCAGTCAGCCCAGTCTGTGTTACTGTGCGGAGCGTTTTTCTGAGAGGAGCTGCTGCTACTGGTGAATTGGTGTATACAACTTTAATTCTGCAGACTGCCTTTAAAAAAAGAACTTCTGGCGCAGAGCACGGCGCAGAGTTCAGAGACGAGTTCAGTCAGCCCAGTCTGTGTTACTGTGCGGAGTGTTATTCTGAGAGGAACTGCAGCTACTGGTGAATTGGTGTATACAACTTTAATTCTGCAGACTGCCTTTAAAAAAAGAACTTCTGGCGTGGAGCGGAGTTCGGAGCCGAGTTCAGTCAGCCCAGACCGCCACAGGACGCTGGATGGATCAGCTGTCAGCCATTGACTCTTATGTGGCTCTCACGGCCGCCGGTCCACACACGTGCAAGACTGTTGCAGCACCGGCGGCAGCATTCAAAGGCTGCGAAATCAAAGGTAAGCACGCAGCCTCTGATTCCTAGCGAGCAATCACATAGCCTATTGACAATTGACTTAGCAGTGGCTGGCGTCGTAACTGTACTGTCCTTAGTGGAGTTGGCTTCAACGGTTTCAGCCTCAGTTTCCTCTGTGGAGAAGCGTGTGAAATCTGTGTTGGCTGGCAGCGACGTCAATGTCGAGGAGGCTGCACGGATTGCAAAATCCATTCACTTACCGCTTCCCTCCTTTCCCGAGTTGCAAGAGGGTGCAGTCCAAACATGCATTGCGGCTAGGAGTTTAAATGTGAAAAGACTGCCGCCTTCCTCAGTTTATCTGGACACTTCTGAAACGTCTTTTATGTTTGACATCACGGATGCAGACTTATTAGCAATACGGTCACCAATGGACGGCGTCTCAACACCGCAGGACATGTTAGCGAGTCCAACCCAACTGACAATCTCCCTAAACGTGCAACAGGGTCAAGTTACAACTACTGCCGAGCGGCACAAACACAAAGAGCCTGTCAAACATGTACGCTTGGACCAAACAGTCAAGTCTTGTCTCAATGTACAAACAGCCACAGAGTCGAGGGAAAAGCAAAGGACAGACTCTAATATGGCACAAGTAATAACGGATAAAAACATTGAGGTGATCTTTGAAGAAAGAACGAAGAGTGCCGCACAGCCTGAAAATCTTGCCTCTCAAGAGGTAACTCCTGGCACTACGTTAAATTATGATGTTGCAGCACACAAAGCCCGCTTGACGGAGCTATTGAAAGCCGACTTTGTTTTAATGTACGATCGCCTGAATGAAAGTTTCATCCAAAAACAAGTAAACAAGCCGGCAAAAGTCCAAAAAGTGAGTACTTTAATGAAGGAGTCCAATTATCAAACTAACAGATCATCCAATTTAAATTACTCCGCTGCTGTTGTGGGGCTTATCAACTTAGATCTAACTGATGGCTGTCAGACCAACGGCATTGGCAATATGGACAACAACAGCATTAGATCTTCTGAAGCAGCTACCGTTTTGTCTGCAAGGGATCCAACTCGTTCTTGCCATGTGCAATCCTTGTCAACAAAACAATCAGAAGACCCTTCTAATACTAAAGGAAATATATCCATAGTAACGGGACTGTAGATTCACAATAATGTATTAGCTGCTACCTCTATTGCCTTAATGGCCTTCATGAAGTTGTATGAGACCCTGAATGACGCCGTGCGTGACCAAAATTCTTTACTGGCCACGGCAAATAGTAAGTTGATCGCACTGGAAAAATTCAATGAACATCTGGCTCAACGACTTGATTTGGAAGCTGCCTCTTCCTGCCAATGGCAATCTCGTCTTAATGAACTAACTAAACGAGAATCACTTGAAAAAGTAGATCTCAGTGAAGCCCTTGTCGAATGCACAAAGTGGATTAGACACAATGTTGCAGTGCGGCCTCCTTGCTGCCCAATGAGTTATAACTTTGTTTGCAACAGAAAAAGTAATGACTTGCTAACAGTTGAATCACGCTGTGCACCAATGGTGTAATCAATTAATCTTGACTCGCTTCCATCTGCTGTACAACTGAATGATCGTAGCAAAAATACAAAAGACACTGAAAGAAAAAACAAAAACACTCAAAAATCAGATTCTAAAAAAGTACAATCACCTGTGTTGGTAGCTGCTTTGTCTTTGGTGAAAATGAGCACTGCAGCTGGCTCGCAAGCAAAGGGGCCGGAAGCTACCGTATTATTAAAATTACAGAGTGATGATGTAAATAAGGATGCAGAGACAAAATTCCAAAGTATACAACCTGGGCCTGGAGTTATAGCGGTACAGAAAGTCTTGTTTGGTATCTTTGCCAAATCGATAAAACCTGTAAGTTCAAAACCCGCCCTACTTAATGATGCAAGAAATTTATCAGAAATTTGACAACCCCTTCGCGACTAGAAGTGGCCACAAAAAGTGCTATGATGGCCAGGTCGGTGAAGTTGAACGATAAAAATGACATTGTCAAAGAGACAGACAACAACGCAAATATCCACCAAGCGAGTGCGAGAAGACTATCTCGTCTGACGAAACATCTTCAAACGCCTCGATAGATCTGTGTAACCTTTCAACATACTCAATAGATGATGAAGATGTCTCGGTGACAACTGAGAGCGTGGGTGAGGAACAATCCACGAACAATCCAGAGAATTCATCAAAAACAGACACAAGAAAGTTAATGCATCGTGGCACCAGTCGGCACGTGCTTTCTAGAAATCGAGCTACATTGGAAGGAAAAGCGCCGTAGGCCTCCTCTGAAGAACAACATCTTCCAAGAAGAAAAATTACAAGTCTTGAAGAAAACATACTGTTGAGGCTTAATCCGAAACAAATATCAGCTCAACATCAAAAACAAATTTACCAAAAAGCCGGAGCAAGAAACTCGCTGTCTGAGCCCTCAAAATTAGTCTGGTGGAAATTGGAGTTGGAAAACATTTTAGTGCAAAAAAACAAGGTAAACTTAAACCGAGCAAATGTGATGAGGTTGTTGCACTATATCCCAGCGTTATGAAATATAAGATCTGATAACATCGCAATAGTAGAATACAAATCTGAATTAAGAACTGATTGGGTAATTCTACACATGAAATCAAAGTTCCTAGCAAAACCACTACTCAATGCCAAAGAAGATCTATTGTTTTTTGGCTTTGATCTAACGCTGTGCGAAGATCAAATGTCATCTCAAGCTCCAGCGATGAAGATTAACCAGAACGCTTTCTCTAATAAAACCAAAAGAGACGATTTGTGGAAACAACTTAAACATCAGTCTAACCTCCCTACTGATGCAAAAAATCATTTGATGGCACACAAAGGTGCACGCTCTGATGCGCATTATCAAGAAAACAATATCTAGTACAACGTGGGGTCAAGAGGCTCGACCCAGTTGTTAACTACGTGGAACACACAAGGAATGGCCCATCTGTTCCAAGAAGGCTGCTTTCAGAAGATTAGGAGCCCATTCATTTGTCTGCAAGAAACGTGGCTCCGAGAAATCGCCATCTTGTGACGGCTATTCTGTATTGTTAAAGGGAAAAATCTATTCAGCCGTCCCTTTTCTGGGCTAACGTTGATAAAGAATTCATCCGGATGGGAAGTGATAAGAGCCTCAAATCCAAACCTGTTTGTGCAAGCTAATTGTAGAATCGATCCTCGATGTAGCACCTAAAAAAAAACAACTCTTGATCATAAATACTTATTGGAATCCTGTAATGATCACGGAGTCTGTTTATTTAGCATCAATTACAGCCCAAATAGATGCCTGCCTTTCTTCTTTTGACGAACCATTCATTTTGGTATGTGGTGACCTGAACTATTCATGGTTCGATAATGCAAAAGTACGAAGTACATTTAATAATCAAAGTTCCAACTGAATCATCAGATTGAGGCCTCAAGTGGGAATATGAATTAGCTTTACGTCACTGTGTGATGCTAAATGGTTGTACCAGGGGAGACACTCCGGAAGCTGACACCTGGCATCGAGGAGAAAAAAAAAACTAGATTATATTTGGGTTTCGGAAAACCTGCATTGTCACATTTCAGAGTTAACAACATGGAAAACATTATAAAGTGACCATGATGCCTTAGTGCTATCCTGGGTGAGGCACCACGAAAGAAGCCAGCCAAGTTATAAAACATCATTAAGCATCAACAGTGCTCAAAACAGATTGCGGATAAATAGCAAGCAGATTAACAACTTGACAGCTGACTTTATCTGCACAAATACGAGAGTTCAGGCTGACTATGTGTCCTTGTTGATGCAGTTTACATCATGTTCCCACAGGCACAACATGAAAGTGACAAAAAACAAGCATCCATTCAGTTCTGAAATAAGCGAGGCGAAGAAACTGCTAATTAAAGACCTTCAATTTCTAAAAAAATCCAGAGAGAAAAACAAATTCCCTGCTTGCTAAGAGACGCCAACGCAACCGAAAATGGATAAAATCATTTAACATAATCCGGGATCAAGAACAAGCCGAATTAATGTTACGTTTAATAATCCAAAAAGATAGCAGAAACATCTGGCAAATTATAAACACTGGTCATCTAAAGCAAGTTTTCGCACTATCAAATGGTGGGAACGCTGCAAGCTGGGAGAAGTACTATACGGCTGTTTTTAGTAGTCAAGAATCTGAAGACAGTGCCAAAATAATGTTAGAGAACTGTTGAAGACATCGAAAACGCCATTCAAAATTTGAAGATCTCGAGGGCCGCTGGGCCTGATGGGATATCAAACTCGATGCTAAAAGCGAACAAAGCAAACTGGGCTCAATTCATCAAAGTGTTATTTGACCACATAGCGTCCACATTGATGATCCCTGAATCGTGAAAAAGGGAAACTGTGATGACCCTGCGAACTACCACCCTATAGCGCTGTTAGACACAATGGGAAAAATATTTGCCACCTTCCTGCAAAAAAAAAATTCAAGGTGGGCTGAGGAAGTCAATTTAGTTGACAAAAGGCAAACTGGATTTACAAAAGGCGTAGGAGTAGAGCTAAACCTGATGCTTCTTAATTTGTTAAAACTGGATGCCATAAAACGCATGAAAATGTTGTTTCTTGCATTTGTTGACTTAAAACAGGTGTTTGATAGCATTAATCGCCAGCTCTTATGGAGAAAACTTAAGGCTTGGGGATGTCCTCATCAGCTATTGCTCCCTCTGATGTCATTATATTCGAACACCACTATTCGGGTGCGGCTAAACGCCGAAGGAGAATAACAGAAGACATAAAAACAACTAAAGGAGTGAAACAGAGCTGCCGTCTAGCAGCCTTGTTGTTCAAGCTTTTTATATCAGACCTGCCTGCAGCCCTTTTACAAGCAAAGTCATTTCCACCAAAAGTCAATGGCAAGTACTTAAATTGGGTAATCTATGCAGATGACGTGGTTTTACTTGACTCCACTGAAATTGGGCTCCAAAGACTGCTGACAGCATTACAAAACTATTTTGATTGAAATCATCTCGTAATAAACGTGAAGAAGTCAAAAGTCATCTCTTGGGGCCCCAAAACAAAAACAAAGAAAGAAGCCTTTAAGTGGAAAGTTTATAATGAGGCCCTGACCAAAACTGAATCCATTCGTTATCTGGGAGTCTCATTTAACAACTCAATAAGGGAGTGGAGTTGGACGCACAATGTTTTGGCTCGAATGAGGATTCTTGCTCAGCAAGGAGCAAAATTACATGCAAAGTATGGCAAATTTACCTTACAGCCAGTAACACCCTTTTACTTGCAAGAAGTGTCGCAGTCGTCTGCTTTGGTAGCGAAGCTGGATGGAATATTGACGGTCGTTTTTGGCCTCAACTTGAGGGGATATTCTGGCGTAAAGTTCTCAAATTACCTCAGAGTGTTCCAATGGTTGCCATTCGACATGAATTGGGCTTGGACTCTCTATACTCTCTTGTGGTGTGGAAATCAATAACAGCACTTCGAAAAATGCGTTTAACGCCAGTAGCAAAACCCTATTTGATTTTGAACGAAAAGAGCAAAGATCCCTCAGACCTCTTATTAAATAGATAGGAAGAAATATTGTTATCAATACTACGAGAAGCCAATCTGAGCTTGTCTCTTGTTCTGCAAATCCTGCAAGTTGAGAAAAAAAAGTTCCGGCAATGGAACTGGATAACCAACATGGAAGAGCGCAGTTCATTAACGTCAGCATTAGATCTGGGGACATCAACGCAAAGACTGGGCGAACTGGCGAAGTATCTGTGTAAATTCCCTTCGCAATACCATCGTAACGAGTTTATAAGATTACGGCTAAACCTTTATAATACATGTGAGGTTTTGATGAGAAGAAAAGAGCCTGCAACCAAGTGCAACATTTGCCATTTTCGTTTGACTGATGTTGAATCGATAAAACATCTAGTAACTGAGTGCCCTAAAATTGTTGACCAACGCTCATTACATCTAGGGCGATTTGCGCCAAAAAATGTAAACATGCTTGAGTGCTGGAGCCATTTAATTTTGGGGACAAATGTTCAATTAACTTGTGCAATCATTAATTTTATGGACATGATTCTATCAAACACTTAATTGATTCAAATTGTGTGTGAATGTGGTTTGATACAGTTATGTTTTGTCTGATTCGGGAACTGGAAAAAAAACTTGTTCTTTCTTTTTCTTTTTAATGGAAATTGAGATGATGTGATTAGAAATAAGGACTGACAAAAAAGTGTGTTTTCTTTTTCAAAACTAATGCCAATAAAACTTTTTTAAAAAAGTTGATCATAGTAGTTAGCAAATTCTTCAGCTATCTCTGTATTCTCAGTTATCAACCCTCCTCCCCTGTCTTCTACTCTTCCCCCACAAATCGTGATTTGTTGTCTCGCCTTTCGAGCTACGCCAGCAACTTCCCTGCTTTATCTTCATTGTTGTAAATTCTGCTGTTTGTGTCACAGTATGCCTGGCATTCCGTATCAAGGGTTCTGGATTTTAGTAGAAACCTATGGGTTTCGCAGGTGTGGTTTGCGAGAAATTCCAGCCTCATTACATCGGCTTTGATTTCTTCCATATTTTTCAGTCAGGTTTTGGTCCAGGCCGACAGAGCGATTATCTCACCACGCTGGAATGCACTATTTTATAGCCCTTGGACAACATTAGTGGATTATTTACCGACAGTAGATTTATCTCAAAATATTCTTCTGTTTCTGCTGTTTGGCTGTCAATTAATTCAGGAGAGCCTAGGTAATATGCGTTGTGGTGTTAAGTCACCATTCTCCTTTAGACCTAGGCTTGGATCCTCATATTTCAATCAACAGTGGTGAGTGGGCTGATATCCCTCTAGGCAAGAATCTAGTCATCACCACTCTGTGAATTTCCTCTTGCAGAATTAAAAAAGGATCACGTTACTTACCTGTAACGGTTGTTCTCCAGCATGGGTCTGGCATGGATTCACATGCTCATGAATATTCCAAGTCGTCAGTCTTGGAATCCTCGGTAAAGAAAAAATCAGTTTCATTTCCGAACTGTCTTTCTACTAATAACCAATCACTGGTCTCTGGGTCATACTGCCTCCAGCCAATGACTGCCCTCTACCTAAGCCCCTCCGCTGGCAGCCATCTTCAAATTTGGTAGCACGTAAAGTGGCAGTAGGACCAAGAGGAGAGCCGCAGAGTTAAAGGAAAGTAACTTGTTCCTTCTCCAGCATGGGGTCTGGCATGGATTCACATGCTCATGAATACAAGAATACATAGCAGTACACACATGCACAACTACGGGAGGTAGCAAGGCTCAACATCGAGCATTACAACAACTCAACATTAAGCATCTCTTACCTCCTCACCAGGCTCACCTTCAAGCGAACAGGTTGTGCAGCACTGCTTGGCCGACTCTGGACTCCTCCCTGGAATCCCGTGTTGATGCAGTAGAATTTCGTGAAGGTGTGCATCGACCTTCACGTAGTTACACTGTAGATGTCCAGCAGGGGCACACTAGACAGGAACGCCGTAGTAGCAGCGATCGCACTGGTCGAATGGGCTCTCAGTCGGTCGGGCAGCAGTTGGTTCGCCAACCAGTGACAGTGCATGATGCAGCCAGAGAGCCATCCAGAAATGCAAGCCTTGGAGAGGGCATTCCCTTGGTTCACAGGGCCAAAGTTCACAAACAGCTGTGATGTCATCCGAAAACTCTTTGTGTGGTCCACGTAGAACTTCAGTGCTCTAGCCACATCCAGCAAGTGCAAAGTCCTCTCAGCCGTCGACGAAGGCGACGGGAAGAAAACAGGCAACACCAAGGGCTCGTTGAGATGGAAGTCTGACAGCACCTTGGGCATGAAGGAGGGGAGCGTCCTCAGCACTACCCTCGTCTGGTGGAATGCCAGGTACGGCGGCTTACAGGAGAGGGCCTGGATCTCTCCCACTCGTCGTGGGAAGGTGATGGCCACAAGAAACACTGTCTTCCACGGAAGGAATTTCAGCGGCACCGAAAGCAAAGGCTCGAATGGCGGCCCCATGAACATGGTCAGCACCACATTGAGCTCCCACACCGGGGCAGGGCCGGAGCCTTCACCGGTGGGAACAAGCGGAACAGTCCTTTCATGAACTCCTTCACCAGGCGGTGAGACCACAGTGACAACCGCCTCAGAGTTCTGGTGTAGCGGGAGATAGCCGCCAGATTAATTTTGATGGAGGTATGCGCCAGCCCCGCCTTGGCCAGCCACAGCAAGTACGGCAGCACTTGAGGGGTCGTAATCCGTAGAGGGTTGATCTTCTGTGCACGGCACCAGACAGAGAACCTCTTCCATTTATGTCCATAGCACTTAAGAGTCGAGGAAGCCCTGGCCTTGGCAAGTACCTCCTTGCAGTCCACCGGGATGTCGTAGCCTCCGAATTCTAGTGCTACGCACGGCATGCAGGTTCAGCGATCCTGGGTCGTGATGCAGGATCGTGCCTCCTTCCCTGGCAAGAAGGTCAGCGTCCGATGGTAGCTTGACTGGAGGGGACGCTGACATGTACAGAAGGTCTGGGAAACAGATCTGCCTCGGCCACGCTGGTGCGATGAGGATCATCCTGCACCGAGACCGTCTGAGTGGACTGATGAGTCGTAGGAGCAACGGCAACAGTGGGAATGCATAGAGGAACAGGCTGTCCCAGGGCAAAGAGAATGCATCCCCCATGCTCCCCGGCTGGGGAAACCTGCTGGCAAACCTTCGGCACTTGGTGTTTGTCGCCGTCATGAACAGGTCTATCGTCGGAATAGGAGATCTACTTGATCTTGCTGAAGCTCCGATTCATGGCAGACACGCAGCTCCCTACTGAGTGAGTCGGCAAGGGTGTTCTTTATCCTGCCAGGTGAAAGGGTACCAGGAACATCCCCTGGGCGACAGCCCAGTGCCACAGATCCTGTGATTCCTTGCAGAGAGCTGGGGATCTGGTGCCCCCCTACTTCCCGATGTAGAACATTGTGGTGGTGTTGTCGGTGAAGACCCTTACCACTTTGCCCTTGGGGGACGGAAGGAAGGACCCGAGGGCCCAGAAAATGTCCCGAAGCTCCAGGACGTTGATTTGCAGTGCCCTCTCCTCTGGGAGCCAAACGCCTCTTCCATGGAGATACCAGTGTGCGTGCCCCATCCCTCCAGGGGGGCGTCCGTCGTCACCACCTCCTGATGCGCTGGGGTCTGAAGTCAATGCCCGCTGCGAGATGCGCGTGGGTGCCCCACAACTGGATCGCTTGATGGAAAGTCCTGTTGAGGGAGATTTTGTCTTCAAAGCTTCCTGCCACTTGTATCCACCAGGCGTCAAGGAACTCCTGCAGCAGCCGCATCCGCAACCTGCACAGTCGCACAAGGTAGATGCATGATGACATCATGCCGAGCAGGGACTTGATGGACCTCACCCTGGCTACTTCCATGGTCAACAGCCATTGCACCTTGCCCAGGATGGCTTTTATCCTCTCCTCCGACGGTGAAGCCAGCCGCGCCACCGTGTTGAGCCTGGCTCCCAGGAACAGGGTGTCCTGGGATGGCACCAAGCAGGACTTCGCAAAGTTTATCGAGAACCCCAGTTCCGTGAGCAGGCGGGCGGTCCTCACTGTGTGGTTGACGGCGAGTTCCCTTGACTTTGCTCGGGTGAGCCTATCGTCCAGATAGGGGTAGCCGTGATTCCCCTGCAGGCGAAGCCGCGCCGCCACTGGTGCCAGGCACTTGGTGAAGACCCTTGGTGCCAACTTCAAACTGAAGGGCAGTGCCTTGAACTGATAGTGCCGCCCCAGGACCACTAAGTGTAAAAACATTCAATGTCCTTTGTGTATGGGTATGTGGAAGTATGCATCCTCCAGGTCCAGTGACGACAGGAAATCCCCTTCTTCCAGCTGTCCCAGCATGTGCTGAAGGGTGATAATCTGGAATTTTTGGGATCTTATGTGTTTGTTGAGGCGGCGGAGGTCCAGGATAGCCTGCCAGTCCCCGGTCTTCTTTTGGACGAGGAAGTACCCCGAGTAAACTCCAGAGCCCCAGAGTTTCTTCGGGACGAGCTCTATCACACCCTTTTTTAGCATTGGGATGTGATTTTCTTTCCTGACCACCGGTGGAAAGTGTGGGCGCTTCCTTTGGAACTCCAGAGTGTGCCCGTGGGCCAGGGTATCCAGCACCCAACTGTCGGTAGAGATTGATTTCCACACGCTGATTAAGTTCGCCAGCTGGCCTCCCACCGGGGTGCTCGGGTGGGGGCCCGATGTCACGGCCGGTACAATCCTGCTTCGCCGATGCCTTGCCATCTTGGGCCCCTTGGCGACGACGATGTCCACCGGCCTTGCTGCGGTCTCTGTACGCTTCCTGCAACAAAGAGCGGGCCGCTTGATGGTACGATGAAGAGCTGCTACTGAATCCTTTGGAGGCCCCCTGAGACTTGCCTCCGGAGGTCCGAAAGGACGGCCGTCACTGATGAAGCGTGCCCAAGGCACGGTCCGTCTCTGTGTCTGCCTTGATGGCCTGCAGTGACTCGTTCACCATCTTACCGAACAGGTTTTTCCCGTCGAAGGGCAAGTCCAGTACCCTGGTCTGTACGTCTTGACGGAAGTCGGTGGCCCTGAGCCAAACGCGCGAGGGAAGGCAAACGCTGTTGTCCATCTGGCAATACCCGGTGGTGGCGATGTCCGTGGCTACTGTGATGCCGTGGTCCGAAGCCACCTCGCCCTCTTGTAGGATTTCAAGGGCTTGCACCCTCTTGTCGTCCTGAAGGAAGTCCAGGAGGGGGGCGATTTTAAACCACAGCTCCCTATCCATATCTATAGCCACGATAGGGAGAGCGTTGGCTGCCTGGATGGTCGTTGCTGCTGATGAGATGACCTGACGTCTCATGGAGTCCAGCTTCTTCCCCTTGCCGTCTGGCAGGGAAGCGGAAGTCAGTGCTGTTGCCCCTGCTGCTTTCTTCTTAGCCGCCACAGAGACCACTGAGTCCAGGGACGGCTGCGCCCTGATGCACATAGGAGCGGAGTCTGGGACCCGGTACTTCTTCTCGTATCAGTGTCTCTTCGCAGGGGCCATGGACGGATTCTTCAGAAGGGACAGTCCTTCGTCCCAAATGTCGTCCAACAGAGGGACTGAGAGTACGGTCTTCCTCTTGGCCTCCCGTCGTTGATGAAGGAATCCCTCCTTCTTCTGCTCTTCAGGGCAAAGCTGGAAAAGCTCCGAGGCCCTGCCGATCATGGCGTGAAAAGAGTCAATTTCGTCGGGAGGGGAATCCCAGGGAGCGGGAGATGGGAGATCTGTTCCGTTGTCTCCACCGTCGTCCGTCCCCGTCGTCTCAGTCTCCGTCTCATCCCCGGCGGAGGGGATGGAGGTGAAGGATGGAAGGGTGGGGATGGGTGAACTCACCTCCGCTTGGTCAGAGGGCTCCCCAATGGTCCAGACGCTGCTGGATCATCCACCGGCGGTAAGGGCAACCTTGTCCTCATCTCTGTCTACAGGGTGTGCAATGCGAGCAAGATGTCTTCGGTTGTGACGAGAGCGTCGGCAGAGGCTCCTCCGGTTCCTCGTCAACCTGCCATTCTTCAGTGGCTCGACCCTCGCTCGCCACATCCGCCTCTTCGGGATCCTTCCTGCAGGCCCTGACCTCCTCGAACCTCATGTCCAAGACTGCCTTGATGACAGAGAGCTTGTCCTCGGAGGTGGTGTCTGAGTCCGCTTGGACTACCGCGCCCCCCCTCATTCTCGGCCCAGGGCTTCACGGGGGTCTTTTCAATCGGTTGGAAAGACGATTCCTTCCGGTATGGCAGGGAAACTCTAGGCCTGGAGGCCATATCTACTGGGGTCGCCTCTGCGGGCTTCACCAGGGATGCCACGACACCCTCAATCAAGGCCTTAGCCAGGTGAATCTGGGCCTTCACGACCTTAGGTGCGTCAGAGGCCTTCAACGTGGGGGGAGGGTCACCGCCTTGGCATTCTCTATCGGGATCGACCGGGGCTTCTCCTGAAGTTTACCTGGGTTCTCCGACTTCCTTTTCACTGAGCCGGAGCGTTGGCTCGTGGTTGACGGCGTCGGTGACATTGTGCCTGGCCTGGTAGCCAACAGCGCTCCCGGTGCCCTCAGTCTTGTGGTTCTTTGCCTTTTGTTGGGCCCATCATCACCGGAGTGCCGTCAAAGGTCTTAGAAGACCGCTCAGACTTCTTCTTCTCACCTGCTGCTGGGCTCTTCGCCTCCCGCCAGTAAGCGAGTAGTTTACGACGGTCCTACATGGTCCGGACGGAAATGTTCTTGCAGAACGCACAGTCCTCCACGTGCGATTTGTCGGAGTGCAGGCAGTAGAGACACCATGAGTGCTCATCTTCCTTGAAGATGTTCTGTAGGCCAGATCCTAAACAGCTGTCATGATGCCTACTCCCGAGGAACCAGTTCAGGCCCAGCGTCCCCGAGAGCAGACATCATATCCCCGGGGAAGGACCCAGCAACCACGTGTAGAGGCTCTTTGGACACTGTCCTGGCGCCTTTGGCGCCAGGCTCACAGAAGACATCGGTCCTGGCGCCATAGGCGCCAGGCTCATAGTGGGAGTGTTTTGGTGAACTTACCTGATGCAGACCATGCTGCAGGATACAGGCCTCTTTGAGGCCTGCAAGGGACTATTTTACCTATGGAACTATTTTATCACTCGGGCGTGGCTGAGGAAGAATACTTACCTGGAACTACTTTGGGGGCTATTTAAGCCACGGCCAGACAACAGCTCACGCTTCGCACTGTTCTGCATCTAGCAGCTGGACGCTCACCGTGTCTGCTCCTGCATCCTGACTCCAGCCACGCCTGTCTTCATCCTGGAACACCTGAAAAGGAAGGAAAGGAGAGAAAAGGTGAATAAATGAACATTACCTGCTTCTATCCGGAGCCCGGAACCATCACGCCGACGACCCTAAGGGAAGACATTTATTTTTAAAAGTGCATCGCATTGCTCGCCGCAGCGCCGCGTTCCACTCACCTTCAGCGACCATCGGCACCATCCGTCGCATTTCTGCGCCTAAGGGGGAAAAGAGAAGAACAAAGGTGAGCGAAGGAACAGATTGAGGAAGGCCTGATTTTCCACCATAAGACTTACCTGATTATTGCTGGAACAATTCTTCCTCATCTCGGGTTGGCGCCGCTTCTCGGCACTTCCGTACCCCGGCTCCTAAGGGGAAAAAAGACACAAGCATTAGTGGACTAATGCAAGGACACTAGAGGAACCAACCATAAAAACTCTCCGGAGTTTACCCCTCGGCGAATCCGTTCTTCTATGCAGAATCATCACTCTGCACCTGAAAAAGAGAAAAGACAACGGTCAATAAAGGCTTGAACTTTTACAACTGCATACTTACGGCAGCATACCAGAAAAGTCAAGCGAACTTGAATGCTCACCAAATCCGAGATCCAGTGAAGTAACTGGATATCAATGCGCCCCTGCATCAGAAGCAGGATGGAGAGCTCGTCCTTTCAGACTCTCAGGTGAGACTCTACGGGGAATCGCAGAAGGGGTTCGAGGAGTGTGAGAAGGGGAAGTGGGAGGCCGACGCATTACCCTGCAGACAGTTAATTCCCTTTTCCATCTACAGAAGGATTCTCTTGCGAGCCAGACATGCAAGATTTGGGGGTCCGGTCCAGTCCGTCTTCCGAGTCCTGCGCATCACCTTAGAAGAGGCCACAGCAGTCCAGAACAGGTCAGCACCTCCGTGGGAGTCAGGTGAGCGTTACAACAGCTTGGATCCAACGGGCGTTGAATCTCCTTTGTCTTGAGACATGACCACGCGGGGTAGGCCTCCAAGATCTTCGGGAATCCTCCAAGAAGTGGAATTCAACGAAAAATCCCCCTTGAGGGGCGTAGAAATTTCCGAAACGGGTCCCCGTTAATCGGAAGATGAATCGGTGGAGCTTGAGGCTCAAATTGACCTAAAAAAGAGAGTAAACTCTTTGAAAAAAACGCAACACGTAGTAAAAGCTCGAGAGCTAAGCACGAGGACTCCCAACACTTGAACGTCCAGTAGAAATATGAAGATGGCTGCCAGAAGAGGGGCTTAGGTAGATGGCAGTCATTGGCTGGGGGCAGTATGACCCAGAGACCAGTGATTGGTTATTAGTAGAAAGACAGTTCAGAAACAAAACTGAAACTGATTTTTTCTTTACCGAGGATTCCCAGCCTGACAACGGGGGAATATTCATGAGCATGTGAATCCATGCCAGACCCCATGCTGGAGGATAGTCTAATCTCGATATGGAGGTGTGTACCCCTGAGTGGAAGAAAAACCCCTTGGTTTGGGAGTGCACTGATTGCTAGGCATCCGACAGATGCAATGCCAAAGTGAAACTGTACAATTTGGAATGAGTGTTTGGATTTGTAGCACCAAGATGTGTACAGTCCCATGCACAGCTCATCACCTCGTTAAAAGCTCCTTCCAAAATCCATAAGTCTACTGGGTGTTTCATTACCAAGTTCTATATTTAGCAGAGGCGGACTGTATATATTTGCAATGCAATTTGTTTCCCTTCAGATATCTCGTATTGCTAGCACATATCTACTGTGCCTGTCCTGTATGACTTTCATGAGTTTGAATGACAGACGTTTATGTAACATGGAAAGGACTCCTCTGAGGACCTGTAAGAAACCTGCATTCAGGGTGGTTTTGTAGTTAGTTAGATCTTACAAAGAACTTGCATTCCATCCCCACCAAGTACGTTTCTTGGAAGAGGACTGGGTCTGTTAATATGTTGTAGAATGGTCCCCCTCTTCATTACATCACATAAATCGTTGACTTTCCATGTAAGGTAATTTAGTAGTTTATACACAACATTTCTTGGTGGGGCTCCAGATGGCGGTGGGACATTAGGTGTTCAATGGGCCTGTTCAATGGAGTTTGAGAGACCTTTTTGTTTCATGATGTCGGTGAGCCATTTCCCAAAGAATAATTCCATGCTGGGGCCTTCCGATTTCTCTGGTAGGCCCAGCACTCTGATGTTACTTGGGCGAGACCTACCCCTCTGCTTCCTCCATTGTGTCGTCTAGTCCATTGACCTTGTGCGACATCTTGCATACCTGTCGCCTGAGTGTCAGGAGGGTGTCCTCTGAGTCAGTGATGCATTTTTCGGCCTCACCCATTCTAGAGGTTATCTTCTGGAGGTCATGACGCAGTAAGTTAACATCAATGCTGATAACGTTATCTTATGTTCCAGGCTGGATGAGATATAGTATATTGATCTATTTTGTACTGTGCGCCATATTTTTTCACCATGTCCTTCCCCATTTTCTCACTGTCCCTCAATCACGGGGTTTGTGGTTAGCGGATGCCACTTTCGCTATGAGATGCTCATTGAAACAATGTGTGGAGCGGGATTAGGCCATTCTCACACCTTGTTCTATACAGCACACAGTAATCACGTGCGGCTTAGAGTCTAGTACTCAGATCAGAGGATCTGCTTAAGCGCATCCTGTTCCCCACTCCATCACCAGGCCCCCTTCCCAGTCACGTGACCCGCCGCTCTGGTGTTATTTCTTCGGGTGGGGTGAATGCTGTTGCAGGGTCTTGATGTTTAACTCGTAACCCACTGCGAGTTCGGAGGATACCATGGTTTTAAAGTCATCACCTCTAATCAATCCACACTGCATCCGAGGTGCAGAGGGCCACCCAGTCGAGGCTGTTTATCTGCCTTTGAGCAATGGTATGCCATAGTCAGGCGGTTTTATCACCTGGTGAAGGGCTCACCAGTTCTTATGCAATGGAAGGGGTAATCTCATATTTATCCAGGCTCACCTTCTGGTTGGATGCCCACCGTCGCAGCTCCTAGTCATGGCAGTTAGCTCGTCCCGGCCCGATATCGCTCCTCCTCACCCCGGGGTTTTAGAGGGTCTCTGCAACTCTGTCCAGTCAGCACCTCTGCGCTGAGTGACGAAAAGGAGGGGACTCTGTTCGACTGGTCCCTGCTGGGAACAGGATATGTGGCAAGACAAACAAGTCTCATAGCAGTGCTTCCCCACTCCTCCAACTCCTTCTCTGGCTTTTGGCGTTTTTTGCAGAAAAAGGATGTTTAGAACCAGGATGTTAACAGGCTAGGCTCGAAGTGCCAAAATGCACTCCTCCATGCAACAGCTTCCCCAAGGGCGGACATTTTAATTGAGAAGGAACAAAATTGAGAGGAGTCATCAAGAGAGGCTCCAAATTGTGCACGGGGAGGGACGACTTAAATATAATAGCGATTCCATCCCAATGTTGGGCTTCTGTGTTAACTCATTTAATAGAAAAATCATCTGGAACTAGAGTGTGAAACAAGGTGTGGCTATCTTTTGTAAACAAAATTTCAGTAACTAGTAAATTGAACGTAAGATCCTGAACGAGGTTGAAAATAGCTGAATCATTGCTGATGGCCAGTCTAGCATAGATAAGAGCACAATTTAAATAAGGTCCAGCCTGATGAGTAGTGGTGTGGCAAAGTGAAGGAGAGGGCTCTGAGAAATTAAGCAAAGTATTTTTATTCAAAATATTGTCGGCTCAAATTTATGAGTGAGAGAATTGGAGCCAATGAGTATGCCAACATTGGCTTGACTCTAGTGCTGGCGATGTAGGGAATATAACTCAAAGCAGGTCGGAAACCCATTATACTGGTCCAGACCTTGGAATATAGACACCGTAGAAGTTTATAGAGGAGCTTGCCAAGACGTTTTGTCTCAAAGGACGTCGATGTGTGAAGGATGATGGGTCTCTGTGCATTAGGCTAGGGATAGTGTGACAGGAATGCCCTTGTTGATGAGACATTTTGAATCTGAAAAACCAAGATGTAATACTGTGAGGCAACGACTATTTGGCAGCCTATGCAAAGCATATGACTAAACTGATTCACATGACTAAGAAGAAGAAGTTACTTACCTATCGGTAATGTTCATTTTGATGCAAGTTACTCCCAGAATCCCCATCAGATAGTCCATCTCCAGCACCAGCTGTCTTTAGAAACCTTTTCAACACCAGGGGGCTGAGCACGGCTCTGCACCTCCACGCATAGAGCGTGATGCCGGGCCATTATATATTGAGCAGTCACACACCATGACCTCAGTTCTTCCCTTTTTCCCCTAGCACTCAGCCACTGAGAGACAAAATGAAAGGTGATGAGGGCAATGAGGTATCTATGGGAGGAAACATCTGTCAGAAAGAACATTACTGAGAGGTAAGTCATTTGTTCTTCTAATGGATTCTTTCCTCCTATGAGTTCCTCCTCTATGATAGATTCTAACAGTAGTATGTAGATCTGGAGGAGGGAGAAGAGTGAGAGGTTACCACTTAGACCAGAAAACTCTGGTGGACCCCTCTAGAGAAGAAAGCATCCTGCCCTGAAAGGGAACCCAAGCACAAAAGCACAGGAAAATTGATCTTTGAAGAGAGATGGAAATCCAACACCACCTCAGGAAGGAAGGATGGCCTCACTCTCAAAGTCACGTTCTCCTTGGAATAAAACAAGTAGGGAAGTTTAATAGATAATGCCCGGAGTTCACTCACCTGTCTCACAGAAGTCATGGCTACCAGGCAAATCCTCTCAAGGGTGAGCAATCTTAAAAAACATGTATTCAGAGGCTCAAACCATTCACCCATTAAGAAAGTCAAAACTAAATTCAAGTCCAATGCAGAAACACAAACCTAGCTAGGGGGAAACTGACTGCACAATCCCGGCAAAGAATTGCATAACAATGTGGATTGTGAGGAAAGAACATTGCTAATGGGTCCTTTTAAAGACTGAGATGGCAGCCAGTTACTCCTTTACAGTACCAGTATGAAGGCCTGTCTTGGCCAACGAAGGAAGAAAATCCAAAACAGAAGAAATTTGACAGGTGAGGGGGTCCAGATCCTCTTTCGTCACCAAGCTGAGAATTTATGGCATCTGCTGGCATAAATGCATTTAACGGATGACCACAAAGCTGAAAGGAGTACATACAGAACAGCAGTCAACAAATCCAACTGCTTGTATCTCAGTCTTTAAGCAGCCAAGTATGAAGGTTCAAACCACTAAGGTCCGGACGAGGACCCAACTTTCTGACTGGAAGGGCAGACCCACTCTCCACGCGAAGCACTAAGGCCAAGGGGCTCAGAAGGACAGGTCCAAATGTTTTGGGTACCACATCCTATATGCCCAGTCTGGAGTGATCATAATCAGCGTGAACTTGACAGGCACAGCGACCTGAGAACTAGCCTTATGATTGGGATTAGCAGGAGTGCATAGAGTCCGTCAACCGTTTGTGAGACCCCAGAGCTCCCTGCCTAGGAAATGCCCTGTGCTTCTCTTGCTGACACTGGAGGAAAAGACATACACCCGAGGAGACCCTAAAAGGAGTAGATCTCCACCAGAAAATCCTTGCAGAGCTCCCACTTGTGGGAAGCTGAAGAATGACTGCTCAGGTCACACGTAATGACGTTCTCTGTCCCAGCTAGATGGGCCTCGGCCAGAGAGACACAGTTCTCCAGAGCACAGAACCACTGCCACATTCCTTCTCTGCAGAGAGGCAAAGAATTCAGACCACATAATTTCTTGAGGTAATGCATGGTCACTGTTCTGTCAGTAAGCACCATCATACTCTTATAGGTATAAAGTGGTAATAAACACGGATTATGTGGAAAATTTAATATAATGAGAGCTGTCCTCTATTTTTGGAGCTCTCTTTGTTTATGTAATCTACACTCAACAGTAAAATTGAATATACTGTTTTTACACGAGAAACTGTATGTATGAGGTTTTTTTTGTCCTTAAAAGAGTGCAGAGGGGTTACCTTTTGGCAACAACAGGGAAGGTTTGATAGTATTAGTATTGTAGTATTGTGAAGTATAGTATTATTTTGAGTCTTCTATGGCCAGGAGATTATACCCCCATGCACCAGAAGTGCATTTAAAAAAATCTTGATATTCTACAGAAAGTGAAATTTATGGAATAAGAAAAAAGTGAACTGCTATTATAACCGTGGTACCCCTCTACGTAATCATACGTTTCTTCCCATTACCTTCGGACAGAGACACACATTTCTCCAAAGCACCGAACCACTGTCACATTCGCAGAGAGGCAAGGAACCCACACCACCTCATTTCTTGATGTAATGCATGGCCACTGTGCTGTCAGTTAGCACCATCATGCTCTTACCACTCACGAAGGGGAGCAAGGTAACCATGGACAACCTGATCGCTCACAGCTGCAGCTCTCAGGCTTCCGTCAGAAACCAAAGTCCACTCAACATAACATCGAACACGTGAGCACCTACAACTATACAAGAACGCATCCGTGACAACTATCAGTTGGGGCCAAGGTTGCTGGAGCAACGGCCTTCTTAGAAGGTTGCCTCTCAGGGACCACCACATGCGATTTCACAACACAGTCTGAGATTTAACAAATATACACATACACTTTATTTGGATAACATGCACACATCCATAAAACATCACACATTAAATACAATATACAGTACAAAAAAGACCCTACAAGAAATACATAATGCAATTCATGATGCATAAAAACTGCATTACAAAACTTTAAAAAGAGAGTAAGTGCAATCAATTGACAAGAGTTCATTAAAATCACTCTTCTGTGCCAAGAAGCATTTAGGAATTTGGAAAATTCCCCAACCACTTAAAGGAATGGTTCAGTCAATATTTTTATTGTCCCTACGGGTCGGCCATGTGTTTTTAAGCCTAAATCGCTCGATTTTAGAAAAATTTCCTATGGACCTTACCCGAGTTTTCGTCCATTAAACGCACGCGAAAACAGTCATCAGGGCGCTGCCATTTTGTGATAATCCTATCACTTGCCCCATCGCCCTGGCTGACCTGCTTTTGTGGCACTAAATCATATCCCCCACCCCTGAGCCTGTCATCAGCAGACGCGTACCGCCCATTTCACAACGCCAAAGCACGTCTCGTGTCAACATTCACTGCGCTTCAGCTAATGACGTGTCGCCATGGAAATGGCAGGACGCCTCTTTCCTCAATAAGTATAAACAGACAGTTTCACAACACACAGCTGCAGATTTTCGATTCCATTCCTCTCTCTGTGTTACTTTGAGTATTCTGCGACTCGTTTCTGTGCTCTGGTCAGCTACCTTCGTTGCTTGTAGCCCGTGTGAACAGATACCAGTACCACTGCTATAAATTATTTTAGTTTGTTTTACACACAATGGCTACAATAATGCTCTACATGTACGAGCCCGAGGAGGAACTACTGGAAAGGGAAACATGCGAAAACGATGGATCTTCGGACGGCAGTTGGGAGGACGATTCAACAGCTGAAGAGCCTGGACCTAGTCGCATGGACGGTGTTACCACCTGGTGCACATGCAATCGGTGCAAGCTAATGCCAACCGAGGACGAGAACTGCTGCTGATGTGAAAACTCAGGATGCGTGGCCTACATTTCGGAAGAAGATCCACGGCCGCAATGCATCACCGAGCTGCCAGACTTCAGGGCAGCCTGCCTCACACAGTCAGTGTTGAGGATAATGATGGTGCTTATGCACGAACTTCGCACAACTGTTCGTCCTCTTAATCCAAGTAACGAGTAAGTATACTCTGCTTGTCATGCCACTCCTATTTCATGGTCTTCTACTATATCCAAAATTACAAATACATATCATTGTAACGCATGAAAGTCGTTCAATAGTGTGCAGTGTCTAGATAGCATTTGTCCGAGCAGAATGCCATTAGTTACAAGAATTGTCATTGACAACAAATGTTTATTAAACTTATCTCGGTCATTTAAAAACAGTTTGTTTCATTCCTTTTCACAGGTGTTACAGGCTGGTGGCCTATCGTTCCTTTACATGGTGGCTTCACGGGAGGCTTGGACATCGCGTTCGAAGAGTAATACCCGCCTGTGCCGTTCGTGCCATAAGAGAAACTTTCCCAAGTGACAGCGGTCAGTACAGGGGATTTTCCCTCGCTGTGCTGCAACCTGACCTGTACAATGTGTAAAGTCTTGTATTTTTGTGTCATCAAAATAAGATACAAAATAAAACACATATATTTTAACAACGGTTGTTTCGATTTTTTAAATGAATCACGTGTGTCTCCATTCAAGGATGGACGTCAGACATCTGTGCTCCGAATGGGTGAAGGTCAGGTCGCTGTGAAGCAGGGTGGTCACTATCTAAGCTAACATAATATATTCTCAATAATGAATGCACTACATAACACTTGTTCGAAGTCTTTCAGTCGGTTATGTCTCTATAAAAGTCACACATATATCTATACTATCAATTAATATTGGATTATACAGGCCTTAGGTTAAGGGTCTTGACCACAAAAATACACGGTTTGAAGTGTGGGTCTGTGCTCACAAGAATCTCTGGTATGTGGCATTTGTTATTTATAGGCAACGATATACTGCAGTAGGGGTCTAATGTTAGTTGGGGATCTGCTAGGTGGGCATCATGGTGTGGTCAGTGGTCTGGCACATGAAGAGAATAACTTGCAGGGACACAGGGTCACAATGGGAGTAAGTTTCCACTGGCGAGGGTGCGTGGGCAAGAACACGTTTGTGAAGATGAACGAGCTATGTGGTTAGTTCAGGCTGGTTCACATGCAGGACAGTGATCTCAGAGGAAGAGTGATGTGTTACATTTATTAGCTGTTGCAAATACCTCTGGAGTTTTCCAGTCAGAGAGGGAATGAGGGTGGGGGCCATGTGCTCTGCGCAGTGAGGCCTGGTCACCAAGATGAAGTGGAAAGGGGGTACAAAAATGGATGCCCTGTGTCCTGCTCAGTGGTCCCATCTACGCGAATGTCAACCAAAGTTAACATCACATAAGGGCAAGGGACGATCCCACTACTGGAGGCACTTGGTCCGAGTTTCTACTGAGAAGTAAAGGATGAGAGGGGCCTGATGGCCCCTCGCTCCCACACACTTGCCTGCACTCCCACTGGCCCATCCATCCCAACCCGCTCTATCAAAGGCGGTTCGCACCCGGGGATGAGCGCTGGCATGGGGGTCTGTCACGGGCGCAAACATCATGTACACTTCAAAAGGTATCCCACGTCCAGGGGCAATCGCTCACATGGCCTCCTCAGACCCGGTGTCTCCAGGCAGGCCTCCCCCGAGGAAGGCCGCTCCCCTGCAATCCACATAAGTGTGTCTCCATTCAGCAGAATTCCTGTGCCTTATCTGCACGCCCCAGGCCCATCCATCCCACCCCCTCTATCAAAGGCGGTTCGCACCCGGGGATGAGCGCTGGCATGGGGGGCTGTCAAGGACGTAAACGGCCAAGGTGCCAAACCGCATGTACACTTCAAAAGGTATCCCACGCCCAGGGGCCATCGCACACATGGCCTCCTCAGACCCCGTGTCTCCAGGCAGGCCTCCCCTGAGGCAGGCCGCCCCCCTGCAAACCACATAATACCACGACATACACACGTCATTCATTCACAAACACACCCCTGTTTCAAATACTTTATAAACCACTTGATATGTCTCATGAGAACATCTTTGTGCTTTGCAAGTCAACTCCTGAACCTTCTACCTGAGAAGCACTGAGATCTATGCTAATCTGCTCGTCGTCGTGCTATCTGTGACCGCTTCGAGCAAACTCGTCAGTGTGCTACCTGTGGCCATCTACCTGTTCTCCTGCAACATAATGCTCGGCCTGCTGAATCAAACTGTTTGTTGGTCAATGTAAGGCCATGCATCCTAGTCATATTTCGGTCATTTTTAAATTTCTATCTATTTGCGATTAGAGTACCCAATAGTGCTATGGTCATTGGTCTCATTGCTATTGACTTGAGTTTCAATTGTTATGCTATCAATAGATCTATTTGTTTTCATCTGTGTCAATTGTCATCGAATTGCATCCTTCGGGGGTCCAGTCTATAATGTAAGCATGTTTCCTTCTCGTGCAAGACAGAACATCCAAGGGACGAGTCACATGTTCAGAGTTTAGTCACATCATTTACAAATTTCTGTACTTTATGCAAATACTAAGCCGCACATGATAAACTGGTATAGTTCCGGCGAGTAAAACAAACTTTGCATTGAACATTGTATGGTTCATTTACTTTTGTATCACATTTTTAATCATCAAGATTCTTTAATAATGTTAATATTTACTTTTCAGAATTTTCAACAATGCCTGCCTGTTCGATTAGCGGTTGCCCTTCGAAGACCCATGCTAAATCTGAAGGGATTACAACGCATGTATTCCCGAAAACTGTTGATCGAATAAGAGAATGGGTCAGACATTGCAGATATCCACTGGATGAGCTTGAAAGTAGAGTCCAAGAAGTCTTAGAGGACAAGAGGGGTGAACAATACCGCATCTGCAGCCGGCACTTTTCCTCGAACATGTACGCCACATCTTGGGTAACAAAGAAGAATAAACTGCAAACGACACGAAATTTGCTCGCAAACGCTATTCCCACTCTATTCGTCCACATTCCGCCACTGGTGAGTCAAGTGTCTGTTTTTAGCTTTAGGCCTTGCGGTAGCGTGTAGGTAGCCGAATGGATTAATTGATATTTTAGGTGTTGTTTCCAATTTGTAATACTTCAACATTGATATGAGTGTATAGCTTTTTGAATAAGGACATTTATCAATATATTCTTTTTACATTTCATAACCCACAAACAAAATCTATATATGGTCACAGGTAACTGTGCTATATTGCGCATTTTCAATAGCATTACTCTCAAGTATTCTGTCTCTTTACATGGCAGTTTTAAAAATTGGCATTTCATTATCAAACAATAATTTACCTTTACAACTTCTTGACTATCCCTTGAATCTGAAGCAAGAACATTCTACTTCCGTGACGTGTTTGCAGTTATCAACCACTTCTAGCGCGTATCAGGTAATGTTACTTGGCTATTCCGCTACAGACTTGTTTTGTGCATGTCAAGTAATAGTTTTTATGTATCGTGTGATTATTTTACAGAATGTTTGGTTAGTGCTTTCCAATTGATATAAACCTTAGTTATCGTCCACTGGTGTTTGTTTTCAGTTATAATTAGTGTTATCCATAGTAATGCAAGTACTGTCTTTCAGGGAGATGCTGAAGCGTCCACCACATTGACAACAGCGTAGATGTTCTTCAGCAGCACGAGGTATGGATACTGACGGCTCCATCGACCGTGATCATCAGGACTGGAACACTTGTCGTTTGATTTTTCTACACCATGTTTCATTCGTGGTTAGCCATTGATATGTACCTGTGCGGTCGACCCCAAGTGTGTGTTGTGTTTTCAATATTGTAATCCTTACTAATGCAAATACTATGTTTCAGGCAGTTGTTGAAGCGTCAAGCCACGCACTTGATACAGAGACTGACATTCAAGTAATTCCAGGGGAATTGGAAGCGGGACCATGCGTATACGAATCGGCGCAACAGCTTTCGGAAGTGCGCACCACGTTTACAACATCCATAGATATTCTTCAGCAGCACGAGGTATGGATACTGACAGCTCCATCGAGTGTGATCATATAACGTGATTCCATTTGCTATACTTTCTTCCCTATTAACGCAAGTACTGTGTTTCAGGGAGACGATGGAGCTTACACTACAATCACAAGACCCCATTTAGATGATGCAGATGTAAAGAAATTGGAGAAATAAGTCGATTAAATCTGATCATATTTAAATATTCCTTGATTCTTTTAGACAATGCATCATTTGTGGTTATCTCTTTATATGTACTTGTGCCGTCGACCCCCAAGTGTGTGTTATGTTTACAATATTGAAAACCATACTAACGCAAGTACTGTGTTTCAGGGAGTTGCTGATGCCTCCTCTCCAATACAATCAATCATGGCAGTCAATGCAGAGCCAGAGGTATGGATACTGACAGTTCCATAGAACTAGGTCATCAGAGCTCGAATACTTGTCGTTTGATTGTTATACACAATGTTTAATTTGTGTTGAGCTATTGAGATGTACCTGTGTGTTCGTCCTCACGTGTTTTATGTTATCAATATTGTGATGCATAGTAATGAAAGTACTATATTTCAGGGAGTCGATGGAGCCTCATTCGGTGCTGTCTATGCGGATACAGAAAATATAGTCGTTGCAGCGCAAGAGGAAGGGAAGAGATGCGGAAACGAATCGGAGCTACAGCGTGCAGATGTTGAAGGTCGAGTCAAGAAAGTTGCAAAGAAAAGAAACAAAAATAAGGTTAGTTACAAACAGTTCATAACTTTAGAATTTCTTTGTGCTTGGGGACTATTTTATGTTTTTTCCAGTCAATTGTACTATACTTTATCTTCTGTTTAAACTGAACATCCCTTTTCCAACCTGTCCAGTAGTTACCGGTGGGTCTACGAACTATACATACACAGAGAGTGAAGCGAATGAGAAATGGTGCTTGCCAGACCATTTACACTATGGAGGAACTATTAATTCAGACGCGGCGTGTTGAGACTAGAGATGCTCATGTCCAATGGCCAGAACATGAAATGAATGTGTCCGGAGAATCCAGTAAAGTTTTATTGGACCATTGCTACAGTGCGACTGCAACACCACAAGAAGATGATACTGAATGTATTGAGGATAGCTCAGAAGTAGTCGCAGATCAATTCACACAATCTACACCCGCCAAAAAATTGCCACCAAAAAAGCTGTCGACATTGTTGTGTTCTCCCATCAATGTTGAAGAAACAGATGTTGAAATGACAGAGAATGAACCAGCAGCAGCATTCACCGACGCATCAGAACCTGATATCAAAGATATTTCTTTCAGTTGTGGTGAAATGTCCTCAACGATGCAGTCCGAAACAAGTGTGACACCGGATGACAGTCTAATGAAAGAGGGCAAATACATAGTATTCGACAGTTGTTTGATGGATATTATAAGTATGCTGACATGTGGGCATTCCGTCAGAGGGAAAGTATGTCGGAGGCCATTGATTCATGTGACTCGTCAAAAACAAGGCAGTAACGTCAAAATACATGCCGCCTATAGATTGAATCATACATTCTCATGGTCTGCACAACCGATGCTGGGCAGACTGCTAGCAGGCAATCTACTGTGTGCAGCTGCATCACTTTTTAGTGGGTCCAGTTTTAGAAATAGTCTTTCTTTCAGTTTGTGGGACTCCATTTCATTTCTAAAACGCAGTACTACAAATTCCAACATGATTATCTATTTCCGGCCATTAGTGATGCTTGGAAAATTGAACAATTGTCTGTAGCAAGTACATTCGAAGGCAAACGATTCAGGCTAGCCGGCGATGGACAGTGCGATAGCCCTGGATTTTCTGCCAAGTACTGCACCTACCACTTTCAGGACATGTATAGTAAGAAAATTGTGAGTTCGGTGGTCGTGCAGGTAACACAATGTACATCCTCAGTGGGCATGGAGAAACTAGGATTTATAAAATCAGTGGAATATCTACAATCGAGGGGAATGCACATCGACCTCATAGCTACGGACAGACACGTTTCAATTGCCAAGACAATGAGAGAGCAGTTCCCACATATTAAACATCAATTTGACGTATGGCATCTTGCTAAATCAATCAATAAGAAAATCTCGGCTGCAGGGGAAAAAAAAAGGTTTGGAAAGTATTTCAGAGTGGTCCCAGTCTATCAGCAACCATCTTTGGTGGAGCTCCAAAACTTGTGAAGGGTCAGTGGAAATACTACTTGAAAAATGGCGGTCACTGATGCACCACTGTACCAACGTTCACCCCTGGTCAGAAAGCCTACATTTCCACCAATGCGAACATGGCCTTTTGTCCCCAGAGGAGGCAAGGAAGAAGAAGGTTGTTTGATTCCATCTTCACCGACACACAAAGCCATTGAGAAGATTGTTTTCGATAAAACTCTATCAAGAGATTAGAGGGGACTGACAGAATTCCGTCACACAGGAGGTTTGGAGGTGTTCCACAATATTTCCCTAAAGTACAGGCCAAAGCGCTTGCATTTCAGCATACAGGGCATGAGACATAGGACTCTACTTGCGATCTTGGCCCATAATGAGAATCTCTGCCGTGAACAATCTAGGACTACGGTTAATATAAGGATGCCTCGCTACACTAAGGTGTTTTCAAAAAGAAGTAAGCAATGGGTGATCAAACCAGTCTATGAGGAAATGGAGTTCGACTTTGTAAAAAGCCTTATTGTTGCTGTACTCGACAAGCACAGATATGGAATTTTGAACGTTTCTGTGCAGAGCACTGATGCATTGCCACCAAACATTGCCACTGTGCCATGTCCACCCAAAGCAGAGCTGGTTGTGAAGTACAAATCTCGGTTTAAATAATTGTAATATGATTGTCTTTTTGTAAATAAATGTTATTGTACAGTGTACATACAAAGTAAGCTAACCCTAACCCCTCCCTTCACCATCCTTGGTGGCGAACAACCTGGGTGTCATCTTTGACTTCTCCCTCTATTCACCTCATATCGCTGACCTTGCCAATATGTGCATGTATATATTTTTGTTGCTGTAACTAAGTTTCGCAATCTCATGTAAATGCTGCGCACTGTTAACCAAGGGGAGGCTTGCTTATTGCAAATAATAAAACAAACAAACAATAAATCTCACTTTCAACTCAACTCCTCGGGTATGTTATACTTTCCCTGACCTTCCCCAAAAAGTTAATGTCTCCATAGTTATGGTTCTCTAGGGCTGCAAAGCTCGCGGTCAACGAGGACAAAATTGGGGGCCTCAGAACGCGCCAAGCGAGCCGTTGCAGATGGGAGAGAAGCCAGTCCGCATTTGCACATTGAGGCCTAGTACATAGATGGATTCGAAAATTCAAGTTCTCAAAGATGGCTTTACACGGGATGTTTCAAAGTAAGAATGTATGCTCATTTAGAGTGAAGGTCAGCAGGTTTGATTTTCAGCTGGCGGCCTGAAGTGGCCCACCGCTCACACTGGCAGTATAAGGTTCTATTGTTTTTTGACCTTGAGAGACAGGGACCATGCCGAAAGAACTTCATTTGAAGGAGGGGTGCAATAACGTAAGAGACGATAAGGCTGAAAATTCTGAAACTAGACCGAATTTCATGTTAGTACAGTATATGAAAAATCGTTGTCAAGAGCACAGTGGGATTTACGGACTGCATTACGCAGAGACACAATGGTAATTGCAAATATAATGTAAATAACTCTTTAGACACTTTTATACCGCAATGAGGTATTAATGAATGGATGAATGAATGAATGAAGAGCAAGTAAAACGTTTGTGGGATCGTCTTTGTACCGGGCACATGGGCATGCAGGTCCACATTCCACACGCATGTAGACAAACAGTCGTTTCTCATTGTGTGTTAACCTCAATTTATTTTGTTAGTTTTCGCATTGATTTTAGAGCCGAACATACTCCATTGCGCTATCCTTGCAAGCAAATAGTTTCAGATCGGCCGTAATAAATAAAATGAATAATATTAAGATCAGCTGGCAAGACTAATTATAATTTGTATGTTTTCAAAACAGGTATATCCTACCCTACTGCTACTGCCACCAGTTTCAGACCCCGGCAGATGGTTTTTTCAGCCGCCAGCTGCAGCTTATCGTAAACAACTGCACCACTTTGACGATCTTATGGGACGATCGCGAAGGGCCCATATGCCCTTACGCGGTACTAGCGGCTAGAAGCAACATATCAACCTTTACGCTGGCCTAGTGCCTAGTTGATGGAACAACCTTGCGGTCCACCGTGCAACCAAAGTGCTTCTTTTAACGAAAACCAACACCCTGTGTACCATAAAGGAACAGCGCGCGACTCACGATAAAACGGAACAGGATTTGCAGATAGAGAGAAAAGAAAAAAAAAAAAATCACATTCCGATTTAATATGCCAATTGCTGAATATTCTATAAACATTTAATGTTAAATAAATGTACTTTACCAAATGTACCGTGTTGCTGTTTGATTTGAAAGTACAGTTTCATATTCCGAATTGTGGCGCGCTGTGTTGTGAGATGATCTGTGTTGGTTTCCGGTTTCTGTGTGAAGTCGCGTAGAAGACGACTGGGTGCGTTTGCCTACGCAGCATAGTAACGTCACGGAGAGAGGCGGGGAATATGAATGTTTTGATAATGTCAGGCTCAGGGCGGGGGATATGATTTAGTGCCGCAAACGTAGGTCAGCCAGGGCGATGGGGTTAGTGATAGGATTATCACAAAATGGCAGCGCCTTGATGCCTGTTTTCGCGTGCGTTTAATGGACGAAAGCTCAGGTAAGGTCCATAGGTAATTTTTCTAAAATCGAGCGACTTAGGCTTAAAAACACATGGCCGACCCGTAGCGACAATAAAAAATTTGACCGAATCATTCCTTTATATACATTAGAGCCTCGTAAAAGGTCTGACACAATGCCCTAAAACTGAGAGCAGTGACAACAGAGTAGCCACCAAGTGCAGTCTAGCCTCTGCATCCTAAGAGTGCAGGAAGCCATCAGATCCCATTACATGTAGATAGGCAGACAGTCTGCCCATCTTTTGTGATCTGAAGACATGAACCATTTAGAATAGGTTTGCCACTCGGTCCTTGGGACAGAAGGCACTGCCCAGGCAAGTGCAACTTCAACCTCTCCCTTAGTTTGCTGGCAAATGTAGTTTCTGTTGAAAATGTAGTTTGCTGCTGAAGGTGGGAGTAAACATACTGAAGTGTAATACTTGCAACTGTATCGTTAATGCAATTAAATTTCCATTATACTAAGAAATATGAGGAATCTCTATTGTATGTGCAATAATGAAGTTGTTTTCACAAATCCTTATTGCCAGAAAGGTAAATGATTCAATATTATGAGGGCCATTAATGACATAAGAGAACCAACAAATTCAAGTTTTCTCACATATTGGAATTTTTTTTATGTGATGCCATGTCTTTTGTGAAAATGTTTTTTCTACTGTTCTAAAAGAACATTAATCTTAAACAACACGATGCCCATTAATACCAAAAAATCATTTAAATGCACTTCTATTTTGAAAGCTATTTTTATAACATCACTTGTTACGACCAGTTAGATGGCAAATACCAGTACTTACTCTCGGATGGCGATTTTTTCAGAATGTCTAGAAGACACAGAGGACATGCTTTGAGACATCTGAAATAAAACAAGAAAAATATCATGTCAATGGAATTATTTTAATTACTTTTTACTGAGGATGACAATGCATATCATAAGCACGATATTTAAGGAAACTAACAATACAAACATTAAGGAGAATACATAAATCCCTGAAATTTTAGTAACTTAGTTTACATTAATTATTAAAACATTGCACTGTGCTAGCATGATACCCGTGACATCAATGAATATGTTTGCTGTTTGTGTAATTTCTTGTTCCATCCTGCTGCAGTATCACCAGCCTCAAAGTTGCAATTTTGTTGCAGTGCTTCACCTTAGCAACTCTAAGAAGGGTGACAAAGACCATGTACACAGAGTCACTTCCCACCTGTCACCCCCATTTGCTCTTCAGAGTCATTCTATGAGATGTTGAAATTCACCTTATTTAGCAGAAATCGGCTGCAAGGTTCTCATACGAGAGCGCCATTAGTTAAGCTAGAGACATTTGTCGTAACATTTCCTGGTCACTGCACATGGTGAGTTCTTTTAACATGCTCCATAATATGAAGGACACTTGAGAATCGACTGTATTGAAATGTGCCACTTCGCTTGCACCAATAGTAGATTTAGGAACGTAACCGATGGTTTGGGGAGAGCAGGATGCTTGACCAGTAGCACCTCGTTAGGTTTCACCTTTAAGACACCTTATTTATCTCTCAGAACCGACTACTTGAAAGTTTTGACTGGTAAGCATTCCAATACAAAACGATAGAAGATTACATAGGAACATGTGCAATTCCTACAGTTACAGTTACATGTGTAATCTGTTTTATTCCAGGTGCAGTGTTTCACAGGATCTAGTGATGATTCTATAGAAGATAATCTGGAATTGTCTGTTGAGGGATACAGCTTTAGTGTGCATCAGGCCTGTTTGCACTCATTCTCACTGATTTCCACCCTCAGGTCTTCTTAGCACTTAGCTTTTGAATTTGTGGCTGTTTCAAAATAGCCTTCCAAAAGGACTATATATGGAGGTCACTCTTTTGCAACCTTTTTTCGGCTGATACTATTATATATGTGAAATAACTTTCAATGAACAAGTTGTGCCGAGCCACAGGCGGCGTCGTTTTCAGTGCTCTCCTTACTGCTCTAGGGTTGGGGGAGAGAGGGAGTGCCATGTCCCTAATATTAGTGTAGTGGTGTTTCCACTTTACTAACTAACCACCCGTTCACAGACCTTTTTGTTTCTTTCCAACGGCACATTTGCAACCATGTGCCTATGGCCACAAATGGCCAAAAGATCACACCATCTATCAAAGAATGTTCAAGGGTTTACATTAGAATTTCTGTGTGGGGCTAGCAAAGGGGCATCCTACTCTCTCATATCCCCCCATGTGTCGTAAGTCCCAAAGTTGTCACTAGAGATTGGTAACCCATATTATCTGAAATCTGACTTGCTGGCTGTGATGGTCTAAAAGCAACACCTTACCCGTTTGTCTCCCTCTGGAATTCCTAAGGGAATCCTATCCAGGGGTCCAACAAAAATCACAATAATCTTTCTGACTAGGCCAAGTGCCTTCCAATTACCCAAGTTTCAAATGGCATTTTCTTTCACATCTTTCTACTACTTTCCCTGAAGCTCTCTATGCCTTATTTCCATGTTCCTACTCTCCTTCCTGCTATTCCCCCCACTATCCCTACTCTCTCCCTCACCCTCCCTCTACTGCCCTTCTGATGTTTCTCTTTCTCTCTACCCTCAGGGCTAATTCACTGTTACTCTACCCACTAGTCCACACTCTTCCCACTGCTTTCCCCTCCTCCCATGGCTCATCCTAATCCAACATCTCTCCCTTCCTCCCAATGATCCCACTGCTCTACACCCACACCTTCTACCACAATCACCTTCCTTTCAAGTTCTCAGTCACTCTTTCCTCAAAGAAATCTGTCATATCAAAATGTTGTTCATTCATTGACTAGCAGCAGACACAGACCTCCAATTCCTCCCTAAATTAATAATCATCTGCTTTGTGTGTTTGAATGTGTCTTTAGCAACCAAAATTCCCAATGATATGTGGTTAAGGAACAAGTTACTTACCTGTAACTGTTGTTCTCCAGCATGGGTCTGGCCTGGATTCACATGCTCATGAATATTCCCCATCGTCAGGCTGGGAATCCTCGGTAAAGAAAAAAATCAGTTTCAGTTTCGTTTCTGAACTGTCTTTCTTAGTAGTAACCAATCACTGGTCTCTGGGTCATACCGCCCCCAGCTAATGACTGCCCTCTCCCTAAGCCCCTCCCCTGGCAGCCATCCCCAGATTTGGGAGCACGTAAAGTGGCAGTAGGACCAAAGGACCAAGTGAAGAGCCGCAGAGGGGTAGGAGGGAGGGTTTGCATGTGAATCCATGCCAGACCCTTGCTGGAGAAGAACAAGTTACTTCTTACCTGGTAACGTTGTTTCGATGGGATGTTCCTACGACGTATTCCTCATCTTAGATAATTTGTCTCCAGCTTGCTGGCCTCGGAAATTTTTTCTCTGTAGAGGGCGCTGCGCGTCGACATCCGCCGAGTTGGTGTCCCTCGACAGCCACCGTATCGGCGCCGACGTCGCCATGCCCATAAATAGCCACGCGTGGCGTCCGTTGCTCAGTCCCGTTTTGTAGCATAAGATAAGTCTTGCATAAATTGGCTATTGACCTTTTACGGAGCATAAGCTGCAACCACAATCGAAGTATTACTGCGGGGATGGATGGGAGGGGCGATAAGGAATACGTAGGAGGAACATCCCATCGAAAGAATGTTACCGGGTAAGAAGAAACTTGTTCTTCGAAGGGATTGTGTCCTCCGACGTATTCCTTATCTTAGATAGACTCCCATAGCAGTGGCATGTAATTAGAGGTGGGAGTAAGAATGTCATGTATCCCTTTTAGGAATGAACCGAATGTAATACGGCTTTGCCAAATCTGGTCTCTTGACTATTGGAGGAATCCAGGTTGTAAAATCTTGTGAATGTATGTGCGGACGACCATGTGGCAGCCGCACATGTGTCTCGGACCAGTACCACTCTTTGGAGGGCCGAAGAGGCTGCGATACCCCTGGTTGAATGAGCCCTAAGATTTTGAGGGGGCTCTTTCATTGCCAGTTTGTAACATTCCAGAATGGCCAAAATAATCCACCTGGCAATGGTCTGTTTTGTTATGGGTAGTCCCAACTTGTGACCTGAGTAGCCTACAAACAGTTGGTCTGCTTGCCTAATCCTAGCAAGTCTGCTGATGTAAAAGCTTAGAACTCGTCTTGGGTCCAGCCTATGTAGCCTTTCTTCCTCTTTCCCCGGATAGGGAGGAGGGTAGAACAAAGGTAAGGTCATTTTCTGAGTGATGTGAAATTCAGAAACCACCTTTGGGAGGAAATTAGGCTTCACCTGTAGGACAACTTTGTCCTTATGGAAAATTGTATGGGGGTTTACAAGATCGAGCTTGTAATTCGCTCACCCTCCTAGCAGATGTTAGTGCTACTAATAGGACAGTTTTAAGAGTGAGAAAGCTCAGCGAACAAGAGTGGAGTGGTTCGAAGGGAGTACCCATTAGGAAATTTAAGACACAATTTAAGTCCCATAAGGGAACTTGGAATGGTCTTGGAGGATAGGCATTAGTTAATCCCTTGAGAAATTGTATTACTAATGGTAGTTTGAAATACGATGGTTCCTCCGCAGTGCATTTGAAGATTAATAGCGCCGCGAGATAGCCTTTTACAGTGCCAACTTGAAGGCCTGAGTTTTCCAAGTAGAGTAGAAACAACAACACCGTTGGTGTACCGCATGAAAAAGGGTCGATATTGTCCTCGCTACACCAGCTGCAAAATTTGTTCCAACGGCAGTGGTATAAAGACTTTGTTGCTGGCCTTCTGGCCGAAAGCAACACCTCCATGACGTCATCTGTAAGGTCATCCTGTTGAAAAACAGGTGAAGGCGCAGACCAACCCATGAATTCAATAATTCTTGCCATCAGGGTTCTATACGGGGTTTCAGCATGTTCCCCTGGGTCTGGTTTGGCAAATTCCACTTCTGGGGAAGTGTCCAACCCACTTGCCTCATGTAAGGATTATAGGTCTTTCAACCTTCTTTCCTCAGAGGTAAAATCCTCTGAAACAGGTGGTGTGGTCCTCTGCAGCCCGAAGGGTCTTTCTTGATCAGAAGCCTCCCCTTCTTCATAGATTGAAGATAAGGTTCTGGGGTACTCTGACCTCGTAAATGGTGTGAAACCCATTTCTAAAGCAGAAGGAGCCAAACTTGTCATTATTGGTCGAGAAAAAGTCGATGTCGTTGACGCCAATGTGAAAGGCCTCGAAGGCGCCGAGAAAGGCGTCGAGAAAACTGGAAGAGGCCTCGAGGAACTCGAGAGGATCGGGTTCCTGCTCGAGGATGTCGACGACGTTCTCAGAGTCGTGCTGGAGGCCCTGGGTATAACCGTTGGCTGTGATGTAGCCGTGGTTTTTTCTTTTATCGGCGTCAGCGTCGACGATGGCGTTGATTCGATCGACCGATGCGTCGAAGAACCCTTCGATAACGGGGTTGATGGCGCCGATCCATGAGTCGAAGGGACTTTCGACGATGGCGTCGAAGATGGTGCCTTGCTACCCGATGGCCCGTGGCGCTCTCGGGTGGACTCTTTCGCCGGGGGCAACGACTCGCGGCATTTCGATTTTTTGGGTTTTTCACCCAGGGTATCACCCTCAGCTGTCTTTGAGGGGGTCGAGGCTGTTTTCTTGAAGACGCTTAGCATCTTTTTCCTGAATTCCTCCCACTCAGCCTGAGAGCTGTGTTTTGTGGGGCAGGAGACCCTTTCTGGGGAAACAGAAGATGACGATGAAGGGGATCTTCGAGGTCTCTTTTTTGAGTGTATAGATTTCGACGAGTGGTGGGAGCTACTTTGAGACCTAGAGTGGGAATGCTTTCGACGGCGAGGAGACGAATGCCTCATCTCGGCTGAAGAATCCTTCGAGGAGGTTTTAACTGACTTACCTCTCTCGGGCTTCCGTTTGCGCTCCTTCAAGGCTTTCGCCGTCATGGACATGCAGTCCTCACACTCCGAACAATGGTGCTCGACTCCCAAGCACCACAAACAGATCCTGTGAAGATCCGTTAGCAACATTTTCTTTCCGCAGTCTCGACATTTTTTGAAGCTGGACCGCGGAGTTGTCAGTTCGGATGAGGAAGCCATCGAGTACGAGTTGGTTTTATAGAGGAAATATAAGAGGTTTATCTGACTGAACTGAGCAACGATATTCCAAGGCCCCACGAAGCACGGAAAAACAGAACTGAGCAACAGACGCTGCACGTGGCTATTTATGGGCATGGTGACATCGGCGCCGATATGGTGGCTGTCGAGGGACACAAACTGATGTCGACGCGCAGGGCCCTCTACAGAGAAAAAAATTCTGAGGCCAGCAAGCTGGAGACGAATTATCTAAGATAAGGAATACGTCAGAGGACACAATCCCTTCGAACAACACTTACAGGTAAGTAACTTGTTCCTTCTCCAGCATGGGGTCTGGCATGGATTCACATGCTCATGAATACAAGAATACATAGCAGTACACTCATGGACAACCACGGGAGGTGGCAAGGCTCAACATTAAGCATTTCATCAACTCAACATTAAGCATCTCTTACCTCTTCACCAGGCCCACCTTCAGGCGAACAGGTTGCGCAGCACTGCTTGGCCGACTCTGGACTCCTCCATGGAATCCCGGTCGACGCAGTAGAATCTCGTGAAGGTGTGATTCGACCTCCACATAGCAGCCCTGCAGATGTCCAGCAGGGGCACACCAGATAGGAACGCCGTGGTAACAGCGATCGCTCTGGTCGAATGGCATCGCCCATGCTCCCTGGCTGGGGAAACCTGCTGGCAAACCTCCGGCACTTGCTGTTCGCCGTCGTCGCGAATAGGTCGATCTGGGGACTGCCCAAACGTTGGAATAGCTGATCCATTTGATCCTGCCACAGCTCCCACTCATGGCACGAGCGCAGCTCCCTGCTGAGCGAGTCTGCAAAGGTGTTCTTTATTCCTGCCAGGTGGAAGGGCACCAGAAACATCCCTTGGGCGATGGTCCAGTGCCACAGATCCTGGGCCTCCTTGGATAGGGCTGGGGATCCGGGGTCTCCCGGCTTCTGGATGTAGAAGGTGTTGTCAGAGAAGATCCTCACCACCATGCCCTTGAGGGACAGGAGGAACGACCCGAGAGCCCAGAACACGGCTTGGAGCTCCAGGATGTTGATATGTATCGACCTCTTCTATGGCAGTCAAAGACCTCTTGCGTGGAGATCTTCGGTGTGTGCTCCGCACCCCTCCAGGGAGGCATCCGTCGTCACCGTCTCCTGATGCGTCGGGGTCTGGAAGTCCGCACCTGCCACCAGATGCGCGTGGGCGCCCCACCACCGGATCGCTTGGCGGAGGTTCTCGTTGAGCGGGATCCTGTGCTGCACCTTGCCCATGATGGCCTTCGTCCTTTCCTCCGACGGGGAGGCCAGTCGCGCTTCTGTGTCGAGCTTGGCTCCCAGAAACAGTGCGACCTGCGACGGAACCAGGTAGGATTTGGTGAAGTTGATTGAGAAACCCAGATCCGTGAGCAGTTGGACGGTCTTCGCTGTGTGCCCAACAGCGAGTTCTCTTGTCTTTGCTCGGATGAGCTAATCATCCAGGTAGGAGTAGATGTGGATGTTGTCAAGTAACGGGACCGAGAGGACAGTCTTCCTTTTGGCCTCACGCCATTGATAGAGAAAACCTTCCTTCTTTTCATCGGGGCAGAGCTCGAAGAGCTTGGATGCCCTGGCAATCATGGCGCGGAAGGAGCCAATTTCATCGGGCGGGGAGGTGGTGATGGAAGGCCCATCCTGCCGTCACCACCGTCCCCATCGTGGCAGTCTCTGTTCCCGTGTCATCCCTAGGATCAGGGGAAGGAGATGAAGGCTGCGAGGGCCATGAAGGCTGGAAGGGCAGGGGTGGATGAACTCTCCCCCGCTTGTTTGGAGGGCTCCCCAACGGGCCAGGTTCCGCTGGATCGTCCGTTGGGGGTAAGGGAAACCTCGTCCTTATCTCCTTATATAAGGCCTAAATCGCCATCAAGATGGCTCCCGAGTTGTCCTGAGGCTCGGGTACCGGCTGTGACAGGCGCAACGGTTGGGGAGTGGAATTCTCCACCTCCACAGGAACCTCATCGGCACCACCGTCGCTCTCTTCATCCTCCTCGTCGAGATCCCTCCCGCGGGACCGGACCTCCTCGAACATCTTGTTGAGGATCTTCACGACTCCAGCCAGTTACTCTTCAGGGGCTGAATCCGTGTCCGTGATGGCCACCGGCCTCCTCCCGCCTCCCCCCTCTTTTTCCACCGGGGTTCTAACGGGGGTCTTATCGATGGGCTGAAAAGAGGATTCCTTCCACGGTGGCAGGGAAACTCTGGGCCCCGAGGTCACCTCCACTGGGGTAGCCTCCACAGGCTTCACCAGGGCCGCCAAGACTCCCTCGATAGAGGCCTTAGCCGGGTGAATCAGGGCCTTCACGACGTTTGGTGCGCTTGGGGCCTTCACCTTGGGGGGAGGGTTACTGCAACGCTCCACCTTGGCTGCTTCCGTCAGGATCGACCGGGGCTTCCCAGAAACTTACCCGGGTTCTCTGACTTTCTCTTCCCCGAGCCAGAGTGTTGGCTCGTGGTTGATGGTGTTGGTGAAAGTGCGCCCTGCCTGGCAGCCGAGGAGCCCGACCGTTCGGCGCTCCCGGTGTCCGCGGACTCGTGGTGCTTAGCCTTCTGTTAGGCTCCCGTCGCCGGAGCACCCTCAAGGACTTAGAAGACCGCTCGGACCTCTTCTTCTTCTCACCTACTGCTGGGCTCTTCCCTTCCAGCCAGTTGGTGAGGCGGATCCGCCGATCCCTCATGGTCCGCTGCAACATGTTCTTGCAAAACGCACAGTCCTTCTCCACGTGCGTTTTGTCTTCGTGAAGGCAGTAGAGGCATCTAGAATGCTCGTCCTCCTTGAACACATTCTGCAATCCACATCCAGGGCAGTTCCTGAACAGCTTGGATCCGGGCGTCGAGCTTCCTTTGTCCTGGCCGATGTCCACGGGGTAGGCTTCAAGGTATTCTGGAATCCTCCAAGAAGCGTCATTCAATGAAAACTTCGCCCTTGAGGGGCGTACAAAATTCCGAAACTGGTCCCCGTTGATCGGAAGTAGAAACGGTGAAGCTTGAGGCTCGACTGAACGAAAAAATGAGATTAAACTCTATGAAAAATCGCAAAACGCAGTAAAAGCTCGAGAGCTATAGCACGAGGACTCCCAACACTTGAACGTGCGGTAAAAATCTGAGGATGGCTGCCAGGGGAGGGGCTTAGGGAGAGGGCAGTCATTGGCTGGGGGCAGTATGACCCAGAGACCAGTGATTGGTTACTACTAACAAAGACAGTTCAGAAACGAAACTGAAACTGACTTCTTTCTTTACCGAGGATTCCCAGCCTGACGACTGGGAATATTCATGAGCATGTGAATCCATGCCAGACCCCATGCTGGAGAATGTTCATGGCGCCTCTAGATGCAGTCATGTGCAGAGTAGCATTGGTGCAGACCCAAACAAAGCACTAGGATGTCATGCTCTTTGCTCTAGCACGATAGCTAACAGCAGTCCGCTTTAGCTATTCTAGACTCTTGTTTTGTTTTATTTTGTCACATAAGCCATTCACATTCCAAGTGAGGCACTTTAGGAATTTTGCAGACACGTCTCAATGAAGATTTGCCACTCAATCTGCAATGCTGGCACCAGATGTGGCCTCTACTGGCATGGTTCACAAGCCACGGATCATCTGTGATCATGTAATAGTCAATGTAAAGTGCATGAGCCTAGCTTATGGAGAATGTTGGCCATGCATAAGCTATGAGTGGCTTATGCTTAAACCTGCAGTGTGAACAGGCGGTGGGAGTTTGCAGTCAGATTGGCATGTCCAAGAGATGCATACACGAAGTGGCACTACAGTGGCACACACTGGAAGAGCCATCATGGAGTCAGGCAGCCACACCAGAAAGCCTACCTGACTCCAAGATGGCAGACTTGTTTTATTTCCTTAATACGCAGAGAGTCGACCCGCCACGCAGCACAAGAGGAAACACCAGCCAGAATTGCAGTTCAAACTGATCCCACCAATCAGGAGCACACACACTCCAGACTAACCTACAGCTGCAACAGATTGACCAATCCCATACCCAATTACAGAAAGAAAAGGTCCGGGAGTGAGAAGAGTGCTAGTGAGTATAGAGTGGTGAGCAGAGAGAGAGGACATAGTGGGCTGAGGCAGAGAGGAGCAATGTTACAAGTGAGGAGAGGAAGTGGGGAGGATGACTCGCAAGAAAGGAGGATGAGGGGAAAGACTTGGCGGGAGAAAGAGAGACAGAGAATGGGGAGAATGAAATAATGAAAGGTGGGTACGACCAAAGAGCTAGTGGTGAAAAATCAACATGGAGAGAAGGGAAAGGAGGGAAGGATGGGAGAGGATTCAAGTGCAACAAGTAGCAAAGAAAACATGAGGAGGGAAGTGATAGGCTTTTCAGAACAGGCCTAGAGATACAAGGAAGTTCAATTCTAGAAGTTGCAGATTGGGTCTCATTAACTAAGAATTGAAGGACTCCTGAACAATCGCTCTGAGTTAAAGAGAACTTTTTTAAAAAAAACTTTATTTAAATGATGGTCACAAACATGGAGCAAAGTTGTGGTTCACAAAAATACAAGATACATTCTTTACAGGCAATTGTCATCACATGGATACATACACTTGGATCGTATATAGCATTCTTGATTGGGTACCTGGGGGCTGTTGTGATGGTCGGTCAGAAAGGTGCGGAATGGGACCCATATGTTTTTGGGTCTGCTTGTGGGAGAGACAAGCGTGATCAAGTTCTCACCACATTAATTTATGTATGCTAGGTCTCTGAGCCATGACTGTAGGGTGTGAGCAGACCTGGATTTCCACCAGCTAACGATGTTCCTTTTGGCCACTACACAAGCCACGTTAAATAGCTTAAGCGTCCTTTTGGGTACCTTCCCAATATCTCCAAGTAGGTATTTCAGTGGTGTAGGAGGTATGGGAATGCCTAAAATATCACTTAAGGCGATTGCCACCTCTTCCCAGAATTAGAGTATTGGCAGGCACGCCCAGTACACATGAAATGAATTTGCCACATCTGTGTGGCACGTGGGTGTTTGGGCCAGGGGAAATTAGTTTGCCTTAGTTTCCAGTTGGAGCATATATGGCTCATAGTTGGAGGAGTAAAGTGTTTGGCGTTTAGGAACTACTATCACCCCTAGGTAACGTGCCTAGTTCTGGGGACCAACGAAAGCCCAATATGGACCCAATTTGTGTCGAGCTGTGGGTAAGTGGTATCATTTCAGATTTAGAAATGTTGATTTTGTAGCCAGAATACTTGGAAAATGTGTTTATATTGGTCATAATGGGAGCCAGGTTGACCTCAGATTCCCTAATGTATAACAGGGTGTCATCAGTATATAATGAGATCAGTTGAGGGGTGTGGGGGCATTTATCTTAACACCCCAATTAAAGTATTTAAGTCGTATTAGAGCTGCCAAATATTCAATAGTGAGAGCAAATACAAGAGGGGAGAGGGGCAGCCCTGCCGTGTACTTCTGCACTGGGGTAACTTGGGGAAAAGGGTATGAGCTGTCCTGACAATGGCGATTGGATTGTTGTACAATAGTTGGATGTAGCTCAGGTACTGAGACCCAGACCCAAACCGATCCAGAACAGTGAACATATAGTTCCAGGATACCGAGTCAAACTGTTACACATGGCCATAAATGGTCACTATGGGCTCGTACCCGGTTATACGGTTCTCGTGCCCGCTTGAGTGGTATTCTTTGGAGGAGCAGTTCCAAGATGGACGCCCATAGAGACCTTCGAATGGAAGGCAGCAGTTCAGTCTTCCCACGTCCCTGCGAGACGCCGGAGAACGCTCACGTGACTATTTCCAGACTCGAACCCTACGGATCTTCGCATCGCTTCTGCTACTGACGCTCCGTGAGTTCGCTCTCGTCTTTCTTGCCTATTTGCAGAAAATTCCATACTAATCCTTTCTTACTCTTCTGATTCTTTGTTTCTCAGTCCTTTTCTGCAGTTGCTCTGCTCAGCCCCCATTCCTTGCGAGTGCAGACCAGTCCAGCTTATCAATCATTTTCCAGCCGATTCGAGAGAAGTCTCTCCAGCTTTCATTTCCTCTCAGAAACCCGCGAGGGTAAGCCCTATTTCCTTTGAACTCCCCGTTCTTAGTTTCAATCACAACACTTACCTATCTGTTCTTACAGAGTTCCTGTGATTTACCAGCAAACCTTTTGAGTACCCATCTCGTCAAGTCTAAGCCTTCCTAGACTCTATTAACGGTGAGAGGATCCTCCTTCCGCCCTTTACTAAACCTCCAACTCCCATTTCCATTCTAACCCTCTTCTCATCTTCCTTTCGTGTATCCAGAGGAAGCCTCCCAGAGGACATCAGTTTCTACAGCACCTCAGGAACATCTTCTCTCCACATCCACCTGAACCTCGAGACTCCAGATTCGCCCAGGGTTTTCTTCCCATTAGAGGGTTTCCCTGGCGGTCCTGTCCTCTCCCCTGGTTATTCTATTTCCAGGCAGGGGGGGTCAGGGTTGCCTCTGGGATATCTTCACAGCCGCATTTGCCTCTTCCATTTTGGATTCTTCGACTTGTCAAGGTGAGCGAGTTGGTAAACAGTTGCTCTGTCATACTGTAGTTTATAACTCTAACAGTAATTTAACACAAACCCTTTCTCGACATCAAGGGAGGCTGATATTACTTTGGCCTTGGGGTCTAATTGGGAGATAATGGCAAATAGTCTATACAAGTATAGGGAGGTGGACCTGGTGGAGACAAAGCCTGATTGGTCGGGATGCACTAGGCGATTCATATGGTGCATCTCATCGTTTTGCTATGACCTTGGCAAAAATGTTGGCATCTGAATTAATTAGGGAGAGTGGGCGGTAGGACGAGGCCTCCTGTGGGGATTTGTTAGGTTTGAGCAGTACTGAGATAACTGCCTCGTGCAGGCATGGGGGGAGACTTCCGACTGAGATAGCCTTCTCCCATAGTGCCTGATGTTTAGGGGCAAGTTCTGTTATGAAACATTTGTACAGTTCCATGGGTAGGCTGTCCGGTCCCGGGGCCTTCCCTGCAGCAAGCTCTTTGATTGCTTGCCCAATCTCATCAATGGTTGATGGGGTGTCCAGTGCGGCACAGGGTGTGGGAGGCAGCCTGGGGAGTGGGATTGAGTCAATATAGCAAATTAGATTGTTCTCTGAAACAGTATCAGCGTTAGCGTACAATGATGAAGAAAATTCAGAAAACACCTAATTAATTGCATTTTCCCGCCACACAGGTCCTCCCCCCCCCCGCCCACACAATGGTTAATGGTTGTATGCAGTTTTCAGTTTTAACCAATATGGCAAGCGATTTACTGGCTTTGTCCCCTTCCCCATACCTCCTGGCCCTGGCAGGCTTGGGGTGTATAGGATCTCACGGTCTGGTAGTCTGTGGAATACATCCAGTTCAGGGTGAATTTGGGCAAGTGTCGTCTCTTCAGGCATATGGTGTATGTGTTCTCTAGAAATATATTACATATTTCTATGTTTAGAAAAGATGGCTTGCATAGTACACAAACCATAGTAAGATACGCACACAAATATATAACATTTATATATATTTGTGTGCATACCCTATGGTTTGCATACTTTTTAGGCCACGCCCCTCCCACAAGCCACGCCCCCAAATGAGCCCCCCCTTCAATTTCTTACCCCACTTAAAGCCCTGCTGATTATCCGGTTAACCTTTGTGTATGGGTGCGTTTATAAATGACCCTTATGTGCCTACGTTTATACTGTGACCACTTGTGCGTGGGTGCCCCATCAGAACCATACTGCACCTACATTATCCTGTGGACCGTCGTGCTTGGGTGCATTATAAACGACTATAATGTGCCTATAATAACCTGTGAACACTTGTGCGTGGGCGCGTTCTAAAAAACCATACTGCATGTGCATTATCCCTTAACTTGCATACATTATCCTGTGAACCTTCGTGCATGGGCACGTTATAAATGGGCATAATGTGACCATATTGTGCATATCTTAACCTGTGAACCCCCATGCGTGGGCTCACTATAAGTGACGCTAATGTGCGTACATTTACAATGCGAACACTTGTGCATGGGCGTGTTATAATTTACCATAATGTAGGGCGTGTTATAAATACCTCCTCCTGGCATATTATTCGCAGACCCAGTGCTCTACCCTATAGATCCTGTTAACCCCAGCCGAGCTTTCATGCACATCATGTGGGCTGACTATGGAATGCATTTTGAAATGCTGTTACACACCTCCGGAATTACTTGGCCGTTACTTGTTGCTGAGCCGCAGCATGGGGCTTATTCACTATTCCCTTTATTCCATATCCCCCAACCGACACCTGGCATCGCCGAAAAATGCGGGGCGGCACCTGCTTTTCTCCGTCCCCATAATTTAATACCTACTTCCCCCCCGTGTTATGATGATACCTACTTCCCCACAGTGCTATGCAAGGCGGGCCACTTCGGTAAATGGGGCCCGCTTTGTTCCTCCTGCATATTTACTTATCCAGTATCGGCCTGTATCGAAGGCCGCATATATGCCGCTCTCCGCCACAACTGGCGTTATCCAAACAGATGGCACCCACCACGTTCCGACCTTACTAGCGGGACACGGTGTACTCTAACAGAGAGTAGCGCTTTACGCTAGAAAGCTGTGACAACGTGCGGTGCCTCGCTGAATGCGGGACGGCGCTTGCCTCCTTCCTATCTCCCGTACCAACCTTAATGATAACAGACACATCCCCCATTCACGTGTGTCACGCCTTGACCTTACCGCCCTACACGGTGTGGCCCACGAGGCCCGGTGACCGTACCGCATCGTAAACCTACCAACCCCATTGCATAACGCTAAAAGCGTTGTATCAACTCTACCATTCCGCTTATAGAATTTCGGTTGCGTCTTGCGCCGCTCCCTCGCGTTGCGCTCCAGAATTGCTGGTAAAGAAGCCGCTGTATGGCCCTGTCACTTATACCACAACCTATTGACAAACTGCCACACCACTTGCATATTAAACCCAGCGTCCTACATGCTCCAAAACGTGAATAAAACTTGGGCAACCTTATCCACATCTCCTGCAGCCTCCGCACCATGTGCACCACTACTGATACAAAACGCGGGTCTGTGCCCATTATGTTCAGACCACCGAACCACTACCGCTTGTCTCCCAGGTCCCTCCTCGTACTCCCCACTCCCAGGCTAATTCCAAAACATGCAGCGTAATTCGTACCCTATTGAGCATAGGCTGAGTAGTGTGGGCTCGCTTTGCTCCTCTTACCAGATCCCTACCTAAATAATAAATCACAGACAAATTATGTTTATGGAAAAGTTGTAGGCCGTAGGCATTTTATTTTCTTACAGAAAATACAACACAACAAAAATCAATACACTGCCATATGCTTTTGGACACCTTGTGTCCAGTCCCAAAGTTGCCCAAGGCTCCTCCCGAGTCCTCGTCATCCCTGGGCCTTCGTTCCTGGGCACATGCCGCCTACGACATGCTCTGGACCGTGTACCGAAAGAGTACTCGGCGTTCCCACTTCTGCCTGCTCCTTCTTTTTTGGACCGTGTACCGAAAGAGTACTCTGCGTTCCCACTTCTGTCTGCTCCTTTGTTTTTGGACCGTGTACCGAAAGAGTACTTGGCGTTCCGGCTCCTGCCTGCTCCCCTCTTCTTCTGTTATTTTTGTAGGGTGGATTGGGTGGCAAACGTTTTTCCTTCCCCTTATCCAGGCACTAAGAGCCTACCCGAGAGAGGTGAGCTCTTACCTGGTTTGTGCCGCCTCTCCTTTTCCTGGCTTACTTATACACCCCCGGCCTTTTGTTCCTTCTTGGGGGCGGCCGGGTTACCCCCCCTGGCCCCTTGCTGTTATATTTCGCACCTTCCCAGGTGCTGCTTCCTGCCCTTTCCTGGGCTTTTGTTTCTTGTGGCGCCGTTTGGACGCCCCTCCCTACGCTTTCGCGCCGTTTTCCCCCACCCCGTGCCTAAACTCCCAGGCCCTCTATCGTCCCGCATTTCATGCGGCCCGGGGCCTGGGGCATAGGCTGAGTAGTGTGGGCTCGCTTTGCTCCTCTTACCAGATCCCTACCTAAATAATAAATCACAGACTAATTATGTTTATGGAAAAGTTGTAGGCCGTAGGCATTTTATTTTCTTACAGAAAATACAACACAACAAAAATCGATACACTGCCATATGCTTTTGGGCACCTTGTGTCCAGTCCCGAAGTTGCCCAAGGCTCCTCCTGAGTCCTGGTTATCCCTGGGCCTTCGTTCCTGGGCACATGCCGCCACACCTGAGCGGGTGTTCCTCATGCCCGTTCAGGTCCCCCCCAAAAGCACCCTACCTACAACCCCGTTCTTGGAGTGCCCTAAAAATGTTGTCGGAAAAAAAAACATCCCTTTCCTTGATAGGTGTACCCCATCCTGGTGAAACATGTCCGGATTGTTCCGGTGTAGACCATGTTTTATGAAGTGCAGCCGTGTGCCCTTGTAGTACTTTTCTATGGATTTATTTAGTTTCTTTCTGGCTATTTCGATTGCGTGCCTCTTCTGTGCCCCATACCAGACCCTTCTTGGTATTATTTCTGAAATAAAAATCTCGGTTTTCCACCAGTTGCGGGCTATGCTATGCAGCGACTCGCAAATGTTCCTTTGTAATTTACCCCCATTTGTGCTAACCAGGTCGTTCCCTCCGAGATGTATAACTAGGTACTCGGGGGGAGGTCCCTGAAACCTATCAGGTCTGACAGCCTGTCGTGGATGTCCCCCCAGTGCATCCCTGGGAGGCCCCACCAGGATGTAATTGTGTTTTTGAAATGTAGTCCTTGCTTCACTTCTTCCAGCCACCTGCCTGCCCGGGTCACGAAAGAGTGCCCCACTATCCATGCCGATTTGTAGGGTCCAGCCTCTATGGAAATGGGGAAGATAAGTGTTTATATCAGTTCCTCCCTTATGTATTTTTTAAAACATTGCGACTTCCATCCCCCAATTCTTTTCACACCTTTCGCTCCCAGGCCCCCCCGCCCATGCAGAGGTTGCTGCTGCTATCCTGGAAGAGTGTGTTCCAAATTCGGCTGGATCCCATCCTGCTTTTGCCACCGCCTATTTCAATACCCCCTGAAACTGGTACCTGCTGAGTGCGCTGCCGTCCCTATGTATTAATAGCTGCCCGTCGACCTCTGGTCGAAGATCTAGGAATTCTTGGGTGATGCATCTGGGACAGTGGTCCTTCTCTCTGATGCAATTGAGGTCTATTGCTCTCCCCTTCCCCGTTTGGTCTGTTTTAGATTTCTTTAGCATTATAGACATCCCCTTGTTTCCCATACTAATGTCTTTCCTTGCCAAGCCGTCTCCTGCCACTGTATTACTGGCCACCAGTTCCCCTACCCTGAAAGCCCCATAGAATGCCAGCGCAAATGCTGCCCTGAACAGCGCGGTTTCGTACGTGCTGCTGCATGTGTCTCGTAGTACTTTTAACAGAATTATCAACTTCCCAAAATGTACCGCCCTTCTGTTATCTGGTTTTGTCACCTCTAATTTCGCCCATCCTCTCATAGCGTATTTTATTCTAGCACTGTCGGTTGGGTCCGGTATGCCCGCCACTTTTGTGGTATATGCCACCGCCACTAGGTGCGCTGCTGCCCAGCTTTTCTTTTTCCCTTTGGCAAATGCCCCTTCGAGAAATTTCATGCGGCCCGGGGCATAAACCTTGTGCCTGTATCTTATACATGTAGCTTAATGTCACTCCTCTCTGCCCTTACACGCCTTAAGGCCTGCAGCCCTCAGCGTTACCACAAAGCTCAATTATGATTGCTTCCAATGCACCCCTGTGACGCCCTACTCCTCCACGCAAACTACTTACCCCCGCCTACCAAACATGACGCCGCATCTGCTGGAACCTCTCCCAGGCTGGAGCACTGGCTCCGCTCGAACGGTACCTCTCCTTCCTAGGTATGGCGCCGGCATAACTGGAACCTGCATCTGGATCCTAAGGAACCTCCCCAACACGCAAACGAGCAGGAAACAGGCAAAACTAAATCCTCTCCTCGATGGCGGGCGCTCCGGCTGCTGGGAAACTGGAAGTTCTTTCTAGCCGGATGCCAGCCGCTTATATGAGGTTTGCCCTGCCCCTTCCTTTTGTTCGCCTTTCGCAGGCTTTTTGCGCACTTTGGGCTTCCTGATCTCTCCCCCTGACCCGGAGGGGGGGACCGGGAGGAGAGAGAAGAGGGAGGCAGGCCCCTGCCCCGGTTATCGTGGCGCCTCCTCCATGTTATAGGTCTCTTTCCGTCGTCACCTTCATGTACCACGCCGGATGTCAGCAGAAACCCGGTCCCGCTCCGGGGCCCACCAAGGCACTCAGCGTCCCCATAACCCGTCACAGGCAGGCGTTCACAAAGCCGGGAGTTTGCATGCCGCCAGCCCCGGGAGCCTGCAGTCGCTTTCAGCCACAGATGCTGCACGTACACCGCCAGGATGTCACAGAGAGCCACCTCTATATCATGCACATCGATCCCTCCGGGAATCGGCACAGAACCTCCCTGGGTAGATCCGCAAGCCGTAGCTTTCACTTTCCAGCAACTGTGCACACTGAAAATGGTCATATGCAAAAGGCCTGCTACTTTTAGCAATATTAGTGTGCTTCCGGAAATATGTGCGTGTCCCAAAATGTAAAATGTTTCTACTAACGTAGCATCGTCTTTAGTTTCAAGTTTTGGGCTTGGCTAAATTTTAAAATCAAGTGATAATCTTGAAACAACTGGAAATGCAAACAATAATTTGCTAAGCATTCTGCACATCATCATCTAACCACTGTTGCAAAATAATGAAACATTTCAGAAATACACACCATTCAATGTTTATGGAAATATGTGCATGTCAGGCAGTACAATTTGCAACAGTCTAAAGTATACCACAATATCGAGGCTAGGCTGCATACGATGTACACGTTGATATGAAATACCAACTAAATATCAAATGAAATGAGCGTTATTTAATAAAACACATCGGTCCGAAGCATCTCTGCCTCACAAACAAGCAGTTAAAAATGACGTACCAAGATTACATTAACAGCAATTAGGTGACATTCAAATAAAAACGTTTATAGCTTCCATAAACTCCTCAGAACAGGAAGCTTTTATAGTTTGGTGTAATTAATGTATCTGCAGTCAACTGACGTTAAATTTGAAAATAAAAACAATATAGGATTACAAAATGAAATAGCAATAATTGATTTAAGAAACTGGACTGCCAGCAAAAGGACAAGAACCAGCTATCATTTGCAGCTTTATAATGGTTCAGATTTGACGTCAGCACAGAATAATTATATATGAATGACGCACCAAGCTCAGCAATTTCAATTTAAATGTCAAAACCTATTACAAATGGCGTGTACGCTGTACACCTTCCTTGGTGAAAGCTGCTGGAGGCCCTAAGCGATCCACTGCGTTACCATGCTTCTCTTCCAATGAACCGATAGCATTAGAATTCTTGTTTTATGAGATTGAACACCAGAGCTGGGAAAATGCAGGTTAACAGCATAACTCGGCAATTCTAAGTTTGCAGATAAAAGAAGGTAAGGGGCTTAAGTGGAGGTTTTGCGTAAAATACGTAGAGGGTTTTGGCTTTTGTGTAGGCCTGTGATAGGCTTTTTCCATGCACTGAGATAATGGTACTACATGGCCATAAAACAGCAACAGCTGGTCACATTGTGTTACTTACCTGGCAATTCAGTAATGGGAACATATGCATGGACACACATGTTGCTTAAAAATCAACTAGTTGAAGGCACACTTGGTGAAGACAGGTTTATTGCACTAAAAGATGCTTTACAGTTGCAATTAAGCCATTACCTTTCAGAAGACAGATGAGAACCACCAATATCATCCCTTTAAAAGCCGATAAATAGTTTACAGTGATCCCAAGGATGTGTGTTTTGGGCAGGTAGTAGATGGGAATGGACAGAGACTACTATGGCCGTGGGCAATTAAAGGATAGGTAAAAAGCCACACCCACAAGCTGGGTGTCCCTTCGAACATCCCATGCCTCTATTTTCACTTTTCAGGTCAATAAAATCACAAAACAAAAAACATCAATCTATGAATACAATGAATACTGCTTGTGGAAAAAAAAACAAGGACGGGGAAAAGTGTGAAATATATTTGTATAAATCGTGCTCTGATCCTTTTCCATCAACAAGGTACAACAAAATTAGTTTAAGGTAAATCCACCATCATTTTTTTAAAAAAAAAACAAGATGCGTGGACTTTGGCCTAGAAGACTTTTTTTTAATTTCTTTTACTATAAGCATTTGGATAAGCCCGAACCTACCATAAACATAACACACTAAAAACAATAAAACGACTCTCAGTCCCAATAGTCTAACCAAGCAAATGTAGAGAACGCTTTATGCAGGAAAAGGAAAGGTATTTCAGTTTTTGTGAAAAGAGAAGACAGTAAAGGAATTGCACTGCACATTCGGGGATAACATTGGGAAAGGCTTCATTAGCAGTGGATGACCTTCACGCAGAATCTCCTGAAGAGCACATGAAATTGACAGTTTATCTGGAAGATAAGCGAGTTGCTGCAACCAAATTTCTTGAAAAGCCAAAGAGCAGAGTTTTAAATTAATGTAGCAATCACTCCCGTTTTGCTGATGTCTGAACACCATAGTCTGACTTTATCAGAGGAGTACAACCTTCTGCTGCACTCCCCTGGGCTTTTCGCTCACTTTTTATAGGGAAACTGACATGCCCTTAAGATGGTCTGTACTGGGAGACTTTGTTTCCCTTAGTCCTTTCCAATGTTGCAACTTTTCTGCAACATGTAACAAGTGTACAATGTACCTTACAGTACAGACACTTGGGTCTAGTCATTTCCAAAGGCCCTAGATACTCTCAAATGATTTTTTAGAAGACTTGGACAGGGCTGGTGGCAGCTTATTAATTCGCATATTTTTAACCCTTTCTTGCCAGGTAAACCGTGATTACCGCGTTTGGCACGGTTAGGTGGCCTGGTTCCAAAATGGCCATGCCACAAGGTTCTTTGTCCTGTCCTTTGGCCATCTTGCCCCTTCACCTTCCCCAGGTCGAGCCGACCCGGGTTAGTCCTTAAATGGACATGTATTTTCCCACGAAGCGTCAAGCTTTCGTGGGCTTCTGCATGCCTTGTGTGTGTGCCTCCAGGATGTGGGCTGGAACATCTGGTTCCAATGCACATCCTGGATGCCAGAGCGTCTGGAGTGCTGTGAATGCCTGGGACCAGCGTGGTCCACGATTGGTCCACGTAGGGTATGCCTGCATGTGAGTAGATCTCCCATTGGGTCTTCTTCGTTTTGGCGCAAAGGAGGACAAAGGACATCTAATCTGATGTTCTTTCCTTTTCAGTTCTGAAGAAGTACTGACTCCCGAGCGGCCGCGATGAAGAGATTGGTAAGTATCTTGTTCTGCTCTTCTTTCTCACACTTCTTTGCAGGTAGTTCGAGACCACTGGACGGGCGTGGCCGATGGCTGGCCTGGAGCTGCAGACACGGTGAGCGTTACGCTGCAGGAGTGCAGAACAATGCAAAGCGTGTTCTGTATGAAGGGTGTGGCTTATATAGTCTTCTGAAAGTAGTTTCAGCAACCACACCCAAGCAAATAGTCCCACGGCAAATAATCCCTTCATCCTGGCTCATATTGGTTCGCACGTGCCTCTCTGGGTCTGAAACGTGCCATGTTGGTAATGGCAGTATGAGCCTGGCGCCAACGGTGCCAGGACCGAGTCCAGGAAGCCCCTGCAAGATTCCTTGGGGCCATCAAGGCCCCCATGGGACCCAACGCCTTGGGCAGGGTGGTCTGTACCTGATGTTTGGGGGTATGGACCATGACACATGAATAAAGAAGAAATAATTTTGAATTTAAGCCAGAGTGAACCCGACGAGCAGGAGGCATATATTCGAAAGGGGTCTACAACCAGAAGAGGGGGACTAATGGGTGAAGAATCATCACCTCAATGTACATTTGAAAGGAACTTTTTATTTATTCTTTTTGAACCTATCAGGCCATCAGAAGCCAGAAAGCTAAACTTTGAAGGTCCTGATATCACGAAGAACTGTTTGGGGAATCTGAGCCTGAAAGAGGGGGATCCAGGGGTGAGAAATTATCACCCACAGGCCCTCGAAGGCAAAAGACTTCATATATAGCAAGATACTTGACCATCGAAGATCCTGATAGCTGAAAACGGAACTGTTGTCTTGTGCTGGGAAAGCTCGAGCGTGTGCTGTGCTCCATAGTCACATCTTGTCCCATGCTCAAAACGTGGGGAAGGGAGACCATGACTACCGCATCCTGACATATTATTTGTGAACACTTCTTTATTTTTTATGAACCCTATCCCACACTCTTTTGTATTTAGCATAAGGATTGGCAATAGGTTTTTCTTAGTACAGGCCTTTTTATTTGACAAGACGCCACTAGGACGGCCTTTTTTTGATTTGAAAGTCATAGTTTGCTCCCATCTTAAATTTAGGATTAGATTAGGTGTTTCTCCACCCTACCTATACAGTTTAATAAACACCCTTGAACTGTGATCACTTGTGTCTGTCTATCCTTGATACAATGCAATTCTTACAGGGGTCAGAAAAAAAAGCCGGACACAATGTGGTCGTATTTGTAGCAAAGATATTTATTAAAATAAAAAAGGTTGGGAACATGCATCTCTGACACTATGCTAAACAGGATTTTCCCTGCCTATAAATTAGAACTAAGGATCTGTCGGCGTCAGGATGTCAATAACTGAAAAACCGTACTTGCGTCCAAAACGTCCTATCCTGACTCCCACACTATAAACAAATGAAAACGTGTAAGGAAAATATCTTCAAATGTCAAAATGTTTTCACAACTGAAATAAGTCAAATTAAGCCCTTGTTTCCAGAGGGTGGACCCCTTCATCTGGATTCTTAATAAGAATAATAGTCACTTTTGTAAAAAGTTCCTTTTTGTCTTGTTTGGTCTCACAAAATTCCTGTATAGGCTACCAAGCCTTTAACAGTCTTTCTTCAATGCTGCTTTCTCCTGGATCGCAATGTCTTTCTTTAACACTCATCTTGAAAAATATCTAATAATGCACACTTAAGCTCCAATATAAAAGAAAACATTCTTAACACAATATAATGCAGTTTGGGTGCAGGGGAGGTATCACAACCGTGACATGAAGTTGTTAAATAATGTAAAGCAAAGGTGCCCAATTTATGAACACTCCTGTCCCCTGCACAGCATAAGGCAGAATAATCTTTATTTCTTTATGGCTGAATAAACGTCTTTATTTTTCAGAGGTCAACGCTAAGAGCAACTGGTTGACCTCTGAAAAACAAAGAAGTTTCGAACAAAGATATTCTGTAAAATGGTTATTGTCAGAAAACCATATAAATAGCCATGTAAATGAAACAAAATATTTGTGAGCTGATTATTCAACCTTATGGTGTGCAGGGGACTGAGTGTCCATAAATTGGGCACCTTTGTTGTTTAACATTCAGCTGTCCAGGGTTCAGTAAATAAACACCAATCTTACCTTTAATATGTCTTGAGTGCTTGCAAATTGCCTGGTTTACTGCCCTTCCAGGTTTCCTTATGCAATGCCAACTGCCTGGTGTACTGTCCTGCCAGGACTCTTTCTGCAGCGCCAATTGCCTGGTGTACTTGCCTGCCAGGTCTTCACTTCTGAGTTTCACTTGCCTGGTAGACTCCCCTGCCATGACCTTTATATTTATATTAATTTCTTGCTGACGTCCTTGTCAGGATTTCTCTTATACTTCACTCGCTTGGCTTGGTGTCTTTAGTTTACCAAGACTTCTCACATGCTTTACTCGCCTGATGACTTTGGTTTACGAGGACCTTTCAGGTACTTCTCTGCATCATCAACGTACATGGCTCTGGGGTTCAGATATATGCTCTTGGTAATGTCACCAAGTTTGACCCCACAATCACACTTCAAATATTCACAGTTCTTGGGGGTTCACCTTTTAGCATTTCGGTATTCAAACAAGCCTTTTGTTGTATTAGTCTATAATGTTCAAAGTACTGTTGACGCGATAGAAGGAATGCCCTGGGGTCCCCACTGGCTTTCGGCAGACTCATCAGCTTTCTCCAACATCTCTAGTCAGGTTTGCGCTTCTGCAGTGTATTGCTTCTGCCCGCTTTCCAATCTGGAGGCTGCAGACACTCTTTGGTCCCCCCTTGCGGCTCCGCGATTGCCCATCTGCTTCCCCTCGAGATCCGGAATGGATAACGCCAGCCTCTCGAAACACTGAGCACCCAGGACATTCCCCGTGGCTCCCAATGTCTCTTCAGTATTCGACTCAGCATTCCTCCTGTGTCAGCATCTTCTGCTCTGCAACCCCGGTACGTGATCTTTACGTATGATAGCACTTCAACAGGAGCTAACCTCTTCCCATGCACTGCCTCTGCAAATAGTGCACTCACCAGATTTAAATGTCCAGCGAACAGGTGCTTTGGGAAAACATCTAGTCTGCACATTGTGGTTCAAGGTCTTGGTACACGATTCAAACTCCTGCAACCTCCTTGTCTCAATACTTGGGGAATTCTGGGAGTTGAAGTTCCTAAACATGCTGTTAAACACATAGCATTTGAATACTTTTGTTTACTGGTTTCACATAACAGAACGTTAGAATAAAAAGGTGTTATGTTTGAGTAGTGTGAATTGGTGTGATGGTTGAGTGCCTGGCCAGAAAAATATGAAGAAGAGGGTTCAATTCTCCTACCAGTGGACACATGTGCCTGACAGTATGCCATGAGGGTCTGCGGCATCAGAGGACTTTCCTCATGAAAAAGGGACTTGGGTTTGAGGGGGTCTTCCGCATGGGAAAGGGGGAGATACTGCGTCTTGTCCACTAAAGTCAGGACATCTCCCTGGTAGCTGTCTCCTCCCATGTGATCCTCAGTCATAAAGCCACCCCCAGGGTCAGGTTCAGGATCAGGATCACGTAGCGGCTGCCGTCCCTTGGCCACATGGGAGGAGGTTACCGCCAGGGAATCTGTGATGACTCCACTGGATTCATCACAGTACCACTTTAACTCAAATCACCAGCCACATGCTTCCACCCATCATGCTCTATAGCAATACTGCTGTGTCACTGGCATACTTCAATCAACCATTAAATAAATACTTTGATTACTGGAAAGTCTACAATGGAAGTATTGATTATGCATTGCTTACCTGGTTGCAGGTAGACAGGTCTTTCTGAAGACAAAGGTAAGTAAACTAAAACAAAGTTGCAAGTGTTTAGATGGGCGTGCGCAGAGCGAAGACGTGAGGAAGCTGTGTCACTGTCGAGCGCTTGAGTGGATCCTTTAATGTGATATTTCTTTGTGCATCCAACCGCAGAATACAACCCAGACATTTACGGGATGTTGGGTACTGGCCGAGGTGCTCGCTGGCCCCTGGGGAGGTGCTAAAGGACCCTGCAGTGTAGGAAAAGGAGGAAGAACGCTGTTGCCCGTCAGAATCCCAAAAGGCAGGCAGGTCTTGCTGAAGGAGGAGGAACTGATCGAAGGGGCCTACAGTGAAAAAACAGACTGCTAGCAGGAGCTGCGGCATTGCAATGCGGTGCATGGCGACAGAAGGTGTGGTGGATGGTGCGCCCTGAGATGCAAACGGTGTGTGGCGGATGGAGCGGGGAGCCAGAGGCAGAGAGGGCAGACCTGCTGAAAGAGGAGCATGTAGAAGGGAGCAGCTGCCGAATAATAGAGAGAGATATTCCACGGCCTAAAGATCGGAAGCTGCAACAGAGAGCACGCAAGTAGAAGAGGATGCTGGGAGAACAGGTACCTCGCCCCCACCCACTGCAGAGCCCCCAGCTCCCTGAGACATCCCTCCACTCTGAGCAGAATACCAGCAGCAGAGTGAGGGCGATCATGCAGGCTGACTGAAGACCTCTGGGAACTTGCCAGAGACACAAACCCGAGAGCTGAAGGGCCTCAACAGACATTGCTGAGCCTGAAGAGGAACCACAGGGGACAAAACAGACCACAGGAGCCAAAATAGGTATGCCTGCCACCAACCTGCATAGTAGAAGGTTACAGAGAGCAAGACATAGGGGACGATGCCGAGATAGGAGCTTGAGACCATACACGGATTCAAAAAGTTAGTCTCCATATTGGGGCCGGCCACCACGAAGGGCTTGCCCACTCTCACTGCCTCATGCAACGCCATTGAGCTGGACTCTCTGACCCTCCTGCCGGATCTACCCTGAGTAGTAGAGTACCTGGAAGGAGTAAGGGGCCAAGCACTGAGAGGCCCATCACTGGACATGGGGGGCAGCCCTATAGGTTGGGTGCCGAGATTAGGAGGAAGGTCACTGACATCCGTAGCAGACGCTCCAGGGCAAGTGGGACCCTAAGAGCACTGTGCTACCCAGTGTTGAACAACACCCGGGATGGGGCCAGTGGACTAATGCCAGATGGGGGCAGGAAGAGGAACTCAGCGCTCTTCAAACAAACTAAGAAGGAGGCATTTGCCAAAGAAGAAGAGCCCTGGCAAGCATCTAATGATTCTAGGGCGCAGAAAGGGGAGAACACCCACGGAATCCAGGAGCCTCCATCTGGTTATTCCAATGACATGATACTGGAGGCAATAGTGGCACTGCAGACGTCCACAGAGGCCCGCATTGGAGAGGTCAAAAGTGAAGTAGGACTGCTGCGCCAGTATGTGCCTAATCTGTTGAGCATAGTAAGTGAAAACAAGAAGACAGTGGAAGAGATGTTGACCGCCTCAAAGGTACTGCATGAGACCGTGAGAGTGTTGGAGGTGAAGGTGCGACTGCTACAGGATCAGGCAGAGGATACGGAAGGAAGTTCAAGAAAAAGCAATATCCAAATCTGGGGTTATCGGAGGGAGAGGAAAGAAGAGAGCCCACCTTGTATGTGGAGAACATGATCCTTCAGGAGATTGGCCCGGGCGAGCTGTCGCAAGGTTTTACTGTAGAAAGGGCCGAATGAGCACTAACAAGAAACCCCCCACCGTGGGGTTCCACCTCGACCCATCATTGCTAAAAATCCTTAATTTCTGTGACAAAGCGAAAATGTTAACATTCTCCAGAATGGGAGGAGTGAGCTGCTGCGGTTCGGCCTCCTTGGCCATTTATCCGGACTACACTATCCAAGTCCAGAGAAGTAGGAGACAGTTCATCCCCCCGAAAGACAGACTGTGACGACAGGGCATTAAATGTATGCTTGTATATATCCTGCGAAACTGGAAGTGAAACACAATGGGAAGACTTTTTTCTTGGACTCCCTGGAGGATGTGCACACCAAATGAAGCATATGCCAGATAGACGCGAGAACACCTAAAGAACCACAGGCGGGAAGAAGGACTAAATGAACGAATCATCTTCACCTATCAGGACCCACTGGTCCAGTCCAACAGCTACTTTGCTCATTTAGCGATCGCGTCTTCAATGAGTAGCTTGGGTACCGATAGGTACCCTACACGAGGACCCAGAGGACAGGGGACAAATGGTGGCTAAGCCTTTACAGGGATTTTCTGATGGGCATCTTGTTACTGTTTATAGTTTAGTTGGTTTATACTGGTTATGGTTGCAACCCAGCATGAGCTTAAGGGAAGAAGGCAAGGTAGGGCCCAGGGGCATGTGAGGAGGCAAATGAAACCCACAGAGCTTACTGAAACTGTACACATAGGAAGGGGGGGCAGAAACCGACCAAATGGCTGAGACGATAAGAGTTGCCTTTTAGCATGCAAGAGGCTTCAACAACTATGTAAAGCGGCTGAGGATAGCGAGATACCTGCGCCGTAGAGGGGTCAAAATAGTGCTGCTAAATGAAACCCCTTTACTGCAGATAGGCAGGCACAAGTGGTGAAGAAATGGGGGGAAAAGGGTATGGCTCAGAATATTCTAACTATGTAAGGGGTGTACTTACCTGGGTGGCCCAGGCTGTGCCCTTCAGGTTGGTGGGAGCCCACACAGATAATGAGGGCAGAATGTTGCTTGTGCATGGGTACTTGGGAGAGAAAGAGGTTTGCCTCAAACACATATGCACCCAACCATAACGCTGCAACCTTCTTCTGATCGATGGGCGGAAGATTAGCTCCCTTTAGAGGTATGACCTGGATCTGGGGAAGGGACTTTAATTGTACTCTAGATCTGAGACTCAACAGATCAGATGGTAGATATAAGACGCCATCACCCCCGCAAAGGTCCTGTTAGAACTCATGAGGAACCTGGAGCTGTGAGAAATCTGGAGATGGCAGGAGGGAACTAGAAAGGAATCTTTATATTATTCAGGGCTACACAAAGTCCATACCCCAATATATTACTTCCCCACAGGAGCGGACCAGTTGGGGGAATTTGTGGGTAGACCCTCTCAGACCACTCGTCCTTATTCATAGACTGGATTATAAGGCAAATACCAGCCACAGTATCCGCATGGAGGCTCTGAGCTGAAACTTTACGAGACGGCCCATTCAAGAATGAAATGGCACAGCAGATAAGGGAATATTTTTAACTGAATGAGGGGAGCATAGACCGAAAACAAATCCTCTGGGACGCCTTCTAAGTGGTTATACGAGGTGTAGCTAGGAAAGTACTAGAAAGGAAAATAAGAAACACAGGGGAAACACAGATGAAAGAATTAAGTGGGTGGAGAATATGGAAGAGGGCAGGAAAGGGACTGAGGAGGAGCTTGCAGGACTTGGGACAGGAATGTCTAGCACACTGGGGCAGACTGGGAAAGTAAAGCTTTGCACGATGCATGAACAGTTACTTGAACAGGGAGATAGACCAGGGAAACTTTTTGCGTGATTATGCAGGGGTTGGGAAAACAGGGAAGACACCTCAGAGATAACAGACAAATGTGGTTCACTGTGGAGATCCCAGAAGAAAATAAATGAGACATTTAGGACGTTCTACCAACACTTGTATGAGGACCCTGGGGATAATAAGTTGAGGTAAATTAAGCAGACTCTGACAGAGATAGATGTGCCTACCTTAGATGCAGAATAGAGAGACATGCTGGAACCACCCCTCTCGTTGTAAGGGGTTAATCACCTCACTGTCAACGGGCAAGACACCGGGGGAGATGGCCTTCTGGCAGAAATTTATAAAGAATTAGGAGAAGGGGGTGGCACCACAGTTACAACCTACCTACAAGAGGGCATTGCAACCAGGAGACTTCCTCAGAGTATGGAGGAATCCATAATTATTCTGATCCTAAAGCCCGGAAAAAAAGGGAAGCAATGTGGGTCATATTGATCGGTATCATTAATGAATCAGGATACTAAGATCCAGACAGCGGTCCTGGCGGAGAGGGTAACCGTATCACTGATACACCCTGACCGAACGGGCTATATCCTGGGGAGGGCGATAGCAGAAAAACCTAAGGCGACTACATGCAATCATTGATGGGACAAGAGATTGGTCAGAGGGCTGTGTGGTGGTGGCACTAGACGTCATCAAAGCCTGCAATTCAGTTAGGTGGTAATGGCTCTTTGCCACTCTGAGAAGCCTCGGCATTGGTGACAATTTCATGAAGTGGGTTCAGTTATGCTACTCCAGACGGGTAGCAAGAGTGAGGACTGGAAAGATCATATCAGAGTCATTTCTCATACAAAGAGGCATATAAAGAGGCACGAAACAGGGGTGTCCATTGTCTCCTATGTTGTACATCCTAGCCCTGGAACCTCCGGCGGTTATCCTCAGGAGGGAATTTAGAGAGGCAGGTTTGCTGGAACTATCCCTAACCGCAGACAACATGTTACTGTATGTGAAAAACCCTGAGGAGACCCTAGAGTCCTACCTAGAAATACTGGCAAATTTTGCTACACTGTCAGGCAAAACAGTTAGTAGGGAAAAGTCCTGCATATTTCCCCTAGGGGGTTGGGCCGGAGTAGCAGAGTCGAGACTCCCGCGCCTGGGACTACAGTGGAAAACCAAAACATTCTGGTACCTGGGCATACACATTCATCATGACATAATGGAGACCCGCTACAGAATGCACTACGGGCTAAAGGAGGTCTGGAGACATTTATTAGATTCTCTGGGAAGCTCCCCCTCTCAGTAGCGGCTAGGGTAGTGATTTTACAAATGGTTGCCCTCCCTCGTTTGTTGTACCACTTTGTAAATATCCTATATCTTATATCTGAACCCTTTGTAACGCTCACCTGGTATCCACGGGGACGTCACTCAGCCTGTTCTGACCTCTTTCGACCTCAAACCCTTCCCTGGAGGCTATTCGACTGGAGACTGGGCCTGAAACACAGGACTGGTAGAGTTTAACTACCTATTGTCTCTGTGTGCTTGAACCCCTTCTTCCCCGGGGTCCAACCCTTCCCTTTGATCCACAGCTCACCTTGTTTTCTTGGATAGTGTGCTCTCCGTCCTGCCTTCAGCACAGGGACGCGTTGATTGATGAGGGCTCAATGCTGCCTATTTACTTCACTGGCAAGAGTCTGACAGGTATGTATAATGAGTCTTTTGAACAGTTCTCTAACTTCGTTCCTTTCCTTCCTTAGATTACGGCCGGCGTCCAGGGATGGCGGCGTGCTGCTGAGATGAGTAGCGCTGAAGTTGAGTGAGAGCACGATGCGCGATGCACCCGTTTCGTATTTGCATTGAATGCAGTTATTTTTCAGGGTCTTTTAAGTGCCGCAACATTTTCAGCGTGGAAGCTGGTTATGAAGAACAAATGTGGTGGGTAAGCGCGGTATGCGGCGCCTCTAGATGTTTCCACGCTAACCTGGAGTGTCTTTCCCCTCTTGCAGATGGATGAGAAGTTCCGGAGACAGAGTTCCCCCAGAGCGGCTGGGATTCAGTTAAGCGTTTCAAGCTCATACAGTATTTAAAAATAAGCAAAGATTTGCAGAATGCTTACTAATGCCTTTTTTCTGTTCTTTTCCCTTTTCCTTAGGAAGCGACGTGCCGGGATGGGAATGACACCGCCGAAGATGCCTGCAGAACAGAAGGAGCGATGACTGATGGGCAGAAGCGCCGCAAGGTAAGGCTGTTCCTAACGGTGTTCTTGTTCTTGCAGGAGCTGAGCGCAGAACAAAGATGCCGGCCCACTGGAGAACGATCCGAACACGGTGAGTGTCACGCTGCAGGTGCAGAAAACGCAAAGCGTGTTTCTCAGCCTGGGTGTGGCTTAAATAGTCTCTGGGTATCCCAGGTGCCTCTGAGCTGAACCACACCCAAAAGACTGCAGAACGTCCCAGAACTGCACATGCAGTTCTGGGAATCGAAATATGTGGGGACATCCATCTTATCCCCATCAATGCACTACAAGTCCAATCCTCAATGTTATCCTATGGGAGTGAGTGAGTCTGGTGCCACATGCGCCAAGTCTGACTCCAAGTGGGTCTTTGGAGGGATGGAGAGGCCCTTGAGGGCCAGGTAGGTGATCGTGGCCTGGCTCCAGCCTGACATCTTGGAGGGCTGGGGACATGAGGGGCAGGAATCATGACACTTGATGGCTTGGAGGGACTGGTTGACAGCCTTCCTGAAAAGATTTTCCCTGTCAAAGGGCATGTCCAGTATCTTTGCATGGACCATCTGACCTTCATCCATCCCTGCCGACAAAGGCAGACACCGTTCCCCATCTGCCGGAACCCTGTGTCGACGACAACTGCCACTGTGATGGCATGGTCCGATACCACCTCCTGCGCCTAAAAGAGGGCGAGGACTTCCATCTTCTTATCGTCGGGGAGGAACTCCAGAACTGGTCACAGCTTGCACCACAATTCCCTGCCAAAGCTGGCTAGGATCGTCCAGGCGTTGGCTGCCTTGATTGCGGACGCCACCGTGTAAATTTCCTTCTTCCCCATGGTGTCCATCCTTTCTCGCTCACTGTCCGGAGAGACTGACGATGATGAGGACGGGTTAGCCGACAGTTTCCTCGCGGCTGCCAACACTACCAAGTCCAGTGATGGTTGCAACCTCAGCCACTTGGGTGCGGAGTCCGGCACCCTATACTACTTCTTCAGCCTATCCCGCTTAGCTGGAGCCATGAAAGGGTTTTTCATGAGGTCCGGGCCCTCCTCTCAATTATCGCCCAGAAAGGGCACAGCCATGATAGTCTTCCTTTTGGCATCTCGCCTTTGGTACAAGAAGCCCTCCTCCTTGGTTTCCTCGGAAATAGCTCGGTGGCCATGGCGATCATGGAGTGGAACCAACTTCATCCGGTGGGGAGACCCTGTGAGGAGCAGCCAAGTGTGGCGATTCATTGTCTGCTGGGACAAAGTCTTCATCTGTGTTCATGGCCGTAACCCATCACCATCTCTGGGTCTGCCCAGGGGGTAGGGGTTGAACGCATTGGTGGAGGTTGATATGGGGGCCTCAGTTGACGTTTCCTCTTTTTAGACGGAGGCTGATACTGGGCCTGGGGTACTACAGGTACCAGCGGCATTCCCAGCTGGATCTCTGACACTAAGGCGTGGAGAATTGATAGGATGGTGTAAGGAAGGCATGGTATCAACAGTAAGACAGACAAGTGACCACAGTTCAAGGGTGTTTATTGAACTTGAAAAAGGGTATGAAAACCATCCATCTAATCCTAAATCTACAGACGGGAGCAAGCTACGACCATCAAATAATAACGCAGTCCTCGTAGTGTCCTGTCAAAATAAAAGGGCCTATACTAATAAAACTATTGCCAATCCCTACCTCTAAATACAACAACAATGTTCCCAAAAAGAAAGAAGTGTTTCACAAAATTATATGTCAGGATGCTCAGGCTGTTGGCCTTCCTTCCCCCACGTTTTTAGCACGGGACAAGGCGGTACACTCTGGCTTCTCTAGCACGAGGATACAATTCAATCATTAGCATCAGGGCCTTCCCTGTAAGTCTCTTTACCTTTCAACGTCTCTTCATTCAGAGGGCCTGATGTGACAAACACACAATACGTTCTTTTCCTCTCAAGTTCTTAGGTGATTCTCTATTCACTTCGGATCCCACTCAGCCGGGCTAATTTCCTGTTACGCTCACCTGATTCCCACGGGGACGTCGATCTGGACTGGCCTGGTGCCACGTAGAGTCGAGATGACTGACTGGACAGGCCCACTTAACTTCGTTTGTCGGCTCGTTTTAATATCTTTCTGCAAAGGAGAAAGGGAATTAACCTCCCATAAATTGAGCGTTAACCCACCCGTTGTCTGCCCACTGACCACTCCTGATGTTCCCTCTTAATCTCACCTGATGGTTTGGAGAGATGAGCTCTCCGTCCTGCATCGAGCGCAGGGGCGCGTAGACGACCCGTTACTTCACTGGCGTGGAGGAATTGGTGAGTTCCAGTATTGACTCTAGAATCCAATAGTTTGTAAGAGTTCAAATGTCTGATCTTCACTCTTTCCAATTCCTTGTAGGTTGCCGGTTTAATCACCACGAAGAGCCCAAATGGCAGTTGGGGAGAGTCAGGTAAGTCTCTAGTGGTTTTCCCCTTAGGGGCCGGGGAACTGCGCCGACCCGAGATGAGGTGAGTACCCCCCTGCGGTAAATCAGGAAGTCTTTGGGGGGTAGCTTATAATGTCCAGAGGTTTCCTCTTAGGGGCCGGGGTGCGGCGGTGATGCAGAGTTAACTGCGCCGACCCGAGATGAGGTGAGTACCCCCCTGTGGTAATCCGGTAAGTCTTTGGGGGTAGCTTGTATTGCCCTTCTGCATTCCCTTGCTCACCTGGCTTTTCTTGTCCCCTTAGATATCGGAGAGCGGTTTGGAAATGCAGAGTTCGCGATGGAGTGAGGAAAAGCTGCACTGGATGGTGAGTACAGCGTGGCCCTGCGAGGTGCGTGGCGGCGCGTGTGCGATGACTCCTTCAAGATCGACGGCGCGGTGGATCAAGAATTCAGGTAAAGTTTCAAGTTTAAACCTCTTCTCCTTCTTTCTTTTCGTTTCCAGGTGGTCCAGGACTGAAGCGGGCGTGGCTGAAGACTGGAAGCTGCTGGAGGCACAGTGAGCGTTACGCTGCTGAATACAGAATAACGTGAAGCACGTGCGGCTGTCCGGGCATGGTTTAAATAGCCTTGGAAGAAGTCCCAGGTAAGTATTCTTCCACAGCCCCCACCCGAGTAGAAAGTAGTCCCTTAGGTAAAATAGTCCCTCCTAAGCCCCATTTGGCTTGTGGCTTCGTGCAGCATGGTCTGCACCAGGTAAGTATGCAGCATGGTCTGCATTAGGTAGGTTTTCTGTAATGAGCCTGGCGCCCATGGCGCCAGGACTGACTTTATCCTTATGAGCCTGGCGCCATAGGCGCCAGGACTGCACCCAAACAGCCCCTAACTGGGGTTTTTGGGCATGCTCCAAATGGCATGATGCCTGCTTCCGGGGTTGCTGGGCCTGATCTGGCTTCCCGGGGGCAGGCATCATGACATTTCCTTTCACCACAATGTTCGTACATTAGTTATGCATCTAATTCCTCATAGGGTATTCTTTCTCAGGTGACACCATGGATGCCCCTCAGTCAGGCTCAGATTTCGGATCTACCTTGTCGGGCTCAGATTCCTTTTAACACAATGTTTATAACTTTGCAAAAACTTGCTTTAACCAAAACATTTTAGCTGATCTCCCTCTGCTGGGCTCGCACCAACATCCTATACGATTTCATCAACTATTGAAGACTTTTGAATGTGCACAGGGTTTTTTAGTTAACTCGTTGCAAGACCACTTTGATTTCACAATTCTTTATCACTCTTGACATTTGCCACTTTTCAGCTGGATACCTAACAGAGACTTTCGAATGAGCACCCACGTGGTGCCGGACCACTCGGTCTACAGTATCGTATCTTTGCTTCAAAGTTCACTCCCTCATCGGCTGATTCACTGTGTTTGTGTAACTTGCCACATACGCTCCATACACTGTTCTCTTCAGTTTCCATTATACAATGTTGCCACTTGCAACCTTGGCTTCAACACAGACCGGTCTGGTATCAGTCTCCCCAACTCACAGGCTGTGCTGACTTCAGTGGCACTGCTTTGTTGTAGGAGCCAAAGACAGTACCACAGCGGAAAACGATTCTCGCCTTGAATATCAATCAAGGACCGCCCTGGGTACCTGACACACACTGCAGCATTCTTCAGCCTTGATTACTGGTCTTACGTGTCCTATTGTAAAAGGTACATGAAAGTAACAGTCTTTCATTGAAAAGGTCAAGAGCACTTCCATCCTTGCAATCCTCTTCGATTTTGCAGTCTTTCGTCTTGTATTAAACTGCCATCTTGGAACTGCTGTTTCCTCATGTGCATTGCCTTGCTCAGAGTGTGCTTTCATGCTCTGCCTTTTATCCATGCGGGGAAGTGTGATGCAAGTCACGTGTGTGTAATGGTCAGCGATTACCTGACCCTGTCTGACCATTGTATGTCAGGTATACGGCTCAGATGTATGTCCGTTTCTGACACAGTGAGCTGTCCGTGAGTAAGTGTTTGTGTTGGGAAATGGGGGTAGAGGGTTGAGTTCCTAAGTATTCTACCTGGTAGGATGGAGTAAAGGTGTTACAGGGAAGGGGATACAGCATCTTGCCATCCAGTGTCCCACTTCCACTCCCCAAGGACCCCTCACCCAGGTGATCCTCCCACACTGGTCCACCCACAGGAAAAGATCCAAAAGCGATGGGAATGTCCTGGTCACCTGGATGACAGATCCCCGGGGACTAGTGGGTGAGACACCTTCAGGTTTCTCACAATGTCCAAAGAAGTGTCCCTCAGCTAAGAAGGCAAAGAAGGAAAACTCCACCCTGGGCCTTCGTTGCTGTCGTCCTCGTCCTCCTCGTGGAGCGTATGCATGGACTCTTGATCTTCGTCGTCTGTGGACGACACCTCCATAGCTAGAGCGGCAACCTGGGAAGACTGTTTCAGGCCACCCCCCCTCTTTTTTCCTCCCTGAGGGTTCAGAAGAGGGGTCTGAGCCGGTACCTTTACCCCGTCCGGATGGCCTGCCGTCTTTGCCAAGGCCTCCGTGGTGGTGTAGCGCCGTGGGGGCAGGAGGGCAGGGACACTTTCTGAGATGCAGGAGCCACCCTTGTAGGATCAGCACCTGAAGCTGCCGCAGTAGTAGTAGCCATCAACGGAGTCGCCGACAAGGACTTTGTCTGTGCCGGTTGAACCTGCTTGGGCTGTGCGGCCTTCTTTTCCTCTGTCCTTGGCTTATTGGATTTCTCCCGTAGCTTAGCTGTGGTGGACAACTTCCTTTTTGAAGAGGAGCTAGACGGTAGGCTGCCTATGGAGGCAGAAGGTGATGCTGATCGCGCCCCATCCAACTTGGGACCCGCATCAGCGGTGAACCCGGTGGACTCGGACTTGCAGATCTTGGCCTTATCTTGGACGCCCACGGATGGGGGACATGGAAGACCGCTGCTCGGACCGGCCGGTCTTGGATGAGGCATGACCCTGCTCGGATCATGGGACAGAGGCCTTGTTCGAGTTAAGCCATGCCGCCAGCCTACTATGCCTGACTTTCGTTGTCTTCTTAGAGAAACCTAGGCATATCTCACACTCTACCTCCTTATGGTGTGTAGGCAGTAGAGGAATTGTAGGTGCTTGTCTTCCACAAACACATTCCGTAGCCCGCATTTGGTGCAGGGCCTGAAGCAGGATCTTCCCTCCTTCTTCTGCTGCTCCATATGGTCGGAGGGCGTGAAGTAGGCCCAAGATGGCCTTCTAGAATCTTCGATGAATCTTGGTCCTTGAGGGGTGCAGAACTTCACTGACAATGGATCCCCATTGCCGGCAGATGAGGAAAAGAGCACACAGGCTTTTTGGAACAAAAATGTAACTTTTCTCATTGTAAAGCTTGAAAAAATGTACAAATAGCTCGGAAAGCAACTCGAGAACTCCCAACAATGAAGCATGAGGTAAAAATCTGAAGATTGCTGCCAGAGGCAGTACTTAGGGAGAGGCCTGTCATTGGATGGGGGCAGACTGACCCACAGGACAGTGATTGGTTTAGAGGAGAAATACCATTTTAATGTTAAAGTGAAACTGTTTTTTCTTTTACTGAGGATTCACAGCCTGACAACGGGAAATATTCATAAGCATGTGAATCCATGCCAGAACCCATTCTGGAGAATTGCTTTGTTTTAAACAAAGAGAAAACCAAAAGAATGGAATTTAGGCACAGCAGGGCAAAATCAGTAAGGCCTAACATCGAGGCTGAGGGAGTGAGGCTTGAGCAGGTATCAGCCTACAAATATCTGGGCATTACGTTAGTGAAAATAGCCTCTGGGCCAAACATGTAGTGAGAGCTACTGTCACCCTTGAAAAGTATAGTGGTAGCATCACTTGTTTCCATCACAGCCACCATAGTGGAGCCATTACTCCAGCCCTTTCGTTGTACCACCTACAGGTGCTAGCATCAAGTTCTTATGTAGCAGAGATTTGGATTAGTGTTGATACCGGATCACTGAGGGATGATCAACATCAAATGCCAGTTTATACATGGAATGAAATGTTCAACTGATAGGGGACTTTGTTAAACTGAAACCAGTCCTCTACTGGTTAAGAATATGGATCTCCCCAGTTTGGTCCATTATAGACTCATTAGCGTGTTGTGCTATGTCTCTTGATGGGCCGTGCGCACTCCCCATGGTACAAACATGTGAAATCCTGGCTTTTGGCTGAGAATCATGACCACCTATGAAGTCACCAGAAGCAATGACGAGGGATATTAAGGCTTTGGCTAAACGTGCAAGCGTGGAAGAGTCTCGCCAGGTTATGCAGGCGGCTTGTGCTAATCTAAGCACTGGGACGTTTTATTTGATGTTCAAGCCCGAGTTTGGTTACAAACATTATCTGGTCGGGATTATGCCATGTCTTGTCAGTTCTCTGTACCTGGAATGTTTCCTTGGTACTCTGAAACGGGCATCTTTTACTCAAAACTAGGTGGGTTACAACACCTAATTGTGCTCAGTTTCCGTGGCTCAGGGCGAGCCCGTTGTCCATTTTTTTGCTCTTCTGTGAGGGAAATAAACAACTGTGAGTTAGCTGCTTAGTTAGTTCCTGTTTTTACGCTGGCCGGCATCCGCCATGCTACAAAATTCAGTCTATACATTCTTGGGGCGAGAGGGCAGTGGGAGGGTATTGATGTAATCCTCCTCACACGTTTGAGTCCAGGTGAGGGCCCTCAGCTACATCTCGAAAGAAGGGGTGAGCGACGTTTCCAACATTGTAATATGCATTTTTTGGCCACCATGGTGGCCACATTCAAAAACCTGGACACTTTTCTCAATTCAGACTCGTCCCATAGGCCGAACAGTACAGCTAATGGCTCAGGAGGGATATGGGACGCTGTTATTTCAGAGAGAGAGTCTGTTATGGCTTTCCAGTACGGACCTAGTGCGCCGCAAGTCCAAAACATATGTATGTGATCCGCATCTGTAGATTTGCATCTGGGTCAAGTGTGAGCCTGGCTGTTTGCGAATCTATCCAGTCTGTGCGGTGTGTAATATAAACGGTTCAGGAGCTTGTGTTGTATACATCTATATCTGGCGTTTAAGGAAGTGGTGCGGGTGTGTATGCACATTTTCCTCCACATTACATCAGTGATGGGCAGGCCTAGCCCACCTCTCCACATGTTGCATGCCGTCTGTGGCACATCTTTACGGTTGGCCATTAGCATTTTGTAGAGCGAGGATATTATCCCTCTGGCCCCGGCCGAGTTGGTTATATAGTGGATCTCAGGCGAATCTGGGGGTTCGTCAGGGTATGGGGGACACCAGGCACGGACCACTGCTCTCAACCTGAAGTATTGTAATAGTTCCAGCGCAGACCCAGAGTGACCGGGGCGCCATGTCTGCGGGGTGATAAACTTCCCTTCAGGGTATAGGTCAGTCAGGGCTCGGTATCTCAAGTCATACCAGTGTTTCATTAGGAGTTTGTCGTGTGTGGGGCTGAGGCCTGGGAACTGCCAAATGGGCAGCCATTTGTAGTATGGGTGGTGGCCAGGTTGTGTGTGTAGTAATCGTTTCCAAGCCATGGTTGTTGCCGCTACGGGGTCAGCTGGGGCATCAGTATGAAATGTATGATGGAGTATGAGAGAGAGGGTGTTAATCCCTTCACTTGCTAGTTTTTCGAGTTTCACCTGTGGGGGAGGATCAGTGATTGTGTACCAGTGTGTAGCGTGTTGGGCTTGCGCAGCGGTCCAGTATTTAGCGAAGTCTGGGGCAGTGAAGCCCCCATTCTCGTATGGAAGAGTCATATGCTGGCACTTCTTACGAACCGCGCCAGAGTGCCACAAAAATTGGGTGCATGCAGTGTGTAGGTCCTTGAAGTATCGTTTCCCGGGCCAGACCGGCACATTAACGAAAATGTAGAGCAGCCTAGGGACAATTATCGTTTCGATTAGGGACAGTCTGCCCGATAAGAAGAGCGGGAGGTTGCGCCATTCCGACATTGGGGCCTCTGCAAGCTGCACCGTAGCCATGTAATTGTCGGCCAATAGTGATGATTTAGTGAGGGATACCTGGACCCCGAGATATCTGATGCCTTTAGATGACCAGCAGAGGTGGAATTTGCATGCTGGTTGAGAAGTGGTCGTGTGAGCGGGAAGATTTTAGATTTGGTATAGTTTATGGTGAAGCCCGAAAATGTGCTGATTTTTGTTATGTCCCGTATAATCGGGTCCAAGTGGACAGCCGGGTCTCTGATGTAGAGGAGTACATCATCTGCGTACAGTGAGATGATCTCCGGGGTGTCACGCAGACGTATGCCTTTACGTATGTGTTTGTCTCTGACATTGTCTGCCATGAGTTCAATAGTGAGGGCGAAAAGTATCGGGGAGAACGGGCAGCCTTGGCGGGTGCCCCTATGGAGGGCGAAGGGGGCGGAGACCCTGGAATTGACAAGGACTCTGGCCACAGGGTTTGTACAGAGCAATTTAATATATGATATCATGCGTGGGCCGATTCCCATTTTGTGAAGTACAGCCCACATATATTGCCACAACACCATGTCAAATGCCTTCTGGGCATCGAGGGTGACCGCTACGGCGCTTGCGTTGGGGTCAATTCTGGACATGACATTAAATAACCGGTGGATAGGGGGGTGTGGCCAGCAAGCGCGCAATGAAGACGTGAATCTTCGGCGCTCCCGTGGCCGCCTGAAACATCCTGCAAAATTCTGCCATATGGATGGTATAAAAGCAAAATAAAGATAACTCTGGGGCGGCGGAACCTCGGAGCAATACCCGACAGAGAACAGAGCTAAGTTCGCAAATGGAAACACGAGATATCGGCGTTGGAAATTTCGCCCGGGAACTTCCCGAACAAGATGGCCGCCACCAAGACCCGCTGAAGCGTGACAGGGATTCGCGAATGCAGCCCACAAGCCCCGACAGCTGAACACAGCAGCTGCGCCTAGCATCCCAGGGCGATCCGAGGGTGTGCTGCCCCCGAATCCTGTCATCTGTCCCCAGTACGGTCGGGGCGGGGAAGACCAGAGTGGGCGAGCTCCCCGGCCTGCGACATCGGCTGGGTCCACGTGTTGCAGCCAGGGCACGGGGTGCGGATGACTTGACCCCCCCCACCCTGGAGACAGATAGCGGATCCCCCCCGGAGAGGGAACCCAAAACAGGCGGCGACAGTCCGGAATCCTGGATCCGGGACCCCGGAACTAAAGCGAACGGCCACGTGGGACCTGCCAACCCGAATCCGGTGTGCCCATAGAGAGTGCCCCTGGGGGAAACAATAACGTATACGCAATATGGGCAGAAGCACACCGACATCTCCAGTGCGCAAAAGAAGCCAATCCTGTCGAACGGGGCCTCCTCCACGGGCACTGAAAGATACAACGGGCCCTACACAAAGCAACACCATGGGCAAAGAAAAGAGCAGAAAGACCTCGACACAAAGCACCATGGACCAATACACCACAAGGACATCCACTGTACAGGGCACTGAGGACCAGGAAGTGACCCCCCCTCCGCCGGACGAGACCCTCTCGCTCAAGGATGTGATGGCCGCAATCGCCAGCTCACGCTCCTCGTTGAAGCCAAAAATGGACGCCATCTCTACCGAGGTCTCATAACTCCGCCATGATCTCCAAAAACTGTCATCCCGAACTGGGGAGGCGGAATAACGTATCTCTGGTTTGGAGGATGGCCACGGTGGGGTACACAAACAACTGGTGCAAGCATTAACTAGATTGCAAACCCTGGAGGCCCGAGTGGATGAGGGCGAGGGCAGGTCCCGCCGCAACAACATCCGCATCCTGGGACTGCCCGAACGCGAAGAGGGACCCAGCATGGAACTTTTTCTGGAGGAATGGTTGGCAGACCTGCATGCGCCAAAGACTCTCTCGAACTTTTTCTCGGTGGAACGTGCACACCGCATACCCGCAGGCCGCCCGACCCCGGGTGCACCCCCAAGGACAATCATAGCAAGGCTGCTCAATTATCGAGACAGGGACGCCATCTTACAAATGGCCCGAACCAAAGGGACAATGACATATAACGGAGCCAGAATTGCCTTCTATCCAGATTATACCTGCGAGGTCCAGAAAGCCAGACAATCCTTCGAGCACCTTAAAAGGAAGCTCCACTCCATGAACGTGAGATATGGGCTGCTGTTCCCGGCCCAGTTAAAAATCCAGCATGAAGGTAAAAGCATCCACTTCGCCGACCCTCAGGAAGCCTGAAAATGGCCTGAGACCCACATCATAGGGAACTGGACCGCACCCGTTCAAAACCGCACACGTAGACCAAGACCCCGACCGCGGGGAGAGGGACCCGCCCAACGACCCATACCGGAGATCCCAGCGGACCCCGACGAAAACCGCGATCCCTGACAAGGTCCCTGGAACAGCCATGTTGGCCAGAGTACCATCAGTACCCTCAACGATCAAACCCTTTCTTGGCAACCATTTGCAATGCAACGTCCCTCCCGGGTCGACACCAGTGATGGGAAGCCGTCGCTCCCACACAACTCATCAGAGAGCCACGCGCTGCCATCACTAACACACCATGCCATCGGCAGACACCACGCCCCTGATCCGAGTTACCAGACCCGCAAGCGAGTAGTAAGTTGGTGGGAAGGTGACCACAGTTCACATTAAGTTAATCTGGCAACACTGTTTTGAGCGCCAGTAGAGTTTGGGCGACAGATACTTCATGTTGGGGAGGAGTATGGGGAGGGGGGAAGGGATACAGTTCTACATTAGTTACTTTCCGGGAAATCACACTATGTCCATACTGATCAAGATGCCACCGAACACACCATATCCGATGACAATGCCTCCACCTCACACACACGCCACATCTCCACGGCCAAACGCACCAGGCACCCATCTGGCACAACACTCCAGATCACTAGACAGCAATGACCACACAGCACCAAGATGACCCCACTTATGGAAACGCACTAGCCCCAACGACACCCCACGAACGCCACAAGTCACTCAAAATCATTACTTGGAACGTAAACGGCATGGGCTCAAGTATCAAATGCTGATTAGTCACGCAATTCCTTAACAGACGCTCTCCCGAGATAGCCCTCCTTACCGAGACCCACTTAGCAGGTTCAACTTGCCAGCTCTTTTGCAGAACCAATTACCGACTAGCATACCATGCAGGGTACACGATGGGCTCCCGGGGCGCTCTGATCCTTTTCCATAAGCGGCTCCCGTTTGATCTATCTGTTGTGGTACAGGACCCATCGGGCCATTTTGTGATGATCCGGGGCGTGCTGAGGGGAGAGACAGTGGCCATTCTAGCGATATATTCCCCGCCGGGGTTGGGGGAGGGTCTCCTGAGGGAGGTGACGGCCCTGATGGCACAACAGCAAGCAGAGGTGTGGATTGTGGGGGGGGGGGATTTTAACGATGTTATGTGCAACACACTTGACCAGACCCACATCCGCAGCCGGAACCCAGACTGTCCCACGTAGCTGGCGACCTTCGCATCAGCGCTTGGTCTGAGTGACGTTGGAGAGAACTCCACCCTACTGACCAGGGATTCTCCTTCCACTCGGGGGTCCATGCATCCTTATCCAGGTTGGATTACCTCTTCCTCCCGGCCCCAGAAGCATATAGGGTTATATCGGCAGATTTCCATCCCCGGGGCATATCAGACCACTCTCCCCTGGAGGTGACGCTCCGTACGGATCGTCCCTTGCCGCCCAAAACATGGTGGCTAAATGGCTACTACCTGGGCCTCCCCGAGTTCGTGGAGCACATCACAGACAAATCCAATTAATTCTTTGAGATCAATACAGGCTCGGTAGAGGACCCTGTGATATTATGGGAGGCACATAAGACAGTGCTTAGGGGGGAAATGACAGCCTGGATCTGCAACCAAAAGAGGGAACATCACAGGAGGGTGACGGAGGCGGAGGAGGAAGTAAAGAAATGGGAAACCAGATATATATCCTACGCTTCCCCGGAAACGCACCACTCCCTCCTGAAGGCTAGAGCATCACTCCATAACACGGCGCTTGATAACGCATGGGAGGCGCACTGGGAATCAAAGACGAGAATTTATGAGCACAGGGACAAAGCCAGCAAACTATTGGCATGGCTGGAAAGATGGGAGGAGGGGCACAGACACGTCAGACAGATCACTGATGGCCCGAACAGGCCGGTCCAAACAGACCCAGAAATAGCAGAGGCCTTTGCCAAATTCTACAGTACGCTTTATGGCGCCCCAACGGTCCCCACAGACGCTTCCCTCCTGGATGAGATTGTGCTTCCGCAATTATCGGAATTGCAGAAAACTCACTTAGACAGGGAATTCGATGAAACCGAAATAGCAGAAGCCATGACCCCGCTACAATCCGGGAAGACATCCGGCCCAAACGGCTTCCCGCCGGTGCTTGGAAGAAATTGGGCAGCAATACGATGGCTGCCCCCCTCCAGGATCTATTCCTCGCCGCTAAAGAACAGTGCACCCTCCCACCGGATCTACGGACGGCCACCATAGTGGTCATTCCCAAAAAAGCCAAACCCCCCGATCAGTGCACATCGTATAGACCGATATCGCTTCTCAACAGCGAAACAAAAGTCCTTGCCAAAGTACTGGCCAACAGGCTCCAAGGGGTAATATCCTCACTGGTCCATCAAGATCAATGCGGCTTCATGCCGCAAAGATCGACCAGAATGAACCTACGCCGATTACACCTGCTTTTGGAAGAGGCCCCGACCCTAAACACTCCACTCGCACTCCTCGCAATAGATTTCGAGAAAGCGTTTCATTCGGTGGTGTGGGCTAGCCTCTGGGCAACAATGAGGCGCATGGGCTTCGGCGAAACGTTCCTTAGCTGGATTCAACTCGTATACGAAACCCCACTAACTACAGTTAGGGTGAACGGCTGTACCTCCGGGACTTTCCCGCTGGGCAGAGGCACCCGGCAGGGCTGTGCTCTGTCTCCCCTCCTCTTCGCCCTAGCAATCGAACCACTGGCCCGATGGCTCCGACAGGTCGCCACGTGGTCCGGATTCTGTTGGCCAAATGGACGGGAGGATAAGCTTTCCCTTTATGCAGACGACCTATTACTCTACCTGAGTAAACCAGGCCAAGCATGCCCAATCATAACCCAATTGTTAAAGACCTATGGAGACTTCAGTGGCCTTAGAGTAAACTGCTGGAAATCAGTTCTCTTCCCAGTAAAAGGGGATGATCTGGCAATCCCCCGGGACTCCCCATACTGAATAGAAAGAGAAGGCTTCCGCTATCTGGGCATACAGGTCTCTGGGGTTCTCAGAGTGAGTCACAGCCTTCACTCACTGACGGCCCGCTTCGTGGGGGATGTACGACACTGGATGCACCTCCCCCTCACACTCATGGGAAGGGCGGCCCTTTTCACAATGATGGCACTTCCACGGTTCCTCTACGTACTGCAGAACGCCCCACTGGCCATACCAAACTCGGAATTTGTCCGGGTGGAACGCCTCCTCAGGGAATTGATATGTAAGGGGGGGCAACCTTAAATTGTGCTGACCACGCTGCAGCAATCGATCTGGGAGTATTGGTGTCCCACACCTGAAGTCCTACTACTGGGCCAGCCAACTAAACATTGTCAATGACCTCCTCCATGGGGACCGTGACCTTCCACACATTAGAGCAGAACTACCCTTCAGGCAAGATACCCCACCACTCGCAACGATGTATCAATGCCTATCCAGACCCCCCGCACAGACAATGTCCTCTCACATCGCAATCGTTTGGCGGCAGGCACACAAGCACATAGGCTGGGGGAACAAGATTACCATGGCACAACCACTATGGAATAACCACATGCTGACGGAAGTGTGGAAGCTGTCCGCCTGGACCCGGTGGGTGAGGGCCGGAATAACCACAATAGGAAATATCTTAACAGAGGGCTCTATTCTTTCGTTTGAAATGCTCCAGCAGGAATATGGTATTTCGGCAGCAGAACACTACCATTACACACAATTATCACACGCACTTAGTGGCCACAGGCAAGCACTTGCTGACGCCCCAGACTACACACACCTGGAACCCAACTTACTTCCACAACACATCCCCACCAAGGTGACCACCACCCTATACAAATCTATTAATGCATTCGCTACCCGAGAGCTGACCAGCCTAAAAGCCAGATGGGAGCGGGATGTCGGGGACATTGAGCCTGAGGACTGGATCCAGGTTCTCATGCATCCACGTGAAATATCTATAGACTCCAGAATAAGACTGGTACAGCTAAAGATACTACATAGGGTATACTACCCCCGAGTGGCCCTTTTTGGTTGGGGAAGGGCAACAGATCCAAACTGTTTGAAATGCCGGGGGGAAGAGGGCACCTTCATCCATCTCCTTTGGGACTGCCCTAAAATCAAGACATTCTGGACACAATGCTTACAAATTTTGGCAAGAGCACTGGGTCGCACGATAGAACTGTGACCCGCAATAATGTTACTGGGGGCCCCAGATGAGAACATCTCAAACAAATGGGAGGGCATTCTTCTCTCCACAGCAATGGGCCTGATAAAACGTTGCATTGTGCAGAAATGGGGAGCCCCGGAGTGCCCGACAGCGGCTCAGTGGTCCAACGAAATGGACATCTGCGCGGCGAAAGAACTCAGAATTTATACAGCACGAGGATGCCCGGCAAAGGCCACAAAAATGTCGGGAAAGTGTGAAGAACGTGTGACCTGAGATCGCTCTGAGGGATGGGTGAGCGGGAAGCGCAGGAGCACAACATGGACATGGTAAAGAACTTATTGCTGGACAGGTGATGTACACAGTGGCAAGAGACGAACAGATCGACGATCGACCCGGCAAAGGGAGACGGAGGGTGGGGGGAAACAGTTGGTATGTTGTATGAATGTTCAAAAACTTTCATTAAATAGGTTATTAAAAAAAACAATAACCGGCGGATATTGAGGGCTGTGGATCTGCCGGGTACTAAGCCACTCTGGTCAGGGTGAACTAAGTGGGTCATAATGGGGAGGAATCTATTTGCAATAACCTTAGCAAATATTTTCATGTCAGTGTTAATTAGAGACAGGGGTCTGTAGGAGCCGCATTCGTCCAGCGGTTTGCCCGGCTTGGAAAGCACAGTTATGAGCGCTTCGCGCATGGATTGGGATAGGGTGTTCAACCTAAGTGATTCGTTCCACACCTCTAGGAGTCTGGGCGCCAGAACGGCTACGTGCTCCAGATAAAACTCCGAAGTGAGACCGTCTGGGCCTGGTGCCTTGCCCTTCGGACAGTTCGAGATGGCTGTGGTTATCTCATCGAGGGTGAATGGAACATCAAGCTGGTCGCGCGGGAGAGGAGGGTCATGGGGATTTGGTCTAGGAGAACGTCTGTGTCTTGTGGGCTGTGTCCTTGCTGGGGGCTGTATAGAGTTGTGTAGAATGCGGTGAATGTCTCGAGGATGCCTTGGTCGGACCAGCACAGGGCGCCCCCTGCGTCCTTGACGCAGTCAATGCGGGTCCTGCCACCCTCTATATGGACTAGTCTGGATAGTGTCCTCCCCGATCTGTCTCCCTCACCGTATTTCCTGGCTGCTACGGGACAGGATTGGTATTGTATCTCCCTTCGGGCATGGGTCTCAAATGTTTCTAATTCCGCTCTAATCTGTGCCAGCGTGGTCGGGGAAGGGGCAGAGGTGTATTCCCTCTCAAGTTCTTTTAGCTTCACTTCAGGTCTCTGCAAGCTATTTTTAATGACTTTGAGGACCCCGGCTTCTATAGAGATGTACATCCCCCTGATGAAGACCTAAAATGCCTCCCAGCGGACCCCATCAGATGTATCTTGTCTGTTGTTGCAGTCAAAGAAGGTGTTGATGTCAGCCAAAATGTCAGCTTTGAAAACTATATCTTGGAGGGCTTCTGATTTGAATCTCCAGGAGGAGCGGGGGGGCTAGTCCTGTCCTAGGGTAAGGCACAGTGTTACTGGTGAGTGATCTGAAAGTGTGCGCGGTAATATCTGAGTCTCTGTGGCCTTGCCCACTATGCCGCCTGATATGAGAAACAGATCTATCCTGGATAGGCTATCATGTACCGATGAGTAAAAGGTATACTCTTGTGCCTGCTGGTTGAGAACTCGCCATACGTCTTTAAGGCCAAGTGTGACCATGTGTGCATGTAATCTATGGGCCGCACGTGATGTGGCTCTGCGGGCAGTCCTGGATCTGTCTAGCTCATTGTCCAGAATTAAGTTCATGCCCCCCCCCCCATTTGATGGGAACACCAATCTACTTCAAGAGTATGGTGGGGATTGCGTCAAAGAAATCCAGAGCGTCAAAATTAGGGGCATACGTGTTCACCAGGAGGCATTCCATATTGGCGAGTGAGCAGTGAAGGATTACATATCTGCCCTCGGGCTCTATGTGACTGGTGTGTAATGAGAACTGGACTGATTTGTGGATTAGGGTGAGTACCCCCCTGGACTGGGTCAAATATTTCATATAGTATCTATTGTTGCCCCAGGTCGGGGCGAGGTATGTCGCTAGGCGCCCCAGGGCATGAGTTTCTTAGAGGAAGAGTATCTTAATTCCATGCCTCTGGGCATAGGCAGTTATCCTGCGGGCTTTGGTGAAGTTACTCAGTCCACGAATATTCCATGTCATGAAATTAAGTGACATAGTGTCGTATTATGGGACATCCCTGCAGTAGTATTCATTACCATTGCATAACTTGTGTTCACTTGCTGTACAGGTACACTGCGCTGCAGTCATGTACCTCCCTGCCATGCCATTTTCCTTTAATCCAGCCGCAGCAGTGCCACCCCCACCCTCACTGCCCAACCCCAATATGCAGTGCAGCCCCCCACCAACCCAACAAAGGTGCCAACAATTGAACCGACTCCCACTAGAAGGCAGAGGTCGGAGGGCCGGATACAACATGGATATGCCCTCATCCCAGCCCAACAGGGGCCAAACATTAGCAACAACCTAATGAAATTAAACATTGCAACTGCAGCGGGGAGTGCTGATGCCGTACGGCCGGCATTTTAAGCATGATGTAGGGCAGCAGTGCTGTCCCGGATATGTTACTGCAGTAGACGGGTTTTGCAATCGGCCCCTAGAGCTAGAGAGCACTCTCGATCTGGGCAAATCCGCAGAAGAGGGTAGGACACATGGCTAGCTTCTGGCATCAAGAGGGGAGAATGGCTAGTGTATACCATCCAGGAGCCAGCCTGCGACCCAAATGCATGTGATAGGGAGCCATGTTTGCTGAGTAGACAAAGCCAGGTTGCCATCGACACATCATAAAACAAGGATCAGTGGGTATAAGTCTCCATGAGCCACGCTGTACCTGATTAGCTGTTGTTGGCTCGGTCGTCTCTTGGGCCGTGTAGCGGTATTTGCAACTCAATAAATTTCACCTCTTCGTCTGGGACAGTGAAGAAATACAGTTTACCATTGTGGGTGATTTTGAGTCTCGCCGGGAACAGGATGGCATACGGGATGTTGCGCTCTCTGAGCAGTTTCTTAACACCAAGGAATTGACGCCTCTCCTGCTGTACCGCCACCGAGAAGTCTGGGAAGATTCTAATAGTGTGGGCCTCAAATCATAGGTCTCCCTTCTCACGCGACAAATGAAGAATGAGGTAACTGAGTATCTTAGCGATGATGGGCCTGGGGCTGTCGCCCGGCCTAGTGCATGGTGATAAGGCCCAGTGAGCTCGCTCCACCGTAAAATATGGTGAGAGGTCCGGATTATCCAGTAGGTCTGAGTAGTTTTTCCACTGCATCTTCCATCCGCCCCTTGAGGGCATTCTCGGGAACTCTGATAATGTGCAGGTTGTTTCTGCGGGAGCGAGACTCCAAGTCATCACATTTTGCCTTAACACTCTTCATGTCACGCGACAGGGAGGCCACAGTGTCTTGGAGCGTGTGTATTTCGTCCTCATTGGCGGAGATTCTATTTTCGGCCTCAGTGATCCTAGAACCCGCCTGGTCCACCCAAGTTTTTAGTGAGGCAACATTTGCGTTAATGTCGTCTAGTTTTTCATGAAAGGAGGCAAAATTTTTGGCCATAGATTCCATCAGCGTGGTGAGATCTGGCGCTACAACCCCATGGTGAGGGTCCGGGTCGGATTCTTCCTGTGAAGATGACGTGTGGCACGGCTCAGCCCGCGGAACCAATTTAGTAAACTTGCCCATGGTAACCCCTTGGGCAGCACCCTTGGATCTACTCGGCATTGCAGCAGAAAGAAGAAGGTATGGTGCGGGCTCACCAGCGGAGAGGATGGTGATGTGGTGGGTAGTAGCCTCAGCGGGGCCGGAGGTCTCCTGCCAGTGTCTCCACATCAGCAGGGTGCGCAGGCCGTGGCAGAGGCACTAAGTTGCGGCGAGGCGGCAGTATGAGGTATTGGCTGTGGTTTGAGGAATACCGCTAAGCGACGGGGCAGTGATGGCCACGGCACGTTGTCACATCGCGTGCTTAGATTTCTTGCGTCCGGTCCGCCATGTCGGGACATAACGGTGGAAACACTGTGCGCACCTCCCTCCGCTCCTCACCTGGACCGCCGCACGGACGGTGCGAGTCCCAGAGTCCTCCCAACTGGGCGGCAGCCAGTCCGTACCCGCTGGTATGGTGTCCGTCGCAGCAAAAGGCATGGCCTCCGCACGTGCCCCTGCAATAGACGATGTTGGGTCTCCACAGCACCCTCGCCGATGTTACTGAGGGAGGGGGCCCGGGGCCGCCTCTGCAGTCGTTACGGTGTGGGCCTCTGGGGAGGGAGCCAGCCGAGGGGAGTCAGGCGAGCGCCAGGCCCTGGTGTGCACACGGTCAAAAGTCACCAAGGATGTCACATCTAGGCCCTTGAAGGTCGTAGGGAGCAGCTCAGCCAAGCAGCGATGTTAGATAGCGAAGGAGACCGCAGATGTATCCGGATCGATGCCTGGGCCGCACGGAGCTGAAAAGCTAGGCAGCCATTTTGGGCTGCTCCACAGCGCCACCACACATTACATCCTCTTGATGTTGTATTGTGGCTTGGTGTGCCGTCATGCACTTGTTGCACTTTCTTGTATTTTCCTGGCTCCTGCCAATGCTGGTTTCTCACATCGTACACTTCCTTAATTTATCATGGCTCTTGTCAATACTTGTGCTTTCATATCATACAGTTCCTTGTATCAATATGTTTCACAAACTTAGTTTCACTCAGATCGGTATTCAAAAGCGCTTGTTCTCATTTTCATTTGGTTCGGTATTCAAAGAAATACTTGCATTCATTCAACTTGGTGTTCATTGCGTGCTCGCTGCCAACCCAGTGCCCCCCTGCTTGGTTGACTCACCGATCGGAGCTGACAACGTATTAAAGAGGCCTCCTTCCGCCCTGAGCCTTCCCTCTCTTGTGTGGCGCCTCAATCAGCCTCCCAATGGCTCCCCGTGGCTTTGCTCACCCAGCTATGCTCCTCCTGCAGCTCGGGTCTCATGTGACCGCTTCGCCTGGTCACACCGGTTCTCCTCTCGCAATCTGCCACTGGCCTCAAGCATACTACAGCTTTGCTTCCAGCTACATACACTCAATCTTTCAAAGGGCTGGAGAGCTCCGCTTGCCACATTGAATTCCCAGAGGGGTCTGCTTTCGCCAAGCAGTCCGCAGTCCTGGTTCCACAGCCAACACTTTTTGAACAATACTTCCGGCTTTTTAAGCCCCCGCCACCATGATTGATCCAAAAAGAACTAGACTGCTCACTGTTGTGCTGGCCTCCTCCTCGTCCCATTACACAACTGGTGTGTGTGTGTGTGTGTGTGGGAGGGGGAGGGGGTGTTAATAAAGTGAGGATGTGTTTCTCTAGTTGGTCTCTTCCTCATCCCAGTACCAAATATTTTAGGGGGGAAATGGGGAAATGATTGACAGTAGCCTATAAAGGCTTGAGAGGCAGAAGACTCTTTATGAAAGGGAAATCGGGGATACCCTGTCTCACCTAAAGGTGCCTCATTCCCATTCCTCAGGCTTCCTCCACCCCAGTGACCCTCCCTTGCATATCAGAGTCAGGATCCAAAAGCGATGGCCTTTCCCTGGTCACCCGAGAGGAGGATACATGGGGAAAAGAAGAGAGGACGCCCTCAGATTCCTCACACTAGGCATTTGCATAGAGCCTGGTAGAGAAGGATTAAGAAGATGCAACAACAGCCTGGCACGTAGGAGCACATTAAATCCTTCCGCTTTCGAAAATTTGCTTCTGATTGTATGGCTTTCATTTTAATGATGTATAATAGTTTTTACTCCTTCGTCTGTGTTAAATTCTGATTTGCATTGCTATTTATAATTGTTCATTTGAGCTTTATAATGAATATTGGAATTGTGTTTTGACTATTAATTGAACTTGTTTGTGATTGTATTATCTTGGCAAGTTGAAATACTGAGAAACATTCCTCTGGGAATGTTCTCGGAGAAGTTACTCTCTGTCCACTCTCCTTCATGCATCTCTCCTTACACCGTGTTCCTCAAGTGCTCTCCCAGATTTCAAGCTTCACAGCTGCGCTTCTAAGGCGTTTCCTCAGCTTCACAACAACCACTTTTAGACTCCTCCAAGCCTTCTCAGCATTCACAACATGATTCTCCCATATTGTTGGTTTTCTCTGGTTTCATAGCAGGTCTCTCCCAGACCTTGGGTTGTCACTGCATTAACAGGTTTTTCCCATCCCTTTCCAGGGTAACTGCTGCAGGTTGAGCAAAGCAGGGACTCATCTCATCCCAGGTAGCCTGGTCCCAGTGCAACCAGGGATCTCTTAGAAGCATGTCTGCTTCTGTGTAGTCATCCCACTACTCAGTGGTTTCCCTGCCTCTTTTATACTCATGGATTGGTCTGTAGAGTGTCTGTCTTCTAATTGATTCATTGTTTTTAATTCAGGGATGAAATGAAATATAACTTCTTGGAGTGGTTAGCTCTTAATTGCAGAGCTGTGGACCCAATCATCCTTCTTGAGCCGTTCAAGGTGCTCTGGTGTGTCAGAGCCATCTTGTAATTCCATTCAGGAATCAACACTCTACGTGGGGAGAAAGGATAGCTCAGGGGCAACATATTTGTCTTGGAAGCAAGACATCACATGAGCAACATTTTTGATACACCTGAAGAATGTCCAAGCAATAATGGCATCCAAAGAACAGAAACAAGCACACGTTGGGTTCACATGTAGCTATCTCATTGAATAATGAGCGTTGGCTGACAGTTGGTACATCGAACATCCAAGAAGTTACTGTTGTGTGACTGCATACAGCATTATTATTGAGTCTTTAGGAATGCATTGATTTTTATATGTTCTTTCTTCTTCTTGCATATAATATTGTACTTAGGAAATTGTATGGCTAACATGGGGTTTATCTACTTTCTTACACTTTATAGAAACGTAATAGACACGCTGCACACATAGCAGATGTTGGGTTTTGCATTTGTCAATTTATTTGATATAGTGTGTTGTATACTACGTATCTTCCATTTAGTTGTAATACAATGTATTTTGATTATGTTGTACTAATTAGTGTGATGTGTTATACTGTCCTTGAACATTTTACTCAAAGCTGCAGGATCTAGCCTGATGGTTGTTAATCCATGCACCTTTTATTTTTTGTTTGGCCTTGTAGTAGCCATAGACTTTGGTTTTATGCTACAGCCCCCAGTTCATATTATGTATACACAAATTATAAGAGGTATGCGACACTGCCCCCCTGAATTAGTGAATTCTAATGGAACTCTTGCTGGCATGTTTTCTGGTGCACTCCTCGTTGTTGCCCTTATTATGTCTGACAAATAATGTCATGTCTGAATTGTTTTGAAACCACATCTGTTATAAGTGATATTTAGTCTTTGTAACATATTTCCAGATTAACTTTTTCCAGTGGCATAAAATAGGTTCTGCATTGTCTGAACAGCTTTTTGCCACTTGACAAATTAATAACCACAACTAATTTAATTGTTCGTAATGAATATACAATTCTTTCTTCTGGTACATACTTGTATTTCGCTCCACTGACAAGTCATTTTACTTGGTATTATGGCTGTTCTTCAATCCTTGGATTGGTTTATGAGATTCCCTAGAATAACCCATAGCACATTTGTTTTTTGCCAATGTATTAACAAAAAGTGCAGTCACATGCACATTTTATACTGATTAGTAAAGCATTGCAGTGGTTGGGGGGGGGGGGGAGTAAAATGTCCCTAACAGAGATTATAGCTCACTTACTATTGTAATGGTTGTTAGTACAAGGTTCATAACATGGCTCATGCATCTGGTAGGAAACACCTACCTTGCTACCTCTCGTGGTACCAATCTCACCGGAGTACGATGTAAGTGAGGAAAAACATAGAAATCCCTCCAAAGTCCGGTACTAGAAAGACCAGCCGGTGGTGAGACCTCCAGGGAAAACTCCCATAGGGGAAAAAACCCTGCGCAGAGCTGCTAGAGTTCGAAGTCTTCTAAAAGCAGCTCTCTGGATGTGGTCTGGACTACTGCTTCCTCAGTGATGCCTGGAACTTTCTCTGGTCCAGTAGTGGCTATGAACATTCAATGGAACAAAAGAAAAGATAAGGAATAGAGGAAAGAGGCTAGCGAAGGCAGAGAGCGATTACAGGAGTAGATTTGAATGAGGCTTACCGCGATTTCCAGAAAGGCGGGCTCCGGACATTGGAGATGGTGCACCCCACTACGTAATAGAGGGAAGTGGTAATAAGGAGAGACCGAGGGGCTGTAAGTACGGAAAGAATAGAAATTGTTAGTGAAAGATCTTAACCCAGAAGAGATATCTCTAATATTCGCAGGTATCTTGGGTGAAACCTTACCCCCAGATAGACACAGTTCGGGCTAGTTGATCTTGAAGGCTCCTCCCGAGGAGATAATAGAATGCGTACTAAATCCCTCTGGGTATTTTTTATGGGCTTGCCTAATACAACACAACAAAATAGGGTTAAAGTATTAACTTCTAATTGTCCCATAGAAAGAAGATTGGAAAAGATCAAGTGGCAAAGGACACACGTACCACGTAGATAAGAGAATGCTACCGGAGGAATCCGTTCCATAGATACGGAAGTAAACCAGTCCTGTTTTGAATTTCAAAAGCGGAGGGCTATCCAGATCAAAGACAAAACTAGGAGGTACATACTGATGATAGATAGATCATAGATAACCTATAATAAAGGTCTGCAAAAGTGAATAAGAAAAGGTAAGCAGACTTACGAAGCGTAGCTGGCCTCGAGTGAGAGTAGCAACGCATCGGGCTGAGCTCTGCGTTTCCGGATATGCGTTGTGTGAGTCGGGGGGCGTGGTCATCGACTCGTCTGCAGCAGACTGAAACATTAGACTGCGGTCTTCAGTCTCCCAACCCTCCATGTTACGTGGATGTAAAAGATTCCATGCTGCCAACCCACAGCGCTGTCGCTGTATCCAGGCAGCGTTTGTCACAACTATGCATGCTCGCAAAGTGGCTTACCTTGTTAGTCGGCTATGCAGAAGGAAAATAATGTGCACATGAAAGCAAACTATGTCTGCACTCAGGTGAACAAAATAGAGGGAACACTGATGAGCTGTGTCAACTCACCACCTACTTATTTTGATGTTGTAAGGACTTTACAGACCAAGGGCTAAGATTTAACAAAAACAGTATCACATAAGAGTCACCATAGTACACTTGTGAAAGAAAACACACTTAGGACTTCATGTCCTGAGCTGCAAGATTTAAGTGACTACTCATGTGCCTGTCCACTCACAGTACAGCATAGGAAACGCAGTTTAAAATTCAGGCAATTAAATCACAAATGACAATGATCACAAGTATTGATGTTTCAAGTTATTTTGGTCCAAAAGTACAATTTCTCAGATGATTCAAGTATACAGTAGGTACTCACAATATCAAACTGCCACTTTCTTATCGTGAAATGGCAAGAAAATGTGATGAAGTAGCCAGAGATTAACATTTTGGGTGGTTGGGGAGATCGGGGGTATAAGACTCACCCTTTTCTTCTAACTAAATTACGACTCCATCTCACTCTCCCGCAGTCATCAGGCAGACACCATCTAAAGTATAAGTCACACACACAGCTTGTGACATGTCACTGAGTGGACAGTGTGGTCCATAAAGTAGATATTATGATTTGCCCACATCTAGCAATAAGGGCAGTGGGTCCCTTGCATTCTAAGGATGGGGACCATCCTACTTGTGGAGGCAGAGCAGGGACTCAACTATGACAGCATCATAGACTGAAAATCAGACCTAGAGCGTTTGTGGAAGCAGTCATCTTGTTGGCGCCAAAGGGCTCAAAACAGGCATATAAAATGCTGAGTGCTGATTTATCCTATGTCACCACAAAATAATAAAGTGGAACGGGAAAATAGCACTTGCAACCTTCTTGTCTTTGCTAGTGCCCTTACCATGCCCCCCGGAAGTGTTATTACAAACAATGCTTAATAAAAAAACAAGCAACTGAATTCACTGAATTATATTAACTCGTACAAATTAGAATAAAATAATTTGGTACTGTCATTTCTGTCTTCTTCACTGATAAGTATAACATGTAAAGACAGGAACAGAGTTCTGAGTTATTTTGCATATCTTAATTGCAAAGTATGATTTTAAGTGATATAGTGGATCTTACCAGTCTTTGATTCAACCGCTTATTCTCTTCCTCCTTCAACTGCAATGTCTGTGGGAGACCAAAATGAAAACAATTATCTATACTATTACAAATTCAAATCCTCAAGCTGAATTCCAGCCATAAAAATCAATAACAGTTGTATCCCTTAACTTAGATGTTTGCATCATTATCAGGTTTTGTCTTATTTAGACAAAATGTCCTTTTTTATATATTAATTTTTTCAGATACAATTTTTGCTAAAGAATTGCAATGCAGGATCAAAAACCGAGCCCTTCCTTCATAATAGAATCAACTTTTTCCTCAAAGGTAGCATAACTACCTCCCTAATCCAAAAAGGTATAACTAGAGCAAGCCACAGGAAAAAAAATTGAAAGAGTTGGGTTGGTAGATTACTCATTAAGAAGCCTTATTCTGACTCTGGCCGAACCAAGTTTTTAGGGAGAATTCTCTGTTTAGGCTGAATTTCCTAACCTAGTGAATCCCCCAGCAGCGCTGCTGGATTTTTGGGTTTTTTTTTTCTCCTGCCAAGAGTGAGACTCTTTTACCCTCACTCTTGGGCATGATTTGAGTGTGTTTCTTTGAATCTAGATGTGTTTAATGGGCTATGGGGTCTTTTACTCCATAGGTCTTCATGGGTTTTTGTGATGTGTGTTACACAGCACCCTCAGTGCAGTGACAAGGGTGTCCTAGTGACTCCCCAGTATAGACTCCATACCCTGGGACTGACTATTGTCTCCCAGGGCATGTAAAGTCACCATTGACTTTACTAGTCTTAAATTCTGAACAGAACCAGTACAAACCATCATATTGTGGACATACAGGCTGGGGCAATTCAATTGCCCCAGGGTCTGTTAGTCGAAGGGGCACGTCTCCGTCCCCCCTGATCGAGTTTTGGCTGGTGGCAGTGGATACTACTTTTTATATTCTACCGCAAATATTTTCCTATGGGATTTCCCATTGTTTTAGGCTACTATCTTTATTTAATTAATATTCATTCTCCGGTTGGTATTTTTTGCCAAAACTTGATTCTAAAATGGCGTTTGTGTTCTCTTCTGTGACTCCAACCCAAGTCGAGCCCTTTGTTCCACTTTTTGGCAGGCTTCTACACAGAAGCCCTCCAAAGTGGTGCCACTCTGTCTGGGGTACTTAGGAGGGGTGGAGGGGAATTTAGGCACCCTGGACTGAGTTGCCTAGGCAACTCAAGTCGCACTCCGTCCTGATTGGCCCAATTGGTGAGCCGGCCGGCTCACCACTTAGCATGTTTGAGTGACAGCTAGGCTGAGTGAATAGGGGTTTGCTGCATAAAAGCAGGGCTTTGGGGACTGGAACTTCAGAAGTCGCCCCAGGACCTAAGAATCCGACGAGGGAGAAGTTGAGCCGACCTGCCATGACACCACTACCGGTGGAGCCCTGCTGGACCGTCTCACCACTTTTTCCCAACGACAGAGGAGATCTCCCGCCGGAGAGTCTTCTTCCTTTGACTGGTGGGGATAACCAGTTTCACCGTCTTTTCACTTTCCCGACGTATCTCGTGGCCGTCTTGCCCGTGCCAAGCACCCCGGCAACCGGGATACCACGTTTTACCACAACCGCGAGACAAAGGTACCACCTTTAACCGGAAAACTCTGCGGCTGGTTTCTGCCCTGGTAGTGCAACGACCTTCATCTTTCCTCCAAGTCGAGATCTTCTCTTCCCCTGGACGACGATGCAACTTGCACCCACTACAGGAACAACTGTCACCGCTGGAGGATCCTTCCCACTTAAAGGTACCGTGTCCCGCCTGGCTTCCCTTGCTACCAACTGTACGGGGTAGATTTAGCCCCCGGCTTTTGAACCTGGGTTAGCCTGGGACACCCTGGCTAAACTTTCCTAAGCCTCTCTAAACTCTCTTTGAACCCTCTGAAGGACTTTCTAAGCCTAGTGTAACTGTGTGATCTGGGGCGCATTTGTGCTCTGCTCTCTCTAAGAGTGGGCCCAGCCTTTGGACTTTGGCTCACCAATGACCTTTTGCTCTCTGCCTTGCTAACAGTGTTCCTAAATCCTAGAGTGGTGTACCTCTTCATATTCTGTCTCCCCCCCCTTTTCTCACAAACTTAATAGAGTGCAATTTAGTTAAGCGCTCACCTCTGTATGAAAATAAGTGTGTTTTACTGTGATTTTTCTGATAAGGAAAACGGGGTGTATATATTACAATAGTAACTGTGTTTAGAATATTTTACAATAAGAGTGCTGGTGCGTTTCAACTGTGTGTTTTTAAATAAATAACTATATACTTTGATACCAAAGCTCTGGTCAGTGTTTGCTTGTATTATTGTACCTGAGTGCCTATTGAGTATACTTTGCATACTGCCTAACTCTTCTTGAGGGAAGTCTGACTGCTCAGCTACAGCTACCAGGTAAATCTGGGTGGTACAGACTGCTACCAAGTGGGTTTACTGTTCTGCCTAACACCAACTAATAAAATGACATGTGATAACAGTTTCAAGGACTTCAATCTTGTCAGAATAAAAAGTGGGATCAACGACTTTAGGACAAAGGGCAAAAGGGGTTTGCTTCTATGAGCCTTCTAAAAAACTAATGGATAACCTAAAATGTGAAAAAGTCTCAAAATCTATTAGGGATATTTGTCTCCCTCTAAATTTCTAATTGCATGATCTAGGGAGAGTGTTATATCGCCCTGTATGCTTCCTGACAGTCTCATGGGTATAATGCCCAGTTGCTTCTTGAAACCAGAACACTGTACTGCTCAACTGCTTTTTGGCATCATAACATTGTCAGGGTTATAGAACCTAGCTGCTTCTCAACAGTATATGTAGGACAGTGCCCTTCCAATTATACTGAACTGTCTCAGGAATCGAGTCTCTCTTCATGAACATACAGGGAATCATACCAAAATGTTGCCACAAGACATTACTAATACTGCGCCTGGGGGCAGTGCAAAAATCCTGACCCCCATTACACCGACTAAAGGGAGCAGGGATTGTGGGGGTGTCCCCCGCTCCCCTTAGTCAGTGTAATGGGGGTTGGGGACTGCAGATATGTTCCCTGCTTCCGTTACATGGAGAGCGGGGGATAATGTTTAAGAAAGAAAAAAAAAAGGACCCTGCGGCGCAAGCTCTGACCCACAAGTATGTGGGAACCGAGGGCGTGGCTTAATGCTACGTGAGAGGACGTTCCTTGGAGGAGCTCCCGATGATCCGATCCTAATCCTGGGAAGAAGTGATGGTTTTTGGCGGACTTTCGAGCCCACGGTGTAACCAAAGGCATATGAAAGTGGGGGGCACATGGTGAGTGCCCTCCCCACCAGCGAGACTGCGGCCCTCATTACAACCTTGGGGGTAAGTTTTCAACTTTACCGTCAAGGCGTAATTTACATTAACGCCATGGTGGATGGCGGATTTACCGCCCCATTCCAAGCTTGGCGGGGCGGTAAATCCCCATTCACCATGGCCCTTTCCCCATTGCCATTTTTGCCCCATAGGGCATAATTTTTAGTGGGGAAGGCGCTAATTATGGCACCGTAAATTACGGTGCCGTAATTAGCACCAAGGCGGCTTAGCCCCTTGTATTTTAATGGCTGCTAAAAGCAGGCGTTAAAATGGGAATCAGGCGTTAAGGGTAAACGGCGCCGACGGCGCCGTTAAACCCTTAACGCCTGAGTTGTAATGAGGGCCTGCATATCCATGGAACTAGACTCTGAAGAAGGTGGCGGTCGCGCAAAGGAAGGGGAGCACCCAAGATGGCCGTCTGTGGACAAAGGGCCATAAATGGTCCGATGAGCTGAGGAAGTTGGTCGGAACGTGGGCAAGCCCAACCAGACAGATGGGTCGCATGCGCCTCTGGCAGAAGGCAAAAACATAAGGGCGAGCCCACACTGAAGAGGCCCTGGAACGTGGTGGGCTAGCAGAGTGAACCCGGGTCCAGCGGAACCTCGCTGTGAAGAGGCCGGCGAGCGAAACCCGCGAGTATACAGCTGGGCGCGTGGGCCCAACCGACGCCGCAGGATGTCCTCCAAGGTGGTGCGACCCCGGATCAAACAGCCCACGATGGAGACCTACGTTAGGTCGACCTCGGGCACGGAAGGGGGCAAGAGCAAAGAAACCCCCGCTGCGGCGACGGACCCACCGGGTACCATCCAGGAGGTGCTGGCAGCAATTGCCGACTTGAAGGTGGCCTGGGAGACGAAGCTGGGCCTGGCCATGAAAGAGCTGCAAGAGGGCCTAAACCTTAAGATAGGAGCGGTCCCAGAAGAGGTGAACCTGTTGCGCCAGGATGTGCGAACGATCGCGGAGCACATTGGGGAACTGGAGAAGGAGTTGGCACCGACCACAGAGTCGTGCAACACACAGGCCAAGGAGCTTCATGCCCTCGTGCAACGAGTGGGCAATTTGGAGGACAGAGCAGAGCAGGCAGAGGGGTGCGCCAGGCGCAACAACATTCGCATAGTGGGGGTACCGAAGGGAATGGAAGGATTGAACCCCACGGATTTCGTTGAAACCATGCTTTTGCAGGAGATTACAGGCGGGGAGCTGACCTAGGGGTTCGCGGTCCAAAGGGCGCACAGGGCCCTGACCAGGAGACCGGCCCCAGGAGCCCCCCCGCGGCCGTTGATCGCGAAGATCTTGAACTATCATGACCGCGAGAAGATTCTCAAATTTTTCCGGAAAGGAGGCACGATAGAAAGGGGGTCAGCGAATATAACGGCGTATCCGGATTATACGCTGCTCGTACAGCAGAGTCGAATGAACTTTGGAACGGTGAAGAGGAGGCTTAGAGAAGCAGGCCACCGCTACATGTTGCTTTAACCCGCCATGTTAAAGGTGTTTTATAAGAACAGATCCCTCTTCTTTGAGACGCCGAGCGAAGCGATGGAATGGTTGGATATGCAAGGTCGACCTCAGGAATCGGATGCCCAGACAGAAGCGCCTGGAGATAAGTAGCACGTGGCAGAGGCACCCGTGAGGCCATAGCTATGACATTAGGACTGGAATATAGTTTGATATTGTGCTTGTGTGGAGGAAGTCACGGCATCTGCCGGAGGGTCCCGTTGAATTCACTTCTCCTAAATAGATGACTGGGAGCTCCTGGAGAGCAACCTCTGCACCCGATAGTAGTATATTTAGTTAGGTCACTGTTAGATTGGTGACACCCCGCAGGGTCCTTGTTCTTGGTCACGAGACGGGTCCAGACGTGGGTAGGCCTGAGATCCAGGGATGGAGCTGAGCTATTGTTGGGGGTTGGCGGGGAGGCGGTGGGGGGGGGGTTATGTGCAGTGGTGTGAGGTTGGGGAAGGGGGAGGGGGGCACTGTTCGTGAATAGAAGGGAAAGAGCCAGGAAACGACCCTAGGTGGGGAACATTATGGGAAGGGGCGGATGGAGATAGACCGACCGGATGGCATCGGGTAATCTCAGAATCGTGACCTGGAATGTACAGGGCCTCAACAGCTACCTTAAAAGTAACAAAGTGATGTTGTATTTAAAGAGGATGTGCGTAGACATAGCCCTGCTGCAAGAGACCCACCTCACTAGGGAAAGGCTGGAGGTGGTCAGGAGAAAATGGAAGGGCACTTTTGTGGGGGCGGCGTACTCGGCGTATGCCAGAGGAGTTGTCACCTGGGTGGCCACCCACGTGCCGTTTCGGGTGCTTTTTTGTACGGTGGACCCGGAGGGTAGAATGGTGGTGGTAACGGGTCTCTTGGAAAACAGAGAAGTGAGTACCTTACTGAAAGACCTAGGCCTAGAGGATGCGTGGAGAAGGCTACATCACTACACAGCGCCACATGATTTGTACACAAGTTTAGACTACGTGTTTGTAACAGCCGAGATAGTGAGAGATATAGAAGGAGCGGAATACAAGGCCCGAGTGCTGTCGGACCACTCGTCCCCTTGGTGGTAGACTGGAGACACCAGCCCCCACAACCGCGGATCCCTACATGGAGACTTAGGACCGAGGCTCTGCAGGATGAGGGGTTTCAGGAGGGCCTGAGGGATACCATTGAAGAATACTCTGATACAAATACGGGAAGCGTAGGCTCTGTGGGCACACTGTGGGAAGCGTTTAAGGTGGTGGTGCGTGGGGTAGCCATTTCCCAAGCTAAGGGGCTACGGGGGGGAGGGTGGTCGAAAGGGAGCTCCGGGAGGCGGAAAGGGAGCTGAGGAGCTCACGCGTTGCGAGAGCACCGCTTATGATAACAGAACCAAAGTAGAGGAGCTACAGTTGTCCTGCAGCGCACTCTGGGATAGACTGTGCAGACTCAGCTACAGGAAATATATATGGAGAGGATACATGCAGGGGGGGACAAGCCGGGCAGACTGCTGGCTTGGCTGTATAAGAGTGAGACACCCCCGCTCGGTGATTAGTGAGATTCAGGGCGAGGGAGGTTGCATATGCAACACCCAGAAAGAGATAAATGAGGAATTCCTTAAGTTTTACAGACACTTGTATGAGGACACGGGGGAGGATATGGGTCAAGACATACTGGACACATTGGGGGACATTGAGCTGCCCACCTTAGATGATCTAGAACGTTCTGAGTTAGACGCACCCGTCACCTCAGACGAGCTGGAGGTAGTGATTCGGAACTTGCCCACTTGCAAGGCGCCGGGTTCGGATGGGCTGCCCAGCGAGTTCTACAAAACATTCCAGCAAGAGTTGCTTCTGCCACTGCTTGCTACTTTCAACGAGGCCTATGAGCAGGGAGAACTCCCGTTGTCCCTCCGTGAGGCTGTAATCATCCCACTCCTACAACCAGCCAAACCGGCCGTGGAGCGCGGGTCTTACAGACCATTGTCCATGCTTAACCAGGACAGCAAAATACTCACGGCGGTGCTGGCTAATAGACTGAATAAGGTGATTAAGATCCCAGATCAGACGGGATATGTTCCAGGTAGGAACATCACCGATAACCACAGGAGGCTACACCATGTCATAGACCAAACTGAGGAAGACACGGGCGAGCTGGCTATAGTGTCGTTAGACATGGTCAAGGCCTTCGACTCGGTACGATGGCCCTGGCTGAAAGCGGTCCTGAAGGGGTACGGAATGGGACCTGGATACCTCAGATGGGTCCAGTTGTTTTATAGCACCCCGATGGCGAGGGTCAAGACAGGGTCCATAGTCTCAGATTCTTGGCAATTAGGCAGGGGGACCAGACAGGGATGCCCCTGGTCACCCATGCTATATATACTGGCATTGGAGCCGCTGGCAATATGCCTGCGACAACAATATGGGGAGGTGGGCATAAACACTGCCAGTGGAGAGCATCTGATATCATTATATGCGGATGATATGCTCCTTTATTTGCGCTACCCAGAGGAAAACCTACAGTACGTGCTAGACTTTTGCACTTCTTCGTAAACGTCCCGTTTCTGATACCCAGGTGCCTATTTGCGAAACTTCACAGCGTGTGTAGGGGTTTCGTGTGGGGCAGCTCTAGGAATAGGGTGGCTCTGTGGAAGCTCCAGAACCCGTGTGACGGGGGGGGGGGATAGGCCTGCCTAATTTCGAACTCTATTACCTGGCGGGGCAGCTGCAGTACGTGGCCAGGTGGCTCTCGGCTGAAGACTCGGCGGAAGCCAGGCTACTGCGTGGAGATACAGCCCCATACTTTCTGATGGAAGTGGTGAGGTTGGGCAGAGACAAACTGGTGGGCAAGGGGCGGCTGCTGAGGCTGGGCTGGGAGATCTGGCACAGGACATGGAAGATTGGGGGGGGACTCGGAGCCGTACTCCCAGCAGGCCCCATTGGCGGCGCTGTGCGGGAGCGACCCCCAACTACTTGACTCGGTCTGCAGATACTGGGAACAGGTAGGCCTAGCCACCCTCGGGGACATATGGCAGGAAGGGGAGGCAATGGACTTTCAGAGGTTGCAGGAAGAGACGGGAGTACATGGTGGCCAATATATAACCTACACTAGGCTTGTGAAAAAGACTAGAGAAAGATGGCCTGAGACAGTGCTGGCGGAAGACCCTGACGCCTCCCTGGAAACCATGTATGATGTATCGGAGGGCGGGCACGAAATATCGAGGATATATGAGCTCCTGCGAGTAAGGACAGGGAAGGAGTTGCTCCAATTGAGACAAGATTGGAAGGAGGAGGTGGGAGGACCCATGACGGATGGGCAGTGGGAACGGGCTCAGAGGTACCACAAAAAGGTGTCCCGGAACGCGAGATTCCAACAGCTTCAACTGTATGTAACCCACAGGGCTTATTTAACCCCTGGGAAGATTGCAAGGTTTGGGGGATCAGCTATGCAGCAATGCCCCAGGTGTGGGGAGGTGAATGCGGGATTGCTACACATGTTCTGGGCTTGCCCGGAGGTGCATAGATTTTGGGACGAGGTCAAGACGAAACTGGCCGGCGGGGGGGTGGTGCTGGATGTGGAATCCGCCTGGTCATGCATGCTTGGGCTTTTCCCTAGACCCCGGCATTTGAAACACATAAGCAAGATAAAGGACCTGGCTTATGTCTTGGCCAAACGTAGGATTGCCATGGGCTGGAAGGCGGCCCACAGACCTAGGGTGGAGTTATGGTGGACAGACCTCTTGAGGTGGGCGGAAGCTGAATCCGTAGTCTGGTTTGAAGCGGTCACTAGGGGGGGCGAGGAGGAAGTAGGGCCCTTGCTGGCCTGGCGGCAATTGGTGGCCTCGTTGGCAAACCCTCACGAGGGTGACAACGAAACAGAGGACCCGGATGATGGCTGCCTAAGTATTGTGCCACCCAATGATGTTCCCGTAAACGACATGTGAGAACCGGCTTTTTTAAGGTGGGAGGGGGGAGTTGGGGAGTTTGAAAATATGTTGGAATATGATGCTTTCTACGTTTTGAAACAGTTGTAGTGTGTTTGTTTGATTTTATTAAATAAAATAAAAATATTTTTTAAAAAAAAGTATGTGGGAACCGACACCGCAGGGGAGAGAGGTGAGTCAATGGCACACATCTGTGCTGCCAAGAAGGGAAGTACATTGGGGGGGGCTAGGGGGATTCAGGCAATGAGTGATCTATGTGATCGCGCCGTAATGGAGGTTGACATTTTCGTGGCCGTCATTACGGGCGGCGCAGTGATCACATAGATCCAACAAACAGAACCTCTATGATATATATTAGTGGTTTAATTACATGGTCTTTTGCAGGGGTGAGGATCCGATGTCTCCTCGACACTGAGCCGCCTATGTTCGGGCTCCCATGAAATATCAGCAGCTACAGAGTTCTCTCCATTTGCTTACACACTCAGACTGTGTTTCTGCCCCTGGGTCTGGATTTTTATAACCAGGGGTCTTCTCCTTTCCTCACTCATCCTCTAATATTATTACCTCCTCCCCAGTTCACTTTTCTCCAGTTTGCTCATAGACGTTGGTGAGGTTAGACAGGCTCTTTGCTAGGGAATTTTACTTAAGTCCACCTATGGTAGGACTGTAGAAGACTCACTCTTAGGTTTACAGGGCTCCAACTCTTAGGTTTGGTCTGAACTACCTAAAAGGTTTGATAGCTATGGTCGAGCAGCCATGCTGAGTCTAGGAAGGAGGAGGGCTGTAGGTGAGTACAAAGACCTTTGGGCACACTTCTAGTCATGGAAACATACACAAACTGTAGTTATTTATAAATATGGTTATTTATTATATACACTAAGGCAATGTTAAAATCAATATGCAATTCATGCAAGTAAGAAAGGTTTCACAAATATATAAAGTAGGACATTTGCTGTTGCAATACTCAGTTCAACTGTTGACCCTTAGATGAGGAACAGGTAAGTATTAAGAATAGCTTCAGTTTAGCACAGTATTCATCAACCAACATTCAATTGTTTAGTAATAGTGGTATGTAAATAACTTTGCATAGGCCTAAACTTTATATGTCCCACCCTATTTGGGGAATGAGTGCCCTGTGTGCGACAGAACAGAGAAAAACAAGTTACTTCTTACCTTGTAACGTTCTTTCGATGGGATGTTCCTCCGACGTATTCCTTATCTTTGATAATACGTTTCCAGCTTGCTGGCCTCGGAAATTTTTTCTGTAGAGGGCGCTGCGCGTCGACGTCCGCCGAGTTGATGTCCCTCGACGGCCACCGTATCGGCGCCGACGTCACCATGCCCATAAATAGCCACGCGCGGCGTCCGTTGCTCAGTTACGTTTCGTAGCATAAGAAAAGTCATGCCTGAATTGGTTATTGACCTTGAAGGAGTGCAAGCTGCAATCACAAGGGAAGTATTACTGTGGGGATGGATGGGAGGGGCGATAAGGAATACGGAGGAGGAACATCCCATCGAAAGAACGTTACAAGGTAAGAAGTAACTTGTTCTTCGAAGGGATTGTGTCCTCCGACGTATTCCTTATCTTTGATAGACTCCCATAGCAGTGGCATGTAATTGGAGGTGGGAGTACGAATGTCATGCATCCCTTCAGGGATGGACCTAATGTAGTACGGCTTTGCCAAATCTGCTCTCTTGACTAGTGGAGGAATCCAGGTTGTAAAATTTTGTGAATCTATGTGTGGACGACCATGTGGCAGCCGCACATATGTCTCTGACCGGTACCCCTCTTTGGAGGGCCGAAGAGGCTACGATACCCCTGGTTGAATGAGCCCTAAGATTTTGGTGTGGCTCTTTCCCTGCCAGTTTGTAACATTCCAGAATGGCCAAAATAATCCACCTGGAAATGGTTTGTTTTGTTATGGGTAATCCCAACTTGTGACCGGAGTATCCTACAAACAGTTGGTCTGCTTGCCTGATCCTAGCCATTCTGCTGATGTAAAAGCTTAGAGCTCGCCTTGGGTCCAGCCTATGTAGCCTTTCTTCCTCTTTCCCCGGATGGGGAGGAGGGTAGAACGAAGGTAAGGTAATCTTCTGAGTAATATGAAATTCAGGAAATACCTTTAGGAGGAAATTAGGCTTCACCTGCAGGCCAACTTTGTCCTTGTGGAAAATTGTACGTGGGGGTTTACCGGAGAGAGCTTGTAGCTCGCTCACCCTCCTAGCAGATGTTAGTGCTACCAATAGAACAGTTTTAAGCGTGAGAAATCTCAGCGAACAAGAGTGAAGTGGTTCGAACGGAGTGCCCATTAGGAAGTTTAAGACTAAATTTAAGTCCCATAAGGGAACTTGGAATGGTTTTGGAGGATAAACATTAGTTAATCCCTTGAGAAATTGTATCAATAGAGGTAGTTTGAAATACAATGGTTCCTCCGCAGTGTGCTTGAAGATTGAAAGCGCTGCGAGATAGCCTTTTACAATGCCAACTTGAAGGCCTGAGTTTGCCAAGTAGAGTAGAAACGATAACACCGTTGGTGTACCACATGAAAAGGGGTCGATATCCTCTTCTCTACACCAGCTGCAAAATTTGTGCCAACGGCAGTGGTATAAAGACTTTGTTGCTGGCCTTCTGGCCGAAAGCAACACCTCCATGACGTCATCAGGGAGATCAAAATCCTTGTACCTCACCCTTTCAGAAGCCAAGCGTGAAGGTTGAGGGTTCTGATGTCTGGATGGAGAACCTGACCTTCCTTCAACGAGAGAAGATTCTCTTTGAGTGGAAGACGGATTGGAGGGCAGATGGACATATCTAGAAGGAATAACAGGGACAGTTGGAAACGCGTAAAGGAGTGGAAACTCCCAGTCCACTACGAACGCGTCTCCTAGAGCTCCTCTCGGGGGAAATTCCCTTGAACAGAACAGATTGCACTTCTTGTTGGTGCTTGTGGCGAACAGATCCACCTGAGGGGTTCCCCAAAGGGCAAAGATCTCTTGAAGGACTTCCTGAGCTAGCTCCCACTCGTGGGAGACTGTGCTCTGCTTGCTCAGAGCGTCCGCTGTCAAGTTCTTCTCTCCGGCTAGGTGGACTGCCGATAGAGAGATTCCTTCCTGAATTGCCCAAAACCAGAGCTGCATTGCCTCTCTGCACAGTGGCAGTGACCCTACGCCTCCTCTTTTGTTGAGGTAGTGCATGGCCACCGTGTTGTCCGTCATTATTAGGACATTTCTCCTCTGTACTGATGGCAGGAAAGCTTTCAGCGCTAGTCTGATGGCTCTCAGCTCCAATAGGTTGATGTGTAGTCTGGACTCCGATGGAGACCAACGACCGCTGATGGTCAAGTCGTTGGCATGGGCTCCCCACCCCGTGAGTGGGGCATCTGTGACTACTGTTATCTCTGGCCATGGTTGCCAAAACAGTTCTCCTTTCAAGATGTTCTCTGGATAGGCCGACCATTGAAGGTCGAAGGCTAACTTGTCCGGAATCCGGAGGAGATCTGTCATTCTCCCTGAGAATTGCGACCACTGAGTTCTCAGTGCCCACTGAAGAGATCTCATTCTCAGGCGAGCCTCTGGCACAAGGAAGATGCAGGATGCCATGAGGCCTAGCAACCTCAAAAAGTCGAAGGCTGGGAGACGTTGGGCATTTTGAAACTTGTTGACCATCTGCAGAATATCTTGAGCCCTCACCTCTGGTGGCGAGGCTTTTCCCAGGGAAGTGTCCAGGACCGCTCCAATGCACTGGAGTCTCTGTGATGTATCCTCTGTGACTTCTTTAAATTGAGGCAGAAGCCCAGTTTGTGAAGGAAGTGTCAGACATAATCTAGCTGGGTCTGAGCTTGTTCCGAAGATACAGCCCTGATCAGCCAATCATCCAGGTAGGGGTAGACGTGGATCCCTTCCCTCCTTAGACTCGCAGCCACTACCGACATTAGCTTGGTGAAGATCCCTCGGGGCGGAGGTCAGCCCAAATGGCAGAACTCGAAATTGATAACGAGAGTCGCCAATTGCGAACCTCAGGTATTTCCTGTGTTTGAGATGGATTGGCACATGGAAATAAGCATCCTGAAGGTCCAGAGATACCAGCCAGTTCTGGAGCTGGAAGGCCTGAAGGATCTGAGAGAGAGTTACCATCTTGAACTTGTCCTTCCTGAGGAACTTGTTTAATTCTCGCAAGTCCAGGATGGGTCTCAGTCCTCCATCCTTCTTTGGTATGAGAAAGTAGGGGGGAGTACCAGCCCTTGTTCCTGTCCGCTACAGGTACCGGTTCTATGGCACCTTTCTCTAGCAGGTCTATAATTTCCTGCAAGAGGAGCAGATCTGGAACTTTTAGAGAGCTGTTCACCGGTGGATGACTCTGAGGGATGTGTAGAAAGGGTAGGCAGTAACCCTGGGCAACTGTCTCCAATGCCCAAGCATCTGACGTAATAGCCTGCCATTCAGTCAGATGGTGAGTTAACCTGCCCCCTACAGGTGGCTTGTGTGTAAAGACCTCAGAGTGGTTTGGGGGCACCTGCTGCTGCTGCGGCATTAGTACCTTTGACCCGTCCACCTCGGGTGGATCTACTTTGGCCTCTTTGAGCCGGCTGTCCTCTGCCTCTCCCGAATGCGGAATAATAGCGAAAGGACTTTCCTCTCCCAGAGGTTCCGGAGGGGCGAAAAGGAGTTTGGCGGATAGCAGCTCCTAAAGATTTTGCTGCTGCTTTAGATGTCTGCAACTTTTCCAGACTGTCATCAGCCTTTTTTTTCCGAATAATGAAGAGCCGTCAAAGGGCATATTCAAAAGTCTGGCCTGTACATCTGGAGCAAAGCCAGACTTTCGCAACCACGCATGCCTGCAGATTTGTGTACTTATTTGTGTACTTGCCGCCATGGCCCTGCTGATACTGTCAGCGGAATCTATGCCAGTTTGAAGTGACTCGCACATGGCATCTTTGCCATCTTTAATAATGTTAAGGAAGGTTTCCTTTTCCTCTCCTTCGGGTATGCAGTCAGCCGCTGATGAAGCACACTCCCACAGTGTGTGACTGAACCCGGCGAGCGTACAGGTGACGTTGATGGACTTCAACGCCATACTACAAGCAGAGAAGACTTTCTTTGCCATAGAATCGTACCTCTTGTCATCTCTATCCTGTGGGACAGTAGGGTAAGCGGTCCTGCTGCTTGATGAAGTTGCCGCTTGGACCACCAGGCTCTCTGGAGTCGGGTGTTTCGATAAGTATTCAGGGTCAGCTGCAGCTACCCTATACTTGGCTGATAATCTTTTATTGACAGCAGGGATAACTTCAGGAGTTTCCCAGTTAGATGCAATCTTTCTTTGTAAGGCTGTATGGAAGGGGACCACAGGATCCTCCTGTGGACCTTTGTCTAATATGTCTGTCAGGTCATCCTGTTGAAAAACAGGCAAAGGCGCAGACCAACCCACGAATTCAATAATTCTTGCCATCAGGGTTCTACAGGGTGTTTCGGCATGTTCCCCTGGGTCTGGCTTAACAAAATCCACTTCTGGGGAAGTGTCCAGCCCACTTGCCTCATGTAATGACTCCTGTAGGTCTTTCAATCTTCTTTCCTCAGAGGTGAAATCCTCTGAAACAGGTAGTGTGGTCCTCTGCAACCCGAAGGTTTCCTGGTCAGAATCTTCCCCTTCTTCATAAATTGAAGATAATCCAGGGTACTCTGACCTCTGAAATGGTATAAAACCCATTTCTAAGGCAGAAGGAGCCAAACTCATCATTATTGGGCGAGAAAACGTCGATGTCGTCGACGCCGATGTGACAGGCTTCGAAGGCGCCGAGAATGGCGTCGAGAAAACCGGAAGAGGCCTCGATGAACTCGAGAGGATCGGGATCCTACTGGAGGATATCGACGACGGTCTCGGCGTCGTGCCGGAGGCTATTGGAATCACCATTGGCTGTGGAGTAGCCGTGGTCTTCTCTTTCATCGGCGTCAATGTCGGCGAGTCGATCGACCGATGCGTCGAAGACGGTGCCTTCTTACCCGATGGCCCGTGGCGCTCTCGGGTGGAATGTTTTCGCCGGGTGCTGCGATTCGCGGAGTTTTGATTTTTTGGGTTTTTCACCCGGGTATCAGCCTTAGCTGTCTTCGAGGGGGTCGAGGCCGCTTTCTCGAAGACGCTTAACATTTTCTTCCTGAATTCCTCCCACTCGGCATGAGAGCTGTGTTTTGTGGGGCAGGAGACCCTTTCTGGGGAAACAGAAGACGAGGAAGGGGATCTTCGACGTCTCTTCTTTGAGTGTCTTGATCTCGACGAATGGTGGGCAGTACTTCGAGATCTAGAATGGGAATGTTTTCGACGGCGAGGAGACGAATGCCTCGACTCGGCCGAAGAAGCTTTCAAGGAGGCTTTGACTGACTTACCTCTCTCGAGCTTCCCCTTGCGCTCCTTCAAGGCTTTCGCCGTCATGGACATGCAGTCCTCACACTCCGATAAATGGTGCTCGGCTCCCAAGCACCACAAGCAGATCCTGTGTGGATCCGTTATCGAAATTTTTTTACCACAGTCTCGACATTTTTTGAAGTCGGATCGCGGCCTTGTCGGTTCCGATGAAGATGCCATCGAGAACGAGTTGGTATATTCGAGTAGATGTAGATTAGATTATCTGACTGAACTGAGCAACGATGTTCCGAGGCCCCACAAAGCGCAGAAAAACAGAACTGAGCAATGGACGCAGCGCATGGCTATTTATGGGCATGGTGACGTCAGCGCCGATACGGTGGCCGTCGAGGGACATCGACTCGGCGAACGTCGACATGCAGCGCCCTCTACAGAAAAAATTTCCGAGGCCAGCAAGCTGGAAACGTATTATCAAAGATAAGGAATAGGTCGGAGGACACAATCCCTTCGAAAGAGAGACACTGTAAAAGTTGTCAAATTCACATAAGAGGCTTTTCGTAACAAGTAGGAAATTCTATTGGATTCAAAGGATTCAGGGGGACTAGGTAGGCCCTGTGAAGGATTTCTGCCTCTCGGATGGAGGTCCTAAGGCACAGGAGAACACGGTTGGGTCGGCCACCCCAACATGACTCAACAAGGTCAGAAGGAGTGAACAGCAACACAACAACTGCCCAGGTAAGTACCCAGGAGTGAGACAATTCCTTCTTCGGTGAAGAACAGCGTTGTCACAGTTGGGTCCCCAAGATGAGGCAACAGCAGCTCTGGTTTGGGTTTCTGGCCTTGATGGCTGAAGAATGAACTTTTGACGGGAGCAGGTGGTCGGACTCGGTCACAGGGATGCCCAGCAGACTATCGTTGCAGTACTTAGTTGTGGAGGCTCGACACAGGCTTTGTAGCAGCAACGATTGTCTCCCGTCAGACTTCCTTCTTTCTCTCAGTCCACGACTCAGCTGAGGGAACTTCTACGTTTGAGATGGAGTCGCTGTCGGCTCAGACAGATGCCAACATGTTTGCAGCCTGAACTGCTGTTGGGGAGATTTATCAGTTTGATGCTTAATCCCCTCTCCTAGTGAGACCCCCAGCATTTTTAATGTACTTCTGGACCTTTTTCCTTCTATCCTGAATGAAGGAAGCCTTTTCCCCCCAATTCAGTGTTATGCACTCTAACTTTTAGAACTCTGTGCTCTGTGTTTGACCTTTTCTATTGAGTCTGCGTTCCTCCATATCTCTTTTAACACATCTGTGTTTAACATTTGCAGCACACAGCACCCTATGTGCAGCGTCACTGGGGACCTCGTGGATCCTCCTTTGAGATTCTTTAACTATCCTTAAGAACTAATGTTCTTAATTATAAAGGAATGCTTTGTGTGCCTCCTAAAACTTTAACCTGAGAGATTAGCACACACCACCTTATGTGGAGTGCTAAGGAGATACCCCTTCTCTCTGTTCCTATGACTTTCTAGTCATATAGACAACCCTATAGGTATGGCTGGTGGCAGTGGACGTATTCTACCAACTATTGTGCAATTTACTACCGCAGAATGTATTCACAGTCTCGGTTATGCACAGTAGGGTCACCTATGTGCTAACATGGTGGCTCCTTTATTTTTTCACCATTTCTATCATGGTTGTTCTTAGTTGGCACTTCTTCCAACATTCTGTGAGGGGGCGGTCTGAATGTGAGCTTTGCCTTTTGCGGCAACCCTTGGGAGTCCCCGCCTAAGTTCCAGTGTGTCCGTGAGGACAGGAAACAGGGGAGGAGTTTAACACTCTTCTGCCCTTTGTCTGCTAGAGTGCCTGAATGGAACCAGTTCCCACTGGGGGCCGCCCCTTTCTGTTAAATGCTGAGAAAGTTTGCAGAGGAGTGAGGGGGAAAATTGAATATCAGGTGAGGTTCCTGAGGCAGAAGGCAAGTCGAACACTGGAACAGAAGAACCAAAGCTGAAGATGACCAGAGATGCCCGCAGACCCGTCCAGTACCCGTTAAGTGTTCACTGCTGTCCTGACCCTGTTTACTACTCGACAGAGGAGTGCCAAAGAGGATGACTCCTTCCCTTTGCCTGGTGGGACAAACTAGCCTCAAGAAGAATTACAAATAGAGCCATCTCCTGAGGTGCTGTAACTTTCAAGAGCTGCAGACCGTGAATACCAGGAGACCTCAGACCCATTTGCAGTGCAACATCTTGTTGTGGATGAATCTGCCCAGAACCTTGGTGGGCTCCAGTTGGACCTCCAGAGGAATGATCCCACTCATCTAAGTGCCCTCACCAGAGTGCAGGACTTCAGAATCGAAGAAGATTGACTGGGCTGTAACAGTCTTTTGTTTGGAGATAATAAAAAGGCGCCAAAACCGAAGATTGAAACAGGAGACCAAAGAAATCAGTGCTGAGGGTCCTCTCTCTCGACTGCTGCTGTGACATCCCCTTCAGAGTCCGTCCTCTCGTCATAAGACTGAGGAATCCGGAGAGTGGGTCTGTCGCTGCTGCACAGGAAAGAATCCAGCTCAAGTTACTTCTTCTAACCTAAGATACTGTCGGGCGAAAGGTAGAACTTACCTTGAGGCGAAGAGTCAATCCAGTGTGGCTGGAGTGCCTGTATGGGTGTTTGGGTGCCCAGCCATATCTCTGGTCCAGGCTTGTCAGCTTGTGTTCTTTAGGGCGTTATTCACAGGGTCCCCCTAACTTGTATTATATTTGCTGAGCATCTTTTTCTAGTGACTGAAAGTATCCTGAGGAACTTTGCTTATTCTGCTACTTTGCAATACTTTGGCTCCTACATTTTGTATAGTTAGGGATTGGACTTTGAAAGCGTTAGAAGCTCAGAAGTGTCGCTATCACCTTAAAATGTGCTGCTTTGTGTATAACCACCATTTTTCCTAAAGACTTTATCTAATGTGGTTTTGTTAAATAAATACAATTACTGTATATCTGTAAACTTTAACGAGTGCACAGTAGTACCGATGAAACTGTAGAACGGTCATTAGTAACAAACTCTATAACAATTGTAACCGCAACTACTATTGAAGTAATCACCTCTGAAAAGTATTAGGAATTCCTATGTGTGTTGGTTAAGTGAACTCAGTATTTATCTACCCTCTTTTTGTAAATAAGAATAAATGTGTATTTCTAATATAACATTTATTGTGTAAGAATTTCTTTGGACTATTATATTTACTGGGTTCAGTGTACTGTGAGAAACCAGATGGTGTCTCACCCGCTAGCCCCCGGGGATCTCTCTCTCAGGTAGCCAGGGCATGGCCATCGTCTTTAGATCCAGACTCTGGGGGTGGACCAGTGCAGGAGGATCACCTGGGTGAGGGATCTTCGGGGAGTGGGAGTGGGACACCGGATGGCGAGACACTAACACCTTTAACCCATCCTACCAGGTAGAATACATGGGAACTTTTCCCCCCCTTCCCTTCACAAACACTTCCAGATGGACAGCCCATTCTAGGAGAAAAGAGACTCACACCCAAGCAGGGTACCTGACATGTACCACTACTATGGTCAGGCAATTACTGACAATCACCCACACCGACTTCCATTAAACTTCTCCACATGGATAAAAGGCGGAGCACGAAAGCACACTCTGAGCGAGGCAAAGCACACAAAGGAGCAGCAGTTTCGAGAAGGCAAATGAATGAGGCGAGAAAGACGGGAAACCAAGGAGGGTTCGCAATGAAGGAAAAACGCTTGACCTTTCCGATTTGAAACCGCTACTTTCAAAAACCTTGTAGATCAGAAAATGTAACGCCAGGAAACCAAGCTAAAGAATCCTGCGTTGTGTGTCGGAGATACCAGAGGCTGTCCTGCATAGCTGACCAAGACGAGGAGAAGCAGCAGCCGCCATGTTATCGTCCTTGACTCCAAGAACAAAGTAGAGCCAGAGAGGTCAACACAGCCGGTGCATTGGGGAGGCTGATGCAAGACCGGTCTGTGTTGAAGTCAAGGTTGCAAGCGGCAACATTGTACAACGAGCGCAGGAACGAACATTGTTAAACATGTGAGATTAAAGACGCGAGTAAAGCTAAATTGCTGATGAATGTTTGAACCAGTGACAGTGGTCCAGCGCCTCGTGGGTGCTCAATCAAAGGTCTCTGTAAAGGTATTCAGCCAAGAGGTGGCAGACACTAAAGTAAGAACATTGTGTGAAGCGAATCGAAGTGGTCTGGCGACGGTCAAGCAAAACCCCTCGCACATTCGAAAGTTTTCATATTTTGATATGAAGAGGAAAACGTAGAAAGTGAGATTGCATGGTCTGAGCTTGAACAAGGGAGACCAACTCTGAATATTGTGCTAAAAGGATCCAAGCCCCAATGATGCAGGGTCGAGCACGAGCAAGGGAGACTGGTTGTGAACATTGTGGTAAAAAGGGGTCCAAGCCTGAAGGAGACCATGATGAATATTGAAAATGAGAACTTGTACATGTGAAAGCCCTGATAAGAAAGGGACTTCGGTGCTTATTTGTTGTGACAGGCCCTCTGCAGTAAGAGACTGTTATTGGAAAAGAATCGTTGACAAAAGGCCCGGATGCCTTTGCTTTGAACTATATCCTTGTGGAAGAGAAGGCAGAGTGTGTGCAAAGCTCGAATCTGCTGCTTTGCCCCATGCTGAAAACATGGGGAAGGGAAGCCAATTGCTCCTCTATCCTGACATATTATTTCTTGAACACTTCATTTTGCATACACTATTGTCTCACACCATTAGGATTGGCAATAAGTCTATTAGGTTGGCCCTTTTATTTTGACAGACTTGACTAGAACTGCATTATTTTTATTTGATGGTCGCAGCTTGCTCCCATATTTAGATTTAGATAGGCGTTCAACCCATTTAAGTTCAATAAACACCCTTGAACTGTGATCACTTGTGTCCGTCTGCACCATTTGATAACATGCCTTCCTTACAGTACTTACCTACAGCTCACATCTTCCTCCTACGATAAGCCTGGCTGCTCTGCCATTGCACCAAGATTCTTTGGATAGTACAGCCGTATACTAAGAGTTGGGGACATGTATGCCAAGGGATAGTTTTATGAAGTCTTACCTCAAGTGGACTTTAGGAAAACTTCCCTAACAACCGTGCTCAACGACACAATGCACTGCAGCAGTGCTAGAGGTCCGAGGTTATTTGGAGATTGCAGGCCGGGAGGTTGCAGCTTGGCTGAAACTGAAGCTGGTCATGAGACTGCTTATCCCACCATTCCAAGGGAGGAAGTCGTCTGGTCTAGACCTTCCCTGTTGCAAAGAAAGGGCTGGAGCAGCAAAGGTCACTCAGTTGGCTTTGGCGGTAGCTAGAGTTAGTTGCGAGAATTCTTCTTTCTGCTTCTTCTTTGGAATGGATCTTCTAGTGGTCGACTTTGTTTTCTGCAACAAGACCCTCGCCTTATATTCAGGAACCCAGCCAATCAGCATGCATGCTACATTCAAACTTTGGGTGGTGGCTGTCCCAAGGGGACAGCCAGGCACCCAGTCAAAACTGAATCCAAGCAGACACACTGGAGGACAAAGATCGGAGGAGTTTCAGTGTCCTTCCAGCTTCCTGTAGTCCCAAACATACTAGTGCCTTCGGGCAGGCTTTCCAATGGAAGCACGTAAAAGGCCAAAGAGTGAGTAGCACTTCCCCGCACCCAAGTTGGCAGAAAAAGGCTCAAGAAAGTACAAGCCATCGTGAGATGGTGAAACAAGAAAACAGGCACCATTTTAGGTCAATGGTGTCCCATATGTCCCTTACCGAAGCTGCGAATACAGCCTGCAAGCAATGTAGGTTTCACAAAATCAGTAGAAAATCATCCACTGCCACCAGCCACTCGGACTGCACACTGTAATTAGTGTATCCCTTTTCTCACTTCTCCTGTAACTTTCTATGTCCCTTTAGCACTCCACGAAAGATGGGGTGTGCTGATCTCACAAAAGAAAAGCATAGGTAGGATCAAAAGTATCCCCCTATCCTGGTAACATTAAGTGAGAACAGGAAAGTAAAAGAAAACCAAATAGGGAAGTTCCAGGAGCTTCCACCAACACTGTACAGGAAGTGTTGTTTGCTGCAATAGATGTTAGGAAGAATTCTCAGAAATGTGCCAATTCCCTCCACCTTAGAGACCCCCAGCAATTTTGCTGGATTACAAGGTCTTATTTTGATGGGAATTTTACCTTTGTTTCTCTTTTGATTATGGAGTCTGACAAACTCCATAGGCATCATCTTTTACATTGTGTCACACAGCACCTTCAGTGCAGTGGCACAGGGAAGTCTTTCAGATTTCCCAAAGGTTTAAATACCTTTTCTGGGATAAACTACTGTTTCCCAGAGCAGTAAAGTGAAATTGACTTTACTTACCATTGTAACGATCTAGAACCAGCACACACTATCTTACAATAGAGTGCTGGAGGGCTTTACTTAGTATCCCCTTTGTCTGGATCTCATGTAACATTTTTATGTTACGCTTTCATCACTGAATAGCTGGTGGCAGTGGTTTCAATTGAACTACCATGGTTTGCATTTACCGCAGGCTGCGTTGAAGCCTGCGGTAAAGCAACCGCGGGAGCCATCTTTTCCAAAATGGCGCAGAGCTATCTTTGACAAAATGGTCCTTGGTCGTCTTTTTTTGCCATGTTTTTGTGGAAAGGTACTTCTAGTGATTTTCTCTGCGTGCCAAAACAGGTTTGGTCTCTTTGTTCATTTCGCCTTTGGCTGGATTCAGGATTGAAGCCCTCTTCTGGCTCCAGAGTGTCTGCGGTAGGCAGGAAGGGAGGGAGGTGCCCGAATCTCCCTGTGCTTAGTCTCCTAGGAGACCCAAATGCACTCTGTGGTGATTGGCTTGCTGACTGTCCAGCAAGGACAGCCACCCTGCTGGGTGAGTGACAGCTAGGCTGGAATGAATGGGAGAGAACTGAATAAAAGGCAAGTCTTTTGGCTTGGAAGGCAGAGTCGACCACTGGACAAAGGAAACGAAGCAGAGCTTGAAGCCCTGCTGCAGTGTCAAAACGCCAAGTTCGCATCATCAGAGAAGCCCCTGCAAGGACGACTTCTTCCCTTGAGTTGGTAGGACCAATCAACTCCAAAGTAAGCCACCTGGACATCCATCTCAGAGCTGGTTGAATTTCCACAAAGTTGCTGCTGGAAATCGTAGAGCCAGGGAGAGGAACACCAGATTGTGTGCATTGCTTTTAAGCTGGACTGGACCTTTTGAAAGATCCTCTTAACTCCCACGAAGCAGGACTGACTAAGCCTGAGCCCCCTCAACAGAGTGCAGGACCCCAGAAGCAAGGAAAGTCTGCCTCAACAGCAGGAACCACGTTGTTGCTATTTGTGGTAGACGCGAGGAGCGGAAACGCGAAAACAGCCACTGAAAGTGAAGTTTGCCGGTTGCAAGTTTTGACCGTCCCAGTGCATTGCAGGAGTCCCCCCGACGTCCTCCCTCTTGTCCCCACAACTGAGGCCCAGGAACAGTGAGAACTGTAGAGCTGCACAGTAACAGAAGTAATCAGCAGCATCTTTTCTTCATTAAGGTACTGTAAAACAAGTCTAAGAGAACTTACCGCTTACTGTGGAAGTGCTTGTAACTTCCACAACTCATAAGTCTAATCAGCTTGTGGCCCTACATGTGATTCTTCTTCTCAACAAAGACTCCTAAGAACTTGTGCAAAGACTTTTCTATTTACTTACCAGAAGTGCTTCATCCTATACAAGACTTTTGCCCATTGACTTTGGCTTAGCCTATTAATTTGTATGACTCTTCTAAGAGGATCTAAAAGTGTTTGCCCAGCCTAAGAATATTTGTGATCTCTTGTGTTCTAATAACATTTGCCTTTCACCAGCTTTTAAAGAGTGTTCTGAATGCCAACAGTAAGATATTAATGTTCCCAGCACCCTTGTTACTGAATTCACCTGTGGGTGTAGGTTGTCTGTGGGCCATCCCAAAAGAGTCTTATCTGATTCAGAAACTCAGAGTGTACAGTACTGAAGTATATCCGTGTGTTACTAGTATATTGCTCCCTTCTAAAGAAGGCTTTATAACTGACTGATAAATTAATAATTGTTTATGCAAGAGACCTTGGGTGTAAGAGTTTATTTGAATACCTGTAACTGTGAATCTTTGTGTAACTCCACTTCTGCTCAGATTTCCGTTCTTAAGATAAGCCTGGCTGCTCATCACACTACCAAAACCGCGTAGTACAAGCTTAAACCAAAGGTTGGGTTGCCTATACCTGTAGTCACAGTTGTGTCTAGTGGTCCCAGAGGGTACTGCATACAAACATTGCCTAACAATAGTAAAATACAGATGCCATAAAAAGATGAAGGAAAGCAGCCTCAATTAAAAATAACCAAAAGGGTTCCAGAGTCACAGAAAAAGAAAGGGTGAGTGAGGAAAAAGGTTCCCACTTACTCAGGAGAGTCAGACTAAAATCCAATATTTCAGCAGAAAGTGCTGGGGGACTCACCACGTGGGGTGAATTACACCAAACGCCCTCTATTCCGCAAGGTTTTCCGGGAGCAATGTTGGAGGAAGTGGCCAGGGTAGAAAGGGATAAAAACTCTGTTAAGATGGATTTTCAGAATCAGCTGTGTGGACAAATTCTGAGTGGCTACCCGATTCTGATGAATATCCAATTGACTAGGATGAGTACGTTGATGAGCATGCACTCAGAGACGAGGGAGAGAAGGATTCCAAGGCAAAATGCCTCAGCGCTGCTATGCTGTCAGCTCAAAACTTCAAACTGAAGAAAAAATATGTTCTGTGTTTAAAATGACCTTGCACTGGTGCTATTTCCATCTTTTAACATTACACAGTTTGGTTCCAGTAAAGCACAGCCATGCCATCTATATTCAGGCTGAACATCATCAAATGAGGGCCATTCCTCCCTGAACGGCATTGTGTCAAGTAAAATATGTGAAGAGTAGAGACATTAATTTCAGTCCACACGACGAGCGTTGACTCTTGCAACAAATTAACCCACACACAGCTCTTCAAAAGAAGCTCTTTCTTCCCTTTGCTTGGTGTCAGTTTCAAAGAACCAATTTCTTGAACATATTCATCTGTGTAGAAATTGACCAGCGATATGAATGCTTTCATAAGGCAAAATGCGAGGAAAAACGCATTTTGTTAAATGGACATAAAAATAAAATGAACCTGTGTTACTTTGCTTTGCAGAGAAATGAAATGACATTATGACAGCTAAAAGGGAAAGAACACTTTAAAATGCCCAGAAACACAACTGTACATTTGGGGAAGAAAAGCTGCAAAAATATAGGTATATTTAACTCTGTGTATTTTATTTTTCTTCACAAAAAGAACTTCAATAGCAGGCAGACATTCCTGTTAGACCAGTTTGTTTTAAAGGCCAAATGTCACACTTGCCCGTGATTTGATGCTGCCAGGGCAGGGACCCCGTTCTTTGGGCTGACAGGTGTGATAATTACAGGGTGCCCCAGACTGCATGGCAGAGATGCTCCCAAGAACAAAGGGGGATTCCGACCCATGTGTTTGCCTCAGAAGTGTGAAATCCTCTGCACTCAACAGAAGGACTTCAAAGGTGAATCCATGACAACCTCTAGGCAAGCTGGCCAGGAGGATAGACATTTGGCTCAGGGGTTGGAAAGACTGCCCACTTTTGGGAACAAAGCCAGCCCATTTGATTTGAAAGACCTAACATTAAGATATTTATTTCAGTAATCTGAATAAGCAGTAATGTGAAATTAGGATGGTTTTTAATGTAATTTTTGTATCAGCAAGATGAGACTATTTGGGTCTTCCTAGCATGTGAGGGACGCAAATGGCATTAAAGAGGCATTTTATTAAAAAGCGTACATGACACAGATGTAAAATTTAATGGAAATATGCCCAACATTGATAGGCTGATATGTAGCCATTTGTAGAATGTTAGGTGAAATGTTTTCCATAGAAATGGCAAAAGATTGCCAGAAGGACAAAACAGCATCGCACATACTTGGGATTTGGAACGGCATATTCCTTGTAAAATATGGGGTCTGGCTATCTAATTTTCAGGAGGATAACACTTGTAAATATAAGGGTTGTGTTCATAACCGATTTTGGCAAAAGTAACTGTGGTACAACAAAGCACTTCATAAAACACACATCCCAAAACTGATGTCAATTCCCTGGATCCAATCACCTTACAGGGAGGCGGCGACATCCACAGCCTGTCCCATCCTATCTTAGAGGTATGATCAGGTTATTTCCACCCACATAGTAAAACTCCTATGATGTAATTCTGCTTATAAAAGGAGGAAACTTAGAGAGAGTCAGGCCATTCAAAATTCAGAACATACAAAATCCAGCGATCCAGACATTCAACATTCCACATTCACCCTGCAAGACTCCAGACACCATGCCTCTATTCTGGGACGCTGGGCAGCCTTCTAGCTCATTGCGATTCTCCGTTTAGCCAGAATGTAGGCCTTGCCGTGCGGGACACCTTCTTGTGGTACCTTTGAACTCTATCCCATTGTCCATCAAGCAAGGGTTCTCCAACCTCCTCCTCCCAATCTCGCCTTAGTTGAAGCACCTCCTTACCCACCCTGGTCATCAATATCTTGTATATGCGAGATATTTCATGCCCACCCTCCGAAATGTCGTACATTGTCTCAATGGCCACATCTGGTTGCTCGGTTAGCACTTCCGCAGTCCATCTATCCCGCACCCATTTGACGACTCTCGTATAGGTAATATGTTGGCCTATGTGCACCCCAGAGTTTTCCATCAACCTACTGAAGTCTAGTGCCTCACCCTCTTGCCATACATCCCCAAGGGTCACCAGCCCCAATGGTTCCCAGTATTTACGGATCCCTAGTGCCAATTGCGGGTCCTCCCCGCATACCGCTACCAACGGCACCTGCGGGGAGCATGGGGTATGAATTCCCACCACCTGCCACATTTTGTTCCATATTTCCCAGCCCAGTGTCAGGAGTCTTGCCCTCCCCTGCAACTTAGATTTTGGCAACCACACCACCTCCCGCAAATAGTAAGGGGTGGAGTCATTGTACAAAAGCCTGGTTTCAGCAGTCTCCTCATCGGACAGCCATCTAGCCACATACTGAAGCTGCCCCGCTAGATAGTATAGCTCAAAGTTCGGTAAGTTTATGCCCCCTTTATCACAAGGATTTTGTAACTTTCATAAGGCCACCCTATTTCTAGTGTTGTGCCAAAAAAAGTCCCTGCATAAGCTGTGGAGTTTCACGAAGAACCGTTTAGGGAGCAAGTATGGAATATTTGTAAAGAAATGCATCAGTTTTGGCAGGACCACCATCTTGATCAGCGCCGCCCTTCCCATCATGGCCAGGGGTAGCCTGGACCAGAACTACATGCTGTGCTTAATGCCTGCCACTGCCCGCTCCGTATTATGTTTGTGTTCGTCCTCAGCCGAATGGTACACGTCAATACCCAAGTATCGAAACGTCCCAATCCAACAGGGTATCGGCAGGACCGGTAGGTCCTTCAGTGGGACCCCTCTCTATCTTCCCAAGGGCAACATGCTCGATTTCCTGGGGTTTACCGCAATGCCCGAGAGGGTGGCATAGTGTTCCATCACCTCCAAGACATAGTGCAGGTTTTCCTCTGGGAAGCGCAGGTAAAGAAGCATATCGTCCACATACAGAGATTTAAGGTACGTCCCTCCCTTCGTGGGGATGCCGATCTCCCCATACTGTTGTCTGATAGCCAGCGGCTCCAGGGCAAGGATATACAACATAGACGACCATGGGCATCCCTGTCTCGTGCCCCTACTGAGTTGCCATTTGTCTGAGATTATAGCGCCGGTTTTAACTCTGGCGACTGGTGAGCTATAAATCATTTTGACCCACCGCAGGTACCCCGGCCCCATGTCATACTCCCTCAAGGCCGCCAGCAACCACGGCCACCTCACCGAGTCGAACGCCTTAATGGCATCCAACGAGACTATCACCATTTAGCCCGGGTCCACTTCTGTCTGCTCAATTATGTGGTGGAGTCTTCTGTGGTTGTCTGTTATACTCCTGCCTGGGACGTACCCTCTTTGATCAGGGTGACCCAGTTTCCCGATGACACGTTTAAGCCTGTTTGCCAACGTGGCCGTAAGGATCTTGCTGTCCTGGTTAAGCATGGACAAGGGTTGGTATGATCCGCAGTCCAAGCTTGGCTTACCTGGTTTTAAGAGCGGAATTATCACCTCCTCCCTGAGACACTCCGGCAGCCTTCCTCGTTCAAATGCCTCGTTTAACATAGCGAGCAGCGGGGGGAGCACCTCTTGCTTGTACGTCTTGTAAAATTCACTTGGGAGCCCATTTGATCCCGGGGCGTTACACGTGGGTAGGTGCTGTACCACCATCTCTAGTTCTTCAAGAGTGATTGGGGCATGTAGATCCTCCCGCTCCTGATCATTCAGCTTAGGCAGTCCTATGTCCTCCAAGGTCTCCTGAGTTTCCTGTCCCATCTCCTCCCCCGCATCCTCATATAGGTGCCTATAGAATCTAAGAAACCCCTCGTTTACTCCCTCTTGGGTATCCCGGGTCGGGCCATCTTCATTCTTTAACTCCCAGATTAATGGGCACAGCGTTTCATTCTTATAAAGCCAAGCCAGCAGCCTGCCCGGTTTGTCTCCTCCTGCATGTTGCCTTTTGATGTATTTTTTGTAGTTTAACTTGCAGAGCCTGTCCCAGTGCCCCCTGCTAGCCTGCTGGAGTATCTTTCTGTGAGGCACTCCCCTTCTTTTTTTAAAGCTGCGGTTTTATTTCTAAGTTTTCCGGGCTCCTCCAGCTAGTGCTTATTTTTTTTGTAAATAAATAGCACTTACTGAGATTCAGCTGCAGCTTTCCTGCTCTGGTCTCCAGTCCCCGTCCTCCGCGTACAGCACCAATGAAGGAAAAGCCACCCAGCGGTAGCTTTTGTTTACTACAGCTGGCTGGCTTTTCCTTCATTAGTGCCGCAAAAGCAAAAGCCAGCACAGGCGGGCATCCATTTCACAAAATGGATGCACCCATGTGCTTGCTTTTGCGAATTTTGAGCTTGAATAGCTCAAAAATTTCCATAGGAAGTTTAAAAAAAAATAGTGCTAGTATTATTTTTTTTTATATTGCCTATCTATTTTTTAAATAAAATGTTTTACTGGACTATCCCTTTAACTGTTCCCCACTGCACACATCCCCTTCCCTCCCACCCCCCAACCATGCCCCAACTGGTGCACAGCTCCATCCCTGGATCTCAGGCTCCCCCGCGTTTGGTCCCACCACAGAGTGCCGAGGTCAGGAACCCGGCAGGGGTTATAGGGGTTATAGGTCAAAGGATCGACTGCAAAGGGTCGAATGACAAAAGGTTTGAGTCAATAGTCTCGAAAACAAAAGGTTTGAAACACATTTTTTTTTTAATTATTTTTTTTTGGGCCCTTCCCCCCCCAACCCCTGTTTTTGTGGTAAAAACCACTTTTTTTACCTACACGGAAACCCAAAAATACATATATAAATAAAAAAAATTCGACCCTATTGACTCTCACCTTTTGCATTCGAGCCTTTTGTAATCGATCCTTTGACTGAACATCCCATATTTTGGTGACCTACCTAATATCCTGACTGTTGGGGTTAAGAGTGCTTCCCACGTGTCTCCTGTTGATAGCCATGATACGTTGTGCATCCTCCCTGTCACAATCTAAATTTGTCGAACCTGAGATTCAACACATTTCTACACTGTATTATAATCAAGTCCCAGAGTCACAATATATACAGCACCTCGGTCCCGGGATCGGGCTTCACTTGTCCGCATCATCCTCCTTCCGGCCGTCCGCTCCATCCGGGCAATTTTGGCCATCCAACCATTCTGTTGCATCCTCCGGACTCTCAGAAAACAGAGCTTTGGATTTGTGGAACACTTTCAGCTTTGTTGGGTACATCAGCATGTATTGCATCCCCGCCTCTCACAATCTCCTCTTCACTGTCCCATAGTTCAGCCTCCGTCTCTGCACTTGAAGTGTATAGTCGGGATATGCCGAGATGGTCACAGAAGCTCTTTGTATGGTGCCCCCTTCCGGAAATATTCCAGTATCTTCTCTCTATCCCGGTAGTTCAATATCTTGGCGATGATTGGCCTTGGGGGCTTCCTGGGAGAAGGGGGTTTCCTCGTGAGTGCTCTGTGTACTCTCTCCACCGCGAAGCCTTGCGTGAAGAGCCCAGCTCCTATTTCCTGCAACAACATATTTTCAACATAGTCCATCGGGTTAGGGCCTTCCTCCCCCTCGGCAAGGCTCACTATGCGCACGTTGTTCCTCCGGGTGCGCCCTTTGGCCTTCTCTGCTCTGTTCTCCAGGTTGCTCACCTGCTGCCTCAGGGTGTGGATCTCCGAGGCATGAGAAGTCTGGGCTGCCGTGTTTATGGTCACTACTTTCTCCAGCTCATCTGTGCTTTCCGCCATCTTCCGTACGTCCAGTCTGAGCAAGTTGACCTCCTGTACTGCGACAATTTTAAGCTCCAGCGCTGTCTTAAGTTCGGCAGTGGCTGCCTCTAGCTTGCTTTCCCACGTGGCCTTCAGGTCTGCAAACGCTTCTAGGATCTGCCGGTCAACGCACTTCGGGGTGGTGTCCTCTGGCGGATTTTTGTCCTTTGGTCTCGCTCCCTCCACCTGTTGCGGGGTCTTAGTGAAGTCTTCCATTGTCGGCTGATTCCCCCTGGATTTGGGGAGTTTGGATGTCATCCTGCCTTATGGCATCCCCCCAGTCCAAGGCGAGGTGTGCTGGCCACCAGCGACGTTGTCATAGGCTATAAAGGCCCTCGCATCCACTCCTGGGCTCTGTTGTGGTGCCTCAGCTCGATGTCTCCAGCCTGGTGCTGTGCCACAGGGGCTGCCTGTCAGTCTCCTGGCTTAGTGCGATCGCAATTTTCCTGACCAACCACTGGGCCAGCCACACATTGGGGGCCCTCCGTTGGCGCCAGCTGTATCCCAGTCCAGGAGGGTGCTGCAGCCTTATATATAGCCGCTACTAGGGCTTGTGTCCTGGGGCGACCAGAGCGGTCCCACGCTGGTTATAATGTCTGGACTTGCCTCAGTCCCTCCAATGTCATTAACAGTGCATCTTCAGAGCGTATTCACGGGCCGCCTATGTCTTATGCGCCGGGCCACGGCGACACCGGGCAAGGGGCACCCCCACCGTTCGCGCGCTCCCGGTCCTGTGGCTCAGCTGAGGCGGCCGTTCCTCTACATTCCGCAGCAGCACATCTCGGACGTGTGCGCTCCACGTTGCTGCTTGGGCTGTGTCCCCGGCTGGCGATGGATGCTTCCCCCTGAGGCACGCAGCGAGCCCTCCTTCCCAGTCTTCCCGTTCCTTTGTTCGGCAGACTCACGCAGCCGCCATCTTGATTTCCGAACGCCGTTCTCCACCGCAACAGCTGCGCTAATCCTAGATGAATTTTGAGCGGAGTGCTCTCATCCAATGTGGCCAGTGTTTCCCACGGGCTCAGGTCCATCTCAGGTGGCAAACGTTCCAGGTAAAGGCACCCAAGGATCATTACGGATCGGCAGGAGATGGTCGGAAGCGCGTCTTACGCCATGGCTGCTTGGCCACGCCCCCTGAAACTAATAAACTTGAAAGTGTAAAGAGTCCTGGTCTCGAGTGTGCTGTGTCACTAAATCTGTGACAAAGCAACTCGTCTCAGTAGAAGCCATACAACAGAGTTAACCTGGAAGCAAATGAACTGCAAATGCTGCAATTCAAGAGAAAGAAATATTGAAAAGCTGATAATGAGAGAAACCAACATTGCATAATAATAGCCTGGGAAAAGGGGAAAGTAACTGGATATTCTGTACAAGTAGAATATAATACCAAAGAGAAAGAAATATATGAGCCGGAGTTTAGAGAAACTTGGCAATTGAGTCACATACAAAGTCAAGTAGTCCAAAACAAGCTGTTGTAATTACTGAAGAGAGAAAGCCTACCAGAGCAATAATACCTTTCCAGGATACACTGAGATTAACAGCCAATAACATAGATCCTATGAGAAATCCCCAAAAGAGACTACCAAAGTGGAGAGAAAACTCAAAAGCCCATGTTACTTTAATAAAATATCATCCACCAATGCCTTAAAGAGTCTGTGTACTACTTCTGACTCTCCACGCTAGGTAATGTGACTTAACAGCAAGGTCTAGACTTAGGAGGGCTTGAGAGTGGTGAACGGTTCAGTGGAGTGCACTGTAAAGACTGGAGGGGGTTATCTGTATTTCTGCCCTCTGTGTGGTAGGATTGAGACACAGAGCACACCAGCCAACGTTCTCTATATGGTAGCTATGGACGAGCAACCAAGGGTTAAGGTATTAGGAGATGATGCAGGCAGGTTCTTAAGTACAGTGAGTCTCCAAATCCCCACAAAGCAATGTCCACACACTATGTTATGTGCTAAGTAATTACCCAATTTGCTTGTTTACATTTGGTCGTTAGGTCTTTTTGACCTCATTTTAGGTGTAACTTTTTACCGGTTTACCTTTGATCATTTTAGGTGTAACTTTTTACAGTTTTACCTTTGATCTACTTACCTGAACATAAGGAGTAAGGGTTGCAGGGGTGTCACCCGCTCCCCATGTTCAGGTAATTAAGTCAAAAGGGGGTTGCAGGGGTGTCTCCCACTTCCTTAATAATGGAGGCGGGAGACAGAAATGCTCAGGGCCCTGTTTTCAATGAACGCTAAAAACGGGGGCCCAAACAGTTTTACTTTGGGCAGTCTGCGGGTATACATCCTGTGCTAACACAGTTCTTTATATTAATATAAGGTTCAGAGATATATACATAATTCAATAACACACTTTGTACTCTGGTAATTCTATAATGGGAAATCTATACAATGTTATGTAGTACCACACTTAGTCTTTAGATTCCTTTAAAATGCATCAACTGCGAACAGTTATAATAGCACATACAAATCATTCAGTAAGGTGTATCAGCATGGATCATAAGGAAGTAAGGCATGTTAAGCAATGGCATAATTATTTCTTTGGCTTCAGGGAGAGGTCTCCTAGCCAGGTCCCCTCTTGGATCAGTCATCGACAGACTCAACAACTTTTAGATTACTTTGAAGGAATGCAGCAGCAGTCTTCTTCCAGCTGGGCTTCAAGTTTCAACTTCAGCTTCTGAACAAATTGGGAAGTGAGAGGTCCCCAGATATACACATCTGTTCCTCATTCACTTTGGCTGAGCCAGGCTCAGTCAGCCAATCACACAGAAGGGCATTCATGCAGGCAGACAGCCCATCAGGCTCACAGGCATTCAGGCTATTCACCTCCACCCAGGCACCCATAACAAGGAATTGGGGCAAGCACCCAGCCTTTCAGCACACCACACTGCATTCATGTCAATTTCAGGCAGGGCTGTCTCATTCATTATGTCACACACACAGAACCAGACAACCATAACATAGAAGGCATATTGGTCACACACTCTATTCACACGGGTTCCACCCCAAGGGCGTACCCACAACATAATGTCACTGGGAAGGCTCCAGCCAGTCTGGCCTGGACTTCCACACAAGACCATATATGGTTCTTCTACCCAACAGCCAATCAGGGGAAGGGACAGCGCCAGGGCTTCCCATGACTTTGGCAAAACAAGGTAATAGGCAATACAAACCAAGAGGCCCCAGGGGCCATCTTGCTTTCTATCAGGAACTGATTATGGCAGGGCCTGGGTATCACAAAATAGAGGATACTCAGAACTCCCGTCATATCAGCATGAAACTGCCACGAGCCCATAACCTGCTCTGTGGGCAACACACAGGTGCCCAACAATATACACTAGGGCTACAGGGGTGTACCCCCACCCCTGGGTGCAATAAGGGTATCCCAAGGGTCTCTGTTCACCACAAACCAAAAGAGGAAGAGATGCACTGCCAGGGGTCCCGACTGGACTCCTGCGCAGAAAACAAAACAGAACACACATGATAAGCGAGTACAGGACAAGGACATGGAGGCCCTGTCCCTCCAATGCATTTCCAGCATCACACGCACACAATATACAAGTTAGGCAGAATGCATCAAAATGCAGTTATTTATTTAGGACTGAGACAACTTTTATAAGAGAGAAACCATAGGTAAGTTATGCAATAAAACATTCACTACTGATATTTGCATATTCACCTTGGTGAACACTAACACTTCACATTTAAATACAGTTAGAATTACTCTAGCAAATTAGGTCTTAGGTCTAGCAAAATAAGTTAACAAAGAAGTTGAACTAGCTAAGCAATACTTTCCAAATTAGTAGTTTAAGAATAAAAGAGTTAGCAAACATCTTACAAAAACCTGGATTTACGATCATAAATGACCATAAACCGTAGAGAGCAGCAGCTTCAAAGAAATGCTTCTTGTTCCATATGCAGTCCCAAGACTCAACTCAAAGGATGGCGATTGTTGCATCTAAGTAGCCAAGGAAGAAGGCTGGTTAGCCTGCAAGATGGTCCTAGGACTGTTCTGACCGCTTCCAGCGGCTGGATCTTCAAGAAGAGGTCAGGACAGGTTGTTTCCACTGGTCCATGAGTCAAAGCGCTGATGAAGGTCTTCAGGAAATCTGCAGAGAGACAGGGCTTGTCAGGGAGCAAAGAAAGGATTGCTGGAGATCTTCCAACGACAGCATCTGTCTCTTCAGCAGGCTGCTCTCTTTTGTAAGGGTCTTGTATCCAACGATTATCTGGACCAACAGAAACAATCTGCAGCATTCCAACTGGAAGGGGCTGTCCAATCCTGTACAGACTATGGTCACTGCATCTGCCCAGCAGCAGACACACCTGGCAGTGATGTGGACTGGGCCAGACAGACCCTGCCCCTAATATCCGGCCACACACACAGAACACTGGTGTCAGTGAAAGCTGCAGCTTTCCCCAAGAAAGTAGCTAACATATATGGAAAATTCAGCCACGCCAGGGCAAGAAGGTCTAACAACAAGATGGCCATGGCGTGGCCTGGAGCACCATTGATGCGGCTGCTCCTCTGATGGCCTCCGTGAGAAACCTGTGTATCAACCTTATATAACGCTGTTCCAGCTGTCATACTGGCATAAAAAGAATAACCGCCGGGACCGGAATGGCTCGACTGCAACCAGACGCAAGTAGAGTGCTTGATGCGTCCTCAAGCGTGAAATAGAGCTGGCTCCCTGGAGTGCCCGCTGCCGAGGCGAACTATCGAAGATGGCGGACGGACTAGCGGAGGGAACCGAGGGAGACTCGCTACGCAGCTGGTGGCGGACAGGGTGTCTGCGGCGAGGGAATCCTCCCTGGTACTAATGAGCGGCGGGCGCTCTGCGGCCAGTGGCACCCGGTAGCTCCGGTGATCTACATATGAGAGGAGGGAGAAGTTCTCCTTGCAGAGCAGCAGTCCTCATCCAAACACTCTTACCATAATTGAAGACGCAGACCCGCTCCGACCCCAGTTCCCCGTGCTGGGGGAAGGAGACCGTGGGATGACGGGCAACAGGGTCCACCTCACCGTGACGTTGGTCCAATTGAACTGCGGAAGCCCGAAATCTACCCGCTGACCATGAGCTGAGTTCCACGCGCCCTGGTTCGAACTGCTGCGCCCTGCCCAGGCTCCCGGACGCCGCAGAAGAGACGGAAGGTACAGTTGACGCAATTCCCCTACGTGCGGAACCCTGGACACGAGATGGAGGGGTTTTGGAGGTGAGCCCCAAATAGTTTCACGTGGGAGGGCGCGGCAGTGGAACCAAACATTGATTAGCATCCTTGGGGGGGCGCTTGTACACGGCACACACCTCTGGGAAATTGCTTGCCACTCTCTCCTCATACCAAGACCAGGCTCTGCCCCTAGCCCTCATAGAGAGTCCTGGGCCGACACCCTCGCTCAACTCCTGGGTTCCAGTGGCTTGTCAGGGATCAAGACTTTTTATTTGGACCCTGCTGCGGCTGAGGCTTCTTATGTTCCCCTCCCTGAGCACGCCTCGCAACTTCAAAATAATCAGAGTCCTGTGCTCTGGCACTATACTGGGGGAAAGGCTCCTGGGGTTCGGCAACCCACTGTGGAATAACCCCGGCACCCTGACCATTTCGACAACTGGAATCACCCTAGCTCCATTACTGCGTAAGTCCACAACTACGTTCATAGGGGCTCTAATTGGGTGCCTGCTCCCTACGTTCTGGCCCGCAGGGCCTACCTTTGTTCCTGCCGGAGACACCCTAGTTGACCACCTGGTGACGCCTCCGGACTTCTCCCCAAGGAGCGTTCGATCTCACTCAAGCTACAGCCCCAGGCCCTGAATCCGAGACTCCTTTGCTGTAATTTGTGGCTTGGACTGGCACTTCAGGGGCCGCCACTTTCTCTCTATATCCTGTAGACTCTGTACAGACACAGCCTACACCCCGCCAAGCACCTGCCGACGTGGGCCTCAGCCTACCTACTATCAGTCCTCTTACCTACAGCCCAGCTGAGCCTTCAACACCTTCCAGGATGCAAAGGCTAGGGCAGATAAGGCTCACTACATCAGATGACAGGCTTACTCGCTCGCCCGCACACCCCCCGCCCCCAATTACTGGCAGACCTTCTTGCCTCCTCCTCCAGCCTGGGATACCCTGGTGCAGAGCTTTTCCCCACACTGCGTGGGCCAGGCGAAAGGACCGGCTGGAACCAGCAGAGATGGCTAAACACCTTAATGCAGCCAAGATCGCGGACATCACCACCATGTTGTTCTCTGCTGACAAGGGAAAGAAGTCCGTATCCCAAAACAAACATCACAAACATCGCATGGGGAAGCAAACCAGCAGGCAACTGCAGGGGATATTCAAGCTTTTAGGTCAGACATCAAAGCTGAATTTAGATCCTGTATGTTGCAGCTCACAACCAAGGTAGAACAAACCGAACAAAGGGTTGTCGAGGTGGAGCAAAGACTGGGGGAGGTGGAAGATTTGGACCCAGGAGCATTCAACAACTCTTTTGGAGGTACAATGTTCCATCCAGGCTCTAATGGATAAAAATGAGACCTTAGAATTTAAACAAGAAGACTTTGAAAACAGGGCCCGTCGAAATAACCTAAGGATTCAGGGGATTCCTCCTTCGGTCCCAGACCAGAATTTGGCGGAGTATGTGGGTGACCTATTTCAGTCTCTGCTAGCCCACCTGGATAAAACGAAACTCTGTAGACCGCACTCATAGGCTATGGCCTCACCGTGGGGTAGAAACAGACCCCGCACCCCAGATGTAATAACACGGGTGCACTTTTACACTACCAAGGAGGTCATCACAACAATAGGACGATCCCAAGACGAGTTGACGTTTCAGGGCTTCCCTTTACAAATGTATCAGACCTGTCCTTGGTCACACTTCAGAAATGGAAGGCCTTTCAACCTCTCACGCTGTTCCTCCGGGACCAACAAATCAAGTACTTCTGGCTGTTTCCCACAGCGCTGCAATTCTCTTATAAGGGGGTTCTCCGTGAGGTAAGTCATCTGGACGATGCCATGTCAATTTTGCACCCCAACTCCCCGGGAGGGACAGAGGACACTCAGCCTCACCGCACGGCAGCCGGCTGCGAGATCCCCCCACTCCTAAGGCGAAATGTGCGGCCTGGACAAGGGTGCAATGGTGCCGGAGTATTAGAGGATTTTCACAAATATGATCTGGAAGGTTGGGTGGAGGATTCTCCTACGGCTAGCCGCCCTCTCCTGGCCTGAATCAGAGACCCCAGACTGCCGTCCCGGTAAAACTATGATTGCAACTGCTGGATTGAAATTGCGGGCTTCATACCGCCCATGCCCCGCTCTAAGGTGAATGTCACTGATACACCCCAATATTCTGGTTTAGCCCGGTTGGCTATGGGATTCTCGGAGAAGGAAAAACCGGCTTCCCACAAAGTTGTAGTTATGACCTCCCATTGGAGGCTTATGTTAAAACCCCGGATGCACAATCACATTAAGATAGCAAACCCCCTGGATGGTGGCTGAGCCACGCCTAAACCAGGCATCACCTCCAAGAAATACAGAGGTCCAAGACACACCTCCTCCACACCAAACTCTGAAGTTTATCTTGTTAAACGTCAGGAGGTTGAATTCCCCCCCGCCCCCCCAAGCGGATGTCGACGCTGCAACGGCTACAAGACGGGGAAAATTCAGTGGTCTTCAGAAAGAAACGCACCTCATCCCAACTGACTTTATACGTCTCTGCAATAGATATTTCCCGCTTCAATACCTAGCTTCGAACGGAACCAAGAAAGGGGGTACAGCAATTATCTTCACAAAAGGGATGAATCTGCAGATACTGGAGACACTGCGGTGCCCTGAAGGTGGTTTTTGTTACGCTCACCTGGTAACCACGGGGGCGCCACACGATACTGGATGGAGGTCTAAGCGCTATCCCGGACCCCTCTCTGCTTGGTTGTGTCAGACTTTGGGTAGCGCCTATAACAGGAGAATGGAGGGTTAAGACACTGGTTCTGTGATAGGCGGACTCCCACCTCCCTCTGGTCCAAATCCCCTCTCTTGGGGTTATTGCTCACCTTAGGTTTTTGTGTGTTGCACTCTCCGTCCTGCGTCTCTGTGCAGGGTCATGTGGTTGGTGCGGGCGTTCCGTGGACCTAGTTGCTTCACTGGTCCGTGTGCCCTTATGTCGGGTCCAGACCGGCTGTGACTCCGACTCTGCTTGCTGTATTCCAGGTGAGTTATAATGTCTTTTCTGTCTTTATTATGTCTTTTTCTTTCCCTCCGTTTTCTCTGTCTTCTCAGCGTCTTGCTCCACTACGCTGTTCCCTAGCAATGTCACTTTTTGTTTTTACAGGGATGGGTGCGATCTCGGAGTTGCTGTGCCGATGGCGAAGACCACAGTGAGTTATTGATGCATGGAGCACTGCACTGTTTATTGGTGTTAATTGCTAACCTGTGTTCTCTTCTCTTCTTTGTACAGGTTGCAGTGATGTTCCGGAGTGATGAGCGATCGAAGCGCTGCTTGCGCAGGTAAGTGCTTTGTTAATGCTGACCTTGTTCCTTCTCCCTTGCAGGTTGCGGTGAAATCCGGAGATGGGCGAGGTAAGAGAAGCGCAGAGTGCTGCCAGAACTCGCTGCTTGCCCAGGTAAGAATTGTTATCAATGCTGTCCTTGTTTCTTTACCTTTGCAGGTTGTGGCAAACTCCAGAGATGGGCAAGGTAAGCAAAGCGCAGGATGGATTCAAGACCGGTTACTTCACAGGTAAGTGTTCTTGCTCACTAATGCTGTTCTTGTTCTTGTTCTTCCAGGTTATTAATGGAATCCGGATCCAGGGCTTCAGGATCGCGCCACCGGAGAAGCAGATGAGCGGGAGCTGGACATGGTGAGCGTTACGCTACAGGATTGCAGAATAACACAAAGCATGTTCTGCAGTTTTGGTGTGGCTTAAATAGCCCAGGTAAAGTAGTTCCAGGCCAAGTAGTTCCAGGCCAAGTAGTTCCAGGCCCAGCGACACCCCAAACCCTAGAACGCATGGCTTGGTTCTAAGGAACTGAGCTGTGAAATAGGCCTCCATGTTGGATTAAGGTCCAAAACTGGTATTGCTTTATTCATGATAATGAGCCTGGCCCCAAAGGACTGGCTCCATGTATGTTTCTGATGGAGTTTTAGACCCTTGGGACCAGTGTGAAGGGGTTTAGCCCCACTGCTGCCAGGGGGCTGTTATACCTGAGGGGGTCAGGGGCATGGATCGTGACAGCTTTACAGCAGTCAATGCTGTGATACTTGGGCAACTCTATTCCCTTGTTTCGGTATACACTCCGAATTATGCACAAGAAGCATTCTATAAAGCTCTGAGCCATGCCCTCCTTCCTTTTGCTTAAGGACAAATCATCATTGGCGGAGACTTTAATGGGGTCCATGACCCCGTAACAGACAGAACACACCTTTCAACTCCAAGAGATTTTAAACTTGCTATTAGCCTCCTTCATCTTCTTCAAACCTTAGGGGTGGTTGATACGGGGAGAGTGCTTCATCCTGAAGAAAAGGAATTCTCTTTCTAGTCCCATGTACATAGAAACTTCTCTCGAATCAACCTCATATTGGCTTCCCCGCAGGTCCTGGCTTTCATCGACGATGTGGTTATCGGAACAAGGATCCTCTCAGACAACACCCCCGTGACACTAACCCTCCAGGCCCATGACCCTGATCCATCTCCCCTCATTTTTAATGACATGCCACTGAGGGACTCCATAGCTACAGCGATCACACATTTCTTCACCCAAAATCCGAATGAAGACACCTCCCCAGCCAACACATGGGACGCTATGAAAGCTGTGGTACGAGGTGAACTCATTGCACATGGGGCGGCTTTCCACAAACGCAAGCATCAAATCCTACTGGATCTTGAACAGGAGGTTCAGAGTACCAAAGCCAACCACAAACGCAAGGGCTGGTCCCCAAGGTCCCAACGTGCTCTACAAATGGCCCAGAAAAAGCTAGATGCCCACTATGCAGAGGGAACGGTGCATTTGCTGGCCAGGTCTAAACAAGGCTACTACGCCAGAAATAATAAAGCCAATAAACTCTTGGTGGCGAAGCTAGTTAAAGCGAAGAAGAATACCACAGTGGGCCTTAGTGACTTAGTGATACGCGGAACAAACTAAACTACGCCTGGCAGCAGCCCACCTCTGTAAGGTGATGTCCGCATCACCACGTGACCAGAGGGAGCAACAAGACTACCTACATGGTGCTGCCCTCCTCCAACTCAAAGAATCTGTCGGGGTGAAACTCGACGCTCCAATTACAGGTGAGGAGATCGATGCAGCCATTAAATCCCTCAAACCTAGAGCCCCAGGCCCGCATGGGTACACAACGAGATTCTATAAAACATTTTGTCCTCAACTGATAGCCCCTCTTACCACCCTATTTAACTCTTTTGGCGCAGCCGGATCTACTACTCCATCAATACAGTAATCTATCACCATACTCCTGCTTAAACCAGGCAAAGACCCTAAGGACAATGATTCATGTAGGCCCATTTCCCTGTTAAATATTGATGCCAATATCTATTGGGAAACATTAGCAAACTGCCTAGCGAGCGACCTGCCCAAGTTGACCCGGATCAGACGGGGTTCATAAGGCATAGGTCAGCAGGGGATAATATTCATAGGGCACTGAACCTAGTAGACATCGCAACACAAGACTCGCATAAATTGGCCTTGTTGGCGCTGGACGTAACCAAGTCCTTTCATAAGGTGGATTGTGCCCGTCTACGGCTCACCTTGGAAGCCTTTCATTTTGGCCCGAACTTCCAAAAATGCATCTTGGCTAACTATCAGTCCCCGAAAACCCTCCTCAGAGTCAATGGCAATCTATTAGACCCAATTCCTCTGACCTGTGGGCACAAAAATCAAAGGCTTACACATCGGCGCCTCCCAACACAATATTGCACTCTACGCTGATGACGTGATGTCATCAATCACAGATGTCGGCTCCTCACTAACGCCAGCCCTTGCAGAGATTCATAGATTTGGGAAGGTGGCAGGATTTCCTATTAATTTTGGGAAGTCGGTGGCCCTGGGGATCGGCCTGGAGCCGGGGGGAGAGGGAGGTCCTGGAAACCCAATGTCCGACCCAGTTGAGCAAGAAAACCATTCCCTACTTGGGGGTTCAGATCCCAGCTCGCCCTAAAGATGCGTATCTGGTGAAATTTCCCCGCTCTTTTTAGAGCTGGAGCGTGACATTGATCGTTGGTCTTCACAAGTGATCTAACTCATTGGTCACATCACTGCCTGTAAAATGAACCTCCTTGCGAGGTTTCTGTATGACTGTTCCGCCCTGCCCACCACGATCTCACTGTCCCCCCTTAGACACATGCAGTGAAAAATGCTCAGGTTCATCTGGAGTGTCGGAAAGGCGAGGATTCCTCTGAGAACTATGATGGGCAATGCTAGACTAGGGGGGCTGGGGATCCCTGACCTATGTAAATATCATGTAGCGACACAACTAGCTCACATGCAAGCATGGGCTGAGACCTCTGGGCGTCCAAAGTGGGTGGATGTGGAGCAATTACGATTTCCGCCTCCTCTGCGCTTCCTTCCACACATCCCGCCTCCACTCTGTCAAACCTGGGGTAGGTACCTGACCTCTACTAAACACACACTCAAAATCTGGGACTGGGCCTTAAGGCATAAGTGTATCCCGAGGGGCTGAGTCCATCCTCCCCAATTTTCCATAATCCTGCTTTTTTGCATGGATCCCGCCCATTGAACTTCAAAAACTGGATTGCGGGGGGGGGGGCTTGAATTTCTGGAACAACTCTTTGAGGATGGCCAGCCTCGCTCCTTCGAACAGTGCAAAACGCCTTTTCATTTGACAGAGCGGATAGGTTCACCTACATGCAACTGCAACACTGGTGCTCTCATCCCGTAAACCGGATAGCGGCTCTGTGCACTCCTACCCCGCTTGAACTCACTTTAAAAGAACTACCACTCCGGAGGAGAATGTCTATGCTCTATAAATAATTGCAAGAGAACAATCTTACCGCAAGGGCCTCCTACGTGGCTCAATGAGAGGCAGACGTAGGCACCCTCTGGAGGATCAAACGTGGGTAGACATTTGGTCAAGGACACAATCCTCTTCCTTTTGCATCACCAATCGGGAATGTGCTCACAAATTAATGTTGCAATGGTACTATCCTCCATTACACTTACATCATTTTAACCTAGACCTAGATCACCAATGTTGGTGCCTCTGCGGTCAGTCGGGGTCCTACTTTCACATGTGGTGGTCTTGCCCAACTGTTAAAGACTTCTGGGCCCAGTGTATCACCACGATAAAAGATATTAAACAGGTGGTGCTCCCCATGGACCCGGAGCCCATTTTGTTTGGTGCTCCGGTATTGGGGGTCTACCCAAGATCGGGGAAAACAGCTAAACTCTTCACGCAATTGCTCCTGGCTGGAAAACTCACAGTGGCCCGCACCTGGAAGTCGATCAATGGCCCCTCAATGGCACTGTGGTGGTCAAAAATTTGGGACATATTAATTGCGGAGAACGTCACGGCAGCCAAAGCAGGCCTCCTACACTGCTTTACGAACAAATGGGCCCCAGTTCTAGACTACGATCAAAACTTACTGCCGTTGACTCATAAAACTCGACTAGCCAAGGAGGTCCTACACTCAGGCAAAGAGTGGCTCGCAACAGAGCTGGCCTCGAGGGACCAGGAGGAAGTCTGAATTGGAGGAGTGGAAGGGAGTGGGAGAGGGAGGAAGGGAGGCGCTGGAGGAACTAAATCACACCTCTTCGATATCGGCCTGCTGATGGGGGGTTTTAGATGTCTTTGAAATGCTTGTAATGTATTCACCTGTGCTCCGGTTTAAAATAAACATATTAAAAAAAAAGATGGGCAAAGGACAAGCGAAAAATCTCATGGCGTGCCATTTTTAAGGTATATGGTACCCTGATTGGCATTGCGCTGTAAAATGCAAATGGGCATCAGACTATAAAAAAAGAAAAAACACTATAAAAGTATCCACTGTCACTAGCTGATCCTGGACACATCATGCAACTAAATGTTAGTAAACACAAAGTTATAGGGACACAAAGTGCCCCTATAGCACTTCACATAACGTGATTTGTGGAGGAATAATGAACAGAGAACTTTACTATGGAGCATAGAGTTCTCCTGCACTGCTAGCCATAGGGACTGATTCCCTGTGCTCCCAAAACTTATGCGCTTAGCCAGATGAGTGGAGCAAAAATGTTCCACTTAACCTTCAAAAGTCAGGAAAGGTTCAAAAATAGCAAAAAGTACAGTGTCCAATTGAGGTCTATGGAGGAAAAGAAGCAAAACGAGAAATCTTTTCTAACAGGTAGTAAAAATATTAGGCTCATCCCAATGGGAGTATTTTATAAGCGAATACAGATGTTTTACATGTAAAAAAGAAACGTTTTGAATACGTATTTCTTTTCACCCATTATTCATGCACACAATGAATTTTTACGTCTTTAGACCAGACAGTAATTATAGTAGTTCCGTCCCATGGAACAACATGTATTACTCATCCAAACATATCTGTGAAGCAATGTGCATTAAAAGCAGGGGGGCAGGCTCCTGTGGGTTTGTTTCCTATTTTTTTTTTACAGTATATTTTAGCTCCCGTATTTCCTTTTTGAAGGTATTTGCCTAATTTTAGGGAATAAAAGTGGTTTATACATTATGTAGGGCGGTTTGCAGCACTTGAAAAGGGAACGGTCTATACAAAGGCATGTTGTGCTTTAATACAAAGTGTTACTGTGAAAACAAGTAAAGCTAATAAATAAATATATTTTTGACCTTGAATAAAATGGTGGCTTGTTTCTCTGTTAATGCTATTGCTAAGAAAAAGTAATTGCCGTCACTGCATTATTCTGCCTATACGTCTGGGCTTCAGAGGTCAGGCATTGGGTAGACGTTAGACTTGATAATGTACATCAATGCCCACATTCACTTCTTTGTCAACGCCAGATGGAAGAATTCAGCAGTAAATTGCCTGCATGACTGACCCTCCCTGGGATCGGTTTGAAGAGTATGCCTGGAAAAAGGAACATTAAAAGCAAAATCAACCAAAGTCATGGATATTGTGAGTGTTATGTCTGGTAAGAACTGCACTGCTTCACTATTGAATCAAGACATTTTTCTTCATTATCCAGATAGGAGGAAGCAGGAGCAGAAGCATCAAGATCGTTTGCTCAGCTCAGTCCAGCCAAGACCACAACGTTCAGATTATGTAGTTGGGAGGAAACACAAACATGGCTCTCACAGGAGAGCCTCTGCTTACTGTTAATTTTCCAGCACAGAAATATAAAGCAATACTTCCTTTCTGGATCTCTGAAGTCAAGTAAATAATGTTTGGCGTTAAAGGAATTTTAATTCTTTCAAATGACAGTGAGAGGAATAACTGCTGAAGACCATAGTGTTAAAAGGAGTCTTAAAAGGATTCAAGCCCCACTTACTCCTCTTATGTCTCCATATAAACCATAATCTAATAGTGAATTAAAACATATGTTTACGATGTCATATGGATCAACGGCCGTGGCTTTAAACAAAGCTGCATTGAAAAATTCTGTGAGCAAGACACAGAACAGGATTGCCTACTACCGGGCAGAAGTGAAGAAGACAATCAAGCTTTCTTATTGAGGCCATATGACATGAACCCTCATCTCCATTTGTTTATTTGTACAGTACCACTTCAACTTTTACTCTCACCCCAGTAGAACGATTCAGCAGTGGGAATCAATAGTACAACAGCAGGAACAGCAACGAACCCAATACAGCCTAAGTCATGAAAAAGCAGGTTATTACTGTGTTCTGAAATCAAAGTAAATCTTCAATACAATGCACATGCGGTGGCAAGTAGTAGCAAAGAAGTGCAGCTTGGTAAAAGAAATGTGCTGCCCCCATGTCGAGAATGTTGAAAACAGGGAACAACCAGAAGATTCAATGACTGGGAGTGTAAGACAAGGACTACTTGTATCAAGAGTGTAAAGGGTAAACATCTTAGGTGCTGTGTTCACTGGGTCTAAAATACAAGAAACAAGGCCTTATATTGTATACAATTCTTCACTGAAAGTCAGTGGAGGGAAAGTATCACAGGATAATGATAATGATATTTTATTTATATCGCGCTCATACACAACTGTTTCAGAGTGCGACCAGGCAAAAAGGGAGAGGAACAAGGGAGAACAAAAAAGAAAACAGTGATCTTACTAGGCCCAGTAACATTTAAGAAAGCGCAAGTGCACGGAAAAGTTAAAATGGGGAAAGTGCATGGAAGGGGGGGTTGAAAAAACAAAAATAAATATTAAATTAAATAAATAAATAAATAAGGGTGATAAACCATGGTAGTGCAGCAAGCAAGTGGCAGGTGAAAGTTAGTCAGATAAGGTATATCTGATAAGTGCAGGAGAAAAGTGTTAGGGGGACTGTATGGGTACAGATACAGAACCCTAGTGCAGAGGGTGGCCTGGAGGCAGTGCAGGAGGGTGGCAGGGTGAGCAGATACCTAGGCCCGAATGACAGAGGGTGGCCAGGTGCGCAATGCCAAGAGAAGTGTGGGATGTTTTTACCCATGCATCCAAGCCCTACCATAAAACTGTGCAGTACTGGCATGGAAAACATCATGATGGCCAGAACTCCCCAGAGAGTGCACAGGGAAAACATTAAGAATAGGCTGCCACCCATTTTTGCCTATGCTGTGAGCACAGGAGGGCACTGCCTAAAACCACCATTGGGCTACACACACAGTAGCCTGAAACCATTGGGAATGGCAATGCTGATTGCCAAAAAGCAACTCAGAACTGTGGGGAATTCATTTTCTTAATCCCAAAAATGGTTGCAATACCGGTACTCACCACTATCAGAAAGCCAGTGTTTTAAAATCACCAGACTTTTGCGTAAAACTGAACAAATGAAACAAAAACAGGCCCTGGAAAGACTTGCTAAGAGGTGGATACAATGTAAAACTATATTCTGAAATGACTTGAAGGAAGTAATTATTTAATGTATATGTAAAAATTGTAAGTTTGATTAAATTGGGAACAAAAAGTGACATTTAACTGAAACCTGGCTTAATGAAACTGGATTCTGCCTGACAACTACCCCCGACAGGAGTTGAAACCTGCTCAGCCACTCTTCCCAGGCCTAGCTGCATCCTGCTGCCCCTTGCTAAAAGGAGTTGACACCTCTCTGGTTGAATTAAGGGAGGGGACCTGGGGACTGCAGAAAGTTGAACAAAGGCCTGTCCTGGACTCAGGCAAATGTTATATTGGGGGGCCGTAAAGTGGCTTCCTCTTGGGGGAAACTGGGAGGGGCAGTGCCTCTGCTATCCAGCTGAGCTTGGGGGAAGTGGATAAACCAGTTATTCCACCATGTGATGTGGGAAGCCACACCCCTTTTTGACCAGGGCATACTTTTAAAAAGATGGATAATTCATAGCACGGACCTGTCAAAATTATATAAATAATATCATTATTCTTGTGATTTTTCTGTGCACATTTTAAGAGGTGTTAGGACCCTGTGGTATGTTCCTGGGGATAGTAGCGGAAAAAAAGGTTGTTACTCCAAATGTATGCATGTTAAAAATCTGACACTATCATCTGAAACCCATAGCCCTGGTGCACATTTGTGTAAAATCTGGAAAGGTTTAGAGGCTGTTATCTGGATGAAAAGGGGAGAATTCTGTCATCAGTGGACACGACATCGTCCAAAGACAGGGATCGGCCCAGGCACACACCCATTTTCAAAACACATAAAAAGAGACTGCTGGGACAGGTAGAGACATTCAATTCCATTCGCTGCGGAGCATGCTGACCGACGACTTCACATCCAGAGATCCAGACTTCAAATCCATCAATCTCCAGAACCTGTAGCAGAAATGAACTCCAGAATTTGTAGCAGAGAGGCCTGAATACACCAGCTGAATCCTCTTCAGCAGGCCTCAAAACCAACCAAACTATTCAACAGCCGGGCGAGCTGTTTGAATTTTTGCCAAGAAATTTTGCAAGAACCTGTAGCAGTATCCAGAAAGCAGTGCTGTATCTGGAATCCGAGAGAACCACAAACCAGACCGTTGTGAGCAGATCCAGTGCTTGACAGACCCAGAGAGCAGAGCTGACCCAGATAGCCGGGACTTCAGAACCACCTGCCGGAAGTCCCGTCCAACCTGACCAGACCGTGACGAGGCCTATTTCAAATTGATATTGTGAGTACCTAGCAGAACTGTGCAGAACCAATCTCTTAGTTAAAATAATCTAATCCAAACTATTTAACCTAAGTAGAACAGCCTCCTAGAAATCGTGTCTTCTGTCATTTTTAAAGCTGCACAACTGTCACCTGTCATTTTGAGTTTTACTTTAAATCTGAAAATCTACCTTTATTAAATCGTCCGTATCTCTGGAACCGTTTGGGCTTCATTTTAAAGCTGTGATTCTAGGCTTTCCCAAGAACCTAGAACTGACTTCCTACTTCTTATACTTTATCCGCAATAACGATTTACGCACTCGCGAAATTTACAGCGATTTGCGATTTTGGCTCAATTTCTCCACTTGTCAAAATAGCAGCTCCATTCTTTCTTTTGTTAAAATCCGTTTGCAACTTGGTAATAACTCATAGAGCATTGCTAAAGTGAGCCTGAACTAATACCAACACGCATCTCCCACTCACCCTGAATCTCTAGAGGGAATTAAAATCAGTTAGCACATTTTCCCATCCATTGCCATCACATTTAAAAGCATTTTGGGCCTGTGTTTCAAACCTCTACCTGTTTTCCTCCAAGCTTGGTGGGGGGGAACTGCATTTTGTTGGGATTCTTGAAGACTGTGTGCTCTCCTTCCATTTCTTACATTGCATGGGGGGGGAGTGAATTGTCAAGGAAAAGTGATTACATTGTCTTTTGTTGAAGCCATATCAAGTTATTTTCTGTACTGCATTTCACTAATCATTGCGTTTCCTTGAACCATATAAAGCATTCTTTCCCACCTTATTCTTCTGTTCCTATTCATAAGTTACCTCTTGCTGATTACTGCTCATATTCACAAGTGTAATATCCATTATCAATTTATTTATAGAAGTGTGATATATATATATATATATATATATATTTAAATTTTCAAATAAACCTTTTAATTTGCAAAACAAACCTACTTCTTGGCTCAGTGGGGTCAGGGGGATTCTAAGAGGGGGGTGTTATACAAGGGTTGTCATCCAGAGTACTGAACTGGACATAAAAATACACCAATAAGGGTTTTCCTCAGCATCCCAGACTAGGCATTGACTTAGCTGTAGTGTTGATTGAATATCGCTTACAAAAGTGGGGGCTCGTCCGGGATATTCTGAGTTAGATTTACCACTTGTACAGATTAATACAGTGTGCCAACTGACCAGATACACATATCCGGTTAGATCACCACGCTGTTTTACACTGTGAAAGCATCCCTCAAAGGAACGCCCTAAGGAAACGGTCTGTTTTGCAAAATAAAATACAAACTTCTGTAAGTCAGGAAGGAACTCAAATTCCAAATGACGACCTTAGTAGATATGAAAATAGCCAGAGAGCACTTCTTACATAAGCTATTTGTGAGAGGCGAGTGGACCCATCAGGACCAAACGGTCTGGTTGCAGGCAATCGCGCAACAGGTCACTGAAACAGGGTCAGATATATGGAGAGATCAGGGTCCATTACATGTGGCCCTGAGTGAATTATGCATGGCTCCTAAAAGTTAAAGATGAACACGACAAGATGGTTAGGATAGCGGCATATTTGTATCTATATATGGGAGCCATGCAGGACAAATGTGCTGAAGGCCAAGATCTGGCAAATAGGCAACAGATGGCGTTAGAAAAGGCCCAATCTGACCTGGTCTCTTCTGAGCAGAGGCTGCAGACGAGCCAGGAGTCAGAAAATGATAGTAGGCAGTATATCATTAAAATAAAATAGGACATGGATTTACTGCAACAGGAAAAGACAGACCAGGATACCAGAATTCTGGCTTTGCAGAAGGAGCACCAAGACAGTTTGGACTCCTTACTGCAGAGCCAGAAAAAGCTGGAGCAACAGATCAATTTCAACAGGGCATGCACAGAGCAGGTAGCCACCCTGCAAATCCAACTAGACAAAGAGAAAGAGGAAAGCAATACATTGATTTTGAAAGACCTGGATACCCAGGCAGAGTTTGATGAAGAACGCCAGAAAGCTGGTGCCTTTCAAAGGCAGAGGGACGACCTGGCATCACAAATGCAGGCTCTTGGTCAGGAAAGGGATATCGTAGGCCAGGAAGTCTGCCATTTAAGAAGAAAAATTGAAGAAAATCACTTGGCCCCCCAGGGTCTGGGTGACCTCCAAAAAGAGCATCAGGGCTTGCTAGATCACACCAGGAGGGTGGAGGAGGCTCTGGCAAGAAAGGAGCAGGCCAGTAGGGATGGGACTGAGGAGGTAACCCTCCTGCAGCAGAGACTGGCCCAGTACTCCAGGACCAATCAGGAGGCACAGAGAGAAAATGAGGCTCTCTGTCAGCACAATGAAAGGCTCCAGCAACAGGTAGCCATGCAGGAGAGACTGATATGGTCTAGTAAGGCCTTAACTGAGGAACTGAAAGCACAGGCTCTTGCATTGCAACAGGGAGCAGGGGCTGATAGAGACGAGGTTCGCTGGGAAAGGGAAACACCTGAGCATAACCTCAGGAGCCCTGGTACCAGAGGCCTTCATCTCTCCCAGTCCCTGGACTCTGCCACCCCCATGTCCTCTTGCGCACATGAGCCCAGGGCCACGGGGATGGCAGATTACTATCCAGCTAGAAGTATGGGGCTCATAGGCCAGTACCTCCCAGGAATCCTGAAAACCTCTGCCCAGTTAGGTCAGTGGGGGGATACCCATCAAATCCTGGCAGCAAGGAGGGATCTGAGGACTCCTCTGAGCGTTACAAGACACAGGAGACCAGGTCCCCACATTCTGCCAGCCATTCCCAGGCTCGCAGAATCCGGGAAAACCTGGAAGATCAGATGGGCACCTCTGGGAGCAGTGCTTCGGAGTCAGAGGATGAAATGACCAGGGTGACCCGAACCAAAAAGGCCAATAAGGCAAAAAGGTCCTTGTTTAAGGACCCATTGAAACAAATAAAGGCACTAAGGAGTGTCATCACGCCTTATCATAAGAACGCCAAGTATTCTGTTTGGGAACACTTGGAGCTCTATGAGCAAAGGATGGAGACTTTTCCTTTGAAGGACAGCAGTAGCTGCATCCAGTACGTCGAATGGACCTTCTCACCAGAATACTCCAGTTTCTTTGCAGGGCTGGAGGAACAAAACCATTCAAGGTGGTCCACATACAGGGTGGCCATCTTGAAAACATTTTCTGTGCACAGAAATCCTCAAGAGGCTCGCAAGGCAGCCTACAATTTGCAATGTGGGGAGGATCAGGCCCCACAAGAGTTTGTGCGTGCTTTTGCGCAGACCACCAGAAGGGTGCGTAAGGATAGCAGAGAATTTATCAATACATTTTTCGATGCCTTACCCAAATACATAATGACCCAGCTCGTGAGAGATTTTCATGAGAAAAGATCTTTAGACTGGGTCATTGAACAGGCTACCCGGATCTATGGGGTGCAGAAGCCCATAGAAAATAAAAATAATGCGCCGAAAAACCCCAAAACCAACAGCACCCCTGCTGCTGCCAAGGTGGCGGAGGTAAAGGTTGCCCCCGTTTTAGAATTGGAGATGGGGGGGCCTAAAAACCTGCCTGCACCAAATAATTCACAGCCCAGAAGGCCCTCGGGCCAGTCACAGACAGGGAGTCGAGGAGGTAGTCCCACAAATGGGGTGCCCCGCTCCCCTGACTATGTAAGTCCCTGCTACAAGGGAAACCGACCCATCCTGGGTTATGTGTGGACTCCTCCAGCCCAAGGGGGGGGGATCCAGCCAAGCGCCTAACCCGGGGAACTTCCCACCTAACTTCCCCCAGGAGGGCAGAAATTCACCAAATCCTGGGCAGAACTTTTTTTCCAGACATCCACCCAATTTCCAACCCCAAAACCATCCATCCATCCTTCTTTCCCCAATTCCCTGAGCCCAGACAACCTAATCCGGGAGAGGGGAGGCCAAGGGTGGAGGGGTACCCAAATCTTCCCAATCCGGGGTATTACCAGAGAAGGGATAGCTAACCTTCCCGGGATCAGCCCAGGGGAGAAAATAGAGCCCCGTATCAGCCTGAGCGGGTTTCACAACTTGAGCGCCAGGTCCAAAATATGGCACGGGATCTGGGTCACATACTGAGGGCTCAACAGAACCCTCAGATGAGCATGCCACCGCAGAATGCCCCAAACTCTGGACCGGGTGCTCCAGAACAATGACGGGGGCAGCACCCATATAACCCACCGGTTCCCAGGGAGGAGACACAAGGGGAAGGGGGGTGTAAAGCCTTGGAAGAAGCTTCCTTCCCAACTTGTAAACAGCCCCTGGAAAACCAGGAACCGGAAACAAAATCTCCTGCCCCTGAAAGCCTGCCTCCCAAGGAGCAGAGGGGGGGTAGGAGAAACAAAGGACCCAAACAGACCCACTTTGTGGAGGAGGTACAGGTCTTCCAATTTGAGGGAGAGGGATCCTCAGAAGATCCAAGGAAAAATGGGTCCCCAGGGATGCCAATTCAGACTGGGAAGATGTGGAGACTGAGTTACCGCCGCCCATCATCTCATCCCAGAACCGACAATACCAAAATCCCAAGGGTCAAACCCATCCTGATGACTGCCTCCAAAAAGCGGGGGGCGGCTCAGAACCCGAAACCATTTCCAGTTGCCAACTTTTTCTTTCAGATTCCCCAGGCTCTCCACAGAATTCTGCCCAAATCTCTTCCCTAGCAATCTCCAAAACCAGAAATTTAGCCCACCAGTTGTCCAAAAATGTGCATTATCTGTGCCCCCTTGAGGAGAAGGAGGGAAGATATTATGCCCCGGTATAAGTACAAGGGCAGGGTACAATTTTGGCACTGGTGGACACTGGATCCCAAGCTACCCTTCTGTCCAAAAGGGCCTTTGATGAACTAAATGCAGGAAGGGGGGATAATTACCATATTCCTCTCACCTCTCTTCCTGGACAACTGCAGAACTTTGACGGGAAGGAAATTCCTGTCAAGAGGACTGCAGATTTGGACATCAAAATTGGGCGACACAAGGTGAAACACCCGCTCATAGTAGTGACTCCAGAGGAAACCCCTTGTTTACTAGGGAATGACCTCCTGAGAAGGTTGTCACCCCTAATAGATTGCGTAAACAGACTAGCCGACCAATAAAATTAAAACAGAGTGTCAACCATGTTAGTTTAAACGGCACCTGCCACATGGTTGAACAAAAATCTGACCAAGTAGAATTTCACTTCCAGAACAACCAAATTCCAGACGTGACAGTAATATTAGTAGGACATCAGACTGGTGATGGGAGGGGGGTCTCTCTATTTCTGAAAATCAACCTTCCTTCCAGTTTAAGGTGGTATTCCACACTGGAAGGAAACACTCTGAAATTCTTTACCAATCCACAATCAGACACTCCCACTTCTATAGTCCAGAAATATGTGAAATCAGCTCAGAGCCTGGCTGATATTCAGCAAATTGGAGATCAGTTGTTCATCCCTGTTCAGTTAAATGATGGGAAGGACTCTGTTCTCGCTCGAGTGTGTGTGAACAACGGTAAGAGCTTCATCAGCGAAGCAATATTCCGCCAACTCCCAAAAGATCCAGCCATTCTCACATTCAAACTGATAGACAAATGGGAAATGGACCTGGAAGCACCCAATTCCAAACATCTCCTGCCAAGCAGGTGTATGCTCAAGATCTCCATTGGCAACAAGAGCATAGTCCATAATTGTTGGGTTGTGCGAGACGTCACTGCCTCCTTTTACTTAGGCAGTGACATTCTCAATCGCTTTGCCATTAGTTTGGACCTAATAAACTTCAAAGCTTGGTCCCGATTAGCGGATAATCCCATGGGCTTTGATGATTCAGAAAAAGCATTTTGGTCAGCTCAATTGCTACCTTATGCAGTTGAAATTCAGATTAAAGAGGAATTCACCATCCCAGAAAGGACCCGACAATTCTCCCTGGGAGTGAAAGTTAAAAGAGGACAACATTTGAAAAACCCTGATGCTTATATTCATCTAAATGCTTCTCTCCAACAGCAAGGGCTAGTGGTAAACCCAACACCATTAGTCAACATAGAACATGACACCATTCCAATAAAGGTGGATAACAGCGACTTAAAGAGTATTACTCTAGTCGCAGGCACCATTATTGGAATGGCGGTTGATGACCGACATTTTTCCATTGATTTAGGAAATGAACTGTTAGGACCGATCCCCAAGGACTGTTTTGACAGTGAGGACAATACAACACCAGACAGGATTTTCACCAGGCATGGGGGGGAACTTCCTGGTGTACACTTCTTGCCCTTATGGGAAGGAAGATGTGACTTGTGACTTCAGGAGGGATGAGGTGATTTTCCAGGTCCATGAGGGCTGCCTTTCCCACCTGAAGCCTCCAGTCCAAATCAGCACTCTGACCAGGGACTTCTCCACCCAGCTGGAGGAGGCCGCTGGGATAGCCAAACCAGAAGTCTTTCCAGGCTTCAGGCAGATGGTGGAAGAGAGAGTCAACCTAGCTGATGCCTGCGTGACTCTGGAACAGAAGCACAAGTTGAAACAAGTTTTCTTGGATTTCCAATCTCTTTGCGGTAGACTCATATGACTGTGGTCGCACCGACATCCACACAACAACAATTCCCACGGACCCTGGCATGACTCCAGTGTTTGTCAAGCAATATCGCTTGCCTCTCGCAACCATGGAGTCCCTTACTGAAATAATTAAGAACCTTGAGTCCCAGGGAATAATCCGTCCAGTACACAACACCTTCAATAATCCGGTGCTGGGAATATTGAAGCCAAACGGCCAGTGGAGACTCTGCGCCGACCTTCGGGAGCTCAACAAACGGGTCCATACTTCCCGATGGCCTCTGCCCTACATTGACCAAGGGCTGGCCCAGATACAAGGGTCACAAGTATTCACTGCAATAGACCTGACCAATGGATACTGGACCGTGCCTGTCAGTAGGGAGGACCAATACAAACTGGCTTTTACCTTTGGGGGCCAGCAGTACACATGGACCCGGACTCCCTTCGGATACCTTAACTCCGGCAATGAATTCAACATTTTCCTACATAAGGCCATGCCCGACCTGGGTGCGAGGGGTAACCTGGCTTATGTAGATGATGTCCTCATCAAAAGTTCATCTGTGGAGGAACACAGAGCGGAGATCCGTTATGTTCTGACGCAGTTGAGGGCCGCCGCAGCAAAACTTTCCTTCCAGAAAGCACAGTGGTGTAGAACCCGTGTTAATTTCTTGGGGCATGAGATTAGTCCTCAGGGTCTCTGTCCCCAGGAAAAGAAAGTGGAAGCACTTCAGGAGCAGTGGAGAGATACAACCGAACCATTGTGAGCATATTAAAAAACTGGGAACAAAAAGTGACATTTAGCTGAAACCTGGCTTAATGAAACTGGATTCTGCTTGACAACTACCCCCGACAGGAGTTGAAACCTGCTCAGCCACTCTTCCCAGGCCTAGCTGCATACTGCTGCCCCTTGCCAAAAGGAGTTGACACCTCTCTGGTTGAATTAAGGGAGGGGACCTGGGGACTGCAGAAAGTTGAACAAAGGCCTGTCCTGGACTCAGGCAAATGTTATATTGGGGGGCCGTAAAGTGGCTTCCTCTTGGGGGAAACTGGGAGGGGCAATGCCTCTGCTAGCCAGATGATCTTGGGGGAAGTGGATAAACCAGTTATTCCACCATGTGATGTGGGAAGCCACACCCCTTTTTGACCAGGGCATACTTTTAAAAAGATGGATAATTCATAGCACGGACCTGTCAAAATTATATAAATAATATCATTCTTGTGATTTTTCTGTGCACATTTTAAGAGGTGTTAGGACCCTGTGGTATGTTCCTGGGGATAGTAGCGGAAAAAAGGTTGTTACTCCAAATGTATGCATGTTAAAAATCTGACACTATATCATCTGAAACCCATATCCCTGGTGCACATTTGTGCACCAGGGATATGGGTTTAGCTAGGCCCAGGCACACACCCATTTTCAAAACACATAAAAAGTGACTGCTGGGACAGGTAGAGACATTCAAATCCATTTGCTGCGGAGCATGCTGACCGACGACTTCACATCCAGAGATCCAGACTTCAAATCCATCAATCTCCAGAACCTGTAGCAGAAATGAACTCCAGAATTTGTAGCAGAGGCCTGAATCCACCAGCTGTATCCTCTTCAGCAGGCCTCAAAACCAACCAAACTATTCAACAGCCGGGCGAGCTGTTTGAATTTTTTCCAAGAATTTTTGCAAGAACCTGTAGCAGTATCCAGAAAGCAGTGCTGTATCCGGAACCCGAGAGAACCACAAACCAGACCGTTGTGAGCAGATCCGGTGCTTGACAGACCCAGAGAGCAGAGCTGACCCAGATAGCCGGGACTTCAGAACCACCAGCCGGAAGTCCCGTCCAACCTGACCAGACCTTGACGAGGCCTATTTCAAATTGATATTGTGAGTACCTAGCAGAACTGTGCGGAACCAATCTCTTAGTTAAAATAATCTAATCCAAACTATTTTAACCTAAGTAGAACAGCCTCCTAGAAATCGTGTCATCTGTCATTTTTAAAGCTGCACAACTGTCACCTGTCAATTCTGCAGCTGCAAGCGGTCACCTGTCATTTTGAGTTTTACTTTAAATCCGAAAATCTACCTTTATTAAATCGTCCGAATCTCTGGAACTGTTTGGTTTAACTTTCATTTTAAAGCTGTGAATCTAAGCTTTCCAACGAACCTAGAACTGACTCCTTATACTTTTTCCGCAATCACGATTTAAGCACTCGAGAAATTTACTGCGATTTGCGATTTTGGCTCAATTTCTCCACTTGTCAAAATAGCAGCTCCATTCTTTCTTTTGTTAAAATCCGTTTGCAACTTGGTAATAACTCATAGAGCATTGCTAAAGTGAGCCTGAACTAATACCAACACGCATCTCCCACTCACCGTGAATCTCTAGAGGGAATTAAAATCAGTTGGCACATTTTCCCATCCATTGCCATCACATTTAAAAGCATTTTGGGCCTGTGTTTCAAACCTCTACCTGTTTTCCTCTAAGCTTGCTGGGGGGGGGAACTGCATTTCGTATTGCATTTTGTTGGGATTCTTGAAGACTGTGTGCTCTCCTTCCATTTCTTACATTGCATGGGGGGGGGGAGTGAATTGTCAAGGAAAAGTGATTACATTGTCTTTTGTTGAAGCCATATCAAGTTATTTTCTGTACTGCATTTCACTCATCATTGTGTTTCCTTGAACCATGTAAAGCATTCTTTCCCACCTTATTCTTCTGTTCCTATTCATAAGTTACCTCTTGCTGATTACTGCTCATATTCACAAGTGTAATATCCATTATCAATGTATTTATAGAAGTGTGAAAAAATAAGCCTTTTAATTTGCAAAACAAACCTACTTCTTGGCTCAGTGGGGACAGGGGGATTCTAAGAGGGGGGGTGTTGTACAAGGGTTGTCATGCAGAGTACTGAACTGGACATAAAAATACATCAATAAGGGTTTTCCTCAGCATCCCAGACTAGACATTGACTTAGCTGTAGTGTTGATTGAATATCGCTTACAGAAGAAACGGATCAACAGGGGAGAAGGGGGCAAAGGCAGAGGCAAAGAGGAAGGTCTTGAGATTCTTCCAGAACCAGAGATGGTTTTCCTAAAGTTCAAGGTGGACGGAAGGCTGGTCCAAAGGGAGGCACCAGCTTAAGACAGAGATCTACCCCCAGCTTGTTTCTTTGCAAAACGACTAACCCTGAGGGAGAAGAAGTAGAGGAGCGAAGGGCTCGAGAGGGGAGGTATTTACAGAGGGATAGTTGAAGGTATTTTGGACCAAGGTGCCAGAAAGCCTTGTGGACAATGCAGAGGGTTTTACATTTTATCCTTGCATCCACTGGGAGCCAATGAAGGGATTTCAGGGCTGGAGAGATACGATCCCAGGACTTGAGGCCAAGGACTAGTCTCGCAGTCCTGCTCTGGATTAGTTATAAAGGGCAGAGAGTGGAGGCAAGTAAATTTAGAAAGAGGCTGTTACAGTAATCCAGTCTGGAATGAACCAGAGCTTGGGAGACAGTGAGCTTTTGAGGGAAGGAGAGGAAAGGCAGAGTACCTCTAAGGAGGTGTAATAAAATGTTTGACTTTTTGGAGACGTCAGAGATGTGTGCGGAGAAGAAAAGTGTAGAGTCAAAGAAAACCCAGAGGTTCTTAGCCACGCAGGTGGGGGTAGGAAGAGGGCCAAGGGAGGCCGGCCAGAGAGTGAGAGGAAAGGATGGAGATGGTGTACCAATAAGGAGGATCTCAGTCTTGTTGGCATTTAGACATAGATGGTTGGCGGCACACCAATTTTGAATGGTGATGAGACAATCAGAGATGAGAGGAGGAGGCTGAAGGAAGCCTGAAAATGAGTTGGGTGTCGTCAGCATAGCACTGGAAAGTTGAGCTGAAAATGGAGATGAGGTAAGCGAGAGTTGCCAGGTATTGGTTGAAAAGCCAGGGCGAGAGGTTAGACCCCCTGGGGGACAGCACATGTGGAGAGGGAGATAGAAGAAAGGAAGGACCCAAGTTGTACCTGGGAGGGTCGATCAGAGAGAAAAGAGGCCAGCCAGGCTGTAACGCCCACCTGGCTCCCACGGGGGCGCTGATCTAGTCTGGATTACTGCGGCCTCTTCTAGCGTGATGCGCAGGACCCGGAACACCGATTGGACAGGACCTCCAAATCGTGCTTCCTTGGCCCGTAGGAATATCCTTCTTATGGTTTGGAAGGTTGAACTCTCCATCCTGCTTCTGGTGCAGGGGCGCGCGTTCGTCCAGTTACTTCACTGGTTTTCAGAATGGCGCTGGCAAAATCCACTTGACTTTCCTGAGCGATGTGCCGTAAGTATGAAAGTTCAAAGTTCAAGTGAGGCCCCCTTTATGCTGTCTTTCTCACCTGTGATCTGTCCTGTATTTCAGGTGCAGAATGAAGGCGATGCGTCGAGGGGTTAACCTGGCGAGGTGAGTAGTAATGAGGGTGATCCCTCTAGATGTCCTTATCATTCCTCTGAAATGTCTCTAGTCCTTTCCCCATAGGGGCCGGGGTGCGGTACCTGCCAACGGGGCGGCGCCGACCCGAAATGTGGAAGAAAAGCCGGTAAGTATTATGGCTGTTAATCAGGCTTTCCTTCTGTGTGTCCTTCTGCTCACCTTTTGTTTCTTCCTCTCTCCCCTAGGTGCAGAGATGTGGCGTCCGATGCTGACAGCCGCTATGGAGCCGGGAGATGTCTCGAGGACAGGACAGGTGAGTGAAGCGTGGCGCTGCAGCGAGCAACGCGATGCTTTTAAATTGAAGTCTTCCTTCAGGGATGCTGGCGAGAAGATTCCGGATGCAGGTAAGAAGCTTGAAATAATCCTTGGTTTTCACCTTTCTCTTCTCTTCCTTCCTTGCAGGTCTTCCAGGTTCAAGACGGGCGTGGCTGTAGTCCAGGAGCAGGAGCAGACACGGTGAGCAATAAGCTGCAGGAAGCAGAACAACGCGAAGCATGAGCTGCTGTCTGGGCGTGGCTTAAATAGCCTCCAAAGAAGTCCCAGGTATGTATCCTTCCCCAACTAGGTATGTATCCTTCCCTGGCCACGCCCGAGTGAAAAAATAGTCCGTATGAACAAATAGTCCCTTTCAGGTCTCAGGGAGGCCTGAAGCGTGCAGCATGGTCTGCATCAGGTAAGTGCACAAAACACCTCCCTTTATGAGCCTGGCGCCTATGGCGCCAGGACTGAGTCCAAAGAGTCCCTATAAGGGGCCGCTGGGCTTTTACCTGAGGGCATGATGCCTGCTTCCGGGGGTGCTGGGCCTGGCCTGATGCTACGGGGGTAGGCATCATGACACAGGCCAGAGCCTGATCAGTGATACCCCAGTTGTCACAGAGACGATTGAGCAGGGTGGTATGGTTGACCGCGTCGAACGCAGAAGAGAGATCAAGTAGGATGTGGACAGAGGGAATGTTAGAATTGAGGTTGGAGAGCAGGTCTTCACGGATGTTCAGGAGAGCAGTTTCAGTGCTTCTGGCAACTCTGAAGTCAGATTGGTGATCATGGAAGGAGATACCAAAGCCGGAATGAAGATTAAGCTGAGAGATGGGCAGCTTTTCGAGGAGCTTACCCAAAAAGTGAGTAATGGAAATTGGGCGGTAGTTTGCCAGACATGATGGATCAGCAGTGGATTTCTTGACGAGAGAATGTGCAAGGGAGTCCTTAAGAGGGGAGGGGAAAGAACCAGAGGCAAAGGAGAGGTTGCAGAAATCAGCAAGGGCCGAAGCAAGGGTGTCAACGCAGTCCTTAATGGTTTTAGAGGAACAGGGGTGGACCTGTTTTGATGAGGTTTTCATAGATCGGACTTGTCTAGCTCCCTCCTCATGGGGGAAAAGGAGGAGAAAGAGGGATTGGGGGTAGATGAGGGAAGGTTAGCAAGCCGAGAAGGAGAGGGAAGAGGAGGGGGAGCAGAGGAGAGGGTGGACAGGATGTCCTGGCTTTTAGAGCTAAACTGAGAGGCAAGGGCATTGCAAAGAGCCTGGGAGGCGAGAGGAGGGGTGGAGACTGTGGCAGGGTTGGCCAGCTCCTTGTAGATTTTGAAGAGTTCGGCCGAATTGTTAGATGCCGCAGAGACGCAGGCTTGTATGTGGACTCTCTTCTTAGTGCGGACAGCGAGTCAGTATTGTCTTTGGAGCAGGCAGTAGGCCAGTTTGTCCAAGGATGAGCAAGAAGCCCACCATTTCCTCTCTGCTGCCCTACACTTATATTTAAGTGTAGCTAGGTCAGAGTCATACCAAGAATTGCACTTGGCTTTGGACTTTAAATGGATCTTCATAACGGGGGCAAGAGTATCAAGAGTAGCAGAAATAGAGGAGTAGAAAAAGAGAGGGCTTTGTCAGGGTGTGAGTCAGTCTGTGGTGGAGGAGGGGGACAGAAGGTTGCAGCGAAGGCCTCGACTGACACACGCTTCATGGGCTGGATGTCCGAGACTGTGGTTGGCAATCTAGGAGAGGACTTGGCTTGGGGGGGGGAGATGGAGAGATGAGAGAAGAGGATGCAGTGATCACTCCACGAGAGAGGAGTGGTAAGGGGGAAAGAGAGGGGGAGGCCAGATGAGATCAAGACATCAAGTGTGTGCCGAGCTGAGTGAGTCGGGCCGGCGGAAAGGGTAGAAAGGGAAAGCGAATCGCAGAGGTCGTGAAAGAGTGCAGATGAGGGACAGGAAGAATCAAGATGGACATTGAGGTCACCAAGGAGGAGAAGTTGAGTGGTTGAGGCCAAGAGGGAGGAGGAGAGGTCAGCTCAATCAGAGAAAAAAACTAGGTGATTTGACCAGTGGGCCGGTAGAGAGTAGCAACAGTAAGAGAGTGGCTAGGAGAGAGAGATAGAGCCTGCAGACTAGGCATTCAAAAGAGGAGTAAGCTTGAGTGGGAAGAGAGGCAGGAATCCACTCAGGGAAGCTCAGGGCTACACCCCCTCCAGGCCGATTGGATATGGGGGCTGAGAGGATCTTGTAGCCATTGGTGAGGAGAGTGTCAAAACTTGTGACAGAGCTGGCCGTGAACCAAGTCTCGGTTAGACCGAGGACATCAAGGTCGAGTTCTTCTAGGAGGTGACAGATGTCTGAGGAGTGTTTAACAGCCAAGCGAGAATTGTTAGTGGCGATATGGAGAAGGTTGTCAGCCTTAAAGACCTGCCGGGGAGGAGTACAGAGCAGAGGTACACCCTTTGGAGATGTGGAAGGAGCTTGAGATGGGGCAGAGGAGGAAGTGGAGGAGGGCAATGTAGCCATGGGAAGAGAGTAGGGGACAGCTGGAGATGAGAGGAAGTTGATGAGGCAAGAGACCCGCCTATCAAAGTGGAGGAGATTAGCCTGAGGGCTTTGCACCATGACACTACCATTTAGATAGCAGTTAATTAAGACTCTGGAGGAGTCAAAGAGATCCATACAGACTTCCCAATGGGTGCCACCATTAATAGGAGAGGAGGAGACAGCTGAGCATAGAGATCATATGAGGGGTCCAGAGATCTGGTGAGGGAATGAAAAAGAGGATGTCAGTGAGGGTTTGTCTGGCAGAGGCGTTGGAATAGGTATCAGCGATGGGGAGACCTGGGTTGGAAACCAAGATATCCTTTTTGAATTTCTTCTTACCAGTGAGAAGGGAAGGAAAAGATAGGAGAAACAGATAACGCCATTAGCAGGAAGAGAGAGGAGGCAGTAGGAGAAATATACAAGATCAGTGGTATGGAGCAGTCACTGGGCTAGCAGGTTCCAATTGAGGGCCGAAGTAAGGTGAAAATAACACAGCCAATTTTTATTTACAGAAACGCACCGAAATTTCTAACGAAACCAAAATTGACTTTTCCAAACACACCCAAATTTCACTTTCCTACCACACCCAACTTTCACTTTGAAGGCAAATACTAAGGCATCAATAGGTAAAAGAAATTACATTGGATTATAGGTGAGTGCTAAGACGAGAGAATGAAGGGAGGACCAGTTGTAAACAAGAAGAACGCTGAGTGAAGGTCAATGAAGTGAAATCGAAAGAGTAGGCAGAAGGAGGGATATTAACCAATAGAGAGCAAAGTGAGAGAGTCTTGGAAGTGCAGTTTCATAGCTGAGGGTGCTGGAAGCCCCTTGGAGGGTCAGGCTATTGTAGTAGCATCATGTAGCGTCCCAGTGAGCGGACAGGGAAGCTGACAGGGGTTTTAGAAGTGGCCCTTGGAACAAGGGGCCGGCTAAAGCCTGCCGGTCCCTGGTTGGTCAATTTGTCTGGCCGGGTGGCCAATCAGTACCCACATGCGGGTGAAGAGGTCAAGAGAGACAGCCTCAGATCATCAAAATAATGTGGTAGCCATTTTGAAAATAGCCGTGAAAAAACAGCAAACAAAAGCAGAAAGGCTAACAGGATCAAATAGTCAGCCAGTAAAGCATTGCCATGCAAGGTAGGGCATTTACCAATGTTGCAATAATGAAACAAAAAAAGCAGCTCATATTTTCTTTTTTTTTTTTTAACGGATTTCCAAATTCAGGTTTGAAAACCATGTGTTGCTTAGCCAATTGAAATTGCAAAAGTTAGTTTAGACTCTAGCAGGGCGAAGAAAGCAGCCAGGCTTCGGTGGTGAGGAGCAGCTGCAGAAGGAAGGACTGCACATGGAGAAAATGGAATGCAACGAGGGACAAGTACAAATGGGCCTTGGAAGAAGTGCCCTGATTGGTTAACAGGAGAAACAGTCGAATTAAAGCTTGGTAAAACGGGGCAGGCCTATTTTGAATACTCTGAAGACTGCTAAAATGATAATTAGGAAGAAGAAGATTCTTACAGCAGTTCCGACTCCAAAATCTGACACTTGTATCAATTGTTACTTTAGAAGAGAAAGAGAATAGATGTAGAATTGTATGTAAAATGTGCAGTTGAAAAAAATAGGATTGTAATAAACTCAAGATCTAAGGTTTAAGTCAGAGAAATATCAATTTTTATGCACAGATCCGGGATCAGACACGCACGTGATGTACTGGTGAAAGACTTATCATCCCTGCTCAGATGGGTCTACCAGCTGCAAACATCTGGTAGAATGTGAGGAGGAGCAGACTTGGGGAATCAGGATGTCAATTGTATGATAAACTTGAAAATGTGCTAATTGGTGGGGTGCCCCATTATCAAGTCAGAGAAGCCTTTTCTTATCATTGGGATGCGTGTAAAAACGTAAGCCCAATAAGTTTTGCTTATGGGTTCATAAGTTATGTTAAAATTTGTGGACGTTTTTTTACCTCTGAAAGTTTAAGTTGCTGGTGATCCTGGGATGGACTGAGACATCGGAGAACGAGGGTACCACACAATATGAGCCTGTATTTGAGGGAGAGCAGTACAGGTGAATCAATAACATGGCTAAACTTAGATGTCAGAAATAAGGGTGTCTGCTGGTCATTTGATCAGTGAAATTTAAGTTGGCATGCCACTACTAAATCGGCTGCTATGCAGTACAGATTGAACTCAATACATAGAGAAGTTCTCAGTACTTGGGTATAGTGTAGCATGTACTCATGGATCATATAATGGGTTAATGGGTTATCCCATACCCATGGAAATATTTGAGTCTATGGAGTTAGCAATTAAGCGGCCGCAGCGACTAATGTGCATTGGGAGGAAAGCTGGCCTCAAACCATGCCTTTTGTGAAGAGGCAACAAACTTGACTAAGGTCATATAGACCTAAAAGAAGAAACAAGAATCTAGCCACTTGTGACACTTTTTAGGCTTCTCTGTGCTAGAAATGGAATTACTCTATATTTTAGGCATCAGAACTCACACACACACACACTTACCCAAACTATGCTACTGGGTTGTCTAATAATGGCGTTAGAACCAAACTATTATGTCACATAACCAATGCATCCCGTGGTGCTGTGGGCATGAACGAGGACTATGGAAAACATGGTTAGCTTCAGGAGTAAATCATAGGCTCCTTCAGTGTTCAACTCATTGTTAGATGCCTGCAGGACCTCAAGATGCGTTTGTACCCATTGAGCACCTCTTAGAAATTACTGCAAAAGTAAGTCAATGAAGGCAATTCAAGGTTCTCCACAAAGGATCTTAATGCCAACCCTGATAACAATCACAGACCTATGGGATAACATGAGTATGTGATTACCTGTTTCCAACCACACTGGGTCTTGGAAGTCCCATCCCTGAACATGATGATCAGTTGCGAAAAATGAAGACATAACACAGTCAGATTGACAGAAAAAAACAAATCCTTAGTGTTAGGAGATATTTTCTTTTTGCTGCTTTCCTCATATAGTCTTCAATTGGACATCTTTTCTGTATGCTTTGTTTTGAACACTGTCCCGACTTTTTGGGTGCAAGTAAAGCCTTATGCTTTACTTCCCTTGCCCATTTTCTCATTCTTTTGAGGAAACTGATTAGTCCCTAAAACGATCAGTACTGGGAGACTGTCTCTTTGTGAATGTCTTGTTACAACTGAACACAAACTTAGAGTAAAGTGCGGTTAGGTTACTTTGTATCCTTACACCTTTTTATATAATGGATTTTGGTTACTTTTACAATGTGCCTAAGACAAGCAGTTGGCAGCAGTGATTTTTATTAACGGTTTTGGAAACATTTTACTCATGCACTTTTGTAATTGTTTGTCAGGGTGACGACTCACTAGCGGCGACAGCACACCACGCTGCAGCGCTGGCAGTTTCTGGAGACTCGCTCAGTGTAGGTCCCTCAGTGTCAGAAAGGAAATACATATCCCTGGTTCCCAACAGATACCAGTTTCGTCACATGATGAAGTTACTCTTTCCAATCAGGCGCCAACCAGGAAGCGCTGTGTGCTTGCCTTATCTATATTTACCCTCTACTGTGGCGGCTATGGTGCTTCTAGCCTGCATTAGCAGTGGGTGGCGTATTGGTTCCTGTTCTTTGGGTCTGTCCTCAGGTCTTTTTCAGATTTATGGCTTGTTTTTTGGATGTTCTAACTCTTTAACCCCTTTGGCCTTGCTGTTTGGAACGGGACTGAACGTCTGGCTTTACAAGAAACTGCAACCAGTGGGGGACTTTTTTTGACGTCACTCTTAAACCTCCGCGACTCTAAATATAATACCAGCTTCTTGGTGTTGCAGTGGTGCGTGCAGAAAAACGAAGACACAGAGTTCCCCTACTTCGTTTGTTAGTACTGAAGAAACAAGAGGGTTTCTGCACCCATCTACTACAGCCCCACACATAGATTTATCTTTTTTGGTTAAGATTTATTAGGTAGCCCATGGTGATAACACGTGTTTCGGGAACCTTTGACGTGCCTTTCTCAAATCTGGGCAATATAGTGCAAGTTACTATTGTTTGGTGTTCAAGAATAACCTCTCTAATAACGTATTCGGATTACTGGAGTCCCACCAGACTCGTACCGTAGCCTTAGCTACAAATTCATGTGTCCTGCATCACGCGTCGCATCCCACGTTATTAGAGAGGTTATTCTTGAACACCAAACAATAGTAACTTGCACTATATTGCCCAGATTTGAGAAAGGCACGTCAAAGGTGCCGAAACACGTGTTATCACTATGGGCTACCTAATAAATCTTAACCAAAAAAAAGAAATCTATATGTGGCGCTGTAAGAGATGGGTGCAGAAACCCTTTTACAAGAAACTGGTATGTTATTTGTATTTTGCTAATTGGATTTGTTTTTTTGCTTCTGGTTCCCTGGAGTTGCTGCACTGCAAGAGGATATAACTTAGAGAGTCCTCATGCGTTCAGGGGTAGGTCCATTACGTCCTCAAATCTTAGTTAGGGATTGTGTCCTTGCGCTGTTCGGGATAGTTATGCTTGGACCTTTTGGACTTCCTGGACTTCTTATGCAATGTTGGCAACAGGCGTCGGTCGGTATCCTGGTCTCTGGACATTAACAACTGACAGAGGTACAACCATCTTGTAGGTTCATTGTTGGACAGTCGCTGTGCACAGGTAGGATAAAATTGTCTGGGAGGGGAGGAGGAGTGGTATGTAACACTCCATAATTAGATATTGCTGTGTTCTTGTGTCTTTTTCCTAGGGTCTATTTGTGTAACCTCTTGCCTTTTCACCTGAACCCATCGTACTGTGGCATTATTACAAACCCACAGACCACGTTTTCAGGAGGAAAGTCTCCCTATGACAGGAGACCCTTGCTACCGCCATTAAGTGGGAATAGGGTTAAGAACAGATCTGGAAGCCCACATATTCTCCTAATATGGAGCCAGGAGGTGATCCAATGAATGCCTTGCTACAGGCATTTGAAACCCTCTGTGCTGTAATGCGAACAACGCATGAAGCTCGGCACCAACGCATTGATGTGATTCAGGTTCTTATACATCTCTTACCCATGTCGATGAGTTTGGTGGTGCTGCAGCTGTGGCCGCACCGGCTGTTCCTGTTCAGCCTCTACCGCTTCTTACTGCTCAAACATTGGTTCTACCTGCACCATTGCCTTTGGTGCCTCCTAAATGCTTTTTGGGCAATCATAAGCTCTATCGCCCTTTCTATCAATCAGTGACAGTTACACTTTTTGTGCCGTCTGAGTCCATTTCCTGATGCTACTACTAAAGCTGCCTTTGTTTTGTCCCAACTGGGTAGTACTGCCGCAGCATGGGCCAACCCACTTATTGAAGCCAATGATCCTGTCATTTATGATTTTGATGCCCTTCTAAGAGCTATGAATCTGGTGTTTGACACCAGACAAAGCCCAGGTTTTGGATTAAGAGTTTCTGGCTTTGACTGAGGGGAAATCCTCTCTGTTGCAGTATTTAGCATGCTTTAATCAACTTGCTGCAGAAACCACTTGGCCTGAAAACAAAACATTAGCTGTATTTTACTGAGGGCTATCTGAGGAGCTAGAGGATTCCTTATCAGTGGTCCCTTCCCTTCCATCTTCTTTTATTCGGATGTGGTGCTTCAGGTGGATGCTCGCCGTATGGAAAGACGAGGAGAACATAAGAATCCTGAACTCCGACCGAGCAACTCGGACGCGGCCCTATCCTCTACATCAAGTGATCCTGAACCCATGCATATAGGGGCCACTCGTGGTCCTTTAAGATTAAAGGGAGAGGAGGTGGTAACAGGACCTATGTCTGTATTGCAGCCAGACCGGACACATTTGTGTCTGTCCTAAAAGACCCAATAAAAAAGCTGAAAACACCAATGCTCATCCCTAGACCAAGCCACAAGGATGAGTCTGAATGACATTGGCTCCAATACAGAAATGTCTCATACATATTTACATAAATAAGATTTTTGGTATGCCCGATACACGGAAACTGGTGGTGCCCGTGATGATAGATTCCGGTGATAGCGGGAACTATATGTATGTTCATTTTGCTGCAGAACATGGCTTCTCGACTCAGTCTAACAAAGTGCCTGAATCTGTGCGGGCTATCAATGGGTCATTGCTCATTTCTAGGGAAGCGACAAAACAGACAGAACCTATTTGTAGGAGTACACATCAGGAGCATACAAAGGTCATTTCATTTGACCGGATTTCGGCTTCACAGTTCAATGTAATCCTGGGTATACCGTGGCTCCGTGCACATAATCCCAACATCGACTAGAGTGAACAAACAGCTACCTTTTCGTCTTCCCATTTCCAAGAACATCGTTCCGATTCCTCTACGGCCCTACATTGCTCAACTTGTGTGGCTCTATTATCAGGTCTACCCTGGGTTGGAGACGTTAAATGTGATCGGCTCTCTTGGTTCCTGATGCATATAAGGCCTTTTTAGACATCTTTGATGTCAGGCTGAGAAGTTGCCTCCTCATTGGGAATAAGATTGTCCTATAGATTTGGTATCTAAAACTGCCGTTCCACATGGTCTAATATATTCAAAACCCCAAAAAGAGGACCAGATCCTCAAGGAGTATATTGATCATGCCCGTCGTAATGGACACATACGCTCTTCTTGTTCTCCCGCCACCTCTCACATCTTTGTTACGTTATTTGGCATTCATATAGAGTTCTATATATCATTGCTAAAACCTCAAAGCGCTGGTAGGTTGAACGCCCTCAGTGACTCTAGTCCTGATCAGTTGAGAGAGTAGGGTGCCATAAGGTATTCTGGTGCACCAGTTATGTGTGCAACCGATGTGATTGCCTGATGGTAGCGGCATCCTAGCATTAGCTGTCGAGGTATTGAAATCGGTTGAATGTGTGCAGTCTGGGGGGTGGACACCAAGACTGGGTTCTGGCTGCATTAAGCCTGTAGGACACTTACGTGTGCAGCTAGGCTGGTTTGTCAAGGGGTATAGCTGCGTTTTATTAGAGCAATGAGGTGTTCATGAGGAAATGTTCGTATGTGAGCAGCTAGGCCGAATTGATCGAGGGGTGTAGCTGTATTCTGATTGTGTGATGGTGTAGAGTAGAGAGTAAGCATAGTAATATGGGAGGTAAGTGTTTGTGTGGAGTTATGATTTAGGAGATCGATATTCCGCATTTCAGCCATGCTGTTGCTTATTTGTGTATTAATATGCAAATTCAGTACTGACATTATTTGGGATTTTAAGGTGGTAGTGACAGCATTTCAACACGTTGTTGATCTGACGGGAGAGGGTTAGGCCTGAGTCCATAGCGCAGCCTAGGTTATTTACAGTATCGGAGGGGCAGTGAGGGGGCAGGGGGCGAGGGATGAGGGCCGTGGGAGCAGATGTGGTGGAAGGGCAATATTGATGCACACCATGATTTCAGTTTTGGCAGGGTTCAAAAGGAGGTGGTTTATTGTCATCCATCGGTCAATATCACAGAGGCCGCCTTCTAGGTCGGGCAGGGGGTTGGTGCCTGACTTGGGAATTCTTAGGATAATTTGAGTGTCTCAGCGTAGTTGTAACAGGAGATGTTGTGCATGCAGATGATTCCAGGTAGAGTGGTCATATAGAGGTTGAACAGGACAGCAGACAGGCATGCACCTTGGGGTACTCCAGTGTTCACAAAGTGAGCATTTGAGGCATAAGGGGAGAGGAGTGTTATTTGTTTCCTTTTGCTGAGGAAGGAGGAGAGCCATTTGAGAGCAGTGCCACAGATTCCTAGGGAGTGAAGTCGGCCAAGGAGGATTGAGTGTTTAACTACGTCAAAGGCTGCAGAGAGATCGAGGAGAATCAATGCTGCACAGCCTTCAGAGTCTGCAGTGACCTTGAGATCATCCCAGAGCAATATCAGAGTGGTTTCAGTTCCATGTCGCGGTTTGAAGCCTGATTGTGCGAGGTCGAGGAGACAGTTGGATTCTACAAAGGAGTTGAGCAGGGAGTATGCAGTCAATGAGATTTGCGAGAAATCTGGTGCTGGAGATCGGTCTGTAATTCTTGGGGTCAAGGGATGCCTTTCTTAGGAGTGGTTTGACATGCACTCTTTTGTAGGCATCAGGGAAGATGCCAGAGGTGAGGGATTCCTTTAGAATGGCTCTTGCATGTTCTCCTACGCAGGTAGATGAGAATATTTCTTTCAGGACAGAGCTGGGCGATGGGTTTAAAGGAGTCAAAGGTCTGGAGAATGGGCGTTGGGGCATTGGGATCAGGAGCGGAGGATGAATGGGGTGGTGGGGACACATTTTGGAGTTAAGGGATGTCGTCCTGTCAACAGAGGTGTTGTAGAAATGTAGGGCTAATGAGTCGCAGAGTGATTGTATGGGGGTGGAACGGGTAAAGGAGCAAGTGGGTTTGACGAATTCTGGTATGAAGTTCTTTGCTGCGGTTGGCACAGTTAAGAATTAGTTTATTGTAATAGGCTTTTTTGGCCTTTCGGATTTCAGCTTTGCAGTTACGGTGGTGCAGGGAGAACATGGATCTGCTGATATCGGTTTTAGATGCTCGCCATTTGCATTCAAGAGAGTTTTTTTGTTTTCTGGCATTCCTAAGGAGGGGCGTGAACCATTTGGGTGATGGTCCATTGAGGATGCAGGGCACGAGGGGATGAGAGGAATTAGTGAGTCACTAATCCAGAAGTCGAAAGAGTTGTTGGGGATATTGAACCAGATATTGAAGTCTCCTAAGAGTCTAAGAGATGGGTGATTTACTTGAATGGTAGCTATTTAATCACAGAGGTTGTTGGCGAAAGAACAAGTTACTTACCAATTGGTAACGTTCTTTCGACTGTATGTTCCTCCAACGTATTGCACATCTTTGACATGTAATGTCCACAGCTGTGTAGTTCGGAAACTTTTTCAGCAGAGGGTGTCCTGCGTCAATGACGTCGGGTTGATGTCCCTCGAAGGCCTCCATCGAGGGAGACGTCACTGGATGTTACAAATAGGACAGAGGCACCCGTAGCCTCAGTTTATGTTTTTTCCCCCATAACGTGTGGCATCAATCCTATGCCTGCCGAAAGCAACACCTCCATCACATCATCAGGGAGGTCCCAATCCTTACATCTCAACCTTTCAGATACCAAGCGTGAGAGTCCTGACCTCTGGATGGAGAACCTGACCCCCCCCCCCATTCGCGAGAGCAGATCCTCTCAGTAGGGAAGACGGCGTGGAGGGCAGATGGGCATTTCTAGAAGGTTTGTGTACCACGCTCTCCTGGCCCAATCCGGAATAATGACGATCATGTGGGATCCTAACCTCCGTAACCTTCGTAACACTTGAGGAACAGCGGGGACTGGAGGAAAGCGTACAGCAGTGGGAATGACCAATCCACTACAAATGCGTCTCCCAAGGCTCCTCTCGGAAGAAATTCCCTTGAGCAGAATCTCTTGCACTTCCGGTTGACACTGGTGGCGAAGAGATCCACTTGTGGGGTTCCCCAAAGGGCGAAGATCTCCAGAAGGACTTCCTGAGCCAACTCCCACTCATGAGAGATCATGCTCTGCCTGCTCAGAGCGTCCGCCACCGCATTTTCATCTCTGGCCAGATGAACTGCCGAGAGTGAAATTCCCTGCTGGATGGCCCAGAACCAGAGCTGCATTGCCTCTCTGCACAACAGGAGTGACCCTACCCCCCCCCTTTTTTTTGTTGAGGTAATGCATGGCCACTGTGTTGTCCGTCATGATCAGGACACTCTTCCCCCTGCACAGATGGTTGAAAAGCCTTCAGGGCTAGCCTGATGACCCTCATCTCTAACAGGTTGATGTGAGGTTTGGACTCCGACAGAGACCAACGACCGCTGGCAGTCAAGCCGTCGGCAAGAGCGCCCCATCCTGTGAGGGAAGCATCCGTCACTACAGTCACCTCCGGCCATGGTTGCTAAAATGCCTTCCCCCTTCATCAGGTTCCTATCGTTGGCCTACTACAGAAGGTCCTAGGAGACCGAGAGTGGAATCTGAACGGGATCCGACATCCTGCCCGAGAACTGTGACCACTGCATCTTGAGCACCCATTGCAGGGATCTCATTCTCAGCCTGGCTTCTGGCAGCAGAAAAATGCAGGATGCCATGAGGAAGAGCAACCTTAAGAATTTGAAAGCCGGGAGACTTTGGACATGTTGAAACTTGTCCACCATCTGCAAAATGTGATGAGCCCTTAACTTGGGAGGCGAGCACTTCCCCAAGGACGTGCCCAACACAGCCCAGATGTAATGGAGCTGCTGGGAAGGTGTCAGATGCGACATCTTGAAATTGAGGGAGAAGCCCAGCCTGTGGAGGGGGTGGCATGTGAGACCGAGATGATCTAACGCTTGTTAGTGAGAATGCGCCTGGATCAGCCAGTCGTCCAGGTAAGGGTAGACGTGAATCCCCCCTCACCTGAGGTACGCTGCCACAACCACTATCAGCTTGGTAAAGACCCTCGGGCGGAGGACAATCCGAATGGCAGGACCCGAAACTGAAAGTGCGAGTCGCCAGCGGCAAACCTCAGGTACTTCATGTGCTTTGGATGAATCGGAACATGAAAGTAAGCATCCTGAAGGTCCAGAGACACCAACCAATTCTGAAGTTGAAGAGCATGGAGGACTTGACAAAGAGTGACCATCTTGAACTTGTCCTTCCTGAGAAGTTTGTTCAACCAATGCAAGTCCAGGATGGGTCTCAATCCCCCATCTTTCTTTGGAAATAAAAAATAAGGGGAACACCATCCGTAGTTCCTCTCCACTACAGGCACCAGTTCTATAGCGCCTTTCTCTAGCAGGGTCAAGATTTCCAGCACAAGGAGTGGATTTGGAAGCTTCAAAGAGAGATTCCTTGGTGGATTGTCATGAGGCCACTGTAGGAAGGGAAGGCAGTGTGTCCGTGGGCTATTGTATCCAGAACCCACACATCCGAAGTAATGGCTCGCCACTCTTCGAGATGCTGAGACAGTCTGTCCCCAACCGGCGAACCATGGGACATGGCCTCATAACTGCTTTGGAGCGGCTGCGGTAGCGCCTGAAGGCAAAGAGGCAGCTGCCTGAGTGGCTTTGGCACCTCTATTTCCCCGATGACCACAGGTACTTTTACGCTGACCCCTTTGACAGGTGGCTCCTCTCATTCTACCAAAGGAGGAATAGTAATGAAAAGAACCTCCCCTCCACTGCTGTCCCCTAGGACGAAAAGGCAGAGGTTGACGCACAGCTGCGCTTAAAGATTTTGCCACAGCTTTTGAGGTCTGCAACCTCTCAAGGCTCTCGTCAGACTTGCTGACAAACAAATGCGTGCCAACTAAGGACATGTGCAAAAGGAAGGCTTGCACATCAGGGGTAAACCCAGACTTCCGCAACCAGGCAAACCTGCGTATAAAAGTGCTCGCAGCCATGGACCGGCTCATACTGTCGATCGTGTCCAAACCCGACTGAAGGGATTCACACATGGCATCCTTGCCGTCTTGTACAAGAGCAAGGAACCCATCCCCATCTTCCCCCTCGGGAATATGCTCAGCCACAAGAGAAACACAATTCCACAGAGTGTGTGAACATCTTTGGTGCAGAGGGCTGATATGAAGGCACTGCTTTAACGTCCGTATCCGACGGACACAGCGCCGACAGATTCGATGTCGACTTCGAACCCTTAGCAGGATGCTGCGGTCTCGCCGGGGACAAGGACTGATACCTTGAAGCACGTCTCTTGCAACCATCCTGACCCTTGTCCGCACGGGACCTCGTAGGTTCCCGATGAGGATCGAGCCGAGGACCCGAGCCCGAAGGCGTGCGAGCCACGGTTCGAGACCGCTCATTGTCAGCTTTGTGAGAAGGCGTGGACGGAACTGTGTCCTCCTATTGAAAAATCGACAACATCTGCTCCCTAAAGGCAGCCCATTCTTCCGAGTCAGGGACTTCGTTGGGCAAGCCACTTTCCTCGAGGCACCATCCTCCGAAGACGACGGGGAAGACGACCAGTGATGGCAATTCCTTGAATGCCGAGACGAGGACGAATGGCGGGAACCACTCCAGGACCGAGACCCCCCCAGAATCCTTGCAACGCAAAGAGTCACCCCTCGAATCGTCAGTGGACATACCCTTGGACTTGGAAGTATGTTTGGAGTTACTGGGTTTAGCACCCCTACCTACCTGAAGCTTTCCCTTACGCTCCGCAAGGCCTTAGCAGTCAGCGACTTGCATTTAGAGCAGTCGTCAGTGTCGTGACTCTCGCCCAAGCACCACAAACAAATGGGATGCGGGTCGGTGATCGACATTTTAGACTTGAAGTCCCGGCAAGTCTTGAAGCCAGACTGCAGAGTCGGAGGGGTCGAAGAAGAAGACATCTTCACAAGGTAAAACACGAGGCGCGCCAAGTCTCTGAAGCAAACATGTTTGCGGAAAAAACAGAACTGAGGCTATGGGCGCTGTGCGTCCTATTTATAACATCGGGTGACGTCGCCCTCGAGGGAGGCCTTCGAGGGACATTGACCTGACGTCATCGACGCCAGACACCCTCTGCTGAAAAAGTTACCTAACTCCACAGCTGTGGACATTACATGTCAAAGATGTGGAATACGTTGGAGGACACAATCCATTCGAAAGACTATCGTATCCGGGGAGTCTGCAGATGAGAAGGAAGCTGTGGGTGAAGGTCGGTGGTAGAGATAAGTTTTACTAAAAAGGATTCACAGGAGGCAGTGCATGTCTGGGATTCGACGAAAGTAACAGAGAAATGGTGATTGAAGAGGACTACCACTCCGTCACCTCTGGAAGGTCTGTTGTGGGCGATGAGCGAGTAGCCAAGGGGGAAGGCTTTGTGTGCTACCGGGGCAAAGTCGTCGGAGAACCAGGTTTCGGTGATAAAAATTAGGTCTTGCTTGTCAGAGGATAGGAGGTGAAAAATGCTGTGTTTGTTTCTTGCTACCGAGCGGACGTTAAAGAGGATGCAAGTGATCTCCTGAGGGCAAGTGGGTTTTATGGTGCTGATCGTAGTGGGAGCATGGGGGACATGGGTGCCTGGTGGGGTATGAGCATTCAGGGGTGTTGAGACCGGATGAGGCGGGGACACATGGGGGGGGGGGGCTAGGTTCCTGTGGTGCCTGAGTGTCTGCTGAGAGGGTTGCGTTTAAGGGGGTGGGAAAAGTAGGCAGGCAGGGGTAGGAATGTGAGAGTCGAGGGGTGGGTCAAAGGGGGATGGGAAGTTAGTAAATGGGCCGGATGGTGTGAGGGGGTTTAGGTGGGCAGATTCTGGAATGAGTGGGGGCGAAAGGGTTTTAGGTGTACAGGGTGAGAAGTCAAGAGAAAGGGGGTGGAAACTGGGGGAGGGGAGATGGGACGGCAAGGGGGTAGGGTTGGGAGAGGCTAGGAGGGTGGGCTGAGGCAGAAGTGGTGAGGACTAGACGATGGAGGAAGAGGCCATTCACGTCTTCTGTACTTCATGGGTTTAGGAGCCATAAAAGTGTGAGAGAGGGTGGGGAGAGTTTCAGAGGGGGAAGGAGATGAGGCTACGCTTCTAGCAAGGGTGAGACGTGCTACATTCAGAGAGGGGAAGGGATATGAAGGGGTGGATTGTTGGAGGGGTTCGAGAAGATGTTATGGGGGTGGGAGGGAGTGGTGTGGGAGGATGGTCGAGGGGATGGTGTGGATCCCGGTGGGCTAAGGGGGAGGGAGCGGGCGGCATGGGGGCTTGGTAGATAGAGAGGGGGGGGTTCCTCAGGGGGCACAAGGATGGAGTGGAAGTAGGGGCGGATTTGCACTGTTTGGAGCACCAGAGGACTCCCCTTGCTTGGGAGTTCGAAAGAGAGCATGGTGTTTCAGCGGGGGTATTAGGGTGTTCTCAATAGATGTAAGAGGGAGAGTGGAAGTCGATGTGTTAGGATGGGATGGAGACTGGGGTTAGGCACTTGAGGGGGCAGTTTGGCGCGCCAGAGTGCTCCTGTGATCTTAGAGTTCGACAAGGGATGATGGTAGGAGAGTGAGCGGTGGCGTCTAGGAGTATTGATGAATGGGGGAGTGGACGTGGTTCGCTATCAGGTGGGGAATAGAGCGGGGGATTCTGAAGTTGGGTGCTAGAGCGCAGGCCGTGCAACGCAAGGGGGAAGGGGAGTGGGAATGGAGCGGGGAGGCTAGGGATCGGGACAGGCTGGAGAGGCAGTACATCAGGTGTTGGGGTCTCCATCCTGGGGGAGGTCATTGCAGTACCTGGAGGTAGATGTGCTAGTATCAGTAGATGTATATGTTCAAGATGTATAATCTGCGTCAAGATTCTGGTCACTTGGGCAGTGGGAGAGGGCCAACAAGGGTAGCTGAAGGGAGTTCTAGGAGAGAGGCAAAGGCAACTAAATCATAGAAATATCATAGTGCTCACTTTCTAGAAGTGCATCGATCACAGTGGGGACTATCTAGATGCAGATTAAGCCAACAGGAGTAGTCACAGTAATATCTCTGAAAGTATTTCTAGGTGCGAATCAGGTAAACAGGAACAATTTCACAGTGTGTGGGAAAGGCAGACTTAAATACAGTAATAATGCAGGTGGTACCTTCAAGATACAAATCAGGCTAACAGGAACAATTCTAAGTCACAGATGGCACCTTCTAGATGAGAGCCAATGCAGAAGGGGACATTTCTAAGGGAGTGGTACAATTAAACACAGTAGTATCTCGGGGCACCTCTAGATGCGAATCAGACTAACAGGAACAATTCTAAATCACAGGGGGCCCTTTTGGATCAGAGTCAATGCAGCAGGAGCAAGTTTCTAAGTGTGTGGAACAAATAAATCAAAGTAATATCTCGGAGGGCTAACAGAAACGAAATCTAAGTGTGTGGGACAGGCGGCATATACAAAGTAGTAGCTCAGGTAGAAATGAGCCAACAGCTACATCTACCAGCTACTCATTATCAGTTAAACATGACCTTTTTTATTAATAATAAAAGCACGGCTAGTCACTTAATAAAGTTAATTTACCATTATAACAGGAGGGTCATTTTGATTTTTTTTTTTAGCATTTTTATATAGCGCTACGAACCATCATTTATCTGAGCGCTGCTTATTAATACCCACTGTGTGTGGTGCTCATTTATCAACCTCAGAAGGATGAAAGGCTGAGTTTGGCCCTGCCGGGATTCGAACCTATGTCAGCAGGCTCTGCACAGATGACAAAGCGAGCGCTCTACTCGCTGTGCTATCTGACCGGACTAAAGGTAAGCAAAATCCAGGTATTGGCCACGAGATGGTGGCAGATGTTGCTAAAATAAATAATTGGTATGGCCCTGCAGGGATAGAAATTAAGATTGGATAAGCAAGTGCTAAAAGCAGCTCCTGGTATCCAGCCTTAACAAGTAATCAGAAGCTACCACTGGTGAATGAGCAGCTAGAAAATAGCGTTCCACAAATCTACTTTCCATATAAGATGCAAACATATGCTTTTGTGCTTCATTCAGAGCTCTTTATGTTTAACATGTCATATAGATGTGTCCAAATGTTCATTTATAAATCGTCCCAAATGCACAGAATTAAATTCACATAGGTGGGTCTGTGCAGCATCAGTTGTTATCAGGAGCCAAAGGTAGCTCCTGGTAGCTGTTGGTATACAGGTAACCAGGCTCTCCTAGGCTACAAGCAGGAGCTAAATAGATCCCAGCTCTTATCAGTTTCGAACCCTACCCTGTTGTATATTGGGAACCCATTTGACAGTGAGATGAACACACTACATACATTTTCAAAAATATTAAATGTGATAGGACTTTGATTTAATTGATCTTGCCCGTCTCTGTTCACCCATCAGATCTTCCTATCAGCTTCACTGGTTTCCATGTCACAGGCTTGAGTAATCCCAATTTACCCCCTTATCTGTTCATTCCTAAGGGAACTAGTGGCTTACAATTATCATGGCGACTGTTTCTGATTTCCCAGGATACACAATGATCCTGCTGTATGAGTCAGAAACCTACTAATCGATTTTTTTCTAAAGTTTTGAATTCCCCTTCTGTATTCTGTCTTGTGATGTTCCCATTTAGGGTTTCCAGCTCCTTCCCCACCACCACATTTGATTGTGCTAACCACATCAAGACTTGGGGACAGCACTAGCTATATATATATGTACCATATATATATATATATATATATATATATATATATATATATATATATATATTACTCACCGTAATCGTATTTCTGATGCTTGTATCCGTTTAGATTCACATGCTGTGCATAGGCCGACATCTAGTGGAAGCTGCGGAGTATTACAGTCGGTTTTTCGAAACTCGAAAATGGGCGCCAACACAGGGCGTGCCAGTAATACTATCCCTAGTGTGACATCCACTGTACCCAAGATCCCTCACGCGTCTAGGATCCTCAGATTGTATTTTTTCTGACATGAGGTAGCATGAGGAGTAGCGTGAGTACAGATAATCCAAGCAGATAGATAGAAAGGTAAGACTACAAGCAACCATGCGCCTTCTCTCAGAGGGGAGGAAGGGTGGGTCGCATGTGAATCTAAGCAGATACAAGCATCAGAAATAAGATTACGGTGAGTAATGTATCCCTTCTGAGGCTTGTGGAATCTGCTTAGTTCACATGCTGTGCACAGATTAGCGAGCAGTACCTGAAGGAGGTGGGATGTGAGAAGGGTCATGAGCAAATAAGTGTCTTAGAACCGCTTGTCTCACTTGTGTATCTGCCTTGGAATGGCTGTCAATGCAGTAATGCTGAGTAAAAGTGTGAATAGAGCTCCAAGTAGCTGCTTTGCAAATGGTGTCAAGGGGTACATTTGCAATGAAAGCCAGAGTGGCCCCAATGCCTCTAGTAGAGTGGGCTCTTGGCGTGAAAGGCAGAGTTCTTTCAGAGAGTGAGTAACACAGCTGGATACAGTTAATAATCCACTTTGAGATGGCACCTTTAGAGACGCAATCCCCCTCTCTGCCTGTAGCTACGGAGACAAACAGTTGATCTGTTTTTCTTAGCGGTCTGGTTTTATTTACATAGTAGAGGACCGCCCTACGCACATCTAGTGTGTGTAGTTTCACCTCAGCCGAGCTTTGAGGGTCCTGGAAGAAAGCCGGAAGCTCGATGGACTGGTTTACATGGAATTTTGCTATAAACTTAGGTGAGAACCTAGGGTGTGTGCGTAAAACCAGTTTGTCTTTATGGACAGTAAAGAAGGGATCCTGCACTGACAGAGCCTGAATTTTACTGACCCTTCTTATAGAAGTAATAGCTACTAAGAAGGCCCTTTTATAAGTCAGGTGTTTGAGACTGCTTTTATGCATGGGCTCGAAAGGAGCATGGCTAGCACCACATTAAGGTCCCACCCTGGTGGTGGATTTGAAATAGGAGGGTGAAGTCTCTTTACTCCTTCCATGAAGGCTTTAACTACTGGTACTTTCCACCACGAGACCTTGCTATGGGAAGTGGTGTATGCCGACAGGGCTGCCAGGTGTACTTTCAGTGAGTTAAAAACCAATCCTGCATCCAGCAGGTGGAGCATGTATGTAACAATAGTGGGAGGAGTGCAATCAACAGGGTTGATTTGTCTACTCTGGCACCAGATAACGAACCTCTTCCACTTGTCAAAGTAACAGTGCCTTGTGTTTGGTTTGCTAGATTCCTTTAGGATGTCCATACACCTCTGTGGTAAATTGAGATGTCCAAACTCTATGACCTCAGGAGCCATGCTGCCAGGTTCATTGAGTTGGGTTGCTGGGGCACTGTTTGCCCTTGGTGCTGGGACAGTAGGTTGTACCAGGATGGAAGTTTGATGGGCTCGCACACCGCCATCCTGCGTAGGTGTGGGAACCACGGTTGTCTTGCCCACATGGGAGCAACTAGGACGAGCGTCATCGATTCTCTGTTCATCTTGTTCACCACTTTCCTGATGAGAGGAGTTGGTGGAAAAGCGTACGCAAACATCCCTGACCAGTTCATCCACAGGGCGTTCCCCTGGGAGTCTGGTTGGGGGAACCTGGATGCAAATCCTGAGCATTGTCTGTTTTCGCTTGTGGCAAATAAGTCAATAGTGGGGAAACCCCACTGAGAGAAGATACCTTCTACGACCTCTCTGTGTAGAACCCATTCGTGTTCCTCTGGGAGAGAGTCTCTGCTCAGAGCATCCGCAGGGAATTGAGCTCCCCTGGAACATGTTGTGATGACAGGAAGATGTTCCGTCTGAGTGCCCATATCCAGATTTTCTGGGCAAGCTTGGACAGATTTTGCGAACGAGTCCCTCCTTGCTTGTTCAGGTAGAACATGGCTGTTGTGCTGTCCGTCCGGATTTGCACTGACAGGTTTAGTAGGTGGGGCTCGAACGCTTGAAGCGCTCTGAATACTGCCAGAAGCTCTAGCAGGTTGATGTGGTTCTTGGCCACTGAGGGAGACCAGAGACCCTGAGCTGTATGGTGGAGATGGTGAGCTCCTCACCCCGTCAGACATGCATCGGTAGTGACTACTGCCTGTACTTCGGGATCGTAAAAAAGGGTTTCCCCTGTGCGTGATTCTCTCTTGTCCACCAGTGAAGGACTTGTACCAGTGTTGGCGAAACGACCACTAGATCGTCCCACTGACCACTTGCCCGAGACCACTGTTTCACCAACCATTCCTGAATGGGACGCATGCGCAGGCACACGTGGGGGACCAGGTAAATACATGACGCCATCATGCCCAGTAAACGCATTGCTTTGCGTACCATTATTTGGCGACCGGACTGATAATGTGGAATTTGCAGTAGTATATTACGAATTCATTCCTCTGAAGGAAAGGTCAACCCCTCTTGAGTATCTAGGATTGCTCCTAGGAACTGTTTGGAGGTGCTTGGCACCACGCTTGACTTTTTCTCGTTGATTGAGAAGCCTAACTCGTGGAGGAGGTCGATGGTCCTTTGAATGTTTGTCCTGCAAATTACTGAGGTTTCCCCCATTATGAGCCAGTCGTCCAGATAAGGGTACACCGGGATTGCCTCCCTGCGTAGGTGTGCAGCCGCCACCGCCAGTACCTTGGTGAATACCCTTGGTGCTGAAGCTATCCCGAAGGGCAGTACCTTGAATTGGTAGTGACGACTGTCCACCTTGAAGCGCAAGTTCCTTCTGTGCGCTGGGAACATGGAAATATGAAAATAAGCATCTTTCATATCCAAGGTTGCCATGTAATCCCCCCTTTTTTAGGAGGGGGATTACCTCTTGTAGCGTAGCCATACAAAACTTTTGGGGCTTGACATACTTGTTGGCAGGCCGTAAGTCCAATACTGGGCGCATTGTCAAATCTTTCTTTGGCACAAGGAAGTAAGTTGAATAAATACCCTAGTTTACCTGGTGTCCCGGGACGAGTTCTATCGCGTCCTTTTCTAGCAGAATGGCGATCTCCTCGAGGAGAATCTTCTGATGTTCTAAAGAGTGTACTCTTTGTCGTGGAGGATGGTTCCGGGGACGCTGCAGTAGTTCTATACAGTACCCTGCGGATACTGTTGACAGCACCCATCTGTCTGATGTGATCCCTTCCCAAGTCTGGGTGAAGTTGGAAATGCGTCCCCCTACTGGGGTTGCGTGAGAAGGAACCCTGAACTGAGCGTCACTGCTTTGGTGGAGGCGTGCCGCCTCCCTTGATGGGGCTGCCTCTGCCTTTACCACGACCTCTCCTATTACCCCTGCCATAACCCTGGGTAGTCTGTTGGCTGTTGTTCCACTGTGTACCCTGACCCTGGGAATAGTTAGATCCTCTCTGGGAATTTTGGTCACGTGGGCGATGAAAATTACTATTCCCTCTCTGGTTAGAGGGTTTATTGGTTAACTGGCCAAGGGACTTGAGTGTCTCGTATTCGTCTTTGGCATTCTTCAGTGCGTCTTCGACCGCCTTACGAAGCAACAGATCGGCTTCCACCGGTTTGTCCAACAATGATGCCTGGGTTTCTGCTTTAAAACCAGACTGCCGTAACCACGCATGTCTCTTGCTAACAGTGCCTTCTGCTATCAATCTGCCTGCATTGTCTGCGGCGTCAAAGGTTGCTTTCAAAATGCAACAAGACACGGCTCTACCCTCTGCGGAAACACAAGCTAACTGGCCCTTTAAAGGTTCAGGAGCAGAGGGGCTATGAGTGCCGCGACTTCTTCCCACTGATGGCAGTTGTAGCTGGCCAACAGGGTGGTGGAGTTTGCAATCCTTGCTTGATAGGCGGACGTTGAGGCTACTTTCCTGCCGAAACCATATCGTTATTTGCTCTCCTTGTCGGGAGGAGCTTCGGACGATGACAAGGGTGTTCCAGCTCTCTTACGAGTGTTAGTGACAACTAGGGCGTCTGGCTTCAGATGTCCTCTTATATAGAGAGGGTCAGACTGGGCTGCCCTGAAAAGTTTTTCAACCCTGGGATTGACTGCTCTGGTGAGATTCGGGTTCACCAGGGACGGGTCTATTCTTCGCTGAATGGACTTAAGGATCGGGATGGTCTGGGCAACAGGCCTCCTTTCTCCCACTAACTCCTCTGCGAAGTCCCTCTCCTCCTGGACACCGTGGGTGTCAATATGGAAATGTTCTGCTTCACGTGCGAGAACCTCGTTTAGGAGGGGTTGGTTATAGACAGTGGAGTCGGTAACCGGGGCTTCGTTTTCTACTGGGGAATCTATTCTGTAGGTTTCAGGGTCTTCCTCTTCCTCTTCCTCTTTTTGGTCCTCATCATCCCCATAGTATCCCGTCCCGGTTTGCTCTTCTACCATGCCAAATTCTTGCTCCTCACCAAAGGAAGCCTCTCCTTGATACAGTGAATATGGTCTTGAGTATGGTTGTACCTCGAAGGGGTCTGTAGACCTCATCGGTGTTTCAAACCGGGGCTTCTTACTCGGGGGGATAGGATCATTAGAGCCTGAGGGTGTCGGCCCTTGTGGATCATACGAAAGGAAATGGTCTGGATTTTTATTGTAAAAATCAGCCAAAGAAGACATCCTTGACATGACCCTATCTATGTCTTCACTGGACCATTTTTTGGAACTGGGAATGACTCTCTCAGCAAGTCTCGGGGATTTATCTTGAGTAGATTTGCTGGTTTTAGACATATCAGCAGACCTGGTCTTGTCTGTCTGTTTAGGGGGAGTAGTGTGTTTCACAGGTGTGGAAGAGTGCAAAGGCTGCTTCTTCTGCTGTTTTCCCCCCTTCCCGTGAGTGGAAAAATGTTTTCCCTGTCCTTTTGTGGCTCCGGAGGTTTTCGACGCCTGGCGTCGAGGATCGGGGGTTGGGTCCCTGTCCTTCGAGCGTGGGGCCTTGCTGATTTTGTCTGCGGGCTCCGACTCCTGGAGCGCGGCCTGGGGGTGGAAGTCGTCTTCGTCCTCCGACGATCAAACTTCTGTTAGCCTAGGGAGCGAGGCACTCTTGGCAAGAGTGGATGATTGGTTGGAGTCATGCGGCGATCTCGATCGAGAACGCCCAGAGGACACCGAATCGGACCGTTCTGTTTGTGCCTCTTTCCGAGAACTCGACATCGTCGAGTGTCGGTTGGACTGTAACGCTCACCTGACTCCCACAGAGGCGCTGACCAGGACTGGAATGAAGTTGCTTCTTCCGGTGAGGCGCTGGACTCAGAGTATAGCAGGGCCGGTTCTTCTGTATGTGAAAAGGGAGGGGCGTTAATGATCTGCGGGGCAATGTGCAGCTTCCCACTCCCTTCACCTCCTGAACGAAACCCCTTTCTGTAATTCCCTTAGAATCTCACCTTTGGTTTTGTGATGGCGAGCTCTCCTTCCTGCTTCTGGTGCAGGGGCGCGTTGAAACCCAGTTAATTCACTGGATTCACTCTCATACATCCATGTTGGTTCTGCTAATGTCCGAGAATAAAAAGTCTCTATTGTCTTTCTTTCAGGTGCAGAACGTGGATCCCGAGAAGAGCGATGAAAACGATGAAGAATGCTCAGGTTAGTATTCAAAGAATGTTTTTCCTCTGAGTGAAATATTAAACGCTAATGCCGATGTCTTTTTCCCCATAGGGGCCGGGGTCAGAATGCTGAACGAGCATAGACCCGAAACGAGAGGTAAGTTCCGGTAAGTCTTTAATGAGAGTCGTTATTATGTCTTTTCATTCTCTCATTCATTCCGCTGTCTTTCTTTTCCCCTTAGGGGCCGGGGTCTGCAGGTGCCTGTATGCGGCAGAGACACGAAATTAAGTATGACCCGAACAGGTAAGTCTAAATGGAAACTCTGGCTTTCCTTATGCTCTTCTCACTCTCACCTTTGTTTTCTGTCTTTTTTCCCCAGGTGCCGGGTTGATGCAGCGAATCCGGACGAGCGCCGCTGGCAATGGAGGCTGGCAGCAAGGTGAGTGAAATGCGGCGCGGCAGCGACGGGTGAGTTGCCCTTTTAAAATGAAAGTCTTTCCTTTTCAGGATCGCCGACGGGACGACTCTTGGATGAGGTTGACACAGGTAAGGGCTCTTCTTTGGTCCAATTCTTTCTCCTTCTCCACATGCAGGTGTTTCAGGATGCAGGCGGGCGTGGCAGAAGTCAAGAAGCAGGAGCAGGCACGTTGAGCGTCCAGCTGCTAGATGCAGAACAACGCGAAGCGTGAGTTACTGATCGGGCATGGTTTAAATAGCCTTTCAAGAAGTCCCATGTATGTATCCTTCCACTCAGGTATGTATTCTTCCTCAGGCCACACCCGTGTGGTTAAGTAGTTCTAGAGACAAAATAGTCCCATCCAGGCCTCAAGGGGGCCTGGATGTTGCAGCAAGGTCTGCCTCAGGTAAGTGTACACACAAGCACTTAAACACATGTCCTCGATTAAGAGCCTGGCGCCTAAGGCGCCAGGACTGGGGTCCAATATGAGCCTGGCGCCTAAGGCGCCAGGATTCAGGCTAAAGGGCCCCGACTTGGGCCCACTGAGACCTTCCTGGGGGAAATGATGCCTGCCTCTGGGGTTGCTGGGCCCGGGCTGGTTCCTTAGAGGTAGGCATCATGACATGGACTTTGTGTGTTTAGTGTGTGTGGTGTGTGAAGCGCTTGTGTCGCTGGGGGTCTTCCCCATAGCCGCCCTGCCGGACGACCTTCCGAGGTCGGGGACTTGCGCTCGGCTGTCTTTCGACACCGTAATACCCTCGCCGTCCGAAAGTACGGCGTCGCTGCCATCGCTGAAGGCGCCCTCCGCTGCCATGGCCGCTTGCCTGGCGTGGTGGGCCCAACGCTTCGTCGAACGGTCCTTAAGTGTCTTAGGTTTAAACCTACTACACGCTCTGCAGTTCGCTTCGGGGTGGTCCCTCGGCAAGCAGAGATTGCACGTGGCGTGCCTGTCGACCCAAGGATATTTGCAATTGCACTTGGGGCAGAATTGAAAAGGGGTACCCTCCATACACACCTTGAGGCAGCAGGCTGTTAAGTGTAGGAAATGTATAAGATGTACCTATATACCAAGAGTGTAGAGTATGTCCAACCCCCCACTCTCCCTACTTGCAGGGCCGAGGCCAGAGGCCTTCCAAGGCCCGGGCCGAGGCCAGAGGCCTTCCGAGGCCCAAATCCATCGTGCAGCAGCCGACGGTCGATTTCTTCTCCAGCCGGCGTCGAGTGTCGAAGTTCGACGTTGGGATGGGGAAGGATGTAAATAAATTAATATTTTTAGCAAAAGTATGGCTAAGGCCAGGGGACTCTGCAAAATGCTTCCGACCAGTATGGCGGAAAAAAACAATCTGAGGATCCTAGACGTGTGAGGGATCTTGGGTACAGTGGACGTCACACTAGGGATAGTATTACTGGCACGCCCTGTGTCGATGCCCATTTTCGAGTTTCGAAAAACAAACTGTAATACTCCGCAGCTTCCACTAGATGTCGGCCTATGCACAGCATGTGATCTAAGCAGATTCCACAAGCCTCAGAAATATATATATATACATATATATATATATATATATATGCACTTTCCATGATGAATAAAACAAATATTGTTCTGATCAAACATCTTGTATGTATTTATGTCAAGAATCTGCTTTAGAAGTGCAACCTCTTAAAATCTGGGGTGTCACTATTATTGGGGTGTGATTGATGTTCAAGATGGTTTAGTCATACCAAAGGATGATTCAAATATGTGCACCTTTAATCGAGTGTTTTTGGATGGCGTTAATAGAGAAACATTCAGAAGATGGACATCTGTAGAGGAAAAGGTATGCATTTTTTTTTACAGGCACTGCATAATCTAAATCACCCACTGATTATATCTTTAAACTGTATGAAAGAGACCCTACTCACTTTTTCAAGTAACATTATCCTCTGCTTTTCTTCCGACATCATATGCATGTTTTCCCTAGTGAGAAACAAATTGAAAAAAATAAGATGTCATACAAGTCAATTTAGAATGTACTTTCATGGTGTTGTTTGCGAATCAGTCATCTGAAAATAATCAGAGTTCTATAACTGTCCAATGATATTTTTTTCTATAAATATATCTGATCAATCACCCTCAACCCTTTCCCAAACTCACTACACCACCTGAGCGTGAGTATTAGCCCAAGCACTTCAAGAACACACGGAAAACTAGATGAACATTGAACTAATCTGTGCAACGCTTACACAGTCTTTATTATCTGTTGTCACATACCTGAAAAGGTGAATTGAACCTATAGTTGGTTATTTATTTCTTGCCCTTTCTTCAACACATATTTAAATATTGACACTGCAGAAAAGTTTAAATCACCCTATCTTTAATGATATTTTAAAGGATCCATAGAAAGGATCATACTTGAGTAGTTCACGTGAGTTTGTTACTAGTGCAATACCATAGTTTCCCTTCTATGTGAGCCCTGACTAGACAGAGCACCTTTTTAAAATGACAGCAAAGTTAAAAAATGATTTACAAATGACATGTAATGGTACGAGCAACCAATATATCTAAAAAGCAACTACCGGGGGCCAGGGAGGCAGCTTAGCCCCAATGGATTCCATGTAAGCGAGTTCTTCATAAGGAATACGTTACTTACCTGTAACCGCTCCTCTACAGCATTGGAATCCTTCATAGATTCACATGCTGCAAGTATTTCCCCGTCAGGCTGGGAATCCTCTGTAACAATTTAAGGAGAAAGAAACACATAATACATACCTGCTTTCACCCTTATTAGAGATAATCAGTGCAGTATAGTAGTTGTCCAGACAGTCTTTCAAAATGGTCTGTCTTGTGTTGATTAAGCTATTTTTAAAGTAGCACTGCGCTCTTAGACAAAGACAAATTCCTGGAGAAAAAGGTTTTCATTTGGGCTAATTTTCATACCTACAATGCCTTGCATATGTGGCTCAGAACTGGAGGTTAACTTCCAGCAATGGCTACTAGGGGCAATGTGGAGTGTGTGTGAGTTGGCTCCAATGGACTTTTCTATTTTCATTTTTCAGGTGAAAGGTTTTTTTAAAAAAAAAAACATTATAAACTCACCATCATTTTCTTGGTGTTGCTAAAACATAGCCAAATGCTCCAACCACAAGGTTGTCAGGCAGGGGAGTTGCTAGGTCTGGAAAAGACCCGGGGCTAAGCTTATGTCGGAGCTGTTGGGACTGGGGGCTAGCTGGCCTTTTGGCTGTAGCTCCTGAGATTCTATCGGGGGCTACAACCAAAAAATCAGGGGCTATAGCCCCCTTAGCCCCCCCCTAGCAACGTCTCTGTTGTCAGGACTATACTGCACTAATGATCGTTAATAAGGTTGAAACCAGTTATGTAGTTGTCCTGACAGCCTTGCAAAATGTCTGTCTTGGGCTGATTAAGGTATGTATAAAGTAACACTGCCCTCTTAGACAAAGACAATTTCCTGGAGAAAAAGATTTGCATTTGGGATCATTTGCATACCCACAATGCCTTGCTGTTGTGGCTCAGAACTGGAGGTGGACTTCAAGGGATGGCTAATAGTGGCGCTGTGGAGTGTGTGACTTGGCTCCAATGGATTTTACTATTTTTCTATTGATCTATCTATCTATCTATCTATCTATCTATCTATCTATCTATCTATCTATCTATCTATCTCCTACATTACTCAGCGTAATCGTATTTCTGATGCTTGTAGCTGCTTAGGATTCACATGCTATGCATAGGCCGACATCTAGTCGTAGTTGCAGAGTATTACATGATTTGTTTTCGAAACTGGACGTTGACTGGGCGTGTTAGTAATACTATCCCTAGCGTGACGTCTACTGTACCCATGGTTCTTCACACGTCAGGTGCCTCAGATTGTTGTTTCTGATATGAGGTTGCATGAAGTGTAGTGCAAGTACAGAGGTAATAAAGCAGAAAATAGAGAGGGAGCAAGAAACATATATTCACCTTCGACTCCAGAAGGACTGGAAGGGTGGGCACATGTGAATCTAAGCAGAAACAAGCATCAGAAATATGATTAAAGTGAGTAATGTATGCCTTCTGCGACTTGGGTATCTGCTTAGATCACATGCTAAGCATAGACTAGCGAGCTGTACCTGGAGAAGGAGGTCGGTTGTAAGAAGGTAGAGTGACAAATAGATGTTTTAGCACCGCTTGTCCCACCTGTGAATCTGCTTTAGAGTGTGTATCAATGCAGTAATGCTGGGTAAATGTATGAGTTGAGCTCCAAGTAGCTGCCTTGCAAATTGCGTCTAAAGGGACATTTGCAATAAATGCCAAAGTAGCTCCTGTACCTCTGGTATATTGAGCTCTTGGTGTAAAGGGTAGAGTATTTTTGATAGCGAATAGCAGAGATGTATGAAATTCACTATCCATCTGGAGATAACGTTCTTTCAAAATGTGGTCTCCTTCCCTATCAGGTGCTATGGAAACAAAGAGTTGGTCTGTTCTCCTTAGAGCTTTTGTTTTGTTTATGTTGCACAAGACTGCCCTCCTTACATCTACAGTATGGAGGCTTCTTTCAGCTGGGTTAGATGGTGTTTGGAAAAAAGTAGGCAATTTAACTGACTGGTTGACATGGAACTTGGATAAGAATTTTAGTGAGAACCTAGTGTGTGTTCCAAGGACCACCTTGTCCTTGTGTATTACAATGAAAGGGTCTTATACAGATAATGCTTGTAGCTCACTGGTTCATTTTATCAAGTAGAAAGGCAATTTTGTAGGTTAGGTGTTTCAGGCTGGCCTTGTGCATAGACTCAAAAGACAGACCCATGAGCTTTAAGAGGACAACATTAAGGTCCCAACCTGGTAGTGGGTTAGAAGAACAAGTTACTCTCTTACCTGGTAACGTTCTTTCCATTGGATGGTCCGACGACGTATTCCATATCTATGACAGTAATCGCCACAGCTGTGCTGCTTCGGAAAATCTTTCGGCGTCTGTGTCCTGCGTTGATGACGTCGATACGCCATCTTCGAGGACCTCCTCCGACGGCACCGGATGTCATAAGTAGGACCACGACGCCCGTAGCCTCAGTTGTAAATTTTTTCCCAGAACGTATGGCACCAAACTACTGCCAGTATGACCACAGAAAGCCTTGCGGAAACGTAAGCTGCAATCGCATAAGAAATTCTGTAGCGGGGAAGGCAGGGAGGGAGCGATATGGAATACGTCGTCGGACTATCCCATCGAAAGAACGTTACCAGGTAAGAGAGTAACTTGTTCTTCGAGGGGATTGGGTCCTCCGATGTATTCCATATCTATGACAGACTCCAAAGGAGTACCAACGTAAGGAGGTGGGAAAAGAATTCAGCACACAGAAATTTAGAATGCCCAATCAGATTGCAGAGTAAAGGACTGCCTTGCCAAAGGCCAGTTCCTGCCCACAGATAGAATCGAGGGAGTAGTGACGTACAAAAGTATGGACCGAAGCCCAGGTGGCTGCATCACAAATGTTACGAATAGGAACACCGCTCTGCAGGGCAGTAGAGGCCAACATAACCCTGGTAGAATGGGCCTGCAAGCCTACCGGAGGGTCCTTACAGGCCAAGCGGTAACATTCAGAAGCTGCCAAGATAATCCATCGAGACAAAGTCTGCTTAGTAACAGCTTGACCAAAACGCCTTCCAGCGTAACCAATGAAGAGTTGATCGTCCACTCTGACCCGGAACAAGCGTGAAATATGAAAGCTTAAAGCTCTCCTAGGATCCAGCCTATGGAGCCTTTTCTCTTCCTTACCAGGATGCAGAGGAGAATAAAATGCTGGAAGAATAACCTTCTGGCCTAAATGAAATTCCGACACCACCTTCGGAAGAAAGGAAGGACAAACTTATGAAACACAGTGAAGGGTGGCTTAACTGAAAGTGCCTGTAATTCACTCTGCGAGCGGAAGCGACCGCAATTAAAAATACAGTTTTAAGAGTTAACAGTCTCAAAGGGCAAGAATGTAAAGGCTCAAACAGGGAGCACCCATTAGAAACTTGAGAACAAGGTTCAAATCCCAACCGAGCACCTGGAAAGGTGACGGATGGAACACATTAGTAAGCCCTTTTAGAAACTGAGAAATTAAAGGAATTTTAAAATAAGAACACTCCTCAGATGAGCGCTTAAATATGGACAGCGCCGCCAGGTAACCTTTAACGGTACCCACTTGCAAGCCCCTGTGGGCTAAAGAAAGCAAAAAAGAAAGAACCACAGGAATGTCACATGAAAAAGGATCCACATTCTTAACCCTGCACCAGTCGCAGAACTCTCTCCAAAGGCAACGATATAGGGGCTTTGTCGCCGGCCGCCTGGCCGAAAGCAACACCTCCATCACGTCTTCAGGGAGGTCCCAATCCCTATACCTCAACCTTTCAGAAGCCAAGCGTGAAGGTTGAGGGATCTGACCTCTGGATGGAGTACCTGACCCCCCTCCTGTGAGAGCAGATCGTCTCGGTAGGGAAGATGACGTGGAGGGCAGATGGACAAGTCGAGAAGGTCCGGGTACCACGTCCTCCTGGCCCATGCCGCAGCAATGAGGATCATCCGGGAACCGAACCTCCGTAACCTCCGCAGCACTTGCGGGATGAAGGGGACTGGAGGAAATGCGTACAGCAGTGGGAATAACCACTCCACCACAAACGCGTCTCCTAAGGCTCCTCTTGGAGGAAATTCCCACAAGCAGAACCTTTCGCACTTCCGGTTGACACTGGAGGCAAAGAGATCCACTTGAGGGGTCCCCCAAAGGGCGAACATCTCCAGGAGAATCTCCTGAGCCAACTCCCACTCTTGAGAGATCGCGCTCTGCCTGCTCAGAGCGTCCGCCGTCTCGTTGTCGTCTCTGGCCAGATGAACTGCCGAGATCGAAATTTCCTGCTGGCTTGCCCAGAACCAGAGCTGCATCGCCTCCCTGCACAGAGGAAGTGACCCTGCCCCCCTTTTTTGTTGAGGTAGTGCATGGCCACTGTGTTGTCCATCAGAATCAGGACATTCTTTCCTCACACAGTCGGCAGAAAAGCCTTCAGGGCAAGCCTGATGGCCCTCAGCTCCAACAGATTGATATGGAGTCTGGACTCCGACAGAGACCAACGACCGCTGACTGTCAGTTCGTTGACATGAGCTCCCCATACCATGAGGGATGCATCCGTCACGATCATCCCCTCCGGCCAGGGTAGCCAAAATGGAGCCCCCTTCATCAGATTGCCTTCGATGGCCCACCACAGAACGTCCCGGGCGACCGAGGGCGGCACCTGAACGGGGTCGGACATCCTGCCGGAGGACTGTGACCACTGGAGTTTGAGAGCCCATTGCAAAGATCTCATCCGCAACCTGGCCTCTGGCACCAGAAGAATGCAGGATGTCATGAGGCCGAGCAACCTCAAGAACTCGAACGCTGGGAGACTCTGGGCATGTTGAAACTTGTGCACCATCTGCTGAATGTGATGAGCCCTCACCTGGGGAGGAAAACACTGCCCCAGGGACGTGTCGAGCACTGCTCCGATGTACTAGAGCCGCTGTGTTGGCATCAAGTGGGAGGTGACGGACAGATGATCCAGGACTTGCTCGGGAGAGCGCGCCCTGATCAACCAATTGTCCAAGTAGGGGTAGACGTAAATCCTCCCTTTTCTGAGATGCGCTGCCACCACTACCATGAGGTTGGTGAAGACCCTTGGGGCGGAGGTCAATCCGAACGGCAGGGCCCGAAACTGAAAGTGCGAGTCGCCAACCGCAAACCTCAGGTACTTCTTGTGCTTTGGATGGATCGGCACATGAAAATAAGGGTCCTTGAGGTCGAGAGACACCAACCAGTCCTGAAGTTGAAGGGCCTGGAGGACTTGAGAAAGAGTAACCATCTTGAACTTGTCCTTCCTGAGGAGTTTGTTCAAACCGCGCAAGTCCATGATGGGTCTCAATCCCCCGTCTTTCTTTGAAATCAAAAAATAAGGGGAATACCATCCCTTGTTCCTCTCCGCTACAGGCATTAATTCTATGGCGCCTTTCTCCAGCAGGGCTTGAATTTCCTGCGCAAGGAGCGGATCCAGGCTCTTCAAAGAGAGATTCCCTGGTGGGGTGTCGTGAGGCCTCTGCCGAAAAGGAAGACAGTAACTGTGGGCTATGATCTCCAGAACCCACACATCTGAAGTAATGGCACACCATTCTACAAGATGCTGCGCCAGCCTTCCCCCAACCGGCGAACCATGGGACATGGCCTCATGACTGAGCTGAAGTGGCTGCAGTGTTGCCTGAGGGCAAAGAGGCAACTGCCGAGCAGCCGTGGCACCTCGAGTACCTTGTTGTCCACCTCTGGCACTCCTACGGTGGCCACTTTGACTAGCAGCTCCTCTCGCTTTACTAAAGGATGAGTAATAATGAAAGGAACCTCTACTCCATTGCTGTCCCCTACGACGAAAAGGCGGAGGTTGTCGAACTGCAGCGCTCAACCGCTTCGCTGCAGCTTTTGAGGTCTGCAACCTCTCAAGGCTCTCGTCAGCCTTGCTGCCAAAAAGATGTACACCATCAAAGGGCATGTGGAGGAGCCGGGCTTGCACATCAGGAGCAAACCCCGACTTCCGCAACCACGCAAACCTGCGTATTACGGTGCTCGCCGCCATGGACCGGCTGACGCAATCTGCCATGTCCAGACCCGACTGAGAGGCCTCACACATGGCATCCTTGCCATCCTGTATCATAGCAAGAAAACCATCCTGTTCGTCCCCTTCGGGAATATGTTCAGCCGCTAAGGAAACACAGTTCCACAGAGTGTGCGTGAAACGTGACAAGGCACATACGGAGTTGGCTGCCTAAAGAGCCATACCCCCTGAAGAAAACACTTTCTTCGCCCAGCCATCAAAATGCTTGTCGTCCCTATCAGGAGGGATGGTAGGACATGACAGCTGCTTTGCTGGGGCAGTAGCCGCCTGCACCACCAAACTCTCCGGAGTGGGGTGCATGGTCAAGTAGCAGGGGTCGCTACTGGCTGGGTGGTATTTTCGCGGCAAAGACTTGCCCACTGCCGGGAGACTCTCCGGAGCAGTCCAAGCCGCCACCACCCTCCTTTGCAGAGCCATATGGAACGGCAGTACCGGTTCAGTTGGTGGACCTTGGTCGAGGATATCTGTCAGGTCATCCTGCAGAAAATCCCCTGGTGGAGCAGACCACCCCAAGTACTCGGTGACCCTCGACATAAGGCGCCGGTACGAGGCCTCAGGCCTACAGAACTCCACCTCCGGAGAGGTATCCAGACCACTGGCATCGTGCAGCGACTGATGCAGGTCCTCAATCTGGCTATGTCCAGAGATAATCTCGTCTGACACCGTATCAGGAACCATCCCATCTTCAGAACCCTCATCCACCTCAGAAATATAATCCAGACGGTGGAAAGTGGGCACAGAATGGGGAACAAAGACATGTTTGGCCTTGGCCAGAGGCCAGAGCCTTTCTAGGGGGTTCCACTGTGCCACGGGGTACCTCCGACAAAACAGCCTCGAAAGGCTTCGAGTGAATCGGCGTCGATGTCGAGAGCGGCGCCAACAGCATCGACGGCTTTGACACAGGCCTCGAGGACGGAGCCCCGAGCGTGTCCTTTGACTGCCTGGGCGCCGATGGCGTCAGCGACTTCCTCGGAGGCAGAGCCTCGAGAGAGTCCCTCGACGACTTCGGCGCCACAGGCGTCGACGTCTTCCTCAAAAGCTTCACAGGTGCACACGGACTGGAGCGCTTCGAGGACCGTGACCTGGAACGGACATTACTAGAACGATTCCCCTTGTCCGAGCGGGACCTTTCCCGCGAATCGTGCCGACCACCCAAGCCCGAAGGCGTACGAGTGGTGTCTCTAGTACGGTCACGCCCGACCCCACTCGGAGGCGCGGACGGTGCGGTGCCCTGCGATTCTTGAATCGCCAACATTTTCTTACCAAAGGAAGCCCCTTCCTCCGGAGTCGCATGCTTGGTGGGATAAGCAACCCGCAGACGGGCGGAGTCCTCGGACGAGGACGGGGAAGGCGACTGATGACGGCGCTTCCGTGGGTGCCTCGAAGAGGCAGAGGAGTGGCTGGACCCACTCCTGGACCGAGACCCCATAGACTTACGACGACGATGCAGAGAGTCGCCCCTCGAATCATCAGTCGAAAGCCCAGTGGACCTCGACTTCCGGGGCTTGGACACCTTACCAACCGATATTTTCTTCTTACGCGCTGCAAGGCCTTGGATGTAAGCGACTGGCAGTCGACACAATCATCCGTGTCGTGGTCCTCCCCGAGGCACCAGAGGCAGGCGTTGTGAGAGTCCGTCACCGACATCTTGGACCCGCAGTCCCCACACTTCTTGAAGCCTGGACGCGGGATGGAAGAAGAGGAAGACATTCCGATAACTTCACAAACGAACAGGTTCGAAGAACCGAAAGAACAGAAACTCCAAAGAGTCGAGGCGCACCGAGATCTCTGAAGCGAACACGTTCGCGGAAAAAACGGAACTGAGGCTACGAGAGTCGTGCGTCCTAATTATAACATCCGGTGACGTCGGCCATCGGAGGAGGTCCTCGAAGACGGCGTATCGACCCGATGTTGGAGGACCCAATCCCCTCGAAATGGGAGGGTACAGTCTCTTTACTTCCTCCATGAAAGCTTTGCTAACAGGAGCTTTCCACCAAGACACTGTTTTGTGAAGTGGTGTACACGGACAGGGCTGCTAGGTGTACCTTGATGCAGTTCAATACTAAACCAGAGTCTAGTAGATAAAGCGTTCAATGTAGAATGTTGGATGGTGAACAATCAATTTGATTTAAGGATTGTGGCCTGCACAAGGCTACAAACCTTTTCCACTTGCTAAAGTAACAGTGTCTGGCTTTGGGTTTCTGTGCTTCCTTGAGGATATCCAAAGAAAGGTTTAAGTGCCCAAACTCTATGACTTCACGAGCCAAGTTCATAGATTGAGGATGTGGATGGAGTGTTCTCCCCTCGTGCTGGGACATCATTTTGGAAGGGCACAGAAGTTAGATTCGTTTGCACATTGCCAGTTTGAGTTGGTGTGGAAACCATGGTTGTCTTGCACATTATGAGAAACCTGAAGGTGTCTCACCCACTAGTTCGGGGGTCCGGTCATCCGGGTGGCCAGGACACAGCCAACGCATTTGGATCCAGTTCTTGGAGGTGGACCAGAGCGGGAGATCACCTGGGTGAGGTGCCTTCGGGGAGAGTGTGTGGGACACCTGATGGCGAGGCACGGTATCCCCAACACCTTTACCCTATCCTACCAGGTAGGATACTTAGGAACTCAGCACCCCTCCCCCTTTATAACACAAAAACTTTCTCGCAGATAGCTCACTCTGAGAGAAAACGGACTAACCCCTGAGCCGTGTACCTGACATGTCTCAATACATCGGTCAGACAGGGTCAGGCAATTACTGACCGTCACACCTGACTTCCATTACACTACCCCACACGTATAAGAGTACACTTTGACCAAGGCAAACACACGAGGAAACAGCAGCTCCAAGATGGAAGTTTAACACAAGGAGAAAGACGCCAAAAGAGAAGGGGATCGCAAAGAGGGAAGTGCCCTTGACCTTTTCGGCAAGGAACCGCCAGTTTCACAAACTCTTGAGAATAGAATGCGTAAAACCAGGAAACTAGGCTGAAGAATCCTTTATTGTGTGTCGGAGGTACCGAGGGCTCTCCAGCATTGATAATGAAGGTGGGGAGAATCACCTACCGCCGTGGCACTATCCTTGGCTCCTACAACAAAGCAGTAGCAGCCGGTGAGTTGGGGAGACTGATATCAGACCGGTCTGTGCTGAAGCCAAGATTGCAAGCAACAACATTGTATGGTGAGCGCTGAAGCAGTGTGTTAAAAATCATGTGATAAACAACGCAAGTGAAGTTGAACAACAGATGAGTGATTGCACTTTGAAACTAAGATACAATACCTTTGACAGAGTGGGCCGGCACCGCGTGCATGCTCATTCGAAAGGTCTCTCTATGGTATCGAACTAAGAGTGGAGAAAGGTGAAAGTGTGACTAAGAACTGTGCATCAAAGTGGTCCTGCGACAGGTCAAGCAAACTCCTGTACACAATCGTAAATCTTTGATTTTGACACTGCCTAACGAATTGATGACAAAATAGAATTAAGTTGGTCCGAACCAGAAAGAGGGAGATCAATTGAACAAGTTAATGACAAAGTGAATTAAGTTGGTCCTAACCCGAACAAAGAAGATCAAGAGATTAACTGAAAGCTTTTGGGATAAAATATGTTTTGTGTTAAAGAGAATTAATTTGGTTCGAGCCCGGCATAGGCAGATTGAACATTGTGTTGAATCGGATATGAGCCCAGCTGAGGGGGATCCGAGGTGAAGAGTGAGTCAGCTGAGAAGTTGGGTACGGAACAAGTTACTTACCTGTAACTGTTGTTCTCCAGCATGGGTCTGGCATGGATTCACATGCTCATGAATATTCCCCGTCGTCAGGCTGGGAATCCTCAGTAAAGAAAAAAACAGTATCAGTTTCGTTTCTGATCTGTCTTTCGTAGTAATAACCAATCACTGGTCTCTGCGTCATACTGACCACAGCCAATGACTGCCCTCTACCTAAGCACCGCCTCTGGCAGCCATCTTCAGATTTGGAAGCACGTGAAGTGGCAGTATGACCAAGTGAAGAGCCGCAGAGGGGTAGGCGGGAGGGTTCGCATGTGAATCCATGCCAGACCCATGCTGGAGAACAACAGTTACAGGTAAGTAACTTGTTCCTTCTCCAGCATGGGGTCTGGCATGGATTCACATGCTCATGAATAAAGAATACATAGCAGTACACACATGCACAACCACGGGAGGTGGCAAAGGCTCAACATTAAGCATTACATCAAACTCAACATTAAGCATCTTACCTCCTCACCAGGCTCACCTCAGGCGAACAGGTTGCGCAGCACTGCTTGGCCGACCCTGGACTCCTCCCTGGAATCCCGATCGACGCAGTAGAATTTCGTGAAGGTGTGCGTCGACCTCCACGTAGCAGCCCTGCATATGGCCAGCAGGGGCACACCAGAAAGGAACGCCGTGGTAGCTGCGATCGCTCTGGTGGAATGGGCTCTCGGACGGCCAGGCAGCGGTCGGTTTGCCAACCGATGACAGTACATGATACAGCCGGAGAGCCATCTGGAAATGGAAGCCTTCGAGAGAGCCTTCCCCTGATTGACAGGTCCAAAATTCACAAAGAGTTGTGACGTCTTCCGAAAACACTTCGTGCGGTCCACGTAGAACTTCAGCGCACTAGCCACATCCAGCGAGTGCAAAGTCCTCTCAGCCGGCGACGAAGGCGACGGGAAGAACACAGGCAACACCAAGGGTTCGTTGAGATGGAAGTCCGACGGTACCTTGGGCATGAAGGAGGGGTGCGTCCTGAGCACTACCCTCGTGTCGTGAAAAGTCAAGTACGGGGCCTTGCAGGAAAGGGCCTGGATCTCTCCCACCCGTCGTGCGGAGGTGATGGCCACAAGAAACGCTGTTTTCCACGACAGAAACTTCAACGGGGCCGAGTGCAGAGGCTCGAACGGAGGTCCCATGAGCTTGGTCAGCACCACGTTGAGCTCCCACGCCGGGGCCGGCGCCTTCACTGGCGGGAACGATCTGAACAGTCCCTTCATGAACTCTTTCACCAGACGATGAGACCACAAGGACGTCCGGCCCGTGGTTCTGGTGTATCGGGAGATCGCAGCAAGATGAATCTTGATGGACGCGTGTGCCAGTCCAGCTTTGGCCAGCGTCAGCAGGTACGGCAGTACCTGGGGAGCCGTAATCCGTAGAGGGTTAATCTTCTGTGCGTGGCACCAGACAGAGAACCTCTTCCATTTGTGTCCGTAGCATTTAAGAGTCGAGGACGCCCTGGCCTTTGCAAGAACCTCTCTGCAGTCGGCCGGTATGTCGTATCCTCCAAACTCTAGCGCTGCAGGAGCCAGGCCTGCAAGTTCAGCGATTTCGGGTCGTGGTGGAGGATGGCGCCTCCTTCCCTGGAGAGTAGATCCGCGTCCACCGGCAGCTAGATTGGCGGGGACGCTGACAAGTCCAGAAGGTCCGGGAACCATATCTGCCTCGGCCACGCAGGTGCGACGAGGATCATCCTGCACCGTGACCTCTTGAGCTGGTTGACGAGCCGGATTAGCAGTGGCAAAGGAGGGAACGCGTAGAGGAACAGGCCCTCCCAGGGGAACGAGAAAGCATCGCCCATGCTCCTCGCCTGGGGAAACCTGCTGGCGAACCTCCGGCACTTGGAGTTCGTCGCCGTCGCGAACAGGTCGATCTGGGGTGTGCCCCACCGTCGGAAGAGGCGATCCACTAGATCCTGCCGTAGTTCCCACTCGTGGCACGAGCGCAGCTCCCTGCTGAGTGAGTCGGCGATGGTGTTTTTTATCCCTGCCAGATGAAACGGCACCAGAAACATCCTTTGGGCGACGGCCCAATGCCACAGGTCCTGCGCCTCCTTGGACAGTGCTGGGGACCTGGTTCCGCCCTGTTTCCTGATGTAAAACATGGTGGTGGTGTTGTCGGTGAAGATCCTCACCACCTTGCCCTTGAGGGACGGAAGGAAGGACCTGAGGGCCCAGAACACTGCACAGAGCTCCAGGACGTTGATATGGAGGGACTTCTCCATCGGGAGCCAAAGGCCTCTCGCGTGCAGGTTTTCGGTGTGCGCTCCCCACCCTTCCAGGGAGGCATCCGTGGTCACTGTCTCCTGGTGGTCTGGGATCTGGAAGTCCATGCCCGCCGTCAGATCCGCCCGTCGTTTGGATCTAGTGCGCGTCCAGGAACTCCTGCAACGGGCGCATCCGGAGCCTGCACATGGGAATGAGGTAGATGCAAGAAGACATCATTCCGAGGAGGGACTTGATGGACCTCACCTTGGCCGCGTCGGAAACCAACATCCGCTGTACCTTGCCCAGGATGGACCTGGTCCTTTCCTCCGACGGGGAGGCCAGAAGGGACACAGTGCGTTTTGCGCAGGTACCAGGTGGGACTTGGCGTAGTTCACGGAGAATCCCAGGTCCGTGAGAAGTTGGACGGTCCTTGCCGTGTGCTCCACGGCGAGCTCCCTCGTCTTGGCTCGGATGAGCCAGTCGTCCAGGTAGGGGTAGACGTGGATCCCCTCGCGGCGCAGCTGCGCCGCCACCGGTGCGAGGCACTTGGTGAATACCCTGGGTGCCGACCGTAGTCCGAAGGGGAGGGCTTTGAACTGGTAGCGACGCCCTTGGACCACAAACCTGAGGAATTTTCGGTGCCCCTTTAGGATGGGAATATGGAAGTAGGCATCCTCCAAATCCAACGACGACAGGAAGTCTCCTTCCTCCAGCTGACCCAGGACGTGCTGGAGGGTGACCATCCGGAACTTCTGCGCCTTGATGAACTTGTTCAGACGTCGCAGGTCTAGGATGGGGCGCCATCCTCCAGTCTTCTTCTTCACGAGGAAGTATCTCGAGTAAACTCCAGAGCCCCGAATATTCTTTGGGACGAGTTCGATGGCGCCCTTCCTGAGCATCGGCTTTACCTCCAGGAGAAGCTGAGGGACGTTAAGCTCTTTCCTGGCCACGGGGGGGGCGCGCGGGCACCTTCTTTGAAACTCGAGCGCGTGGCCCCGGGCTAAGGCGTCCAGCACCCAACGGTCGGTGGAGATGGACTCCCACACGCTGACGAAGCTCGCCAGCCGGCCTCCCACCGGGGTGCTTCGGCGGGGGCCAGACCCCACGGCCGGTTCAATCCTGTTTCGACGAGGCTTTGCCGCCTTGACCTCCTTGGCGACGACGGCGGGGTCCGCCAGACTTGCCTCGTCCTCTGTAGGCCTCCTGAGACGACGAGCGGGCCGCTTGACGGTAGGTGGAGAAACCGCCGCCGGAACCTTTGGAGGCGCCCTTGCCTCCGCTGCTCCGAAAGGGCGTCTGTCGTTGCTGCAGAACCCCAAGGGCCTGGGCCATCTCAGTGTCCGCTTTAATGGCCTGAAGGGAATCGTCCACTGTTTTCCCAAACAGGTTGTTCCCATCGAACGGCATGTCCAGGACTCTGGTCTGTACGTCTTGACGGAAGTCCGTAGCCTTGAGCCATCCACGCCGCCTAAGGCACACGCCGTTGCCCAACTGACGAAACCCAGTGTCGGCGATGTCCGTCGCAATAGTGATGGCGTGGTCCGACGCCACCTCACCTTCCTGTAGGATCTCCAGGGCATCCGCCCTCTTGTCGTCCGGTAGGAAGTCCAGCAGGGGAGCCAGTTTGTACCATAGCTCCCTGTCGTAGCGGGCCATGATAGCCAAGGCGTTGGCCTCTTTAATCGTCGTCGCTGCAGACGAGATGACCCTGCGTCCCATAGCGTCCAATTTCTTTCCCTCGCCGTCCGGTGGGGAAGTCGATGTGGAGGCCGCACCCCCCCCCGCTTTCTTCCTGGCCGCCGCGGAGACGACGGAGACCGGGGTAGGCTGCGCCCAGAGGCACAGGGGGGCCGTTCCGGGACCCGGTACTTCTTATCGTACGGGTCTCTTCAAGCTGGCGTCGTGGAAGGGTTCTTGAGGAGGGCGAGGCCCTCATCCCAAATGTCGTCCAGTAGAGGCACCGCGAGGACCGTCTTCCTCTTGGCCTTGCGCCGTTGATAAAGGAATCCTTCCTTTTTCTTCTCCTCAGGGCAGAGTTGGAAAAGCTCAGATGCCCTGGCGATCATGGAGTGGAACGATCCAATCTCGTCAGGCGGAGAAGCCCTGGTGGGAGGTGACGACGGCAGATCCTCGTCGTATACCTCGTCGTCCGTACCCGTCGCTGCCGTGTCAGTCCCCGTATCATCCCCTCGGGTGGACGGGGAGGAGGGCTGGACGGGTCGCGACGGCTGAAAAGGAGGTGGAGGGTGAATCCTTCTTTTCTTGGGCGGGGGAACACCTGAAGGTCCCGGTTCAGGACCCCCCGACGGGAGAGGTTCCTCCGTCGGCAACGGTAGTCTCGTCCTTATCTCTGAGCATAAGGACTGTGTAGCCAACAAAATGGCCGCCGAGTTGTCTTGCGGCGCTGGCAGAGGGGAATCCGACAGGGCCGGTCTTCATCCACGCCAAGGCCGTGGCTTAAGACCTCGATCAGCTCTTCCTCCGAAGTTGGAGCCGAATCTACGACGACGCCCTGCCCCCCCTTTTCCTTCCCCGCCGGGGATTTCACGGGGGTCCTATCGATGGGCACAAAAGAGGACTCCCTCCGAGGTGGCAGGGAGACTCTGAGCCCCGAGATCGCCACCACTGGTGTAGCCTCCACAGGCTGAGCCAGGGCCGCCGCGACAGTATCGATAGAGGGCTTGGCCGGATGGATTAAGGCCTTCACCACCTTAGATGCGCTCACCGCCTTATCCTTGAGGGGGGGGACACTGCCTCGCTCCCCCTCCGATGGGGCCTTCGAGCTCGACCGGGGCCTCTCCAGGAGCCTCGCCGGGTGCTCGCCCTTCCTCTTACCCGACCCAGAGCGTTGGCTCGTGGCTGAAGGTGCCGGGGAGGGTGCGCCCTGCCTGGCGCCCGTAGAGCCCGACCGTTCGGCGCTCCCGGTGCCAGCGGACTCGCGGTGCTTGGCTTTGTGTTGGACCCCCGTCGCCGGGGCATCCTCAAAGGTCTTAGAAGACCGCTCGGATTTCTTCCTCTTCTTCTCGCCTGACGGCTCTTCCCTTCCAGCCAGTTGGCGAGGCGTTGATGGCGGTCCTTCATGGTCCGCTCCGACATATTGCCGCAAAACGCACAGTCCTTCTCCACGTGCGTCTTGTCCTCATGTAAGCAGTAGAGACAAAAGGAGTGTTCGTCCTCCTTAAAGACGTTCTGCAGCTGGCATCCAGGGCAGACCCTGAACAGCTTTCCGGGCGTCGAGCTTTCCTTCTCCAGGGCCATGTCCGGGCCTGAGAAGCTTCTGGAGTCCTCCAAAAACGTAGCTCGACGAAATCTTCACCCTTGAGGGGCGCAGACGAATCCGACACGGGTCCCCGTTGATCGGATGGAGAGTCGGTGGAGCTTGAGGCTCTTTTGACCGAAAAAAACGAAGTTTTTGAGAAAAAACGTGAAAAAATAGCACTAACGCTCGAGAGCAATAGCACGAGGATCCCAACACATGAACGTACGGTAAAAATCTGAAGATGGCTGCCAGAGGCGGTGCTTAGGTAGAGGGCAGTCATTGGCTGTGGTCAGTATGACGCAGAGACCAGTGATTGGTTATTACTACGAAAGACAGATCAGAAACGAAACTGATACTGGTTTTTTCTTTACCGAGGATTCCCAGCCTGACGACGGGGAATATTCATGAGCATGTGAATCCATGCCAGACCCCATGCTGGAGCAATGTGAACTTCTGAGAGGAAAATACCTTATTGTTTGTCTGTTGCATAAGGCCCTCTGTAAGAAGAGACTTTGAAAGGCAAAGCAACTTGGGCACAGAATGCCCCGATGCTAAAGTTTGAGCTGCACCCTCAGAAGCCAGAGACTGTGCTAAGCTCGAGTGTACCGCCTTGTCCCGTGCTGAAAACGTGGGGAAGGGAGGCCAACAGCCTGAACATCCTCACATATGATTTCTTTAACACTTTTCTTTTGTGCAACATTGTTTCCCACACTATTTGTATGTAGAGGTAAGGATTGGCAATATGTTTATTAGTATAGGCCCTTTTATTTTGACAAGGCATCATTAGGACTGCGTTATTATTTGATGATCATAGCTTGCACCGATCTTTAGATTTAGGATTAGATAGGTGTTTTTCAAACACTTTTTGAAGTACAATAAAAACCATTGAACTGTGGTCACTTGTGTCCGTCTTGCTGTTGATACCATGCCTCCCTTAGACCACATTGGTGCGATCAGGATTAGAGTGACTTGTTCCTAGTGCATCTTGTGCACTATCCTGCTGAGGAGTGGTGTCGGTAGAAAAGCGTACCCACGAGGTGTTGCCCTTGGATCTTGATTGGGGAAACCTGAATGCAAAGCCTGGGCATTATGCATTTTGGCTTGTGGCGAAGAAGTCTATAGGAGGACAACACCATAGGGAGTAGATTTTGTCTAAAATATCTTTGATGATTTGCCACTCGTGCTCCTCGGGTAGCATATTTCCGCTTGGAGTGTCTGCTAGATCATTGAGTTCCCCTGGAACATGTTTAGAGACTAGGAACATGTTCCGCATGAGAGCCCACTTCCACATTTTTTTAGGATAGCCTGGACATACTTTGGCAGTGGTGCTGTCTGTGAGGACTTGCACTTTTTGACTTTGCAAATGCTGCTGAAAAGCCTGCAAAGCCTTGAGAACCGCCAGGAGTTCTAGAAAGTGTATGTGATTTTGAGCTGTGGCGTGGGTCCAGTGGCCGTGAACCGAGTGGTGAAGATGATGGGCTCCCCATCCGGAGAGTGAGGTGTCTGTAGTTAGTAGAGTTTGAACTGGTGGACTGCGAAAGGGTTGTCTTTTTTAGTAAGCTGTCCTTGGAGCACCAGCAAAGAGCTTTTATTAGGGTTAGCGAAACCACCACTAGATCGTCCCATTTACTGATTGCCTGAGACCACTGTTTTGCTAACGACTCTTGCATTGGACGCATGCGCAGCCGAGCGTGAGGAACTAGGTAAATATATATGACCATCATCCAAGGCAGGCGCATTACCATGCATACGGTTATCTGGCGACCGGCTAGATAGTGAGGTACTTGCAACAGCATTGTTTGTACTCTCTCGTTTGAGGAGAAAACCAGCTCCTTTTTTTGTTTTTATGATTGCTCCCAGGAATTGCTTTATTTGACTGGGTACGAGACTCAATTTTTTTTCGTCGATAGAGAATCTTAATTGGAACAGAAGGTGGATTGTTCTTTGGGTGTTGTATTTGCAAATTCAAGGCGATTCCCCTGTTATCAGCCAGTCGTCTACATAAGGGTCTATGGGATTGACTCTCTGCGTAGGTACACCGCTACCACTGCAAGTAGCTTTGTGAATACCCTTGGAGATGAGGCTATGCCAAAGGGGAGCACCATGAATTGGTAGTGTTCTCCCGCTATTTGGAAGCACAGATATACTCTGTGCACTGGGAACATTGAAATATGAAAAGTAAGCATATTTCATATCCAATGTTGCCATTTAATCACCTGTTTTAAGAGAGGAATTAACTCCTGTAATGTTGTCATGTGAGATTTCTGTGGCTTGTGTGAGAAACCCGACAATGTCTCCCTCGCTGGTCCCCGGGGATCTGTCATCCAGGTGTCCAGGACATGGCCATCGCTATTGGATCCAGTTGCTAGGGGTGGACCAATGAGGGAGGATCACCTGGATGGGGGGGGGAGGTCCTTAGAGAGTGGGAGTGGGACACCGACAGGCAAGACGCGGTATCCCCCTTATTTTGGCATCTTTTCCCCATCCTACCACGTAGGATATTCCAAAACGCTGCCCCCCCCTTTTCCACACAAATACTTTCGCACAACATGAAAGACAACTGACTAAGACCAAAGCCATTTACCTGACGTGTCCCAATACCAGGGTCAGGCAAAGTCAGTCAATTGACCAGAATCACACACGTCCGACGGCCCTTTCCCTTCCCCACAGAGATCAAAAGTGGCGCACAAGAGCACAGGATGAGCAAGGCAGATAGCACGACCTAAGAGCTAACTCAACACAGCAGTTCAAAAGGAGGAGAAAGGCGGCGCAGACAGAGAGGGTGACAAGGAGAGGAGCGACCTTGCCTTTCCAACCAAGGCCTGTGAAACCTCTGCAGAAAGTATAAGACTGCGAACAATAGCCAGTGTGTGTTGCAACAGATGTTTACGGTACAGGCGACCCTCCTCCGCTGATAATCAAGCTGGGGAAGGATGCTGGTCTTGGTGGTACCAACCTTGACTCCAAGGATAAGGAAAGGAAAATGGTTCATCACAGCCGGTGAGTCGAGGGGAGAAGTGATAAGAAACCAAACTGTGTTTAGTGAAAAGAAGCCAACAGCTAATTTGAACTTTGAAAAGCTTAATGATATATTAGTAAAAGAAGGGGAAAACCAGCAATAGAGGAGTCTGGCATCACATGGGAGCTCAAGCAGGAAACTCTGGGCCATTACCCGAAGGTAGAAACTGCTGTAACCAGAAGCCCTTGGGAAGGGGTGAAGAAAGGTCAAAGTGGTCAAGTGGCAAAAGTGAACCAGGTGGAGGGATGCCAATCGAGAGGAGCAAAGTCTAAAGTTGCAAGAAACAGTGTGTTGACAAACGTGAACCCGGCAGAGGGATGTCCACGAGAATTGTTTGAAAAGACATTAAGACTGCTGAAAGTTAAAAGGTGAACTATCTTTGTGCAACGCCCAGCAGAGGGAGGCTGAGAACCAAGACAAATAACCGAAAGGGGTCTGCGAACGGAAAGGGGGAGCCAGGGGTGACGAATCGTCACCTCGAGTGCAATGCGAAAGGAACTTTTTGAAAAAGACAGTACGTTTTGTGAAAGCAAGAAGTATTGCAAGACAAGGGGAAGGAAAGTGTCCCCCTTGTCATTTGGGATCTGAGCCCGGCCGAAGGAGATCCAGGGGTGGAAAGTAACCACCCAAAATGTTCTAAAAAAAAAAAGCTACTGTCTTGTTACTTAGTTGAAAGTGTTCTGAAGGGTCTGCGCCCAGAAGAGGGGGCCTTATTTTTCATTTGATGGTCGACACTTGCTCCCATCTTAGATTTAGGTTTAGTTTAGGTGTTTTTCCAACCTGCATTTATAGTTCAATAAACACCCTTGAACTGTGATCATTTGTGTCGGTCTTCACTGTTGTTAACATGAGTTCCTTACACTTGACATACGTGTTTGCTGGGCGCAGGTCTAGTACCAGGTGCATTGTTAAGTCTTTCTTTGGCACAAGGAAATACGTTGAATAAATACCCTTCTTTACCTGTTTGCTGGGACGATTTCTATGGCGTCTTTTTCCAGCAGGGTTTTCACCTCTTCCAGTAAAATGTGCCTTTCCACTGGTGTAATTGTTCTCTGTCTTGGCAGGTGGTTGGATGGTTTCAGTAGAAGCGTTTACAATATCCGCCCGCCAAGTGGATAACATCCACTTGTCCAAAGTGATCCCCTCCCATGCGTGGGTGAAATGTGAAATACAGCTTCCTACTGGAGTAGAATGGGAGGGGACCTGGAGCGGGGCTCATTGCTTGGGTGGGATGGAGCCTCAGGTGGAGGAGACTACCTCTGCTCCTGGACCTTTTGTAGAAACTTTGAATATTGGAGGATAACTGTAGCCCCACGGAGGTGTTTGGCTACCATGACCATAATTAGAGGAAGTTGTGGACCGTGCCCACTGAAGAATCCTCTTGTGTTCAATGAAGATCTTTGGGCAAAAGGTTTGTTGGATAATTGTCCAAGATATTTCAGGGTGTCATATTACTCTTTGGCGCTCTTGAGAGCATCCTCAACTGCCTTTCCAGACAGGGGGGCATTAGGCTCAGTGGGCATGTTAAATAACGTGGCGTGCGTTTATAGCTGAAAGCCTGACTGCCGACTGCCTTAAGCAGGACGCTTAATTAACGTGCCTTTCGGCTATGATGCAGCCTGCATTGTCTGTTCTTTTTAATGCAGTAAGCCACTTGCTTGCCCTCTGACACTGTTTTTAGGAGTTGTGACTTTAGAGGCTATGGGCCTAAATGTTTTGTTCCAGCTCGTACCACTTATGGCAACCATAGCTAGCCAGAGGAGTGGTATTGTGGGCTATTCTGGTTTGGTAGGCAGCTGAGAATGCCACCTTTCTGCCAAAAGTATACATCTTTTTGCTTTCTTTATCAGGTGGTGCCTCTGCGGAGGCCAGAGGTGTGCCTGCTCTCTCCCTTGTTGTAGTGACAACCAAGGAATCAGGTTTTAGTTGACACCGGATGTACAGTGGGGTGGTAGGGGCCGGCCTAAATACCTTCTCGATGCGGCGGTTGACCACTCTTGTAAGGTTTGATGTTAAGAGGGAAGGCAGAATGCAACCTTGGACCGATTGCAGGAGGGGAATAAACTGTGTAGCTGATTTCTTGTCTCCCAGAATGTCTTCTACAAAATCCCTGTTGAGTTGTGCCTCCTGGGCATCTATCTTGAAATGTTGGGCGGACCCGAGGAGCAGCTTGTTGTACTGGAGCGGATTGTCAATCGGAGAGTCAGCCACTGCAAGATCCGGACTGTCTGGGGACTGGATGAAGTATATGTCTTCATCTTCATAATATCGGTCCCGATTATACTGGTCCCCCTGCTCTCCCTGGGAACATGGATCTTGAGAACCTTTGGGGTCTACAATATAGAGATCCTGAGATGGGTCAGGGGACTGTATGCAGCACGAGTTTGGGTGGAGGTGCTGGGCTGTGAGGTGTCCAAGTGTGGCACCTTAGCAGGTGGTTCCTCCTGAAAGGGTGTCTTTGGACGGAGTATATCTGCTATCTTGGGAGGCAGAAGGCTGGGATGGTAAGGGTGTCGAAGATTGGGGTGTTCTCAACCTATTGGACCTCAACAGCGTGACTGGGACATGCTTTTAATGAGTTCCCTCATTTTGGACGTGTTAGAAGGGGTTTTTCAAGCACCTTTCGGTGCATGTCAGGCGGGAGGAGGGCATTTTAAGGCGCATTGTCTGAAAACGGGCCTGGTCGGTGCCTGTTTCGGAGACCTGTCGCGCAGCAGACACGATGGCCCAGAGGACAAGGGTGACTTGGAGGACATCTCCTTACACACCGCGTGGCTATGAACGGTCAATGATGTGGGCAACGCTCAGCTGTGGGGTGTGTGGTGTATGCTTAGTGTGTGTGGCGTGTTGTGTGTGTGTCTTTCCCTTTGGGTGCTTTCTCTGTCATAGGAAAGCTGTCCTGCTTGCTGGAGTCGGGGGCTCGCACATGGGATTCGCTCAAACCCTGATCGCCCTCAGTGTCAATTAGGACATCGATGCTGCCTTCACTGGATTTGCCCGTCACGTCTATGGAGGCCTCGACTTGCATGACGTGGGTGACCCAGCGCTTGGTTTGACGGTCCTTCAAGGTTTTAGGACGGAAAAGCCTGGAGAACATTCAGTTCTTTTCGGGGTGATCCCTTGGCAGACAGTGATTGCAGACTTTGTGCATGTCTTTCCAGGGGTGTTTCCTGTTACAGGATGGGCAGAACTTAAATTATGTGTTTTCCAGGTGAGTGGAAATGGCAGTGCAGCAATGAAATGGAAGATAAGGAGTCAGAAGAGGCATTTGCTAAAAGGCGAAGAAGTGTAAGACCTCCCCCCACGCTCCCTACTGTAATGGGCCAAAGCCTGGTGAGGTTTGTGTAAGCAACAGTTGTTGTTCGTCGAGGTGGTTGTAGCGTCGTCGACGATGGAGCCTTATGTCGAATGCCGCAGAATCAGGGGATGGGCAGTTGTACAAAGAATAGTAAGAAAGTCTAATATTAAACATTTTCTAATCAAAGGTGTTAGCCAGAAGAACTCCACAAACTATTGATCGACCACGATGATGGAAAAAAAAACGGAGGGACCTCAATGCGTGAAGGACCATGGGTATAGTAGCTGTCACAGTAGAGATAGTATTACTGACATGCCCAATCGACGTCCCTTTTTGGGTTTCGAATACAAATCATGTAATACTTTGCGACTACCACTAGATGTCGGCCTATGCATAGCATGTGATCTAAGAAGGTCCACAAGCCTCAGAAATATAGATATACATAGATATAGCAATTGAGAGTAACTAGATGACTATATATATAACCACACAAAGTATACATAGCAGAAGTTTATGCAGTAGACACGCAGAACACATGCAATCCACATGAAGAACACATACAATAAGTGAGATATGCATTTAGACATGAAGCATACTAATATAGCATCCATAAGATACAAAGAACATTAACATGACCAATTTATAGAGTGAATGCAACATGCACGATTTGCAAATATAGCTTGCTAACAAGCAAGCAAGGGTGTGATTGTGCAGCCATTTTCACAAAGATCTTAGACGAGCACAAGCCTCAGGCCTCGAAAAACTCAAACGGCTGAATTCACAAAAACACAATTGAGTAGAGCAGCTTGCAGCAAAGGCCAAGGTCAGGAACTGGAAAGGGAGCCGTGAATGCGTGAAACACAGATACCAGATAACAGCGCCCAGGACGAGGCATGGTAAACTCCCCAATTAATGAAGTTTAATAAGGCCACAAAAACAACCCTTGATGTCCAGGTGCCCGGGATCAGTGTTACGTCAGTTTTTCTGAAGTCCAACTAAGGGCTTAGCAAAACCATTCTACTGAGGCAGTACAAGACTCCACACTTAGTATAAGGCTGTACCACCTGAGTTCGGGGTAGCGTAGACAGAGCAGTCAGGCTTATTTTAGGAGGGAGAGAGGGCAGTAGATACAGTACAAATGAACATTGTAATAAATATGATCCAAAGAAACACTGAAACACTATGTATTGTAAAAATAAAGGATTTATTTAAATACAGGTAGGCCCAGATAAATCTAGGGGTTAAGTAAGTACTAACACATTATATGAAATCACAATATAAAACACAACACTATATTGGAAAGCACACAGGCCCACGTATAAACCTTATTTGGAACACCTAACAGTAGTTCTAGGGAAGTCAAAACCTTGTTATACACATTTAGTATAGGTCAAGCCTATTCTTTGGGAGTAAAAGACCAATGGTTACTTTTAGATTACTTTTGGTAATACAAGGACAGTAGGCCCTTCCAGTTGTACAATGACTCTTGGAACAAATCACAAAGAGTCAACTGGACAATATACTTTTGGTGAATAGTGAAACACTTATTCTAGGTGCAGTAAAAACCTAAAACTACTTTTGGCATAACACACAGTTACATCAGGTGAGTAAAACCTAAGGATGTAATATGCAATTACAGATGCTTTGGAAATCAGGGAACCCCAGATTGAGGTAAGCAATAACTCTGGTAACTTGTTTTGGATGGCACACAGCTAACACAAGGTAGGTAAAACCCACTTACTTTAGCTTCACAATGAAGGGGAAAGTAAACCCCAATGTCACACTTTACTGAATAATTATTCTAGGTAGGCAACAACCTAACGTAGACTTATTAAGGACAGGCTAGCAGCAAGTCAGGGGAAGCAAGACCCAGTTGGGGGACACACATACAGTTATCCTAACAGGACTAACCTGGTGATACCAACAGTTGGAGGACACTCATAAAATTACCCTACAGAAATAATTGGTGAAACCAACACATTACTTTTGTAAAGAGGCACAACCTAATCACAGGAGAGTAAAATACTTTTACATCTACTTTCTTTTAGACTGGCAAAACAGTGGCTAAGGAAGAAAAGATGTTAACCATACTTTTAAGAATAGTGCATCACACATTCAAGATCAGTAAGAACTTTTGTAACTGTTCACTCTGAGAATTACAGTTACCCACCAACTCTTTACAAGTAAGTAAAACACTTGATTTATTTTCTAGGCAGAAGTCCCAATCCCTTCAAAGTCTTTCCCTTAGAGCATGAGTGTTCTCAGTGGCAGAAGGGGGGTCACTAGGACTAGTGACCAACAGGCAGTGATAGAATAAGTTCTTTAGTAGCAAAAGTCAGAGTTTCCTTAGGAAAACTGGCAAACTAGTGAGTACTTTACTTCTAGGGTTAGAAGAGGGTCCAGGGACTTCACAGAAGACACCCCAGCAGGATTCTAGCAGTGGGACTGGGTGTACTGAACGAGGGACCTCTCAATCACAGAAAACACCCCAGGACTACACAAAAATCCCAACCGGCATAAGGTAAGTATATACCCAAGCCAACACAGTACCTCAGCAATGAAGAAGAGATTGCAGCAGGCGAACTTCAGGGACTGCAGCCAAATACCCGGTCACTGGACTCCTTGTCCTGGAGACGGAATGCAAGACCTCAGAAGGGACTTTGCAGCAAGGATCGATGAAGAAGACTCTAGGCAAGATTTCTCTCGCAGCTGAATGCGGTTCTGCGGGTTTGGCGCCTTTTCAAGGAGCACAGAAGAAGACAGAAAATCGCGGTTGAATTCTCGTTAAAAAGGTCCAGCACTCTTGTGAGGGGACTTTTTGGACTCGATTCGTGTCTCTGGATATAGACCACGATGCCCACGAAGTTTCAGCGAGATTCGGAAGACCGTGCACCGCACAGTGGCTGGAGGTCCCAGGGTATTGGGGTATTGCAAGAACGCAAGTTCACAGCAACCCGCGGAAAGGCTCAAAATGCAGGTCTTCTTGAGTCTAGTGGGTCTCACTAGGCTCTGGGTTCGGGTCGGCATTTTCAGAGACCCCAGGTCGATCAGTAGGAAGGGCTGCAGCAGGCTCCGGTTACACAGCAGGCTCTCCGGTCACTGGAAATCATTCCCGCCCCTTTTCCTTCGTCATCCTCTTCGGTTTTCTGTTCCAGTGGTCGACATGACTTCAGCTTCTAGGTTTCCAGTATTTATCAGGAACTGCAACACAACCTCTGCATTCTCTCCCCGCATTTTACAAGAAAGGGGCGTTAGGCTGTCCAATCAGGACAGCCAACCCCCCACTGGAATTTGACCCAGTTGAAGGAAGGCATGAGACAAAGGAGGGGGAAGTTTTGGACTCCTCCCCCACTTCCTGTGCTTACAGACTGACTGGAGCCTGGGCGGGGGGTCCAGGGGACTCCCGCCAAAGACAAAACTCAAACAAAAGAATTTCCCACCCTGGATGTCAGGGGAAGGAACAAGAAACAACAAGAAACACTAAAATGGCAGAAAAAGAAGACAGGGGCCATTTTGGTAAAATGAGCACCCTTAGGTGCCTTTACTGCAGCTGTGATTACAGCCCGCGGTAAAGGTGCACCAAATTAGTAAAAGGTATCACTGCCACCAGCCATTAAAGGTAAGCTTGTCACTGTAACAGAATTGTTACAGTTTAAATGTGAAAGGGGATACATTGTATCTCCCCAGCACTCCACATAAGGTGGGGTGTGCTGGTTTCACAGAATAAAATGTAAAAGGGATCCAAAGATCCTTTTTACCCTTGGGAACTGTAGTTCACTCAAGGTTATCACAAGAATGTTAAATGGGGAGCCCCTATGGCAACCCAGCAACAACAGGCACTTATTGCCAATAAGTTGTTAGACATGAGACACTATGGAGAGTCTTAAAAATGGCACCCATAAAAAGAGTTAAAGATTAGGTGAGTGGGGGGGCGTGGCTTGATTGCTACGTGAGAGGATGTTCCTTGGAGGAGCTCCCGATGATCCGATCTTGATCCTGGGAAGAAGTGATGGTTTTCGGCAGACTTTCTAGCTCACGGTGCACCCAAGGGTGCAGGAAAGTGGGGGGCACATGGTGAGTGCCCTCCCCACCAGGGAGACTGCATATCCACAGAACTAGACTTCGAAGAAGGTGGCGGTCGCGCAGTGGAAGGGGAGCACCCAAGATGGCCGCCCATGGACAAAGGGCCATAAATGGTCCGTGGAGCTGAGGAAGACAAAGCTGGCCGGAGCGTGGGTGAGCCCAACCAGATAGACGCGTCGCATGCGCCTCTGACTGGTGGCAAGAACATAAGTGCGAGCCCCCACTGAGGAGGCCCTGGATCGTGGCGGGCCAGCAGAGTGAACCCGAGTCCAGCGGAACCTTGCTGTGAAGGGGCCGGTGAGCGAACCCCGCAAGGCGCTCCGCAGCACCGAAGACACAGCTGGGCGCGTGGGCCCAACCGACGCAGCAGGATGTCCTCCAAGGTGGTGCGACCCCGGATCAAACAGCCCATGATGGAGGCCTACGCTAGGTCGCCCTCGGGCGCGGAAGGGAGCAAGAGCAAAGAAGTCCCCGCGGTGGCGACGGACCCACCGGGTACTATCCAGGAGGTGCTGGCAGCAATTGCCGACTTGAAGGTGGCTTGGGAGACGAAGTTGGGCCTGGCCATGAAAGAGCTGCAGGAGGGCCTAGACCTTAAGATCGGAGCGGTCCGAGAAGAGGTGAACCTGTTGCGCCAGGACGTGCGAACGATCGCGGAGCAGACTGGGGACCTGGAGAAGGAGTTGGCCTCGACCACGGAGGCGTGCAATGCACACGCTAAGGAGCTTCATGCCCTCATGCAACGAGTGGGCAATTTGGAGGACAGAGCAGAGCAGGCAGAGGGGCGCGCCAGGTGCAACAACATTCGCATAGTGGGTGTCCCGGAGGGAATGGAAGGATCGAACCCCACGGATTACGTTGAAACCATGCTCTTGCAGGAGATCACAGGCGGGGAGCTCACCCAGGGGTTCAGGGTCGAAAGGGCACATAGGGCCCTGACCAGGAGACCGGCCCCAGGAGCCCCCCCCGCGGCCGCTGATCGCGAAGATCTTGAGCTAACGTGCGCATGAAAAGATTCTCGAATTTTTCTGGAAAGGAGGTACGATAGAAAGGGGGTCAGCGAAAATAACGGCGTATCCGGATTATACGCTGCTCGTACAGCGGAGCCGAATGAACTTTGGAACGGTGAAAAGGAGGCTTAGACAAGCAGGCCACCGCTACATGTTGCTCTACCCCCCGCCAGGTGGGTAGAGCAACAACCCACCTGGGGTTCTTATTAAAGGTGTTTTATAAGAACCCTCTTCTTTGAGACGCCGACCGAAGCGATGGAGTGGTTGGATATGCAAGGTCGACCTCAGGAATCGGATGCCCAGACAGAAGCGGCTGGAGATAAGTAGCACGTTGCAGAGGCACCCGTGAGGCCAGAGTAACGACATTGGGACTGGAATATAGTACGATATTGTGCTTGTGGGGAGGAAGTCATGGTATCTGCCGGCGGGTCCCGTTGAATACACTTCTCCTAAATAGACGACTGGGAGCTCCTGGGGAGCACCCTCTGCACCCAATAGTAGTACACTTAGTTAGGTCACTGTTAGATTGGTGACACCCCGCGGGGTCCTCGTCCTCGGACACGAGACGGGTCCAGACGTGGGTAGGCCTGAGATCCAGGGATGGAGCTGAGCTATTGTTGGGGGTTGGCAGGGAGGGGGGGGGGGGAGTTGTGTGCAGTGGTGCGAAGTTGGGGAAGGGGGGAGGGGGTATTGTTTGTGAATAAAAGGGAGAGAGCCAAGGAACAAACTAACACAGGGAGCATTATGGGAAGGGATGGGATGGAGATAGTCCGACCGGATGGCATCGGGTAATCTCAGAATCGTGACCTGGAATGTACGGGGCCTTAACAGCTACCTGAAACGTAACAAAGTGATGTTGTACTTAAAGAGGATGCGCGTAGACATAGCCCTGCTGCAAGAGACCCACCTCACTAGGGAAAGGCTGGAGGTGGTCAGGAGGAAATGGAAGGGCAATGTTGTAGGGGCGGCGTACTCGGCGTATGCTAGAGGGGTCATTACTTGGGTGGCGCCTCATGTGCCGTTTCGGATGCTTGATTCTACGGTGGACCCGGAGGGTAGAATGGTGGTGGTAACGGGTCTCCTGGAAAACAGAGAAGTGCACATCATAAATTTGTATGCCCCCAATAACGACACAGCGGTTTACTTTAGGACCCTCTACGGTAAAATTGGCCCCTGGCAGGGGGTAGGGTAGTGTGGGGAGGGCACTTTAACTGTACTGTGGATCCCAGAATGGACAGGTCCAAGGTCAGGGCAGGGAAAACGGCAGCAGTGGCTAAAGCGCTGGGTACCTTACTGAAAGACCTAGGCCTAGAGGATACGTGGAGAAGGCTGCATCCCACGGCTAGGGAGTATTCACACTACGCAGTGCCACATGATTTGCACACAAGGTTAGATTACATGTTTTTAACAGCCGAGATAGTGAGAGACACAGAAGGAGCGGAATACAAGGCCTGAGAACTATCTGACCACTCGACCTTGGTGGTAGACTGGAGACATCAGCCCCCAAGACCGCGGATCCCTACATGGAGACTCAGGACCGAGGCTCTGCAGGACGAGGGGTTTCGGGAGGGCCTGAGGGATGCCATCGAAGAATACTTTGATATAAATACGGGAAGTGTAGGCTCTGTGGGCACACTGTGGGAAGCGTTTAAGGTGGTAGTGCGCGGGGTAGCCATTTCTCAAGCTAAGGGGCTACAGAGGGGCGTCGAAAGGGAACTCTAGGAGGTGGAAAGGGAGCTAGAGGTTCTGACGCGTTGCGAGAGCACCGCTCATGATAACAGAACCAAAGTAAAGGAGCTACAGTTGTCCTGCAGCGCACTCTGGAATAGACTATGCAGACTCAATTACAGGAAATACACAGAGAGGATACACGCAGGGGGTGACAAGCCGGGCAGACTGCTGCCGGGCTTTATAAGTGTGAGACCCCCCCGCTTGGTGATCAGTGAGATTAAGGATGAGAGACGTTGCATATGCAACACCCAGAAAGAGGTAAATGAGGAATTCCTTAAGTTTTACAGACACTTGTATGGGGACACGGGGGAGGATATGTGTGAAGACATACTGGAACCATTGGAGGACATCGAGCTGCCCACCTTGGACGATCTACAACGCGCCGAGTTAGACGCACCCGTCACCTCGGATGAGCTGGAGGTAGTGATTCGGAACTTGCCAACTTGCAAGGCGCCTGGTTCGGATGGGCTGCCCAGCGAGTTCTACAAAACATACAAGCAAGAGTTGCTTCAGCCACTGCTTGCCACTTTCAACGAGGCCTATAAGCAGGGGGAACTCCCATTGTCCCTCCGCGAGGCTGTAATCATCCCACTCTTGAAACCAGGCAAGCCGGCCGTGGAGTGCGGGTCTTACAGACCTTTGTCCATGCTTAACCAGGACAGCAAAATACTCACGGCTGTGCTGGCTAATAGACTGAAGAAGGTGATTAAGAAACTGATACACCCAGATCAGACGGGATATGTTCCAGGCAGGAACATCACAGATAACCACAGGAGGCTACACCATGTTATAGAACAAACTGAGGGGGACACGGGCGAGTTGGCTATAGTGTCGTTAGACGCGGTCAAGGCCTTCGACTCGGTACGATGGCCCTGGCTGAAAGCGGTCCTGAAGGGGTACGGAATGGGACCTGGATACCTCAGATGGGTCCAGTTGTTTTATAGCACCCCGATGGCGAGAGTCAAAACAGGGTCCACAGTCTCAGATTCTTGGCAGCTTTGCAGGGGGACCAGACAGGGATGCCCCTGGTCACCCATGCTATATATACTGGATATACTGGCATTAGAGCCGCTGGCAATATGCCTGTGACAACAATATGGGGAGGTGGCCATAAGCACTGTCAGTGGAGAGCACCTGATATCATTATATGCGGATGATATGCTCCTTTATTTGCGTTATCCAGAAGAAAACCTGCAGTACGTGCTGGAGGTAATAGAACGGTACGCCATCCTCTCGGGCATATCGGTGAACCCTGGAAAGTCTAGTCTTTTCCCTTTGGGCAGATATAGGAATGTCCCGGTACAGAGGCTGCCGGTCCTGCCAATACCATGGCAGCCCGTGACATTTAGGTATTTGGGAATAAATATTTACCACAAGGTCGAGGCAGAACACAAGCATAATACGGAAAAGGCGATAGAGGGGGATCAAGAACAGCATGGTATTCTGGTCTAGATTGCCCCTGACCAAGATGGGGAGGGCGGCCTTGCTCAAGATGGTGGTCCTGCCTAGACTCGCGCACTTTTTTGTGAACGTCCCGTTTTTGATACCTAGGAGCCTATTCGGGAAACTTCATAGCGTGTTTAGGGGTTTTGTGTGGGGCAGCTCTAGGAATAGGGTTGCTCTGTGGAAGCTCCAGAACCCATGTGACAGGGGGGGGATAGGCCTGCCTAATTTTGAACTCTATTACCTGGCGGGGCAGCTGCAGTACGTGGCCAGGTGGCTTTCAGCTGAAGACTCGGCGGAAGCTAGGCTTCTGCATGGAGACACAGCCCCATACTTTCTGATGGAAGTGGTGTGGTTGTGCAGAGACAAACTGGTGGGCAAGGGGTGGCTACTGACGCTGGGCTGGGATATCTGGCACAGGACAATTGGGGGGGGACTCGGAGCCGTACTCTCAACAGGCCCCTTTGGCGGCGCTGTGCGGGAGCGTCTCTCAACTACTTGAATCGGTCCATAGATACTGGGAACAGGTAGGCCTGGCCACCCTCGGGAACATATGGCAAGAAGGGGAGGCAGTGGACTTTCAGAGGTTGCAGGAAGAGACGGGGGTACACAGTGGCCAATATATAACCTACACTAGGCTTGTGAAAAAGACTAGAGAAAGATGGCCTGAGACAGTGCTGGCGGAAGACCCTGACGCCTCCCTGGAAACCATGTATGATGTATCGGAGGGCGGGCACGAAATATCGAGGATATACGAGTTCCTGCGAGTAAGGGCAGTGAAGGAGTTGCTCCAATTGAGACAAGACTGGGAGGAGGAGGTGGGAGGACCGATGACGGACTGGCAATGGGAACGGGCCCAGAGGTACCACAAAAAGGTGTCCCGTTACCCACAGGGCTTATTTAACCCCCGGGAAGATTGCAAAGTTTGGGGGACCAGCTACGCAGCAATGCCCCAGGTGTGGGGAGGTGAATGCGGGACTGCTACACATGTTTTGGGCTTGCCCGGAAGTGCACAGATTTTGGGACGAGGTCAAGATGAAACTGGCTGGTGGGGGGGGGTGGTGCTGGATGTGGAATCGGCCTGGTCATGCATGCTTGGGCTTTTCCCTAGACCCCGGCATTCAAAACACATAAGCAAGATGAAGGACCTGGCTTGTGTTCTGGCCAATCGCAGGATTGCCATGGGCTGGAAGGCGGCCCACAGACCTAGGGTGGAGCTATGGTGGACGGACCTCTTGAGGTGGGCGGAAGCTGAATCTGTAGTCTGGTTCGAAGCGGTCACCAGGGGGGGCGAGGAGGAAGTAGGGCCCTTGCTGGCCTGGTGGCAATTGGTGGCCTCTATAGCAAACCCTCACCAGGGTAACAACGGAACAGAGGACCCGGATGATGACTGCCTAAGTACTGTGCTACCCAATGATGTTCCCGTAAATGACATGTGAGAACCGGCTCCAGTTTAAAGGGGAGGGGGGAGTTGGGGAGTTCTAATGAAAATGTGCTGGACTATGATGCGATCTATGTTTTGAAACAGTTGTAGTGTGTTTGTTTGATTTCAAAATAAAATAAAAATATTAAAAAAAAAAGATTAGGTGAGTGTGGCAAAAGGTTCCAACTCACTGAGGTATTAATGAAAAATATCCCACTAGAAAAGCAAAAAGTTGAACCAGGAAAGGAAGATTTACCATCTCTGTGGAAATCTTACCTAACACTCGTCCCCCCCAGACTAAGGAACATGAGAAGCTAATCCTCACCTGGATGGATATCTTGTTTCAAGTCTGTTAAACTGTTTGCTGAGTCAACTAGCACTCTTTTTGTAACCCTTGCTGTGATACTTTTTCTCTTATTAGTTATCATTTGCAAACTATATGACCTACAAGTAGTGTTGGGCACTTTACTCTTGTCTAAGGTATAGGGAATCTGATTAAACAGTCCCTCTGAAGTTGTGACAACCTCTGAACCTACAATAGGCTTTTTAAAAGGGTTCTTATAAAGAAATCCCTTAGACTTAGAGGGGTCTCCATGATTCCTTACCGCCTCTCTCACATGAGCAGGTTGGGTTTCAGGTATCCTAGTTGGAGGGGTTGTGGCAAAGCATTGCACATCCTTCCACTTCCTCTTAGATCTGTTTTTACCTTGGTTAGGGTTTTCCCTTCTAACACTAGGATTTACAAGGGGGTCTTCAGCAGAAGAGCCCACAATGTCAAGGGGCTTAGCCTTAGACATATCTTTTCTGGATTTCCACCAGCTTTGAGGTTTACCAGTCCTCAAAGGCCTAGTTAGGTTTCCAACTTGTCTATCCACACCTTCCTCAGAAGTAGTGTGGGTCAAAGACTTTAGAATTGGAACTGAAATGGTAGAGCATGGTTTGGGCTCCCATTTCCCTAATATTCTAGATTTTGATTTGCCTTTGTTAGAGGTTGCCCTGCTAACATTAGGACTTACAGTGGGATTCGCTATAGAGGATCCCACAGCTTTAGAGTGGTCTCTTGAAACAGAGACCCTAGCCTTGACAGAAAACCTCTCTCCTGTAGGAGTAGTTGGAGTCACAGGCTTTTTATTTGAAGACCTAGTAAGAAAGCTATTCTTAGGTTTCTTATAACTCTTTTTGGTGTTCAGTTTTTCAGTCCTAGAAGTTACATTCTGGGCACTCTGAACTAAAGGAGAAAACTCAATTCCTACCTTGGGGTCAGGGAAACTCCTTGCCCTCTTAGGGTTGTTAAAACACCTAAGCTTTGTACATCCTGGATCACCTCAACTGTAAGTGGGTTTTCAGGTGTATCCATGTTTAGAGTTTTAGGAACCACTTCCACTGTAAGTGGGTTTTCAAATGGTTCAGCCACTACAGGTTTAACTGAAGGGGCCTTTATTCTAAAGGACATACACCACACAGGGTGTGTGACATGAACACTAAGGTTCTTGTCAGGTTCAAAAAAGTTTTACACAGTGTTATAGATTGGACAGGAATATATAAGTTTCTATCCACAGGGCGAACCACTTCCACTCTAGGTGGGTTTTCAAGAGGTTCTATCAACTCAGTGTTAACTGAAGGTGGGGTCACATCAGTGACCTGGTTAATGGTATTACACCATATTGGTACTAGATCAGAAGTTTTTAAGTTTCTGGTAACTAGTTGAACCATGCCCACTACATGTGGTTTTTCAAGAGGCTCTATCACCTTAGCAGCAGCTAAAGGTGGGGTCACAGGAGTGACCTCTAGCTTTGTGGGCCTAGGGGCTTTGTTCCTATTTGAAGTTATGGTTGCTACACCCAAGTGCCTTTCAGAGTGGCAGTTGATGCCTTTTATCTCTAAGGAGGGGTCTCCTAAGGGGACCTCTCTTACTTCAAGTGTAAGAGCCTCAGCCTTTTTACAAGGGGGCTCAGCTGAGTCTAAGACCACAGCTTTTCTGCTATACTCAGTATTGACAGATTTCTTAAGGGATGAGGAGACAGCACTTTTCGACCTACATCTATGCTCAGACTCCCTTAAGGAGTGTAGATATGTAGAAGCTTTTTTCGTATTTCTATCCATGAGAGCTGTTTTTACCCTATGCAGGTTACCTCTTTCTATTTCAGGTAAATCCAAGAGAACTTGGTAGTCTCTCTTGGGAAGTCTAAAAAGAACCCAGGGTATTCTATCACTCTCACACAGACCAAACCTTTTACAAGTGAGGTCAAAAGTTTTCAGCCATACAACAATGTCATACTTCAGATCATACGGACTCACCAATTCTGGGAACCTGGAAGCTGTAGACACAGAAGACCTGGAAAAAGAAGAGGGATGCAGAAAATGGTCTTCTACAGACCTGTTATACTTTTTCTCATATTCCCACTCTTCATATTTTCCCACAGGAATGTTCTTATATTCAGTTCCTTAGATATCTCAGAACACATGGTAGGCAGTAAGGTAGATGCAAGAGAAGGAGAGGGGGTGAACTAACATCCTCCTCATCAGAACCCTCATATTCCTCCTCTGAGGAGTTTGGACAGCTGCCTGAACCCTCACCATCCTCACTCCCAGCAATATTGTTAGAAGTGGACACGGGTCCACTGAAACCCTGCATATGGTCCCATAACCTTTGTAATAATTCAAGCTTACTTCCTTCACAATTGAGGCCCTTCTCTATACACATTGTAACCACATTTTCCATTGCAGCATAAGAGTAGTCCTCAGGCCTAAAGCAGGCCATGGTGTTGATTCTCGTGTTAAATACAATAAGTACACTTTACCTTGGCTAAACCAAAACTACTGGATGGTTTCCTTTGGACACAAAGTATATCAATAATCAATGTAATGCAATCCACCTTGATTCCAGCACATGCCAACAGTGTTAGCGTATTTTACAAAGTGTGTTTTTAAATAAATAATTATATACTTTTATACCCAAGCTTTGGTCAGTGTTTGCTTGTGCTACGGTACTTTTGTACCTATCTTGTATACTCTATACACTGTCTAACTCTTCTTGAGTCTGGCTGCTCAGCCACAGCTACCAGGTAAATCTGGGTGGTACAGACTACTACCAATTGGGTTTACTGCCAACACCTGTAGTCTTAAACCTTTTGCAGTGGTCCCTAAGGGAACTGTACAGGTTTCTGCCTAACAATCAGCATGCCAAAAGACTTTATAGAAAGTAACCAACCTGCGACATTAGTGGTCCCAAAGAACACAACATGCACAATAGAATTAGCCAAAGCCTTAATAAGTAGAAGGGCACACCACCCATGATAGATAATGCTGACCAATTAACTGCCTTTAAAATGTGTTAGAAATAATATCTGTGGCGGGATGGGTAGAGATCGAGCCATCAGATACATTTTAACCAATAAAGTAACTATCCTTTAAACATTCTAAATGCAGCTTGAGCTACTAACCAATCCAGATTCCCAGTAGGTTTTGTAAATCGATAATGCAACATGACGTCATTTCTGATGCAATTGTGTAACAAAGCCAGCTTGTAATCGTCTGGAATACGAGAGCTATAAGAGAAAATGCTGTTGCTGTTTCATGTTGTCCCAGCTTAGATTCGTTGTTTGAATAAAGTTGGATTTTGACATGCACCCGAGTCCATCATTGAGTATTTTTCCTAAATGATTGGCTGATCCTCAGCACCTCCTTAACATTTGGTAGCAGAGGATGGGCCTCTAGATGTATCCAGACAATCGAGGGCTTCTCGCTGCTTCCTCTCAGACAGCGAGGGAGGTCTGTGGAGAAGAGCGATAAGTATGCATCTAAGAAGAAGGGTCGGCAGGTACCCTCTTTGACGGAAGAGTCATGCCTGTCCCTGTAGGCCATGGAGGAGAGCAGTCAGCTAGAGGAGGCTCAACGCTGGTGACTCTTAGAGGATCCATGGATGAACGAACGATGCACATTAAAACTAGGGTGTAAGGGTTTTTGTGTATTGGTGATTTATGAGAAGTAAAAATATGAATGTATTGTATAACTTTGACAAGGTTGAGGAAGATTACACAAAACGCCTCTTTATGGGGCAGAGATAAAGAGTGGAATCCCCCTCCTATATGGGAAGACAGCCGTATTTTGATTTGTAATGATATTTGCTGGCGCCAGCCTTGTGTTGTGGGGTTATATAGAATTGTAAAGGTGTTTTTTCATTGTGTTGGTAGGAAAAGTGAATTGGTGTTGTGGACCAGGTAGAAGGTTGTGGAGCGTGTGTAGCATTTGCGTGCTGCTCAAAAGGAATTATTGTGGGTTACTGAGGATTTGGTCTCAGAGAGAGATGTGGGTGTGGTACATTGGTGGAACTATTGTGGGGAGAAGTTTTGAAAAGGAACGGAAAGAAGGTGAGCGAAGTGTGAAACCGATGATCAATGTAAGTTGTGTTTCACATTGTCAGAATGGCGGACACCCCTATTGTTCATTTATGTAAGACACTTCCCAGATATAAAAATAAAAATATCAAGTACCACATTGATTGGGTCAGAAATACGTGTGGCAGAATGTTTATGCCTTGGCCACAAGACGGCACTCGTTCGAAATCAGTGCTGCAACATATATGCACATATTTACATGCCACCCATAAGGGGAAGCATGACCTGATACCAGATAAACAGTTCGATAGATCCGAGACGTTCTTTGCATCGCTACTGTCGGATTGCAAGCCAATACAAATGCAAAATAGCTGCAGATAACCCACTTGTGCTGTTGCCGACAAACACAACTGTAAAAGGCTTTAATGCCTTAAGAAAAGAATTGAGGGCAACAAGATTCATGACCCTCCAGAACAAGTATGTTCTCAATATGATAACGACCATGGATGGGGGAGGGGAGGAGTGTGCGTAGAAATTGGGCCTTCTTGCAGCACATACATACCTGCCCACAATGAGGAGACAGAGAAGCCATAGCAACCTTAATACACACAAGAGGTAGATGATATTGCTGATGACTGCTTTAATAACCTGTTCTCATGGATCCCCTCCTGGCTGGCTAATGCATTGAAGGTACTGATGGCCATTTTAATACTAGTCCTATTTTTGATCTATGTTCTAAGAATTGCAATAAGTCAATGCAAAAAGACTTCCAAAAAGGCAGTAGGAATAAAAAAAAGGAATAAAACTTGGACACTCGCATACATGAGTATAACCAAACAGAAGGCATTTCCCATGCCCAGGCAATGGAAAGCCCTATTACCCCCTGCAGGATCAAAATGCATTTGTCCTTAGGACCCTCACAACTACACTGAGCACAGGGTATATTGTGATTCCATTGGGAAATGCTGCTATATGACCTGGGGCATGGACAAACATATCAGACATATAGGCTGCCTGAGTTGAGTGCAAATGTGCACTCAACATGCAGAACGCAAACACTAGGTAATACATGAATTTATACATGAAGAATATTAACATAGCATCCGAAAGACCTGAAGAAAATTAACATAATCAGAAGAAGTGGATAATAAGCCCTGCGCCAACTCCTGAATTATTTCTATCAGTTATATATAACCACAATGATATACTATGATGATATGATGTTATGATATGGCATTTATAACGCGCCTATACACAAGTGTTTCAAAGCGCAACGAGGCAAGGGAGGGGGAACAGAGGGAAGACAAACAACGATCCTACTAGGCCAAGTGTCATTCAGATCAGGCAAGTGCATGGGAAGGAGGAGAAGTGTGGGAGGGAAGTGGGAGAGGATAGTGCAGTGCGTGGGATATCAATAAATAAATAAACAGTAAAGGTAAGGCCAGCAGGTGGCAAGTGCAAGGGTAAAGGCAGACAACAGGTGTCAAGTGATGGTAGTGGAACTGTAGGGATACAGAAACAGTCCCCAAGTGCGGGGGTGGCCAGGAAGGCAGTGCAGGAGTGCGACTGGCGGGGGAGGGAACCTGAGCCCGAGTTCAGATGGTGGCCAGTTAAACAGTGCAGTTTCAGTGTCAGCCAGGAGGTCAGCAAGGGAGAGAAAGCAGAAGCAAAGAGAAAGGTTTTGAGGTGCTTCCAGAACCGAAAATGATTCTCCTCAAGTTTCAGGGAGGCCGTTCCAGAGGAAGGACCCAGCTGAGGAAAGAGATCTACCACCAACTCGTTGCTTGGAGAAGCGACTGACACTGACTGAGTTTGAGGTAAATGAGCAAAGAGCTCGAGAAGGAAGGTATTTAGGAAGAGAGAGTTGAAGGTATTGAGGCCCCTGGCCCCAGAAGGCCTTATGGACGATGCAGAGGCTTTTGAACTTAATCCTCGCAGTCACTCTGTCATGATTCCTGCCCCTCATATCCCCAGCCCTCCAAGATGTCAGGTTGGAGCCAGGCCACGATCATCTACATGGCCCTCAAGGGCCTCTCCATCCCTCCAAAGACCCACTTGGAGTCAGACTTGCAGCTTGTGGCACCAGACTCACTCACTCCCATAGTATAACATTGGGGATTGGACTTGTAGTGCATTGATGGGGACAAGATGGATGTCCCCACATATTCTGGTTCCCAGAACTGCATGTGCAGTCTAATCTTTTGGGTGTGGTTCAGCCCAGAGACACCTGGGATACCCAGAGACTATTAAGCCACGCCCAGGCTGAGAAACATGCTTTGTGTTTTCTGCACCTGCAGCGCAACACTCACCGTGTTCGGATCGGTCTCCAGTAGGACTGCATCTTTCTTCTGCACTCAGCTCCTGCAAGAACACTGTTAGGAACAGCCTTACCTTGCAGCGCTTCTGCCCATCATTCATCGCTCCTTCTGTTCTGCGGGCATCTTCGGCGGTGTCATTCCCATCCCGGCACACCGCTTCCTAAGGAAAAGGGAAAAGAACAGAAAAAAGGCATTAGTAAGCATTCTGCAAATCTTCGCTTATTTTTTAAATACTGTACGAGCTTCAAACGCTTACCTGAATCCCAGCTGCTCTGAGGGAACTCCGTCACCGGAACTTCTCATCCATCTGCAAGAGGGAAAAGACACTCCAGGTTAGCGTGTACACATCTAAAGGCGCCGCATACCGTGCTTACTCACTGCATTTGTTCTTCATAACCGGCATCCACGCTGAAAACGTCGCGGCACCTAAAAGACACAGGAAAAGAACTCTGTTCAATACAAATACGAAAGGGGTGCATCGCGCATCACGCTCCCACTCACCTTCAGCGCTACTCATCTCAGCAGCACGCCGCCATCCCCGGACGCCGGCCATCATCTAAGGAAGGAAAGGAACGAAGTTAGAGAACTGTTCAAAAGACTCATTATACTTACCTGTCGGACTCTTGCCAGTGAAGTAACTAGGCAGCAAAGAGCCTGCATCAATCAACGCGCCCCTGCGCTTAAAGCAGGACGGAGAGAACACTATCCAAGAAAACAAGGTGAGCTGTGGATCAAAGGGAAGGGTTGGACCCCGGGGAAGAAGGGGTTCAAGCACACAGAGACAATAGGGAGTTTAACTCTACCAATTCTGTGTTTCAGGCCCAGTCTCCAGTCGAATAGCCTCCAGGGAAGGGTTTGAGGTCATAAGAGGTCAGAACAGGCTGAGAGACGTCCCCGTGTATACAAGATGAGCGTTACACACTGGGAGTCAGTGCAGCGATTTCTGTCCTGGAGAGTTATGATCCCTGAGCTTGAGGCCAAGGAAATGTTTTGCAGTCCTATTCTGGATAAGTTGCAGAGTGCGGAGAGTAGAAGCAGGCAGATTAAGAAAGAGGCTGTTGCAATAGTCCAGCCTAGAGAGAACCAGAGCTCTGGAGACAGTGAGCTTCTCGGGGAAGGAGAGGAAAGGAAGAATACCTCTCTTCTTAGAGACGTCAGATGTGGGGAGAGAAGCAGACTGTAGAGTCGAAGATGACCCCCAGGTTTTTAGCCTTGCAGGTGGGATCCGGAAGAGGACCAAGAGAGGCCGGCCAGAGAGCTACAAGAAAGGAGGGAGTGGGTGTACCAATGAGAAGAATCTCAGTTTTACTGGCATTAAGGCAGAGGTCATTGGCGGTACACCACTGCATGATAGCAGACAGACAGTCAGAGATGAGGGAAGTAGAGGAGGCCGAGGGTAACCTGAAGATGAGCTGGGTGTCAACCTCATAGCAGTGGAAGTGGGGGCCAGGAGTGCCAGGTATTGGTTGAAAAGCCAGGGAGAGAGGTTAGATCCCTGGGGGACACCACAGGTAGAGAAAAAGATATCGGAGAGGACAATCTCTTAACCAGTTAGTTTCCAGCTGCAGGCACCTAACAGACTAATATTCGCAGACAGTCTAATTTAAACAAACATTAATAACATAACATAAGTAGTTAGGTAATATGCACTGTGTCTTAGGTTTAAAAAACAATAGCTTTCTATTCTAAACACCAAATTCAATCACATTTTGACAGAAAATGTCTATTTTAGCAGTTGAAATGGGTGAAAATGATATAATCTTCCCAATAACTAATTTTACAATATGCGAACATTAACCTAATGGGGCACACGCATCTCTTTACCCAATGTGGGCTTTCTCAAGGCAAAACAGAGCCTTATGGTCATAAAGTTTCATCACGTCAATAGATTTTCATATTTGCATTAATCAACTTTTCACCTGAATATAAATCACCTGAATGTTACCAAAAGCTAATTTCAGTTGTGCATTTCACCCAAATGTTTGCTTTCAATCCAGAATGGAGTGACCCTGATGGACATAAACATTCAACTTATTTCACACAAGTACATTTCTATTTTTTCTTAATTTGTATTCTGCCTGTGTCTTAACATCACATCATATCCACTGTGTACCAATTTCAATACAATTCCCTTATATCAAAGTTCAAATTGTTCCCATTTCCTCATATGGAGATTTATATCTTGTTTGATCTAAATCACAATAGAATTGGTAGCCCCTTATATGGAGAATTGTTTCTGTCATTCAGACTTTCATTTATTTCGTGTGTGGATTTCTCAACACAAATTTGTGCTTCTATTTTCAGTATGTTTCTTTCATTTCAAATGTCCCATAGTGGATCATTACCCTTGTTTGTTATTCTTTCCCCTCAGGATGGAGGCGTTCTGCATGTCCACATTGGGTGAAACATGTACATGTGCCCAATTATGTTACTGTTGGAATATTTTAAAATTTGGTATTGGTATTGCACATGCCAAATCCATTTAATAAATAGAAAAGAAATTCTACCAAAATGTGATTGAATTTGGTATTTTCAATAGAAAACGTATGGGTGTTTTAAAACACAGGACTCAGTGCTGTGATGAATCCAATGAAGTCATCACAGATTCCGTGGCAGGTACCTCCTCCCATGTGGCCAGGGGACAGCAGCCACTACCTGATCCTGACCCTGGGGGTGATTATATGAAGGAGGATCACATTGGAGGAGACAACCACCGGGAAGATGTTATGAGTTCAATGGACGAGTCACAGTACCAAGGACCTTAATGGTCTATTGTCAACTAACGGTTCCCCCTCGTAGAGGAAGTCAAGAGACCTTTTCTCCATACTACTCTGATCAGTCCCCCAACTTTGACTTAACACACACAACACCTGAAGTGCCTTTAGGAGAAATCCATGAAAGAAACAATGTAGGAGTTAAAAGTCCAAAGATAACTATGGACTCCAACTCCCATAACCACCCAGGTACTGAGACGAGGAGGAGGACATGGTAGTTTGTGCAAAGTGACAGGAACTCGAAGTACAACATACAAAGTAGTTGTTTTCCGAAGTCTTCAGGCGCAGGACATTTAAAGATGGCAACTGCACTATTGAGCAGAGCAGTGCAGGAGAAGACGTTACTACCCATGCTGAGACTCACGGAAGCAAGGTTCACCGACCAGGCCGGCGAAACAGAGAAGGCCACCGGGTTAGGAGGAGAAACGCTGCGTGCAAGCAAGGGCCGAGCAGGAGCTCCTGCAGGTTGGGTCGCACAATGAAACAGCATTCTCCAACCCAAGCCGAAGAGGAAAGCTGGAGTGTGACCACATAGCAGCACAGGAAGCTGGAAGAATATCTGCACACTCGCAAATTGGAAAGAGTGTGCAGTGACCCCATCGCAGAGGGACAAGCAACATTAGAGACGGTGGAAGGAACTGGTGGGTCGTCCCAAAGCAGCTGGGGACCCCTGGCTTTCCAACAAGCACGCTGACAAGTGATTGAATGGTAACGAGATTGTTAATGCAGAAAATACACAAAGATTTTTTGAATGAAGTCAAGGCAAAGTACAAAAGCAAAGTTTGTTCGAATGCAGTCAAAGCAAAGTACAAACCCAAGACCCAATAAGAAGAATGTATGAATGCAGACAAGGCAAAGTACAAAAGCAACCCCCAATCAAGTACAGATGCGTGAGATGCCAGTGTGGGGGAGCAAATATTACCATACATATCCCAAGCCTCTCATGGTATATGCTATTGTGGTAGAGCTAAAGAACTGCAAAACACTTAATAGGTACTGGCAGGCGAATACCGCAGGCAGCTGAAGTTATATTAAAGAACCCTGAAATGTATAAAAGCTCCAGGCAGGCAAGTACACCAGGCAGTTGTAATTGTATCAAGATTCCTGGCAGGGCAGTATATACCAGGTGATATGCAAAGTTACAAGAACATCTACAGAAAGACTGTTACAGAACCCGTTGCTTGAGCAAGAACTTTGTGAGTCCAGTGAAGACACAAAGTAACTGTTAGTTAAAGAGACATTTTTGCCATCCTGTTTAAGAACCCAGGGGAAGGGGATCACGCTCTGGATCCACGGGTCTTTACCTTGGAGAGCATTTTCGTGGGCATCATTGTTATACTTTTGATTTTTAACACTTTTTTCTTTGGCATTTCTTTCTCAATGGAGGAGGGAAGGTACAGTGAGATCACTTCTGTTTCTGTAGCCCTCTATTCTCAATAAATTGAAGCCACTGACGGAAATCCTTCATGAACACTATTGGCAGTAAATTATATTTCATAGCATAGGTTTAAATTAGACAACCTACTAATAGCACACATGTTACAGTAGTAATACATACTGAACAGCCATCATGCTGGTTTCCAATGCTGAATCAATCCTTTCTTCTTCAGGCCCAGCAGCTTCGTAAGTCAACCTCTCCATCTCCATTGCAAGATCAGGCGCACAGGCTCCACTAGATTCAGAAACTGAAGTCACACAGGTTGAAGAAAGAAAATGACTACTACGCAAATTGCTAATCTCTTCTTCCATTTTTTTCTTCTCTTCTAATAAACACGCTCGGTCTTCAGAAAGTGTTTCAATCAAATCTAAAGGGAAGGTAAAGCATTTAATTATTTAAACATAAATAAGCAAAGTATAAAGAAATGACACAATGCTAAATTCTTGTTGGTAGGGCAGTTCCTTGCTAGCTGTATGCACAAGATATGATATGATATGATAAGGCATTTATAATGTGCCTATACACTCCTACTAGGCCAAGTGTCATTCTGATCGCACAAGTGCATGGGATGGGAGAAAGGGGAAAGTGCGGGGGGAAGAGAGAAGGGACAGTGCAGTACATGGGCATAGAATAATAACAAGAAATAAAGTAACGGCCACCCGGTGGCCCGTGCAAGGTAAGTGCAGACATCAGATGTCAAGTGCTGGTAGTGGGACTGTAGGGATACAGAAACAGTCCCCAAGTGCCGTGGTTGCCAGGCAGGCAGTGCTGGCGTGTGTGAACTGGCGGGGGAGGGACCTGAGCCAAGAACAGAGGGTAGCCAGGTAACCAGTGCAGATTCAGTTTCAGCCAGGAGGTCAGCAGGGGAGAGGAGGAGAAAAGGCAGAAGCAAAGATAAAGGTTTTGAGGTGCTTCCAGAACCGGAGATGGTTCTCCTCAAGTTTTCAGGAAGGCCGGGAGGCCATTTCCAGAGGGAGGACCCAGTCAAAGCGACTGACCCTAAGGCAGTTGGAGACGGATGAGAGAAGAGCTTGAGAGGGAAGATATTTAGGAAAAGAGAGTTGAAGGTATTGAGGCCCCCGGGCCCAGAAGGCCTTATGGACAATGCAGAGGGTTTTGAACTTGATCCTCGCAGCCACTGGGAGCCAGTGCACAGATTTCAGTCCTGGAGAGATACGATCCCTAGGCTTGAGGCCAAGGACAAGTCTTGCAGTCCTGTTCTGGATGAGTTGCAGAGGTTGGAGAGTAGAGGCAGGCAGATATTGAAAGAGGCTGTTGCAGTAGTCCAGCCTAGAGAGAACTATCTCACTTTCAGTAAGGGTCCCACTTCAGGAGTTACATCTGGATATTGTTTCAGCCACATTGGGGAAACCCGATTTTAAGAACACAATTTCCTGAGAAAAAGGTTTTTGATATGGAACATCACTCCTCAATTAGACATTAACTGTGCTATATACATGTCATTTAACATCATGGTCTACTTCTTGTCTATATGACTTTGCTTAGGAGTAGGCCACTATAGGAAGCCTGGATCCCATTTTGAGACTTGGAACCAACATGGAAAAGTGATTGAAAAGGAGCACATTTTGGATTAGTAAATTAAGTCCAAAATCATTAAGTACTACATAAGATGTTGTCTTCCTGGTAACCCACATGAGTGACAGAACACATATTAAATTTTTTTCAGTAGAAAGTCTTAACCCTAGGACTAAAACCAGAATAAAGCAGATGTTCAAGTAATACCATAAAATAGGATTATCAAGTAATCATGGAAGTTCTTTCAACATACGGATTGTAATCTAAAAACAACTAAGTATCAAATTGGACATTATTTACATTAGAAGAGTACCCAAAGGAGTGAAAATAAATAGAGCCGAGTATAAAGCATAAACTGACTGGATTATCAACATCAAGACTTTATAAGTAACAAGGGATATACATTATTAACTAATAAATTACATTAAAGTGACAGACTCAAGGAGGAAATTGGGAACTGTTAGATATGAGCACAGCAATATTTGATTTGTTTATACATTGTTGCAAAATGTTAACGGGATAGACAAACAGATGGATGTTTTCAAATGATAAATGATTTTCTTAGTCAAATTAATACAAAGTTGTTCAAAGATTATAAGCAAAACGATTAGGATGCACAGGTCTTGTGTGTTGGTAAGAAACCCAAGCTTTGACCCCATCAACCTATTTTTAATTTGAATGCAACTTCTATGGCAATAATAGAATGTGTATGTAAGAGCATTCCAAAGAAAGCATCACGGGTAATATGTACTGTCAGAGTTTCCCCTGGGACTAAGACAGAAACCATAACCATAGGTCATAATTCACGATCTTCAATACATGTTTGTCATGAGAAAAGGTTCAATCAAAATGGGATGTTCCAAAAGCAAAGGGTATCAAGTTATTTTTCCTGCGATCTATGGATCTTGAGCAAAAAAGACTGACTGCCAAAGACTGGACGGAAATGAAAGTTGCAGAGCGGACATGTTATGGAGGGGGAGAGAGAGAAAGAGAGAGAGAGCAAGAAAAACAGAAAGAGAAAGAGAGAGAGAGACCGAGAAACAAAGAGAGGGACAGAGACCGGGAAAAAGAGAGAGAGAGAGAGAGAGAGAGAGAGAGAGAGAGAGAGAGAGAGAGAGACGAATGGAGAGCTGGGGGTGAAACAACCCAAATAGAAAGAAAATCCTGCCAGTGCAGAAGCAGGGGGAACATGGGGCATTGTTTGCAAAGGGGACTGGGTGGGGTGCAGCATCAAGGGAGGTTTGCAGGTTGAAACCGCCCCAATGTCAGCACAATCTGATCCATTGAAGACTGCTCCAAATCAGCCGAAAAAAGCAATCTTTTTTGGATGCAGCGTTCAACAGGTGGTTAATAGTAGACACAGTGGCCCTTTTCCTCAGAGACTCTCCCTTTGTCCAATGTATTTGCTGCAGGATGGAGATTCCCAGGCCGCCTCTGGAGGCCTAGTTTCATAGGCCTGTTTCAAATGATTCAAGAGGGGTTTCCTCACGCATTACCTTCATGTGCAAGCTTAAGGCCCTTCTTCCCAGTCGATACCAGCACCCTGGGCCCCAACTGCACTGCCCATGCAGGCCCCTGTTGGCGGCTCTGCATTCCACCATTGGGAGTCCGCTGCACTAGCACTTAACCTGAGGTTCCTCTCCTTGGCTCCCCTTAGCACCTCCCTACCGGGGCCTCCAACAGCACTTGCCCACTCCTCCCTATCTCTTGCACTTCTCATCACTGCACTTGCACATCCAAATGCCACAAGGCCTAGTAGGACCATGACTGTATTTTACTTTTTTTGCCATTGTTATTCTTCCCTGTTCCCTTCCAATTTAGCCTTGTGGCGCTTTGAAAACTATTCAGTTGTATACACGCCTAACAAATGCTCAATAAAATAGAATTTTAAAAAGGGTGACCCGAAATCATCTTTTCATTCTGAACTAGGTGCAGGCTTTCGCAATTATGCACCACGGGATTGGCTATGGCGGAAAGTCTTGTGAGCAGACAGGTTAGCGGGTATGGCTGCAAGGGAGAGACAGCAAGGGGTCCCCCAGGGGTTTGCCTGGGCTTTCTCAAGATTTCTCTCCCATTTCTGATCTCAAAAGAGTCACAGCGGCCGTCGTCGCATTCCTCCTGCGACTGTCTGGGTCCTGAATATGACCGATCAGGCTGATTAAAGCATTCATGCACTGTCTGTCTAGAAAGAACAAGTTACTTACCTGTAACTGTTGTTCTCCAGCATGGGTCTGGCATGGATACGCTTTCTCATGAATTTTCCCGGTCAGGCTGGGAATCCTCAGTAAAGAAAAAATCAGTTTCACTTTCACTTCTGAACTGTCTTTCTCCTAACAACTGGTCTCTGGGTCATACTGCCCCCAGCCAATGACTGCCCTCTACCTAAGCCCCTCCTCTGGCAGCTATCTTCGGATTTGGTAGCATGTAGAGTGGCAGTAGGACCAAGAGAAGAGCTGCAGAGGGGTATGCGGGAGGGTTCGCATGTGAATCCATGCCAGACCCATGCTGCGGAACAACAGTTACAGGTAAGTAACTTTTTCCTTCTTCACCATGGGTTCTGGCATGGATTCACATGTTCATGAATAAAGAATACATAGCAGTACACTCAAGCAGAATCACGTGGGGTGGCAAGGCTCAACATTAAGCATCTCAACATTAAGCATCTCTTACCTCCTCACCAGGCTCACCTTCAAACGAACAGGTTGCGCAGCACTGCCTGGCCAAATCTGGACTCCTCCCTGGAATCCCTGTCGATGCAGTATAATTTTGTGAAGGTGTGCGTTGACCTCCACGTAGCAGCCCTGCAGAGATCAAGCAGGGGCACACCAGACAGGAACGCCGTAGTTGCAGCGATCGCTCTGGTTGAAAAGTTGCGATGTCTTTCAAAAACTCTTTGTGCGGTCCACATACAACTTCCGGGCTCTAGCCACATCCAGCGAGTGCAAAGTCCTCTCAGCCGGCGACGAAGGCATCGGGAAGAATACAGGTAACACCAAGGGCTCATTTAGATGAAAGTCCTACGGCACATTGGGCATGTAGGAGGGGTGCGTCCGTAGCACCACCCTCGTCTCTTGGAATGTCAAAAAAGGTGGTTTACAAGAGAGGGCCTGGATCTCTCCCACTCGTCGTGGGGAGGTGATGGCCACATGAAAAGCTATTTTCCACGACAAAAACCTCAGTGGCGCCAAGTGCATAGGCTCGAACGGGGGACCCATGAGCCTAGTAAGCACCACATTGAGCTCCCACGCCGGGGCCAGAGCCTTCACCGGCGGGAATGAGCGAAATAGTCCTTTGACAAACTCTTTGACCAAACAATGTGACCATAAGGATGATAATCCAGGAGATCTGGTGTAGCGGGAAATAGCTGCCAGATGAACTTTGATGGAAGCATGGGCCAGCCCTGCCTTGGCCAATGACAACAAATACGGGAGCACCTGTGGAGCAGTGACTCAGAGGGTTGATCTTCTGAGTACGGCACCAAACAGCGAACCTCTTCCACTTGTGCCCATAGCATTTGAGAGTAGATGAAGCTCTGACCTTGGCAAGCACCTCCTTACAATCCACTGGGAGATTGTAGCCCCCAAACTCTAGTGCTGCAGGAGCCAGGACTTCAGGTTCAGCAATCCTGGGTCGTGGTGCAGAATCACGCCTCCTTCCCTGGCGAGAAGATATGTCTCTGTCGGAAGCTTGACTGGAGGGGACGCTGACATGTCCAGAAAGTCCAGGTACCAGATCTGTCTCAGCCACGCAGGTGCAACGAGGATCATCCTGCACCGGGACCCTCTGAGTTGATTGACTAGTCGAAGAAGCAACGGCAATGGAGGGAACGCATACAGAAACAGGCCGTCCCAGGGGAAAGAGAATGTGTCCCCTATGCTCCCCGGCTGGGGAAACCTGCTGGTGAACCTACGGCACTTGGTGTTTGTCGCCGTCGCACACAGATCGATCTGGGGATTGCCCCATCTGGGGAACAGGTGATCTACTTGGTCCTACCGAAGTTCCCACTCGTGGCAAGAGCGCAGCTCCCCGCCAAGACAGTCGGCGATGGTGTTTTTCACTCCTGCTGGATGAAATGGGATGAGGAACATCCCCTGGCCTATGGCCCAGTGACAAAGGTCCTGCGCTTCTTTGGAGAGCGCCAGGGATCTGGGAGCCACCTGCTTCCGGATGTAGAACATCGTGGTGGTATTGTCCGTGAAGACCTGTTCCACTTTGCCCTTGAAGGACGGAAGGAAGGGCTTGAGGACCCAAAACACTGCCCGCAGCTCCAACACGTTGATGTGCAATGACTTCTCCAGTAGCCACAGGCCTCTTGCATGAAGGCTTCCGGAACGGGCTCCCCATCCTTCCAGGGAGGCATCCGTCGTGACAGTCTCCTGATGAGGTGGGGTCTGGAAATCTGTGTGTGCGGACAGATGTACTCGCACTCCCCACCACTGTATCGCTTGACGGAAACTCTCGTTGAGTGTGATCTTGTCCTCGAAGCTCCCCGGCACTTGTATCCAGCGGGCGTCGAGGAACTCCTGCAGCGGACACATCCGAAGCCTGCACAGCCGAATGAGGTAAATGCATGACGACATCATGCCGAGAAGGGACTTGATGGACCTTACCCTTGAGACCTTCAGGGTCAACAGCCGTTGTACCTTGCCCAAGATGGCCGCAATCCTCTCTTCCGACAGAGACGCTAGGCACGACACTGTGTTGAGACGGGCTCCTGTGTGATGGAGTCAAGCAGGACTTTGCAAAGTTTATCGAGAACCCTGGGTCTGTCAGGAGTTGGACTGTCTTCATTGTGTGGTAGACGGCGATGTTCTTTGAGTGCGGCCGGATGAGCCAGTCGTCCAGGTACAGGTACACATGGATCTCTCGTAGCTGCATCTGCGTCGCCACTGGGGCCAGGCACTTGGTGAACACTTGTGGTGCCGACTTCAACCCAAAGGCAAGGGCCTTGAACTGGTAATGTTGTCCTTGAACCACGAAGCGTAGGTACTTGCAGTGTCCCTCGTGTATGGGGATGTGAAAATAGGCATCTTCCAGGTCCAGCAACAATAGAAAATCCCCCTATTCTAGCTGTCCCAGCACATGCTGAAGGGTCACCATTCAAAACTTTTGGGACTTTATGTACTTGTTTACACGGCTGAGGTCCACAATGGGCCTCCAACCGCCGGTCTTCTTTCTGATGAGGAAGTAACAAGAGTACACTCCGGAACCCCGGAGCCTCTTCAGGACGTGCTTGATCACACCCTTTTTTAACATAGACTGTACCTCCAGGAGCAGCTGGGAGACGTTTGTTTGTTTGTTTATTTAATATAGCGCATAGCCAAGACCCTCAGGTAACTGGGCGCAAACATTACAAGAATACTTGGTTACAGAGCATTAGAAGGCTAAGTTGCAACGGTAGGTACATACAATGAATATGACAGTTATAAGCAGTGAAAACATAAATGCAGTCATAAGATAGCAGTGACCAAGTTGTCTCAGTATAAATACAGGATACAGGCTAAGGGTGCTAAGAGGTATACAGTTGGCAATAGTCAGACATAGCACTCCTTAGGTGGGATTCAAGAATGGGTAAGGCAGACGAGGAGTCAGATAGGGAGTAAGGCGGTCAGATTATACATCATTAGTCCGTAGCCAGGTAAGGAGTTTCCGTCTGAATCTAGAGTATGGTTGATCAGTTCTAAGATCTAGAGGGAGTCCATTCCAGGATTGGTTGATGTGGTTTTGCTGACGCTGCAGCGCCTCCTTGGGGGCCTTAGCGACGAGGACATCCACCACCAGACTTGGCGTAGCCCCTGTAGGTCTTCTGGGCCGACGGTAGGGCGAGACACCTCCTCCGAATCCTTTAGAGGAACTTTGGGATTACCCTCCAGAAGGCCGAAAGAACGGCCGTTGTTGCTGAAGCGTGCCCAGAGCACGAGCCATCTCAGTGTCCGCTTTGATGGCCTGGAGAGACTCGTCCACAGTCTTTCTAAACAAATTGTCCCCGTCGAAGGGCATGTCCAACACCTTCGACTGAACAGCCTGGCAGAAATTTGTGCCCCTCAGCCAGCCCCGCAGACAAAGGCAAATGCTGTTGCCCATCTGGCAGAATCCTGTGTCGGCAATGTCCGTGGCCACTGTAATGGCGTGGTCCAAAGCCACCTCGCCTTCCTGTAGAATCTCCAACACCTCAGCCCGCTTGTCGTCGGGAAGGAAGTCCATGGGGGGGGCATCTTGAACCACAGTTCCTGTCGTAATGCGCCACGATGGCGAGGGCGTTAGTGGCCTTGATGGTCATTGCTGCCGACGAGATCACTCTCCGCCCCATGGCATTCAACTTCTTCCCCTCACCGTCTGGGTGGGAGGGGGCCGCTGATGAGGATGAGCTTGAAGACTTCTTCTTGGCCGCCGCCGAAAACACAAGGTGTGGGGACGGCTGGGACCGTAAACACTTTGGTGCAGAGTCCGGCACTCTGTACTTGTTCTCTTAGCGATCCCTCTTCGCCGGAGCTGATGAAGAGTCCTTCATGAGGAACAAACCCTCGTCCCAAATGTCATCCAATAACGGGATCGAAAGGATGGTCTTCCTCTTAGCCTCCCGGCGCTGGTAAAGCAAACCCTCTTTCTTCCTCTCCTCCAGGATGAGCTGAAATAGCGCTGATGCCCTGGAGATCATGGTGTGGAATGAGCCAATCTCATTGGGTGGTGAAGATCTGGCCGGCGAAGGCGGGAGATCCGCCAGGCCGCTGCTGTCGTCCGCGCCAGGCCCATCATCGCCATGGCCGGTTTCGTGTCATCCCTCAGTGGGGGAGAGGGAGGCGAGGGGTGAAAAGGCAGAGGGGGTGAACTCTCCTCCTCTTGGGTGGTGGTTCCTCTGATGGCCTCGGGGACGTGGGCGGGGCTCCCGGAGCGAGAGTCATCCTTGTTCGGATTTCCGAGCACAGGGTATGCAGAGCCATAAGAATGTCCACTGAGATATCCCCAGGTGGCTGCTGGGGTGGAGGCGATGGGGACCGGGGAGTTTGAAGGTTAGGCTGACACGCTCTGTCATCACCGCCCTGTTGCTCCTTGTCGGTCTCCTCGTCGTCGTCACCTTCGTCCTTGCCCTCGTCGGGATCCCCCCATAGGGCTTGCTCTCGACGCATCTCCCCTCCTGGAGGACCGGGAGGCTGGTGAGCTCTTCCTCTGAGGAAATGTCCGTGCCCTGGAGGACAACCAAGCACCCCTGTTTCTCTGCAACCAGGGGAGACGGTTTCGGTGAAATGATGGGCATCCCCTTCTTCGGACTCTTTTCGATGGGCTGGAATGAGGACTCCCTACTGGCAGGCCGTGAAACCCTCGCCTTAGGGCTGTGCCCTGCGATTCCGCCCCGGCTGCGTTCGTGAGGGATGCCGCTACTACGTCGATGGAGGTGTGAGCCTTCGTCTGATGCACCTGGACCTTCGTGGTCCTGGCAGAGTCCGCGGTCTTCACCTTAGGGGGAGGGTCGGAGCCTCGCTCCCCCTTGGCCTTCTCTGTCGGGCAGGGCTGGGTCTTCTCCAAAAGCTTACCTGGATGGTCCGACTTCCTCTTCTTTGAAGAACTTGAGCGTTGGCTCGTGGTCGAAGGTGCTGGAGACGCTGAACTCACCATGGCCGCAGAGGAGCCTGCCGCAACGGTGCTCCCAGAGGCAGTGGACTTGCGCTGCTTGGCCTTATATGTTGGTCCCCTGCGGGAGGGGCACCCTCAAAGGTCTTAGAAGACCGCTCAGCTTTCTTCTTCTGGGCAGGGGAGGCAGTTAGGATGAAATTACTTAAGTAGAAAAGTCCTACCACCAAAATTGTGACCCCCATTTATTCACATATGTGGGGGAGGTGGGTAAAGTTAATAAAAACGTATAGGTGTAAGGCGTGGAGGCTGTGGGGGGTCTCCCCGATATACATATGCAAAAAAATGGGGGGGGGGGGAGAGAAAAGAAAAGGGACTTTTGGTGTTCGAACTTTTCAACTCGGTAATTTCACGCAGAGCCAGGGAGCATGCTGCCAGGACTCAATCGGAGCAGGGGCCTTGGCCTGCAGCCACTCATTGAGGCGCTTGCGTCAGTCGGCTCACATGCGCGGCACCCTCTCCCGACAAGCCACGCAGTCGTCCTCCACATGCAATTGGTCCAAATGTAGGCAGTAGAGGCACAGGGGATGTCCATCATCCGAAAAGACTTTCCATAGGTTGCAGCCGGGGCAAACCTTGAAGAGAGGCGCTGAGTCCTCCTTCTCCTCTGCCATGACACGCATTGTAGGCCTCCAAGAAGCTTCTGGAATCCTCCAAGAAGAAACTCGCTGAAAATCCGCCCTTGAGGGGCGCTGAAGAATCTGAAAACGGGTCCCCGTTAATCGGACGGTTGATCGGTGGAGCTTGAGGCTCGTTGGACCAAAAACATTGAGTAAAACTTGAACGTGTGGTAAAAATCTGAATATGGCTGCCACAGGAGGGGCCTAGGTAGAGGGCAGTCATTGGCTGGGGGCAGTATGACCCAGAGACCAGTGATTGGTTGTTAGGAGAAAGAAAGCTCAGAAGTGAAACTGAAACAGATTTTTTCTTTACCGAGGATTCCCAGCCTAACGACGAGGAATATTCAAGAGAATGTGAATCCATGCCAGACTCCATGCTGGAGAAGCTGGTAAACTCTACACCTCTATCTTTCCTTGGTTTCCTGTTGATCCTGTCTCTTCCTCCACCTCTTGGGATGTTACTGCGTGGTATTTTCTGGTCTCGCTGCCCACTGTTGCTATGTCTAGGTCACCTCTTCCTATGGCTGTTATCCAAAACGGGATATACACGTATCCCTCTGTGTTACAATCCTCACCTTCAATCCCACTTGTCCTGGGTTGCAAGTCCATCACATCACTCTATCCCCTGATGCCATCTCATCTGCGTTACTTTTGGCTTCTAATGTTATCATAACCTCCTCCGCTCTGGGTATCACTATCGACTGCTGCATCCTGATTCATACCACCACTTAACACTCTCCTTTCTCCTCATGTGACATCTTCCTCCTCCTTTAACTCCCACCACCTCCTTCTTTCCACTTTCCCCCCTCAGTTAGAACCTCTTACTTGATGGCCTAAGCAGCTTTTCCTGCTCCCCACTGCTGCCACTTCTCCAGTCTTCTCCGTCTCTCCAGTATCTGCTTCTTTCACATCTCTTCAGCCTTTGCCAAACGCTAGAATCCTGCAACTTAAATTTAGCAACTGGGGTGGTGTGCTTTTATGCTGCCCCATTTTCATCCCCTAAACAAGACCTTTAGTGAGTGTCTGTATCAATGGCTTTAAATCAGGTGAGTGCATGGATTGGTTGCTGTACCAGAGTGCGACTGGCACTACTTTGAGCTCAAGAGGAGGGTCTGAGCCTATAACCAACCGGTCTAATATTTTGAATTGTAATTTTCCACCCCTAAGTGTCCCTGGTGCTGCCTGTACTGAGCGGAAGTCTTGTATTTCCAGTGTATTCATCAGAGCCTGGAAACACAATGGGTATTCTTGGGAACCACTTTGTTATTTCATGTTGTACATGCAGTGGAAGTGAAACATTACCACATTGGAATAATGCGTCTAACTTTGCTCCTAGCAATGTGCTCTTAGCATTCAGGTTAGTCACAGACTGTCAACATTCTATCCGCAGGGTTGCAGAGTTCAGAGTGCATCCCCTGAGTTCTGTTAAATTCCTCCTTTGATGTCCTGGGGCGGAGGGGGAAAAGGGTGTGAGATGGGAGTGGTAGCGTATACAGTAGCAAAACATTTGCTACAATTCTCTAGTGAAGGAAATATTTTCCCCTAAAGGGAAAGGAGTGTATTGGACCTTTAGGTCTGCTGAAAGGGACATTTAGGCTCTATTAATTTGAGAGGGTGGTGTCCTATTGCATTGCCCAATCACACGGAATTTGGGCATGGCTTTTAGAACTGCCTACCCCAGTGAGCTATTGGGGTGGGGAAGTGCCTTGTCCCTTAGGACATGAACTGTGATTGCCCAGGGCTATGTGATGGGGACCAACGTAGGGCAACCCGGGACCTCCCCATAACATCTCCAGGCATAAGCACTGCACCACAGGGTGGCACCTTCCCCCCGAGTCACCCCCTTGTTGGTACCTAAAACCAAGCAGGGGAATACATCCGAGTACATAAATCATAGCACACTGTGACGAATTGCAGTTATTTGTCCCTTCTCCCTAAGGGGGAGCACCTCCCACCTGTGGGGCAACGGAGGTGAGCTCGATCCGCAAGTCCCTCCCTGGGGATTAAAGCAAGTAGAACCTCACTGGGAGAGACTGGCACTTTGGAGACAAGGACTCCTGTTCCTGTGAGGAACTCCATAGGCTATCTACCATAGACACATACATGGGACTACTTGTTGGAACTAATAATTTGGCATCTTTCCCATTGGTTGGAAACAATGCAAAAAGAAATCCATTTGCAAAAGCAAAGGAAGATGTCTAACAAGAGACGTATATTTAACTGGGATGAGTAGGAGAGAAGGAAGAGAGCCTGGTGCATAGGGGAAATCCCCTGACATCACTATGATTTGTGGAGGTCGAGCAAAGCCAAGTCACGGAGCCTGCTACTTTCAACAAGGCAGAGAACACCAGTACAAGACGCCAGAAGTTCAGTATGTGCAGTTGCTAGAAAGGCATTATGCTGAATGAGCGAGGAACAAGCTATCCGGTGGTGGAGAGATCACAAATACCGGAAAAATGATGCTTAGATCACTGCTATGGGAAGCATGGAAAGCTTCCGACCGCCAGCGCGAGTGTAGAGCAGTAACCCAATGAGGAACCCGGGAATAGGAAGTACGTAAATATACATGGGAGGCATGTATATTTACACACTAAGGCTTAGTGCATTTAGGTTTGGCATGTCTTACCAGGACTTGATGGCAGCAAAAATGTTATGTTCTGAGCGTAGCAAATACTGGACTTATGGGCCTCAGTCCCCTTTTCCTCCAAACTATTGGCATGTCATTCCCAGGAAGACCAACTTGTGCAACATCATTAACATTAAAAAACAAACTGCTAGCATGCATAAGCTGCCACGGGGGGCAGGGGTAGTTGAGACAGTTAGGTTCATTCTCACAGAAAATTGAACATTCCTATTAACGTGATGAACACTATGTATAGTAGGCCTTATAAAGACAGATTCATTGAAAGATAAAAAAGGGTAATTAAGTGATCTTTCATAACGCGCCCCCAATACTGGAAACCAGTAAGTACGGGACTGCAATTCAAACCTGTGTTGCTCTGCATTGTCTTTTTTCCAAGACAAACAAGCTGCATCTGAGCTAGCCTCCCAGGCCAGGGTAGACAGTGATAGCCATTCGTTCCTAAGAGGTTCTTTCTTCCCAGCTTCTCTCTAGTGCCCTCATTCATAGGGTATTTTACACAACTCTTGTCACTGTGGTTCTTCGGGTTTGTGAGAGCATGCCTACATGTGTGCATGCTAACTAAATCTCAAAAGAAAAAACTACAAACATACTATTTCAGGTTGGAGAGATAACCTAAATCTAATGAAATGGGTTTGATGCTAAAAGGATTGAGTGTACATAGCCCAACACCAAATCTCTATTCTAATCCACACTAAACACTCAGGGCCATCTGCACTCTTGAAATGTTCTTCAAATACTCAAAGCCAGACGGTAGTTTGAAACGCCCCAGCACAATTCTTTACTTGGCCCTGGCAGAAGATTCAAAAGTTGCACCATCCTCCAAGATTGTGTAGCCATGCAACACATTCCAACCGTTTCAAGACTACACACCTATTCCCGACTGACCCTTTCCCCCAGTGTTACAATGTATCTGAAATTACGTTTTTGTAAACCCCAATATGACGAGGTCCATGTAAAGCTAGATGCCAAATGTCCCAGTCTGGACAAAGAGGGGGAAGGAGGCTATGGAAGCTCTTGCGAGGGACAGATTTCACTGCTGCATTCTTCCCCAATGTAAAACATGTCAGCCATCCATTACATAAACCATTAAGGAGGGTACAGATTGTTAACAGAGATTGTGAAAGACCTCTGTCATTGCTGCCTAAGGAGAAAACTAGTCAAGGCAGAGTATACTACAGGTTTGTTCAATTCAATAGTGTACTGGAATTTACGGTATGAATACAATTCCAGCAACTGAATCCGGCAATATTTCAGAAATTACAGTACCTGTGTGATCCTCTCCACACTGATCTTTTTGCATCCATGATCAATAAGCAGTTGCCTTGATCCATCACCTACTAATTGGAGGCGGTGCTCTTCAGGTATGTGTTATTCCTTCCCTCTTTATGCCACAATAGTGATGACACTGCCAAAAACACTTCAAGTAAGTTCAGAGATGTTGTTCATAATGACTCCAATGACTAATCAAGTGCAGTATCCAGTTCTCTCCTCCTAGCATAGCCTTAAGGAGATCCTGAACTGCGAATGAGTCAGAATCTATCGGGTTGGCAGCCTGGAGGATTTGCAGTCTCAATGGCCCAGTCCAGGACATTCAGAGAAAGCTGAGGAGCGCAGAGTCATGGGTCCATTCCACATTGAAATGCTAAGAGCAGTGTGGAACAGTGGGTATGGAGATGTATGGAAAGGGGTTCAGATCCTGTTTCAGCACATCTAACTATGGTACTTAATAACATCGTTTGCCTGGTCAAGGAAGGTAATGCCAGACAGTAAATATGCACTACTTAGCCATCTGAGCAGGAGAGTTGATGATGGAAGGAGCCCCCACTGGAGAGCATCTTTTAGTTTGCGGGTTGATAAAAGGGCGAAGGATCAGAGTTCTGCCATTAATACACTACTCTACTTTACTCAGTGGGACTTCAAAATTGTTATGTTTGATCTCATCCAGGAGTGTTTCAGACATGCAAGCCATAGACATAACAAGTCTTTTCTTCTGACTGTGTGTTTGTCCCATCTTTCAACATACTATGCGCAGGTCTAGAACTCTCTTGTATCCAGTCAGTTCTGAGGGCCATCAGATGTGTGCAGTGCCTTGACCCTACAAACAGATGACCGAATCGCGATGAAGGAGCAGGCACACGTGCTTGCTCATTTCGGTACGTAGACCCCAACAGAACGGTCAGTTTGTTGATGTTGGGAAGGTGGGTGCAAGAGATACTACAGCAGGCATGAATTCATACTACACATTTTGCAGGCACCCACTCAGGGGTGCTATGGCTTCAAAAGCCTACCAGGTAAGGTTATGGATGCAAGATATCATAAAGGCAGTCAGCTAGACAGGTGAATTAGTGTTCTAATATTTTTTCTGAAGCCACTTGCACAGCCATCTTTGTCAGTGGTCAGTAGCTTTACTGTTGCTGTGGAGACTACAAGTTTACTTAAGACTCATGGGAATTATGGTGTCATGATTGTTTTCTCTAATGTTACACCTATCTTGCTGCTGGAGCTTCTCTATAACAGTTAATAAAAGAAAGAAGCCTAATGTTCACCTATGTGTCCTTAGTAGAATGAAGACTTTCCACCAGAAGGGGCTTGGAAAATCTCTGCTACTGGTAAAACAAAAAAAGCCACATTAGAGATGTGACCATCAGGACTCTAGGTAAAGAGTATTGGCAAGAGCTCCCCTTTAGATGGCAAACCACTCAATTTATATGTATTTGGAATATACAATAACGTAGTCATTATGAAACAGGCTATTAAAAAAAGCAATTAAATAGGAGATGAATGCCACAAAGTAATTGACTTTCACAGAGGTGGGATTTAAAAAAGATACATTTCAGAAGTCGATAAGCCAACTCTTGTGATAATATTCTTTAAACTGCACTACAAAAAGCATGGAGGACTACATTATACCAAAAAGGTATCTTATTAGTGAATCTTTCAGATTATTTACCCAATAAATATGAGGTGGAATTGCTGAATTAAGGACTGGGTTTTGTTTCCACAGTGAGTTACGATAAATTTAGAACTCAGATCGAGATCCAACATCTCCTACGTAAAAGTCATCTGAAACTGTTTTTCCAGCATAAAGAATTCTATCATCAGTTGAATGAGAGTGGCTTATGCAATCGTTCATCATTTTGTCCCCCAGTAGTCATTCTCTAGAAGCAATCGTTTTTGACAAAAAGAGTGTGGCACGACTTGTCTAAACTAGAAGAATCAACTAATTCAGGCTCAAATTATAACTTGACCATAAATCAACGGGCTGCAGTGAGAAGTCTAGCAAACAATGAGAACATCATACTGCATAAGGCAGACAAAGGGGGCACCATTGTTATGTTAGGGCGCCAAGCATATGTAGATGATTGTAATTGACAATTGGAGGACACTACATTTTATGAGGAGATTTTTGAAGATCCCACTAAACACTTGCAAGAATTGATTACCAAAAAGGTAAATAAAGCGTTTTCACGAGAATGGATTTGTAAATAGGAACATGATTTCTTAATAGTGGATAATCCGAATATTCCTAACATTTACATCTTACCAAAGATTCATAAATCCACGTTACAGGGATGCACTCGTTTGTCCAAGACACTACAGAGATTATTAACATAATTGAAGAATTTCCATTTAACAATAAAATACAGCATTTGGTAAGCCTCAATATCATCTCACTATATACGTGCATTCCTCAGGGTGCTATGCTATCAGTGATAGAGGAAGTCTTGATGACCAAAAAAAGAGAAGGAACCACACCAATAGTTTCATTTTGTGGTGTGCAGAGTTGGCTCTCACTGAGAACTATTTTTGTTTCAACAAGATGTTTCACCAAACCCATGGCACTGCCATGGGTCATCAGTGGCACCATCAGAAGCGAATCTGTATGTGGAAGCCTTCGAACTACAAGTGATCACAGTGAATTGAATCCCTTTCTACCAAACATCAATTTATGGAGACGTAACAGACAATATCCTCATCATTTTGGATGGGGATGTGATATCGTTTATGACCTTTATTAAATGGATCAATGAACAGAACACATTTTTAAAGTTCACATCAGTTCACAGCTCCATGGAAATTAATTTTCTAGACATTACAATTTGGGATGATGAGAGTAAGAATATTCTGCAGGTGAAGCCCTTCCACATACCTACAGATAGAAATTCACTGTTGTTTGAAAGTTGCCACCCTTCCCACACGAGAGAGAACCTTCCTATTGGCGAATTCTTGCACCTAAAACAAAATAGGTCTGACACCAAAAAATTTGACTCAGAAGCTACAGATATGAGTTCTAAGTTGAGAGTGAGGGGTTATCCAAAATCTATTGTGACAACGGCTTATAAGAGATCACAAAATAATAACCGTGAAGCCCTTCTTGAATACAGAAATAAACCGCCTGATAATAAGGGCATAGTGTTTGTAAGTACCTTTAACCACCTATCCAACAAAGTTAACAATATTATTAAGAAAAATTGGCACATCTTGAAGGGAGGAGAATGTCCTTTGGAACAACCACTCTGTGCATTCAAACGTGGAGCCAATTTAAAAGACTTCCAAAGAATGACATTTCTAAAGTGAGCTAGACACAGATGAGTATTATGCAGTGTTGGGGTTTACCTAAACTGACTGGTCATAGCCCATGTGGTATGTGCGTTAAGTGTGCGTTTACAAAAAGAATGAAGGAAGTGAACCTCGGGATCCAGCACCAGTTTACGAATTGTAATTCAAGCATGGTAGTATATGGCATATGGTGCCCTTGTGATAACCTATATATAGGCAAGACAGAAAGGAAGTTTAAGACACGGATCTCAGAGCACAGAAGCTGTATTAAAAATAGGGTCTTGACAGTAGGCCACGTTGTTGCCATGGGACATTCAAATGGCATGATGATATGGACTGTTTTGTCGCAGATCTTTCCATTTGATACATATTGAACAGTGCTAAAAAAAGATTATATGAGAGAGAGCAACAATTAATATTTTTGTGCCAGTCGCTAGAAGGAGGACTGAACGAAATGATAGATTGGCAGAACTTACAGACATACTTGGGTTCACATACATCTCCCACCGAGTATATCTGAGTCTGCAACAATCCATTCTGCAAAACCTACATTGAGCCAATCAATCTGCGATCTTCCTGACATTGTGCAGCACCTTGCGCTACCATGAGTTTGGAGGTATTACCCATTAACAGCGTTATATCAGCATCGTTTCAAGATGGCTGCCCGCATAGATCTAGTACTACAGGTAGTGCGAAATAGTAGATGGACTGCATGCATTTGAAAGTGCTATTTTAGTTCTGCCACTAGGGGGGCGTGGCTTAAGGGCCATGAAGTAGGACTTGTCTTCTATGCTGCTCCTGCTGATCCGCAATGATCCTGCAAAAAAATAAAAAACAGCGTTAACTGAGCGTGGTTAGGCTCAGGAAGATATGGTCGGATGTGTGAAGGCTTGGAGCATATTTAAGCACAAGCTGGTGCCCGATGACAGCGGAACATTGGCATCACGACGCTCGCAAGATTGTATCCAGTGACCAGAAAGGGAAACAAAATGGCTGGCGTGACGAAACAAAGGGAATCGACGAAACCGTAGAGGCTGGATTAGAAGATGAGAGCTGTTGAGGAAGTGTGCGCTACCGGCTGGAAGCCGAGGCACAGGACTGATATGGCAGAGGAGAATACGGGCTGACACTGTATCACAAATGTAATACAGTATCTGTGGGAGCCCAGAAGAAAGAGAAGCCCAGCTGCGATTCAGAGGAAGCAGTGGGGCTGGCAGCTCACGCAGGTGAGCAAACTGCGAGTGAGAGCCAATAAGATACCCAGCTGCGACGCCCTGCATGGGGTGCTGAACAAAGGCCAGACGGTACTGGACTGCGGGACAATCCAAAGTGGAGCAGCCTACAAGCATGGTGAAGAGGCGGCAGCCAGGAACTTAAAGACACCAGTGCGAAAGTCTGGAGTGCCAGGAGTCAGAGAGGGAAAGGCAACATTACGCAGAGTCACGGGCACAAGGCAGAGGCTGGAGACGTGGCTCAAGGACGATAGGCAGAGCGAGAGGCGGAGCGCCTGCCTCCGAAACCACAACAGAGTGCTCTGCTGCCCGCAACAAGCCAAATCTGCATGACTGCATGGCCCGGGCCTGCCCCAGCCAAGTGGACCAAATCTGGTCAGGCCAGGGGAAGAAGGACACAGCGCCCCAGCCCTGCTCCAAATAACAAGGTACACAATAACTGTCAAAAGGAGGGGGAGTGAAACTCTATTACTTTCCTGCAGTGACACCTGATGGGGGGGTAGCCATCAAGACCTAGCAGGCTGGCGGTGAAATATTGCTGTTCCCGACCAGACACTGACCACTTAGCGAATGCGTAGGATAAGCGCCGACCTGGATAACAAATGCGCGCCGAGGCTGCGCGCCATAATGTAGCAGGTGGTCCCCGTGGTATAGGGGAAGGGCCCTTCAGGCAGCAGATGCAATCCAGCAGGTGGATTGGATACCGCTCTGGACTGGCCATCCGACCCTCCAAGCATTCCCCAGCCTGGTCCAGATGGGGAGGTGCAGACTTAGTTGCAAACAGTAGCTGGACAATCTGTACCAATGTGGTGCGACAAAGGACTCAACAAGGCACACAGGGGACATAAGCCAGGGATAAGGCGGTGCAGAGTCCTCCTGAGTAGTGCATTCCCCCGAAGTCTAATTACTCCACAGGCACAGTGGAAGCAAGGAGCGGGTATCCAGGAATCAAGGAGTGGTTGGGCAGAAGCTGGCTGGTGGCACCTAGAAGTGATGGTGAAAGCCTGGGACACACGCTGGGAGTGTGTGCAGCGCTGGGAAACTACACATTGAAGCGGAGAAGGGACCAGGGATGGCCCAAATAGCTTGGCACAGGAAGGGTGGTAAAGCCACTGTATATGCTACACCAGGTGAATTAGGTGGTAACGTAGCACATTATGAAAGTTTCCGCTGGCTGCAACTCACTATGGAGAACACAGAGGGGTGTGACAGGCAGGTGCATGCACCCCTCTGGGGGTATGCACACAGATGGGCCAACAATGCCTAAATGCACTGCTTTGGGCACTGAAGAGGGAGACTCATAGCAAAAGGGGAAGGCGAGGGTATCCGTGAACTATCGTAAGGGATCCCGAGAAGAGAAAGTCAATATATGCACATATAAAACCCCAAGTGAATGTTGGACAAAGAAGGCCTGGCCTTAATCACAACACGATACTGGCGACCAGCAGGGGGGCAGCAGAGAAGGTGGTCAAAGGAAACAAGAGAAGTTACGTAAGCCTCTGGAGCGGGCACTGGCGAGCAAGTAAGAGAAGGCCACGATCTCAGGAAGGACCGGGAACAAATGTCCAAAAGAAGTGGATATCTTGGGGCAAAAGGTGAAGTTGCTGGAAGCTGCCGAGAGAAGGGTGTGGTGAAACACCATAAGAATAGTTGGCTTACCAGAAGGAACTGAGGGAACAGACTCCACCAATTACATGGAAAACCTGCTGCTGCAAGAGGTGGGTGCCGGAAACCTGACCCTGTGATTCACTATAGAAAGAGCTCACCGCTCCTTGGTAAGGAGGCTGCCACCATATTATAGTGAAGGTCTTCATCTATAAGGATAGAGAGAAGATCCTGGCATTCTCCAGGAATGGAGGCGACACACAGAGAGCCTCTGCGAAGTTGGCCACATACCCGGATTATACCTTTCAGGTACAAAAAAGCTGCACACAATTCATTGCTGCGAAAGGGAGATTGAAAAAGGCGAGGGTCATATATATGCTTATCTACCCAGCCAGGTTGACGGTTCTCCACAATGGGAAGGCCTTGTTCTTCGAGACGCCATCTGATGTATAACACTAGATGGACAATGCAAAGGTCCCGCCACTTGAGAAATGAGCACCAGAGAAGATGTCGAACAAGAAGCTCAGGACAGCAACTGGACAAATGGAACAATCGGACACTACGGGAGTTGCCAGGCGGAACCAATGTGGAATAAAAGAGACAGGAAATGTGATATAATTCTGGAATTGCATGATGTGTCGTTTGCAGGGCAACAGAACTAGACATTAGAAAGAAGATCCCCTACTACAACATATCCTTTTAATAGGGTACAAATGGTACCCACACGTTGGTCACCAGGAGCCCCGGATTTGATTGGGGTTTCGCAGAGAAGAAGCGGGATGAGTCAAAGCATGCATGGCACTGCTGAACAGTTACAGTTGAGGGAAGTTTTGTTATATGTTGGGGAGGGGAGTGAATGGGAACAAGGGAGGGGAAAAATTGAGTATACGATAAACACTATCCTGATCAGATTGGAGGAGGGTCTAAAGGTCCTACTAGACTGTTGGGTATTAATACTGGATGGCTGAAGGGGTGAGATTTATGACCTGGAATGCCCAAGCGTCCTAGGGTGTTCACATATTTACAACGGAAAAAAGTTGTAATAGCGCTACTGCAGGAAACACACTTGAATGCACTGAAATACAAATAATTGGCCAGCACATGGGTGGGGTGATGGTGGGCTCCTCGTACACCACGTACGTGGGGGGAGTCCTGATATGGGTGCATCTCGCTATCCCATTCAAAGAACTGAATATTAAAACTGACGACAAGGGGAGGATGGCTGTATTACATGGTATGATTGAGAATCGGGAGGTATGTATGGTGAACACCTATGCCCCTAATCATGATGCCACTGTCTTCTTTAGATCGCTGTATGTAAGGCTAGACCCATACAGGGTAGGCATGTTGATATGGGGCGGATACTTCAACTGCACCCTAAACCCACTCAAGGAGAGGTCCGATGCGAGGCATAAAAGGTCGGCCCCATCAGCTAAGGTCTTGAATGCACTCCTAGTCCATTTTCAGCTGGTGGACATATGGAGGTCACGACACAGAGATGGCAGAGAATGCTCATATTATTCGGCCCGTCACAGAGTCCACACAAGGCTCGATTACTTGTTCAACGGGGAGGAACACGTGTGGGAATTTACACAGGCTGAGTATCAGGCGAGGGTACTGTCGGACCTTGACCCTCTGTCAGTGGTATGGAGAATGTCGGCCCCTAGGCCGCCCATTCCCACTTGGAGATTGGGAAGTGAAGCTTTGCAGGACAAAGCATTTAAGGAACATATAAGTAAAAGCACGGTTGATTTCATGGAGGTAAATGAGGGCAGTGTAAAACATGTGGGTACTATTTGGTAGACATAAAAGGTGCTGATAAGAGGAGAGATGATGGCCACATCAGGGGGGGCGGGGGGTCCAGAAAGCCATCAATAAAGACTTACAGGAGACAGAAAGGAAACTGCTAGAACTGGAACGGAAGGGCGATGTCAGCAGGGAACAGGTAGAGGAGGAAATCACCTTGAGGCAGGCGTGTATGAAGCAATGAGATAGGCTGGGTAAGTTCACTTATGCTTAAAATCAGGAAAGAAGTCACGCACAAGGGGACAAACCTGGGCAAATGCTGGCATGGCTCTGTAGATATAAGAACGGAAGAACTCCGATACATTCGATCCTAGATACGGATCGGGGGTGGTGAACACACAAGTTGGTATTAATTTGTTTTTTCGGATTATTAAAAGGAATTGTACACTGACCCACCACAAGAGAGAGATGAGGCGATGAGCAACACCTTAGACCTTATTACCCTGACAAAACTAAATGAACAGCAAAGGGAAGGGTTTGAGGAGTCCGTAACCCCTGAGGAAGTTAAAGCCACCATAAGATCAATACCTTCAGGTAAAGCACCATGCATGGACGGACTCACACGAGAATTCTATAAAGCTTATGTAGACACGTTGGTGCCACTGCTAGCCAAGGTATACAATGAAACATATGAACTGGGAATCCTCCCGGACAATATGCGTGAGGATGTAATAATCCTACTCCTCAAACCAAACAAGGATGAACAGACAGGGGCTCTTAGAGTCAGTTGTCCCTACTAAATCAGGATAGTGAGATACTCACGGCACTCCTGGCTAATAGGTTTAGGGCAATAATACCGTCCTTAGTCAATCAAGATCAGACGGACTTTGTTCCTAGGAGGAGTATTTCTGGGAATTTTAGGAGATTGCACCATGTCATACATTGCACAAGGAACAGAGCTGAACTAATCGATGTGGCCTCGCTGGATGCCAAAAAGGCGTCCACTCTGTACACAGGGAATGGCTAAAGATGAGAGCAGGACCGTGCTATATGAAATGGGTGAAATTGATCTATACCCAACCTATGGCGAGGGTCAGAACCAGGTCTACGTTTTCTGATGAGTGGGAATTGCAGAAAGGAACGAGACAGGGATGCCCGCAGCTGAACCCATTGCGGCGTATCTGAGACAGGAATACAGTGACGCAGGCATTGAAATAGACAGGATGTGTCCCATTGTGTCCATGTATGCAGATGATATGTTATACCTGAATAACCTAGAGGTAAACCTGCCGTGTTGGAGGTGTTAAATAACTTTGGTACATTGACAGGGATCTGAATCATAGGAGCAAGTCATGTCTTTTCCCGCTGCCCGGGATGGTGACACTACGTGAATCTGAGCTGCCGGTTACGCCCTTAGAATGGAGATATTTAGGGCTGAACATACATCATGATCCTAAGTGCGAACATGAGAATAACAGTCCTAGGCGAAAGAGGGCTTAGTTAAGTTGATGGAGTTCTGGAGCAGGAGATCCGATTTTGCTACAACCAGCGCTGGAAAGACTGTTTCTAAGGGATCTAATCTGGACTTCCCCGAGAGAACAATATAACCAACCACACTTAGTGCAATTGGGAATACAAAACGCTTTTAAATATTTCTGAGGGGGGGGGGGGGGCACGCCATCTCCAGACTTTATGGGGTACTGATAGATCGCGCCTTGAGAACTCAATTAAAATGTAAAGAAAAATGGGGGGAAGAGTTGGGGAGAACGTTTGAGGACAAAAAAATGGCAAAACGTAACCCTATATCACAAGAAGGTGTCTAGAAATGCCAGGCTACAGCTAATCCAACTTTACATCACACAGAGGGCATATTTGACAGTGGCTGTCGTAGCAAAATTTAAAGGTGCGCGCAGGCAGGCATGTCCCAAATGCAATGAAGAAAATGTGGAATTAATACACGTTTTGGACTGCTGGGTGGTGCAGGGATTCTGGAGGAAGGTGACGAGTAAGGTAACCCAAGGGGGCATTACTCTGTATATCCAGTCCCCCGGAGTGTGTATGCTGGGTCTGTTCAGAAAAAACACGAAGCTAAAGTCCCTTGTAAAGACCTGATCTATATATTAGCTAATCGGAGCATTGCCATGCATTGGAAAGCCACTAAGCAGCATAATATAGACAGATGGTGGGAAGACCTTAAGAAATGGACAACGGCAGAAACGGGTGTTTGGGAGAAAGCACTAGGCATACAGAATCAGGAATCGGGACCAGACATGCTCCAATGGATTGCCCTGACAGTGACATTGTTATATCAGAATGAAGGAGAGGGCTAAACCCAAGAAATGCTTGATAGAACTAGGGAAAGTGTAACAGAATAAATATAAGCCGATCATGACACAGGCAGTTGGTGGAGGGGGCGGCTTGTGGAGTTTGAGGGGAAAGTTTGAAGCATTTGTGATGTACACGATTTATGTCATCTTGATCTTGTGTTGGTTTGGTGCATGAAAATGTTAATAAAGACAATTTAGTTCTGGCACTAGAGCGCCCGTTTATTGTGTACGCGGTAGCACTGAATCCACATGCCGACAGACTACGAGCACATCTCGGTGAAAGGAAGTAATATTGTTGAAACTGCCATTGGTTTGGTAGATACGTTTCAATCTTTAACTAGTAGCTAACTGAGCTAAGCCTGGGCGGGCGTCCTTGGAATTGTACACAAGCTTTGTTTCGACAGCAAGACACATTTATAGTATGAATGGACACTTTGCTTTTAAGAATGAAGACGGCAACACTGTCTCAATAAACTGACGCGATGCCGTGTTTCGACAGTATCCCACAGCTTAGTGGAGCTTATGTTATGAAGGTATTTGAGTTAACAAACCTTGCCTTTAAACATCTTTTGAGAGCCCTTCTGCATTCAGTCTCTACAAAACGGGATTTGAGGGAACGGCTTCTCACTATACAATATCAGGGACTTATTCGTGGGGTTGAGTAACACTCTGTTTCAGAGTTAATGAATAAAGAACTGTAGAGACACGGTAGTGCGAGCACGTTCTTGGGCGTCATGTGGAGATTGATATCTGGTTACAGAGTCATATTTTGCACTTTTAGTTGACTTTCTCCAGCCTGTTTTTAAACACATTATTTTCAGATTGTAGCCTATTGATTAGGTGCCTTAATAAAACCATGTGTCTAGACTTACAGATTTGACTGCATTAAGTCTCCTATAAGTCATTTCTTTACTTATGGTAGTAGATTGTTATTTTATAACAGCATTAACAAATGCTGTGTATACTGTTTCTATAGCCTTGAACTATGAATTGAAATTGATGAGCCATCCAATTTCTGCATAAAACTGAACACAGCGCCTAACTAGATGGGCGTGAAAAGTGGACCTATCACGTTGGTTCCCCTGAAGAAGTTCTTATAATATCTCGTAGTTACATTAAGAAATAACATTTTGGGAAAAGTAAAAACAAATATATTAAATTGTTTTAGGACCTAGTTATAGGTACCCGCCAACTGTAGATTTGTTCTGATTAGTGGAGTACACCTGTGAATTGAAGGGTATTACGAGTATTAACGATATAGAGAGGGTAGCTTTATTGTTGCTGCTGTTCTTTTTATGCATCATTACGTGTATTAACTTTTATAGTATCGGGTTTAGCACATGCCACTTTACAGGTGTGTCGTAATTGTGAATTAATTGATTGTACTTTTCATGTGTTTTTAATCTTTTTGTATAATAATTTGTGATACCAAAATATGTTTCTCCTTGACTAGGGGGAGATTGGTAATTCAATTTACTTCATACAGATGTGCTTGATAATGTGGTCCAAGGACTAAAGAAACAAAAAAAGGTTGTTGGGATATTCTTTTTTGGTATTGGTAGGTTCAATCAGGAAATGGTCCCAACGTCCTAAATCTCCCCTGCGTCTTTCTTTGGTTGTTAGTGGACTACATGATACAGCAACTATTAATAAAGATAGTGTACGACATATGGAAACTTTTGTCTTAAAAATATCAAATTTCCATACATAGCTTGTCCAAATGAAGGGGGGAGCACATCTAAATATGTTGCTACATCAGAGTGCATTTTATCATACAATCTAAGTGTTGGGTTGCTTTCAGGAGAAGATAGTCAGACATTATATTTTGCAAGGATAGTGGAAGATGACATTGTACAACAACATCTGCCCAATACTGAGAAATTGATGGAAAAGTAACATTACACCGTGAAGTTGCGTTTTCCTTAATTTTAAAGTCTTTGGAGGACAGAGTGATGACGAGAGAGTAGTAAAGGATGATGTGTTTAAAAGCACACATTGGAGTATTAAAGTTCTTTTACCTTTATCTCTTCCTTGTTGCTGAGTTAGCATTTTTACTTGCTCATTCAGCTCATTTATGATACTTTCCTTTTTCATTCTTTCTCGCGTTAGGACAGTGTTAAAATGGGTCTGAAAGAAAAACAAAGGAATGAGAAAAATTCAAGTAACAGCAAAGATAAAAAAACATTTAGGCCAATGGACATTCAGACAATACAGCCTTAGAAAAAGATCTGAAAGCTTACTGTTAAATTCACCAGGTAACAGAACGATCTACAATCCACTTGATGTTCAAGTTTGATATAATTTTGACTGCTAAATTGTGGAATCGGCTTACACTTGATCTCTGTAAAAAAGATAGTCTTACTGTATTTTGTAGAAAACCTTACTGTTCTAAACGGAGTGCTAGGCTGGCTAAGAGATTATTGACTGCTGTTTGGGTCGAGCACTGTGAAACCTGTTGGTAGTAGTGCCTCTTGCAGCATAAACAGAAATATACATAATTTACCTGATTAACCTTTATGGTTGTAAAACCCTTTTCACTAGAGATTGGTTATGGTCAAGAGCAAATAAAACTCTGGTCTTCAGGATGGGTACAATTCTCATTTATAACCTCTGAAATATTTAAAGACAACTGCTAGATAAATCTAAGTTTCCGGTTTCTAAATACTATATTTACTATAATGGTAGCGTAGCATCTCTGGGCTTGTTGTAGCCAATTATGGTACACTGGCCATAGCCAAAAGAACTAAGAAAAGGCCATGGGATTAGAAAGGAGGAGTTTTCAGCAAAAGCGATGTCACATCAGTGTATGATGTAGGAGTTTGAGAAAAGCTGACCTGCAAAGAACAGCAGAAGGACCACGGATAAGCAAGGAGAGAAGACCGTCCTGTGTGGAATTGGCAAATGAGTGACAAGGAGCCACGCTGAATCAGCACTACCAGAGCGGAGAAACAGAAGCAACAAAGATGGGGACAGCGGGAAGCCAAAGAGACACAAACTGCATGGGCAGGGCAAAGGGTGGGAAGAGAAGGGAACTGGACATTAGAACACACAGTCCCAGCTGACAACAAAAGGTAGGAAGAGAAGGGAACTGGACATTAGAACACACAGTCCCAGCTGCCAAACCGAACACAGGCAGTGTGACCCCAAACCTCTAGGACCTAGTATTTGGGGAATACAAATGTGCACCTCACAGTCAGTGTAGGCATAGAGGGGGGTGGGAGGGGTTAACATTTCCAACACAGCCAGAGGCAACCAACAGAGAAGATAAATGTAGTCTGAAAGAACTAAGGCATGAAGCTTCACAGAAAAATATATACATTGTCACTAGAAATATTTACAATGTAATCAGGCATTCACGTTAGCAGAAGTGGAAGACATGACTTTAAACATGCATACAAAATCAAAGGTGCAAGCTAAATTTCTATTCTATGGCCCAAGCCCCATTAGACCCAAATGGGATGATGGAAAACTATATCCACAGGCAAGTAGGTATCCGCCAAGAACCATCGCCATTTTTAAGAGTACGACCATCATGCTAGATGCAAAAGCAGTGGAAAGGATGGCTCCAAAAAGTGTTGTAGAACATGGAAGAAAAATGTTCCAGTGGCTCAACGAACAAACGAAGGCATTGCAGCCACAGACAATTGTCCATGATGAGGACTACAGTAGGAGCGACCCATGAAGGTCCTGAGGAGCAGATGAGGCTGGGTGCTGGGCTCTCAAAACCCTTCCAGGTTACAGCAGCACCAACACCAAAGCAGAATTACCACAAAGGTAAAGCAGGAAGCTGGCAGTAAAACCACATGGAGACTAACAGCCATGAGAGAGCCAGAAGGAGAACGAAGAAGGCTGCCCAGAAGCCAAAAATCACAACTGGAGATCAGCCCAGGACACAGGGACCAGACAGTATGGCCAGATCTGGTCCTTAAACTTGTCTCCTTTTCTCCATACACACTGATGTGTCCTGTTGACTTCTATGTGGAACATTTCACTCACCTGAAACTTTTCTTTAGTGGCGAAAAATAGCTGGAATCCTACATCAGGTAATTGACAGTTTCTCCGAAAATCCACAGCTGGCCCAGGGCACAAACGTGTCTACACCAGTTGAAACCACGATAAAGGGTGCATGGTTGGACTAACAAAGAGCCCACATGTGCACACGGGCATTTTTGGCCTACCTCATGGTTTCCCTTAATGAAGAAAGGCCCTAAAACAAAAAGGTACATTGGGCTACCAATGCAATATACTGGCTTGCATGCCCTGCTGAAGCCAAAACTAAATTACAGCTGCCACCAGCCTGCTTTGTGTTGGGAAGGAGCTAGCGCCTTCCTTCATTCCCAAGCACTTTAGAATTAGGCAAGACTTTTGTTGACTGCTTCTAGGCACTACAAGAGACCAGGGGGAGAGGAGGGGCACTGAGAAAGCCTTTTCATGCAAATATAATCATATACACAGACATCGGCAGGCACTAAAAGAAGGCAGTTATTTAAATATAAGGTGCAAATAACTATTAGCTGAATACATTTGTAAAATCCTATTTAGTTTTAACAATCTCAAAGCACGATAGAAGCAGGCTCTCTGCCAAAAGGAATGTGGCTTGCACTAAAAATGGATTGCAAGGCTCATGCAGTGTTGCCTCACCGAGGCTAGCTGTGGCAGATCAGCACGGAGTAACTCAGCAGCTGTCTACTGTCTGTCAAAACTAACGGATGCTAAAAGGAGATTTTAACATACTAATACACAACATACATAATTTTGAAAACCAGGTTTAAAAAAAATTACAGGACCAGATAAAAATATGAGGAGAATGATTGAGGTATGAAGAGAATGACTGGAAAATATTTTTGTACATTAAATAGTCATAGATAGCCAAATGAAGCTACAGTGTATTTTCGCATGGGCTAGCTTTATGTAGAAATCGCCAACCATGAAGCTCCAGTTTGCAGGAGAAAGGAACGGTGGAGGGACAGAAGAGACTGTTCAGGCAGCAGAGTTCTTTGCTCCTATATTTATTTCTGTAAAGAATAAACTTGTTATCCTTGAAAGATAGACTCTTGGCCTTGCTTTCCTAGAGGGGTGCATTTACTCTGGTGTGAGCGTGATTAGGGGTACCCGTATAATTAAGGGGTATCCATGTGAGTTGAGCTACCTTTACAGTGGTGACGACCTGACATGATCTTAGTTTTTTGCCCCTGTACTTTGCAAAGACCCAGGCCAGTCACCAATAAAAGAGCCACGCCCATCTATAGTGACCAGTCCCTTAAATAAAAAATAAAAACGTGTATTCTGAACGGTTCTGCTCACTAAAGCGGGGCGTGGCTCGAGAAAGAAAGACAGGCCAGCATTGGGACTTCGCAATGGAGGAAAACTCAGGTGAAACACGCACATGTGAGTATACTCTTGCAAGTAATAACAACAAGCGTATACGAATGTATGATAGTATGGTGATGTTAATGAAGTACAAGGTCAATGGAATAGATTGAATAGGACTTTTGGTGATGTGTTATGGAATACATTGGATTTCAGGTGATGTGTTAATAAGTAGAGTGGATAGGAGGTGGGTTGTGTATTGAAATTGTTGCAAATTTCTGTTTTTTGACTTTTTATAATGGAAAAGGGGAGCTTCAGCGTATAAAAGACAGAGGAAAGGGAGCCTTGGTGTATAAGGACTGGGAAGTAAGGGATCCTCAGCCATAATAGGTTGAGAAGGCAGTACCAGGCATTATTCTTCTATGACGATAAAAGCAATGGGATCCTCAGCATATTAAAAAAGCTGGGAAGGTGGTATTGCAAGGATAAGGACAAATAAAGTAGTGGCTCGGCATACAGAATGGGCCTGGATTTTAGTCAATTATTTTTGTATATTTTCTTTTGTTGTATTTTGTGGTATAAAAAAAGGAAGGAAGGTGGGCGAGTAGCCGTGTGTGTGTGAAATCAAAGTGGAAAAAAATAAAGGATTGCTCTGGGAATAAGGAGGGGCGGGGAAAAGTGGGTTGATCTGTATTTTTGTGTAACAAGCAGCAGCGTGCACAGCGTGCGCAGCATAGAAGTAGGGTCTAATTGAAGCATTAGGTACGCGCACAATATTATGGAGGAAAAAACCCCAATAAAACACATGAATAGGGTCCTGCCACTGCATTGTGACAGAATAAATAAGTACTACAACCAATGGATAGTAGAGACAAAGGAGGGGGGCATGCTCCTGGCAAGAGCAGGACTCCCATAACAATAACATGCTAGAAAAAAGTCTTTAGCAGCACAATATAAAGGAAAACAATTCCAAAACATAAAAGAGATTTTAGATCTCTGGCGATTTTTCAAGAATATGGAAGATCAGGAAGATGAAAAGAAATCCAATGTAAGGGGATATACCCTGTGACGCCGAAACCTGCAGTAGGGTATACAAACCCAGTATATAAGCCTCCAGTGGTAGAGAGAGTCTCAACAACAGGATTATTAGGATTAGCAACTAGAGGGGCAGGGTGGGGGGGTCCTAAGAGCTTTTGCACCTCCACTTCCATATAACCCATCTACAAGCGCTGACATGCCTGTAGCATCAGTGTACCCAGAGGGTCCACAAGTAGATATAGACTAGTTAAGAGCATTGCGGGAAAGGTTAGTCAGGTTACAAGAACCTGAAGAGGTATCACCAGAAATAAGGGTAGCGGTGCAACAAATAGGGTATTGGAAGTAAGGATATTTTTTGTTTAGATTCAACCCTGGGACAATAAAAAAATGTTGTGTTGAAAAAGATGATGGGCAGAGGGTATGGACGGTCCCGGGACAACAAGTAGAAAAAGCAAGAGGAAATGGAGGGGAAGCTCAAGGTAGTAAAAATAATGAAGAGGCAGGGAAAGAAGGAGATCAAGGAGAAGAGGTGGCGAGAAACCCGTCCCCGCCACAGGTGTTTCTACATTGCGAGTGAGACTACCACTCTGAGTAAGGACTCCGCTCCGGTTATTCTCGCTACATTTGAGGCACTAATCTGTGTGCACTGGCCATCCTGACAATATATCAATCCTATCACTGTAATTCCACATCCGTTAATCAGAGTCAATGGGGGCGTTCTTGGATGGCATCCAAGATGGCTGCTTAGGCACCGAGCGCCACCGCGACATAAATCGGACATTAAATATGCTGCAGTTCTGAGCATATACAGTGGGAACAAAAGGCACCAATAGATACCTGAATACCCACGCAGCTAACCGCAACATTTCATCTCAAATCAGAGATTGGCTTCTTTGAAGACTTCGACAGAAGGATTGTGTGCCAGAACGCTACTCCACTGGCCCAGAGCTGAAGAAGGCATCGAGCCCTCAGTCCCGCACGGCTTGGCAAGTGCTAACCCAAGGTGCCTGAAAGACATGTGAAGCGGAGAGACATGGACCGCATCGTTCATGCGGGTATCGTAGTAAAAATAAGTGGGGTGGCTGGGGGAGCAGATAGGCGATGGAGCTGGAACCAGATGCAGGGGCGTCCCCATACATGCAAGACAGGAGCTCCGCTGGACTAAGACACTGCAAGCCTCGCTAAGAGACACAGTGAACGTTCACTGGCAAGAACGCAATGTGGTGCGGGACAACCTAATAGGTGGAGGAGCAGGGGAAGACAGAGAGAGCACAGTCTGTCCCCCCCACGACTGCCCGACATAAAACACCTGAACTGCGCAGGGCACCGGGAAGACGGACACTATGAGAATTCTGTCTGTAACTCTGCAATTACCTGCCGGGCTCCCGGACACACACGCAGGCGAGGAGACAAGCCTACGTGAGAAACACGGTGTGGTGCCATGGTGAGACTTTGGGCCTCATTACACGGACGGCGGTAAGTTGCCGCCGGTATTTTAGAGTCCGTCTTGGTGAATGGGGGAATTACCGCCCCATTCCAAGGTTGGCGGGGGTAATTCCCCATTCACCAAGGCCCTTCCCCATTCCCATTGAGCCCCCATAGGGCTCAATGGGAATGGGGAAGGCGCAAATAACGGTACCGCTATTAGCGGTACTGTTATTTGCCCTGAAGTCCCTCAGCGGGTCCCTTCCTTAACATGTGGTCTGGCCACACGTTAAGGACGGGACCCGCTGAAGGACCTCGTAGTATAGCGCTAAGGGATTACCGGCACCAGTGCCCTTACCGGTGCCAGTAATCCCTTAGCACCATCCGTGTAAGAGGCGCTTTGTCTCTGGGAGACTGGCCTGACGAGTCTGAGCCAAGGCAAAACGAAGGTGAGAGGGGGCTGGGTGTGCATGGTCGGGGGTATCTAGGCCCCCCAAACTAATTGGGAGAGGTGAAAGCTCCCATCAACTTCCCGTGTCTGCCACCGCTAGCTCCTGTCAAATAACTTAAAAGGCGAATATAGCTGGACCACCAGAGCAGACACTAAGTACCTAGAGACATACTGTCCTTCCCGGGGGAATATTGAAGAGCATAATAACTAGAGAGTCATTGAAGTGTACCACATACCCAGAGGAAGCGCGAGCCAGCTAACAGCACGCTCTAGCCACTGAGAACCACCAACAGATTGAGAGTGCACATGGCTGGGGGCATTATACTCGTCCAACGCCTTAAACAGGCTTAAGCGAGGACTGGCAACTGCCACAGGGCACATACAAATAAGCGGGATGGCGCACAACCCCTATTAAGGACACAACACCAAGAACTGTTCTACGCATACCAATACGGCCTGTGGGTGCAGGAATGACATGTGGAGCTGAAGGCACCAAGAAAGGCCCCATGGACGCGTATACCAATAATGCTGCTGTAGAGGAGGGCCAGGAATCCATGTGTCCCACGCCGGCATCAACTCAGGTGCAGCCCGAGAACCCAATGGGCCCATACATGGTTGTGATGCAAGCCAGGTTTGCAACAGTAAACAACAGGCTTGATGATATAGGTAGCAACATTGCCTCAATCAGAGCGGACATGCAGAAGATAAATGGCAGGGTTACGGAGGCAGAGGCAAGAGTCAGTACGCTGGAAGACACCACCACGACCCATGGCAAGGAGATTGAGAGAATTAAAAGACCAATGAAAGGTCTCCAATCCAAATGCGACGACTTGGAATTTAGATTGCGCAGAAATAATATCCAGGTGGTGGGACTGGCCGAAAAAACCCTTAAAAAGCCAATGGAAATGTTCATGGAAGAGACACTCCGAATGCTGTTCCCGGATGCTGGGTTGTCACAGCAATTCCTGGTGGAAAGGGATCACAGGTTGCTAGGCCCTCCACCCAAGCCAGGGGACTCGCCACCCACAATCATAGCACGGCTCCAAACCTATTGGGACAGAGATCTGATCCTGCGCCTGGCACGACAGAAGCGCACCTTGACAATCGACTTGATGCGGGTACACATATACCTGGACTTCGAGCGTAGTCCAGGCGGCGAGACAAAAATTTGACCAAGTGAAAATGGCACTAAAGGCCAGAGCTATTCCATACTCCATGATGTTCCCGGCAAAGCTCTGTCTGCAGCATGCAGGGAAATCCCATTTTTTTGAGACACCAGAGGAGGCTATGACATATATAGAACACAATATCCCAGCCCCACCAAATAAGAAGCTCAACAACCCTTGGACATCAGAAGCCATCTGACCTGACCTAGATATCTGGCCAATCCCAGCTCTCTGAACACTGCTCGAATCGCATTGAAACCAAGCAGCGGCTCCCTAACGCAGCCTGGAATGCCAGGTTTGGATATGGAGGAGGGTCGCCGCCCCAAGTTGTAAGTGTTGCATTACAGAATTGGGTATACACTGTCATGTTGGAAGAACGGTGAGGGTGGGATAAAAGGGAGGGAGAGGGCCTGTTAGTGGTAAAATGGTTAAAAGGGGAAGAAGATGTTTAATTAAAAAGGCTGACAGAAACATACACTATGCGAAAGACTACAATGAACCTGTAGCAGTCAAAGTTGGAGCAGGGACACGCAATGACCATTCCAGGACGTAACCAGTCACTTAGGATCCTGACGTGGATAGGGGTTTGGCTAAACCTATTAAAGGGAGGAAAGTACTAGCATATGCCAACAGACATAAAGCAGATATCCTACTGCTACAAGAAACACACGCAAAACAGAGGGCGACTGCCACCTTTACTCGAGATTGGGGACCGACCAGAGTCGGAACTAATTACTGCTCGCAATCTAGGGGAGTCATGACCCTGGTGCACCGCCAGGTGGGGTTCCAACTTACAAAATCCAAAATAGATGAGGAGGGACGACATGTGATCCTTTGGGGCTCAATTAATAATAAGGAATGAATCCTAGTGAATACATATGGCCCAAATCTTTATTCTCTAGACTTCTTCCTCACGTAATCTGTCGTATCGTACTGCTGGGGGAGGCCACAATAGTGTGGGGAGGTGATCTGAACACAATACTAGACCTATATAGAGCTAGAACAGCATGGGGCAAAGGAATCACATGAATGCCGCATTGACCATTCTACAGATCATGAAGTCCCCCCCCCCCCTCACTGATATATGGTGGGAGACCCATCCAACTCAAGAAGAATGCACTTTCCATTCCCATGTCCATAACTCGAGTTCAAGAATCGATTATTGGCTATGCTCCCCAGAATTGGGCCCACACAGATGCTTTATACTTCCACACACACTGTCGGACCATTCACCAGTCCTTCTGCATTTCATGACAGCAAGCATAGAACAAACTCAGTGTTGCTGACGCATGCCCCAAGCAGTGCTAAAAGATGACTCAATAGTGGAGCCACGGAGAAGGGAAATTGTAGAATTTCTTGAACGAAACATTGGCTCATGGGGTCAGTGGCCTCGATATGGGAATCATTTAAAGTGTGGCTCAGGGGATACTTGATGTCAGTAACAGTGGGAGTAATGCGCAAACTCAGGAGAGAATTGGGACAGACAGAAGACACATTAAAATCCCTCGAGATGGCATACACACGAACCCCTGGAAACGAAAAACTGGGGGCACTGCAGACCCAACTCACGAAATTTAGGGCCCTCCCCAAATGCGAGGTGATGTACACCATGCACCCTATTCGGGCTCGGAAATATGGGAAAGGAAACAGGGCTGGTAAATTGATGGCAAACCTAATTAAGCCCGAACACGAGTCCAAGCCAATAATGGGGGTAAGTGGACCAGACGGGGTGGTCTACACAAACCCACATAAGGTAAATAGATATTCAGGAACTTTTACTCTGCGCTATATGCTAATAAAGACCAGGTCGCACTGGAAGAGGTGGACTATTTTCTCGACTCATTTCCACTTCCCCGGTTGGAGACGGAGGAAAGGGAATTGCTAGACCTCCCCCTCACGCTGGACGAAATAATCCAAGCCATTAAAGACTTAGCAGCAGGCAAAGCACTGGGGCCGGATGGGCTCCCAACAGATTTGTATAAAAAATATAGTGCAGAAATAACTCCCACACTGACAGCAATGTGGGAGTAATCCCTGGCCGCAGCGTTGCTCCCGAGCTCCCTGAGGGAAGCCATGATATCGGTACTCCTAAAACTGTAGAAACCACCGCCAAGACCCTGCATCATATCGCCCTTGATCATTCATAAATTCTTGATACAAAAATATTCGCCAAGGCTATTGTCAACCGATTATTGCCCTACATGAACAAATTAGTACACCCAGATCAATCCGGCTTTGTCCAATGCGCTCTACAGCCCTAAATTTGCACAGATTCTTTGCATAACATCACAACTTGATCCGATGGCAAAACCCATTGCACTCTCCCTAGACGCCGAAAAGGCCTTTGACTGTCTCCTGGGGATACATGTACGCCATTTTACGCAGGTTTTGATTTGGACCAGGCTTTCTCAAATTCATCCAAGTATTAAACAGAGATCCAAAGGCCAGGGTCAGAACCAACAAAACAATATCGCAAGAGTTTCCACTACATCCAGGTACACTCCAAGGCTGCCCCTTATCCCCCCTCATATTCGCTCTTACCATCGAAGGTATGGCACCTGCGGCATAAACACTCCCGACGAGGTATACGCATTAGGGCCCCCGCCCCAGCTTATTTCCCTATATGCAGACAATACTATGTTATCCCTTAGAGAACCTGAGCAAAACCCCCCCCCAGCAATGCAGGAAATCCAGAAGTTTGCGAAGGTATCGAGATACCACATCAACCAATACAAATCAGAGATTATCCCACTTACACAAGGCACGACACAATCGGATGCCACTGCACAATTCCGATGGTCCCCGAAATCCGACAGATAGCTGGGAATTATATTGGCCACTGACAAGCAGACGCTATACGACTCAAACTATGCGCCCTACCTGTCACTCCTCGAGACAAAGCTAGGGGTCTGGAACAAATTACCCATCTCATTGTACGGCCGCATTGCCTTGCTCAAAATGGTCATAGTGCCCAAACTGCTATACTTTTTCTGTAATGCCCCGATCTGGCCCGGACAACCCTTTTTTGACAAAATCCAAAAGCTTTCTTCCGCTTTCATCTAGGGGGAATTGGGGGAGGGGGGATGTTAGAATGAGTTGGCTTAAAATAACATAACAATACAAAACAGGCGGCCTGGCCGCCCCAGACTCTCAATTATATATCACGCAGCGCAAGCACACTTTGCTAAATACTGGTTTCCCAACTCAGAACACCATGCCGACATTAAAGCAGAAAAATTTGCAGCAGCCCCTTTAAACTTACAGTCCTTCATATTTGGTAGACACAACAGGAAACGGAGGACTTAAACCCAGTCACCTGCACGTTGTGGGCATGGAAAGCATTGTTCAGGAAAGTGGGGTGTTACTGATCCATATTGGCCACAGACACTCCTCTGGCATCATTCGGATCTGGAACCCCCCTTAGATGCATCATTGCAGAAAAGATGGGACCCGAGATTGGAGATGCAGGTGGGTGACCTGTTCCCTGATGGTAGGTTTGTATGACTGGAGGAGGTGCAGTGGAAGGTGGGAACTAACCTCACCACAGCATTGCTGTATCACCACATGAAGGCGGCCTGTAAACGCAAATGGCCTTCCTTTCCAGCTGCCCCGATCACACATCCATTCCTGTCCACTATCATGCAACAAGATGGATTCAGGGTTGGCGTATCTACGTTCTACAAAGCAGCCCAAGCACACACTCCCACCCATAACACAATAAAGGCCAAATGGGAAAAAGACCTGAACCTGGCAATAGAGGAAGCAAAATGGGCAAAGTAGTGCAAAACGACAAGCACGTCAATTATACCACAATCACGGACAGATCATTTTCTACTGTCCTTCACTCTTTCAGCCAACATCTGCATAACTAAGACTAACCTAAATGTGCCCCCACTTCTCACTAGGAACAAAAGGAACGTTACTGTGGACACCATTTTACCACATGTAATCCCCATCCTTAACTCCTTGAAGGACACGGTGGATTCAGACACACTAGTAGACGTCTACAACTCAACGATGACTAAAGCACTAGACATCACTGCTCAGCTTAAAATGGACAAAGGCAAACCTAGAGCCCAACTCAACTCATGGTTCACACCTCAACTAAAAGCCTTGCAAGCCGAAAAAAGAAAACTGGAAATCCTCTGGAAACACCTCCATTCCACAGAGAATAAAACTAACCTTTTGAATATCTCAGCCAAATATAAAGAAGATATATTACTCACCAAACATGAGACTTATAACAATAGGATTAACAAAGCTAGCTCCAGTACTAAGTAACTCTTTGCTATCCTCAGAGAAATGGAGGTCCCCATCCCCCGAACTGGCACCTGTTTGAAGGATAAACTCTGGTGCACTAATATCCAGAATGCTCTAACCAACAAGATTGTCACTCTCAAAAATAAAATAGCTGACAAAAGATCGAACTTACATAACAGACACTTCCCATAGAACTCAAGGGCACTCCACTGGACTCACTCAATGTTTTACATTTGCTAAAGGTTCAATTCTTGAGATACAAAACATAATTGTTTCCCTCAAACCCTCAGGGTGCTAAGGAGATACCTGCCCTGCTCAGATAATCAAAGATGCCACCAGAGAACTGGTGCCTTTTATCTCAAAATTAATCAATGCCTCTTCTGCATCCGGCACCGTCCCTAGTAACCTAAAGGAGTCATGGGCCCTATCTCTCCTAAAAAAGCAATCCTTGGACCCCCACTATACCCACTAACTACAGGCCAATCACAACAGTCCCTCGAGGGAGCTATTCGAAGAAATCCTCAGCACCCGTTTGGCGCGGAAAAGACACCGCAAAATGGCCGCGGCAACCGAGTGGAACAGTGAGAGGGCAGTGCTTGGAATGCAAAACGAGCATTAGCCCCCGCGACAGAAGCGGATCACCCCTTCCTGCCGACACCAAGGACCCAGGGTAACAACAGGTGTGCAGCTGCGGAGGAGCGGGCAGATCGGAGCACGGGGTGGCGGGAACGGTGGGAAAGAAAATACCGGGTCTCCTCTGCGTTCTGAGAACTGCGCTGGGCCTGCGAGCGCCCCTGCAAACGTCCTGGACAAGTGCATGGCCCCGTGGTCCCCTTTCTGCCAGACTGAGGGAGGCAGAGCCTGACTGTGGAGGTGAGTGGCGGACGCGCGGATCAGCGGCCGTCCAAGGCTCTGAGCGGGGGGACAAACCTGAGGGACGCCCGGAGTTGGCAACAGACTGCAAGACCCTAATCTGAGGTGGATGAGAAAAGAAGGGGGAAAAGAATAGATTCCCCCCCTCCTCCTTGCCATATATCGGGAACCGCATAGTGCTGGACAACGAACCCGAACACCAGCGGGCCCCGCAATATGCTTCGTGAGGCGAGCAGGGTGGTTCGACAGGGTACACGCGCCCTCGTGTCCCGCTCTGCTATTCGCCCGACCCCTAGCATAGTGGCTCGTATTAAGACAGCAGCGAACACTGTTCAGCAGGGATCCTGCCCGTTGTCTGCCCCCGGGTGACGCAGAAACGCCTCAACACTTGAGTCACCCGGAGCATTCTTGGCGCACTGCCCAATGCCGATCGGCGGCCCGCCGGAGGGGGAGCCTAGGGAGCGCTTGAGAAGGAGCAATCACCGCTTCACATGCTTGGAGCTTTGGCTCTCCCCCAGTAGACCTTGAAGTTGAATCCGGCTAGCATCCAACACTCTCAGCAGGGGCCAGTCCGAACCAGTCGGCGCTGTGACACTCAAACTCGCTTGCTTCCCGTTGCCAAAGCCCACACTTGAACCTCCTTCCTCTGGACCCCAGGACTTTCTTACTCCAACGCTGTCACTCACTGCGCCGAGGAGCCATACCCATACAGCTGTGGAGGAAGCCCCGTACCACTGACATACCTTGGGGCATAAAGGATGGCTCCGGTGAGGTGACTCCGGATTGCGTGGGATCTCTCCCTTTCAAGTAAGATACCCTGAGAACCTGGGCACACATTTGCTAATGCCACCTGCCGCCGCTCCTCTGGCCTTTAGGATATAGAGATCAGAATACAGATACCTGACGGGCCACACCAAGCTGGTGAGATCATTAGCTTGAATCGACCTGTTATAGAACTCATACTCCTGCAAACCCGGCCTTACCTATGGTCCTGCCAGAGGGACTCAACGCTTAATATAGTGCTCAACTACACCCTGTGCAGACACGGTTGAGGACATGGGGAAAGACAAGGGCAGGAAAACCTCTACACAATGCACTATGGACCAATTCGCAACCTCTACCACTACCATTGCACCCGTGGAAGACCCGCAGTCTGTCTCCTCGCCGGACCCTTAATGCTGAAGGACATCATGGGCACCACAGCTGACTCTCGCTCCTCAATGGAGAGGAAGATGGACGGCATTTCGGCTGAGGTGTCCTTCCTCCGTCATGACCTCCAGAAGCTAATCTCTCGGACCGGTGAGGTGAAACACAGTGTCCGGAGTGGAGGATGACCTAGGTGGGGTGCGTCAACAATTGTCGCAAGCACTAACCCATCTGAAATCATTGGAAGCACGGGTGGACGATGGTGAGGGCAGATCACGTCGGAATAACATCTGCATCCTGGGCTTTCCGGACAAAGAGGAGGGGCCCAGTATGGAGCTCTTTCTGTAGCCGTGGTTAGCGGATCATTTCGTTCCGAAGCCCTTGTCCAAATTCTTCACAATAGAAAGAGCACATCGAGTTCCGACAAACAGGCCGATCCACGGAGCGCCTCTAGGAACAATTATCGCTAAACTTTTGAATTATCGAGACAGGGACGCGATACTGCAAATGGCCCGAACAAAAGGATCCATCACATACAACGGCGCAAGGATTGCCTTTTTTTCCAGACTATACCCGTGAGGTCTAGAGGGCCAGAGAATCATTTGAGCACCTAAAGAGAAAGCTCCATTCCATGAATGTGAAATACGGTTTGCTATTCCCGGCCCAGCTAAAGATACAACACAGGGGCACTACGGTGCACTTCACCGATCCTCAAGAGGCCTGGACGTGGGCTGAGAACCACATTGAAGAAGACTGGACAACACTTGGCCCAGGCCCTGGAGATAGGCCTCACAATGGATCAAGATGGGACCGGCCTCCACGACGTCCAATGCCACAACAACAGCCTGAGCAAGCAGAAGGGGATGCTGCACCATAAGGTGATAGATATACGCAATGGAACATACTAATGCAGGAGATATGATCTTGGTGTTCAACGTAACCCCACACCAATGCGCACAAGGACTGAGTTCAAGGCAATCTTTTCGACCTCCTCCGCCCGGTCCACAATGGTCATAAAATCCAGACTCATACTGGGATGAGGGGAAAAGGACGGACTCTCCTCACAGTAGAGAATTCATATATGCTTATTCCTCTCTAACAAATGATCTTACTACACCGCCCAATGGAAACATTACCCGGAATCATATGTCGCCAGTAGAGCAATGAGTAGTAGACTGTGTAGGGGGGGGATAGTTCACATAATTTGCATGTTGCAAACAGCAATGGGACTCGGGAGATGCAACCCAATTTGTTTGTGTGTGGACGATCCTCATCTGCCTTGCTGAACCTGGACCCAGCTGAGACGGCGGACCCTGGATGTCACTGCTCTGCAGGCACCAAGCACTCCTATTCATCACTGTGCTGGACCGGGCATCATACCCGACTGAGAACTGTGAAACTATCTATACCCTCTTTTTCCCGCTGTATAGCTTACTGCAACCTCGGTGGCTGACATGGCCACCACCTAATACCCCACACCTTTGGTCGGTTTTGTGAGTAGTTACCTAACAGAGAACAAACAGTTTTTGTTGTTGTGTTAAGCTGATACACTAGTTCTTTAAGTATCAGCAATGTTCGGGCGACAGGTACTTCGTGTTGGAGTGGAGTATGGGGAAGGGGCAGGGAGCAGTTTGTACTGTTTCCTGTTGTTTTTAAGCTGCCACATACCTACATGGCGAGTCAATGACACCACTCTGTAGGCGTTCTTTCATGCTACCCATTAACTGCATCACACTCCAGCAGATATCACCAACTGGATACTATCCTGTCTCTTTCACCATATAAACTCTTCAAACCCTGTACTACACACTGTAAATGGCGCCCACCCAACCCCAATCACCACTTAGGGACCATCCAAAGTCCCTCAAATTGCTCACAGGGAATGTGAACGGGATGGGCTCTGGGATCAAAAGACGCCTTGTTACGCAACTCTTGAACAGATATTCCCGACTGAGCCACATCTGGCAGGATCAAACTGCACTTTCTTTCAGAGAACCAATGAACGTTCCGCACTACATGCGGGATACACAATGGGATCCAGGGGCACTGTGATCCTGACACATAAGCATGTTCCGTTTGTTCCACAGGTTGTGGAACATGACCATAGGGGTCGCTATGTGCTAACCCTGGGTACGCTTTGGGGGGAAACGCTGGCCATCGCCTCAGTGAATTCCCCGCCGGGACTGGGGGAAGAATTACTAGACAAACTGACCACTCTCATGGCAAAGCATCAGCCTGGTGTGTGGATTTTAGAGGGCGATTTTAACGATGTCATGTGTAACACCATGGATCGTACCCATATTAGACATTGCAACCTGAATATCCCCACAAAGCTTGCTAAATTTGTATCTAGCCTCTGTGATGTATGGCGGGAACTCCATCCTGGAACTTAAGGCTATTTGTTCCACTCGGGAGCCCATGGCTCCCTCTCCAGGCTGTATTACCTCTTCCTCCCAGTCACTGAATCGCACAGGGCGATGACCGCAGATCTGCTTCCCCGTGGCATCTATGATCACTCACCGTTGACGGTGGAGTTGCGCTTGCATGGTATAACCCCACCTAGAACATGGAGATTGAATAACTTTGACCTTGGGTTCCCTGACTTTGTTGATCGCCTCACTGGAGTAACCAATGAGTACTTTGAGATCAATAACGCTGGGGTGGACAACCCTGTGACGATATGGGAGGCCTATAAAAAGGTGCTGAGGGGGGAGACGATCTCCTGGACGATGAAGAAAAGAAAAGAGCGACTCCAAAAAAATATTAGACGCCAAAGAAGAGATGGGTATTTGGGAAACCAGTTACATTCCCGATACGACCCCTGAGATCCATGGGTCCTTCAAGCGCGCCAGAGAGCGACTTCGGAATACGTTGCTAGACAACACTAAACATGCCCATTGGGATTCCAGGGCGAGGATCTACGAATATGTGGAAAAAGCGGGCTAAATGTTGGCCTGGCATGAAAAAAGAGATGAGGGTCAGCGCCACGTCAGGGAAATCCTTACCCCACAAAATTAGAAATGCCGGTCAGATTCAGAAATAGCTGAAGCTTTTGCTAACTTTTATGCTGCCCTGTATCATGCCCGACATCCCCACTGGACCCATCCCTCCTGGAGGATATTACACTACCATGGTTATCAGAGCAACAAAAAACGCAATTGGACTTGGATCTTTCAGAAACAGAGAACGCTGAGGCTATACCACATATGCAATCTGGGAAAACACCAGGCCCCAACGGGTTCGCAGTTGAAACCTGGAAAAAACTGGGTGGGTAAAAAATGGCATCCCCCCTCCATAAAATGCTCCTCTGTGACCCGAGAGCAAGGCACCCTTCCACCAGACCTATGCAAGGCCACAATCGTAGTTATCCCCAAACCGGATAACCCCCTCAACGATGCGCTTCTTATAGGCCTATATCGTTGATAAACGGAGAAGCCAAGATCCTTGCCAAACTCCTGGCTAACCGACTCCAATTGGTCATTTCCAACCTCGTCCACCCGGACCAATGCGGCTTTATGCCACATAAGTCAACACGAATGAACCTGCGCCGCCTCCACCTGTTACTAGAACGCGCTCCCATCATAGATCCGTTGCTTGCCTTATTGGCAGTTGACTTTGAGAAGGCGTTTGACTCGGTCCGGTGGGACAGCCTTTTGGAGACTATGCGACATAAGGGGTTTGGAGATACTTTTCTGGGCAGGGTACAACTACTCTATACAAACTCCCAGGCAGAAGTCAAAGTGAATGGGTTTTTCCCCTTCTGTAATGGCTTGGCAGGCGAAGAACGATGGTTTGGAGGATGGCCCAGAGCAATGCCAGAGGTTAAGATTCATTCTAAACCTTCCAGCCATCACCTCTTTTGTTTTGCTATGGTCCTCTGAGCCCTTCCCTCTTAGGAGAGGAACACACCAGGGATGCCCCCTTTCTCCCCACCTCTTTGCTCTCACGATTGAACCACTCGCTTTGTGGCTTCACCAGAGCGCAGCTTGGACGGGATTCAGGTGGCCAGAGGGTTACGAGGACAGGACGTCTCTATATGCTGACGATCTTTTGATATATCTAGAGGACCCAATCCGGTCCTGCCCCATCGTAACACAGATGCTCATTCGCTTTGGTGAGTTCAGTGGACTTAGAATCAATTGGGGGAAATCTGTCTTTTTCCCAGTAAAGGGTGGAATGCAAGCTAACTGCCCATACAAAGTCGAGCAACGCAGCTTCCGGTATTTCGCGATCTGGATATCCGGCGACCTTACCAGTTATGCAGCGCATAATCTCCAGCCAATCATCGATCGGTTTGTCAGCGATGTTCGCCACTGGAAACTCCTCCCCCTAACACTCATGGGTAGGTAGAGCTACACTTTTCAAGATGATGTCCCTGCTAAGATTTATATATGTCTTGCAAAATGCTCCGCTTAAGATCCCAGACCCTGAATTTGACCGAGTCGAGACCATCCTTAGGGAACTCATATGGTGAGGGGGACAACCCCGCATCGCGTTAACTACGCTTCAGAGATCGGTTTGGGAGGGAGGTATTGGAGTGCCCTGCCTCCAAACCTACTACTAGGCATCACAGTGGACAGTGGTCAATGACCTGCTCCACGGTCACCGGGAACTGCCCCACATAAGGGCTGAACTTGCCGGCATCCATGTCACCGACCCGCTTCATCTTCTTTACCAGCCTCTCCCGAGACCCCCGATGCAGACAACTGCAGCACATGTTACTATGGTTTGGCGGCAGGCACACACTTTCGTGGGATGGGAGAACAAGATAACCACTGTAGAACCCCTGTGACATAATAGTAGCCTGATCAAGCTTGGGAAACTCGAACCATGGCCAAAGTGGGTAGAGGCCGGGATTATGAAAATCAGGGATATCCTTGAAGATGGGAAAGTGGCCTGGTTCAATGCCCTGCTATTGAAATTTCAGATCCCCAAAACTGAGCGATATCACTATATACAACTGGTTCATGCTTTGAGAGCACATATACCGGCAGGCATTACTGTCCCGGAATACACACCCATACAACGCAACATACTTCCGGCACACATTCCCACCAGATGCACCTCTATTCTGTATAATGCTATGTCCTCCTTCGCCACTCCGGAGCAGACTACTCGCAAAGCTGAATGGGAGAGAGACCTGGGAACGATTAACCCAGAGGACTGGGTGCAGGTATTGATGCATCCCTGGGAGATTGCTATCTCCTGTCGACTCCAACTGATACAATTGAAAATCCTGCACTGAATATATTATCCTAGGACTATTTTATATGGGTGGAAGCGGGCCCCAAACCCAAACTGCCTTCGATGTGGGGAGGAGAAGGGGACTTTTATACATACCCTGTGGGGATGATCCCGAATATAAAACTTCTGGAACACGTGCTGTAATGAACTAGCTAAGGTCTTGGCCCGCACCCTACCGCTAGATCCGAGAGTGCTACTACTGGGCGTACCCAATGAAAGCGATGCTACTAAGTGGGAAAGACTGTTTCTATCCACGGCAATGGGGCTGATAAAACGGAATATAGCACAGAAATGGGGAGCCCTAAAATCCCCAACACTGGACAAATGGCCAATTGATATGGACACATGTGGAATGTAGAGCGTAGGAATTACAACACAAGGGCTGCCCAGCCAAAGCCTCTAAAATATGGGAGAAGTGGGAGGAGTGAGAAACATAGTGGCTCCTGGCACGCAATGGGAGAACTTGTGTAATTTACAGATGTGATGACGTGTAGGATTTCTTTGTGATTGACACCAAACTCAATGTTGTATGTTCACTGATGGAAGTCATGTCTTTATTTTGTTTTGAATTTTTGTGATGGTTGCTTTAAACAATAATAAAACATTTTTTTTTTTAAATAAGTCAATGCTATGGCCTCGGCAACCGCATATACTTTTAAGTTGATGCGGGCCTGCAAACCCTTTCCTCTAAAGAGAGTTGTCTTATCCTAGCCAGAGCCATCATCCTGTCAAAATTGTATTATTGCAACACTCTCTACTTAGGTGCAAGTAATTACGTTGTCAATAAACTCCAAATTTAGCAAAATAATGCACTGAGGACTGCCTTGAGTATACCGAAGAGAGAACACATCTCTGAGTCAAGGAGAGAGAACAAATGGCTCGCAATCAAAGACAAAATTCATCTTAAAACAGTGGCACTAACCCATAAATGTCATAAGGAACAAGTTACTGTAAGAGGATTCAATTCAACACTACAGCTAAGTCAACGCCTAGTCTATAATACTGAATGAAAACCCTTATTGATATATCTTTAGGTCCAGTTCATGCGTTCTGGATGACTACCCCTATATAACACCCCTCTCTTGGAATCCCCCTGACCCCACTGAGCCAAGAAGTAGTTCTGTTTTGCAAGTTTAAAAGGTTTATTTGATAAATTAAAATATATATATATATCACACTTTATAATAAATTAATAATTGACTAGCACACTTAATCTGATATGATAAAGATTAACAACGGAGAATCTGGCACTAACACGCTTCTCTATAATCAATAAGGAGTTGACATGAAATGGATAAGGTAGCACACTGGTAAATAGGTACAGAAGTATAATGTGGTAGAGAATGCTTTATAGGGTTCAAATGGATGCAATGTTGAATGAAATGCAGTACAGAAAATACTCAATATGATTTCAACAAAACAATGTAATCACTTTTCTCTGGCTATTCACTCCCCCCCCTCTTTATGCAATGCAAGGAAATGGGAGGAGAGCACACAGTTCTCAGAAATGCAATCAATGTAATTCAGTTCAATCCCCAGCAAGCTTAAAGAAAACAGATAGGAGTTTTGAAAACACAGGCCCAAATGCTTTTATATGTGCTAGCAATGGATGAGAAATATGCTGGAAATGCTTTTAATTCCCTTTCAGAGGTTCAGGGTGAGTGATAGCTACTCTCTATGAATTCAGGATCACCTTAACAATGCTTTAGTAGTAACTAGCAGGTAAACGAAGTTTTTGGCAAGGAAAAGCAAAACTGCTGTCTTTTTACACGTGGAGAAATTTGCAAATCGCGGCAAAATTCGCGCGTGCGTTTTCCGCGATTGCGGTAAAACTATAAGAGGTAGGAATGTGGTTCTTGGTGCGATTCAAAGCTAAGATTCTAAGCTTTCAAATGAAAGTTACTGCAAGTCTCTAGCACGAACGGTCGCGGAGATATGAGCGATTAAATAAAGGTCGTTTTTCAGATTTGAAATTTTAAAGTTCAAAAAGACACGTGCAGCTTGCAACTAGAAAATGACAAGTGACAGCTTTGCAAATGACAGGTGACGGTTAAGAGACAGTTCTACTTAGATTAAAATAGGATTGAATTATATTATTTTAACTAAGAGATTGGTTCTGCACAGTTTTGCTATGTACTCACACTATATTCTTGAGTGAAATGGGCCTCATCACGGATCTGGTCAGATTTTAGACTCGCCTCTGGTCTCTGCACTTCACAGTGATCTGGGTCAGCTCTCTCTGGTTCTGCTCACAGGTCAGCTCTACTCTGCTTCTGGTCTGACCTGATGGATTTGAAGTCTCTATGTTGCTCTCTGAAGGTTGATGGAGGTAAGTATGGATTTTCCCGGCAGAGCTTCCAGCTGCAAATGGATTTGAAAGTCCCTATCTGTCCTGACTCTCTGCTTTTATGTGTTTAGAATGTGGGTGTGTTCTAGCATCACTGACCCTACCTCTCTCTCAGCTTCTAATTGGTCAAACTTCCATTTCTCATTTGATTGGGGAAGGAACTGTGAGTCAGAGGGATGTCATTTTATGGCTTGCAGATAGGACACTCCTCTGTCATCTTGCACGCATTCTATATTTGATAATAAAAGACATATTTCACAGTTACACAGTTGCTTGAAATTACATATACATGGTGTGGCTGAATTTAGCCATGTCTCTGTCCAAATCTGCTGTTTCTAAGAGCTTGCATTCAGAAATGGCACATAATTGACTTTTTAACTGATTTTTCAATTTCTGACATTGACCCAACTTTACATACATGTGCGCAGGGAGTATGGACATTAACTGATGAAGTTTCAGATTTTTAACATGCATACATTTAGAGTAATATCCACTTTTCCGCTGACACCCCCCTGAACATACCACCAGTTCTAAAAACCTCTTAAACTGTGGGCAGAAAAATCACAAGAATTATGGTATCATTTATAAAATTTTCACATGTCCGCTCTATGAATGATCCATCTTTTTAAAGTTATGTTCTGGCTCCAAAGGGGTGTGGTTTCCTCTCAGCACAAGGTAGAAATACTGGTTTATCCAGTTCTGCCAAGCCAGCTTGCTCTCACAGGCAGTGCCCCTCCCAGCTTCTGCCAAGAGGAAGCTACATTTTACGACCGCTGTAATAAAACCTTTGCCTGAGTCAAGACAGGCTTTGTTCAGAGCTCCTGTAGAGCACAGGTAATTCAATCAGGGAAGTGTCATATCCCTTTTGGTGTGAGCAGCAAAAGGGCAGCTAGGCCTGGGAACACAGCTGTGACTCAAGTTTCACTCCTGATGGGGGTAGTTGCCAGGCAGAATTGGAATCTCTTTAAGCCAGTTTCAGATAAAATGTCACTTTTTGTTCCCCAGTTTCTGCATTCAAATAAAACTAAACATTTTTACATATGCAGCTAGAATGCTGATTCTAAGTTTAAAACTATGACATTTAAACAATTGCAACCTATGTGACACTCAAAGTAGGTCACTCATTTCTTTTAAACATTTAGATTTGTAGTGTCTTTCAGTGCAAATTTACTTAAATTGCTGAAATCCACAGCTCAGCCAGTCTTGTTATAAACCTTCAAGTCACTTCAGAATATCACTTTACATTGTATCCACCTCTCAGTAAGTCTTTCTTTAGCCTGCTTTGGGTTCATTCAGTTTTACACAAAAAAGTAAAATCTGGTGTGGTTTTAAAATGCCGGCTTTTGGATAGTGGTGAGTACTGGTACTGCACCCATTTTTGAGATTTAAGAAATGAATTCCCCACCATTCTAGGTTGCATTTGGCAATCAGCATTGCCATTCCCAATGGTTTCAGACTACTGTGCGGGTAGTCCAATGGTGGTTTTAAAGCGCTTTGAAGCTAACCGGCGCTACTGTTTTTCCTTTGGCAACCCATTTCCCTCATGGCAACCCGGCCTTTCATTCTCGCACTGGTGGGTGGCAAGTGAGGCAACCATTTCGGTGTGCGCACAAACTGCGCAGCTTTCCTGGATTTCGGCGCACATGTGGGTTTTCCGCCATCTTGAATTTTCTAAGCCCACAGCACCAAATGTTGTGGCATGATAGCTTAAACGTGGGTCAGGACACCCAACATTACTTACCTGTAACTGTTATTCTCCAGCATGGGTCTGGCATGGATTCACATGCTCATTCCCTGTCGTCAGGCCGGGAATCCTCGGTATAGAAAAAATCAGTATCAGTTTCGTTTCGTTTCTGATCTGTCTTTCTTAGTAGTAACCAATCACTGGTCTCTGGATCATACTGCCCCCAGCCAATGACTGCCTTCTCCCTAAGCCCCGCCTCTGGCAGCCATCCTCAGATTTGGTAGCACGTAAAGTGACAGTATGACCAAGTGAAGAGCCGCAGAGGGGTAGGTGGGAGGGTTCGCATGTGAATCCATGCCAGACCCATGCTGGAGAACAACAGTTGCAGGTAAGTAACTTGTTCCTTCTCCAGCATGGGGTCTGGCATGGATTCACATGCTCATGAATATAAGAATACATAGCAGTATACACATGCACAACCACGGGAGGTGGCAACAGGCTCAACATTAAGCAATACAAAAAACTCAACATTAAGCATCTCTTACCTCCTCACCAGGCTCACCTTACGCGAACAGGTTGCGCAGCACTGCTTGGCCGACCTTGGACTCCTCCCTGGAGTCCCGATCGATGCAGTATAATCTCGTGAAGGTGTGCGTCGACCTCCACGTCACAGCCCTACAGATGTCGAGCAGGGGCACACCAGATAGGAACGCCGTGGTAGCAGCGATCGCTCTGGTCGAGTGGGCTCTCGGACGGCCGGGCAGCGGTCGGTTTGCCAACCGGTGACAGTGCATGATGCAGCCGGAGAGCCATCTGGAAATGGAAGCCTTCGAGAGAGCCTTCCCTTGAGTCACAGGTCCAAAGTTTACAAACAGCTGTGATGTCTTCTGAAAACTCTTGGTGCGGTCCACGAAGAACTTCAGCCCTCTAGCTATGTCCAGCGAGTGCAGAGTCCTCTCAGCCGGCGACGAAGGCGACGGGAAGAAAACTGGCAACACCAAGGGTTCGTTGAGGTGGAAGTCCGAAGGCACCTTGGGCATGAAGGAGGGGTGCGTCCTCAGCACCACCCTCGTGTCGTGAAAAGTCAAGTATGGTGGCTTGCAAGATAGGGCCTGGATCTCTCCCACTCGTCGTGCGGAGGCGATGGCCACAAGAAATGCTGTCTTCCACGACAGAAACATCAACGGTGCCGAATGCATAGGCTCAAATGGGGCTCTCATGAACCTCGTCAGCACCACATTGAGCTCCCACACCGGGGCAGGGGCCTTCACCGGCGGGAATGATCAGAACAATCCTTTCAAAAATTCCATCACCAGCTGATGAGACCACAAGGATGCCCGTCCTGTAGTTGTGGTGTATCGAGAGATGGCGGCCAGATGCATCTTGATGGAAGCGTGAGCTAGTCCAGCCTTGGCCAATGGCAGTAGATACAGCAATACTTGAGGGGCCGTAATCCGCAGAGGGTTAATCTTCTGTGCACGGCACCAGACAGAGAACCTCTTCCATTTATGTCCACAGCACTTGAGAGTTGAGGACGCCCTGGCCTTTGCAAGAACCTCTCTGCAGTCGGCTGCGATGTCGTACCCTCCAAACTCTAGTGCTGCAGGAGCCAGGCCTGCAAGTTCAGCGACTCTGGGTTGTGATGAAGAATGGCGCCTCCTTCTCTGGAGAGAAGATCCGCGTCCGACGGCAACTTGACTGGTGTGGACGCTGACAAGTGCAGAAGGTCCGGAAACCAGATCTGTCTCAGCCACGCTGGTGCGACGAGGATCATCCTGCACCGGGACCTCTTGAGCTGGTTGATGAGCCGGAGCATCAACGGAGGGAACGCATAAAGAAATAGGCCATCCCAGGGGAACGAGAAAGCATCGCCCATGCTCCTCGGCTGGAGGAACCTGCTGGCGAACCTCCGGCACTTGGAGTTCGTCGCCGTCGCAAAGAGATCGATCTGGGGTTCGCCCCATCGTCGGAAGAGTCGATCCACTTGATCCTGGCGTAGTTGCCACTCGTGGCACGAGCGCAGCTCTCTCTGCTGAGTGAATCAGCGATGGTGATTTTTATTCCTGCCAGATGAAAAGGCACCAGAAACATCCCTTGGGCGACGGCCCAATGCCACAGATCCTGGGCTTCCTTGGATAGGGCAGGGGATCTGGTTCCGCCCTGCTGCCGGATGAAGAACATTGTGGTGGTGTTGTCGGTGAAGATCCTCACCACCTTGCCCTTGAGGGACTGAAGAAAAGACCTGAGGGCCCAGAACACTGCGCGGAGCTCCAAGATGTTGATGTGGAGGGACTTCTCCTCCGGGAGCCAAAGGCCTCTCGCATGAAGATCTCCGGAGTGCGCTCCCCAACCTTCCAGGGAGGCATCCGTCGTCACCGTCATCTAGTGAGCTGGGGTCTGAAAGTCCGTGCCCGCCGACAGATGAGGGCGGGTACCCCACCACCGGATCGCCTGACGGAACGTCTCGTTGAGTGGGATCCTGTCCTCGAAGCTGCCTGTTGACTGGACCCAGCGGGCGTCGAGGAACTCTTGTAAGGGGCGCATCCGAAGTCTGCAAAGGCGCAACAGATAAATGCAGGAGGACATCATCCCGAGGAGGGACTTGATAGATCTTACCGTGGCCAGCAGATGCTGCACCTTGCCCAGGATGGTCCTGGCCCTTTCCTCCGACGGCGAGGCCAGCCGCGCCACTGTGTCGAGCTTGGCTCCCAGAAACAGGGCGACTTGCGACGGGACCAGGTGGGATTTTGGAAAGTTGATGGAGAACCCCAGGTCCGTGAGCAGCTGGACTGTCTTCGCAGTGTGCTCCACAGCAAGCTCCCTTGTCTTTGCCCAGATGAGCCAGTCGTCCAGGTAGGGGTAGATGTGGATCCCCTGCAGGCGCAGCTGCGCCGCCACCGGTGCGAGGCACTTGGTGAACACCCTGGGTGCCGACTTCAATCCGAATGGGAGGGCCTTGAACTGGTAGTGCCGCCCTTGGACCATGAACCTGAGGAACTTTCGGTGTCTTTTTAGAATGGGGATGTGGAAGTACGCATCCTCCAAGTCCAACGACGACAGGAAATCGCCCTCCTCCAGCTGTCCCAGCACGTGCTGGAGGGTGACCATCCGGAACTTCTGTGCCTTGATGTACTTGTTCAGTAGTCGAAGGTCCAGGATGGGACGCCATCCTCCTGTCTTCTTCTTTACGAGGAAGTACCTTGAGTAAACTCCGGAGCCCCGAAGCCTCTTTGGGACGAGCTTGATGGCACCTTTCTTGAGCATCGCCCTTTCTTCCAACGGTAGTTGAGGGGCGTGTTTTTCCTTCCTGGCCACGGGTGGAACGCAAGGGCACTTCTTCTGGAACTTGAGGGCGTGCCCTTGGGCCAGGGCGTCCAGCACCCAACGGTCGGTGGAGATGGACTCCCACACGCTGACGAACCTCGTCAGCCGGCCTCCCACCGGGGTGCTTCGGCGGGGGCCCGACCCCGCGGTCGGTTCAATCTTGTTTGGAGGCCGCCTTGCCTCCTTGACCTCCCTGTCGACGACGACGGGCACCACCTGACTTGCCGCGTCCCCTGTAGGCCTCCTGTGATGAAGATCTTGCCGCTTGGCGGTACGTCGAGGAGCCACTGCCGAATCCCTTGGAGGCACCTTGACTGCCTCTGGCGCTCCGAAAGGACGGCCGTCGTTGGAGCACTCCCAGCGCCCGGGCAGTCTCCAGGTCTGTCTTGATAGCCTGAAGGGACTCCTCAACCGCCTTTTCAAACAGGTTGTTCCCGTCGAAGGGCATGTCCAAAACTTTGGTTTGTACGTCCTGGCGGAAATCCGTCGCCTTGAGCCATCCTCGTCGTCTCAGGCAAACGCCGTTGCCCAACTGACGGAAACCGGTGTCAGCAATGTCCGTTGCTACCGTGATGGCGTGGTCCGGAGCAATCTCACCTTCCTGTAAGATTTCAAGGGCCTCAGCCCTTTTGGCGTCCGGAAGGAAGTCCAACAGAGGGGTGATTTTGAACCACAACTCCCTGTCGTAGAGGGCTACGATAGGCAGGGCGTTGGCCGCCCTGATAGTCATCGCTGCGGATGAGATGACCCGTCGTCCCATCGTGTCCAGCTTCCTGCCCTGGCCGTCCAGCGGGGAAGTTGATGTCGAGGCCGATGCCCCCCCAGCTTTCTTCTTTGCTGCTGCCGAGATGACCGAATCCGGGGTAGGTTGTGCCCGAAGGCACAAGGGGGCAGCGCCGGGGACCCGGTACTTCTTCTCGTACCGGTCCCTCTTTGCAGGCGCCGTGGCAGGGTTCTTGAGGAGGGAGAGCCCCTCATCCCAGATGTCATCTAGAAGTGGTACGGCGAGGACCGTCTTCCTTTTAGCCTCGCGCCGTTGGTAAAGGAACCCTTCCCTTTTCTTCTCTTCGGGGCAGAGCTGGAAGAGCTTGGATGCCCTGGAAATTATGGCATGGAAGGATCCAATCTCGTCGGGCAGGGCCGCCCGAGCAGGGGGCGACGGGGGACACGTCCCGTCGTCGCCTCCGTTGTCATCTGTACCCGTCGTAGCCGTGTCCGTGCCTGTATCATCTCCGTGGGTAGTTGACCGGGGGAAGGCAGAGCGGGCCGCAGAGGTGGGGGAGGATGCGTCCTCCTCTTCTTATGCGGTGGACTTTCGGAAGGTCCCGGCTCCGGTTCCCCCATCGGGTCTGGCTCAGGTACCTCCGTCGGGGGGAGGGGCAACCTTGTCCTTATCTCCGAGCGTAAGGACTGAATCGCTGACAAAATGGCCGCCGAAGTGTCCTGCGGCACCGGAAACGACGGGCGAGAGGGCTTTTGAGGAACCTCGTCGGCGACACCGTCGCTCTCGTCGTCGCCCTTGTCGGGATCCCTCCCGATGGGCTGGGCCTCCTCCACGACTTCGATGAGCTCTTCTTCAGAGGTCGTGTCCGTATCCACGATGGCCACCTGCCCCTCCCCCTCCTTTTCCAACAGGGACTTCGTGGTGGTCTTCTCGATGGGCCTGAAAGATGACTCCCTCTGCGGTGGCAGGGAGACTCTGGATCCTGAGGTCGCCTCCACTGGCGTAGCCTCCACAGGATGAGCCAGGGCCGTTGCGACATCCTCAATCGAAGTCTTAGCAGGGTGAATTAAGGCCATTGTCACCTTCTGCACGGCTGGGGCCTTCACCGTGGGGGGGAGGGTCCGAGCCTCGCTCCCCCTCTGCTGGAATCTTTGAGATCGACCAGGGCCTCTCCAGAAGCTTTGCTGGGTTCTTGGACTTCCTCTTACCCGAGCCAGAGCGTTGGCTCGTGGTTGATGGTGCCGGGGAGGATGCTCCCTGCCTGGCAGCCAAGGAGCCTGACCGTTCGGCGCTCCCGGTGCCCGCGGACTCGCGGTGCTTGGCCTTTTGTTGGGCCCCCGTCGCCGGGGCGCCTTCACAGGACTTAGAAGACCGCTCGGACTTCTTATTCTTCTCGCCTGACGGGCTCTTACCTTCCAGCCAGTTGGCGAGACGGAGGTGGCGATCCTTCATGGTCCGCTCCGACATGTTCCCACAAAACGCACAGTCCTTCTCCACGTGCGTCTTGTCCTCATGGAGACAGTAGAGGCATAACGAATGCTCGTCCTCCTTGAACACATTCTGAAGCTGGCATCCTTGGCAGGTCCTGTACAGCTTCCCGGGCGTCGAGCTTCCTTTCTCCTGGGCCGTGTCCGGGGTAGGCCTTGGAACTTCTGGAATCCTCCAAAAGCGTAACTCGACGAAATCTTCACCCTTGAGGGGCGTAGAAAACTCCGAAACGGGTCCCCGTTGATCGGATGTAGAAACGGTGGAGCTTGAGGCTCTTTTTAACCGAAAAATGAGAAAAATCTCCTGAAAAAGCGCAAAAACGCAGCAAAAGCTCGAGAGCTACAGCACGAGGACTCCCAACACTTGAACGTGCGGTAAAAATCTGAGGATGGCTGCCAGAGGCGGGGCTTAGGGAGAGGGCAGTCATTGGCTGGGGGCAGTATGACCCACAGACCAGTGATTGGTTACTACTAAGAAAGACAGATCAGAAACAAAACTGATACTGATTTTTTCTATACCGAGGATTCCCTGCCTGACGACGGGGAATGAGCATGTGAATCCATGCCAGACCCCATGCTGGAGAATCATGCTTCCCGAATCGTCATAAAATCCTCATATCGCCTCACCAGATCGGCTAACTCTTCTTGCCTGCTAGCGTCCAGGTGCAAAGTTAAAAAAGCAGGGGCAGCAGTTTCCAGGTTATGGCGGCCCAGCTGTGGAACACACCCCCCCCACCCTCCCTTAGAACAAACCAGTCCTTCCTGAACTTTAGGAGAAATACTATAAGTTGGATATCTGAGAGAGACCAATGATGAGTCTGGGATAGCTCATCGTCCACTGCTGATTGCCTTTCTATGCTCTTTGAGTGCTGTACAGATCGTATGCATCGCCTACTCTCTTTTATTTATACATGTTGTATGTATTGCTTGTAACTTTGTTCATGCTAAACTGTAACCTTGCTTTAATGCGCCCAGATACCCCTGATTCGGTGCGCTATATAAATCAATAAAACAGACCAACAAACCTAGCCTCCAGCATCTGAAGCTGTGTTGCCCTCTGGTCACCACCATCTGGCACTGGCCCTAATTACAAGTTTGCCGGTCCGGAATTAACAGTGCCGGTAAAGCCATACCAGCACTGTTTTCCGGACCGGCAAACTACAAGTTCTGCGGGCGGGTGTCCCGAACCACCCGCCAGGTCTGACCTGGCAGGCGGAACGGCACTCGCCCGCAGAAATGCACGGAAACACCAGCACCATTATGACATGGTGCTGGCGTTTCCGCAGTCCCCATTCCCGTGGAGCCCTATGGGACTCCTCGGGAATGGGTGCTTACCAGAACATCCAGCGCCAGATTTATGGGACCCCCACGGCTGTAATGCCTTGGTAAATCCGGCAAGTCCGGCGCCTTTAATTCACTACGGGTCCGGCGGGAGCCTGCGGGTTTTACCAGCATGGCTACTGTAAGACTCGTAATGAGCCCCATTATGTATCTGCTCCACTGTTAGGGATAATTTTCAGTTTAGTGCTAAATTCCTCCCACCTTAGAGATCCCCAGCTCTTTTGCTGTACTTTGGGACTTTGTACTTTTGATTTGATGTGTATTCTGTGTTTCTTTTTAACTTTGCAGTCTGACAAACTCCATAGGCAGCATCCTTACATTGTGACCAGATTTCCCAAAGGTTTAAATACCTTCTCTTGGTGAAACTACTGTTTCCAAGAGCAGTGAAGTGAAATTGACTTTACTTACATTTTGTAACTTTCTAGACCCAGCACACACTATCTTACCATAGGGTGCTGGATGGGGTACTTAGTATTCCCTTTGATTTGTTTCTCATGTAAAATTTTTATGTTACCCTTTCTACAATTAATGGCTGGTGGCAGTGGTTTACTTTTCACTACCACTGTGCGTTTTTACTGCCGGCTGCGTTCGCAGCCACAGTAATGCACCCATGGGTGCCCATTTAGTCAAAATGGCCCGGTCTTCTTTTTTCGATATTTCTTGTTGGAAAGGTCCTTCTGGAGATTTATTCTGTGCGCCAAACCAGGTTTGGTCCCTTTGTTTGTTTTGTCTTTGGCAGGATTCACGAGTGAAGCCCGCCTCTGGTTCCAGTATGTCTGGCAGGGGCAGGAAGTGAGAGAGACGCCCGAAACTCCCTGTGCTTAACCCCCTTTGTTACAGGAATACACCCAAAGGTGATTGGCCTGCTGGCTGTCCGGCACGGACAGCCACCTGCTGGGTGATTGACAGCTAGGCTTGAATGAATGGGAGAAAGCTGCATAAAAGGCAAGGCTTTTTGTCTTGGAAGGCAGAGTCGACCACTGGACGAAGGAATCTGAAGAAGAACTTGGACGCAAGCTGCAACTCCTGGACTATTGGTTTGCCGGTGAAACCCTGCTGCTGTGCTGAAGCTCCAAATTTGCCTTGACAAGATAAGCCCTGCAAGGACGACTTCTCCCTTTGAGTTGGTGGGACCAATCAACTCCAAAGTAAGCCTGTCTGGCCATCCTCTCGAAGCGGTTGTATTTCCAATGCTGCTGCTGCTGGAACCGAAGAGCCAAGGGGAGAAACACCAGATTGTGTGCATTGCTTTTAAGTCAGAACTGAGCACTAAGAATATCCTGCGGACTTCCCTGATGCAGGACTGACCAAGCTTGAGCCACCTCAACAGAGTGCTGGACTCCAGAAGCAAGGAAAGTCTGAAGTGGTATCCGAGAACAGCAGTGTTGCTATTTGCTGTCAGACGTGAGGAGCTGAAACACTGAAGGACCGCTGAATTGAAGTTTGCCCATTACTGCCGCTGACCATCCCATTACAGAGCAGGAGTCCCCAGACGTCCTCCCTCTTGTCCCCATGACTGCAGCTCAGGAACAACAGGATCTGCAGAGCTGTACAGGAACAGAAGCCAGCTGGAACAATTTCTTCTAACCAGAGGTACTGTAAAGTCTAAGAGAACTTACCTCTTGTTGTGTAGCCTTACTTGCTCTCAGTTGAGACCTGTCTTGGTTACCTTGCAGCATTGCTAAAGCTTTGCCCCCTCACAAACCTCCCAGCTTGTGGCCCTCCAAGGGTTTTATTTTCCACAAACATTTCTAAAAAACATTGTGCAATACTTTTTATCTACCTGCAAAGACGATCTTCAGCTCCCCTGGACTTTGTGGAATAAGCATTGGCTGTCCTGGCCCTGAGAGAATCTTCTTTACCTCTGACTCTGTGCTTTACCTTTTCCCCAGGAACAGGTTAATTTATTGAACATTGGAAGGTTTCAAAAGTACTTACCGGTTTATGAATTATTTGTTAACCTTAGTTTTATTTCTCTATTCTATCTTCTGCACCAAACTCAGTAGTTCTCTAAATGTACTAGTGATAAATCAATGTCCACAGTGTCCTAGCTATTTAAGTCACCTGAGGGTATAGGAAGTGTCTGTGTGCCATCCCCAATGGGTATCATCTCATTTAGAGAAACTAAGAGTGTGTTTTGAAGTGTATTTTTATTGTTACTATATATATTGCTCCCTTCTGAAGGAGGCTTATACAACTGACTGTGAAATAAAATAATTATTGTTTTATCATGAAACCTTGAGTTTAAATGTTTATTTGGTTAACTTTATTGTGAAACTCTGTGTCAAAACATTACCGCTCACATTGACCCATCTTGAGATAAGCCTGGCTGCTCAGCCACACTATCAACCTGTGTAGTTCAGACTTTTTTTTTAAAAAACTTTTTTTTGTTGCTTTTTTACAATTTAACAAACAAACATAACCGTTTAGAAAAACAGAAAAAGGTTGCAGTTCATCCTCCCCGCCCACCCGTATCCCCCCCCTCAAAGATCCAATGTCTGTGTCCCGCCCACGGCAGCTTGTGCTCGGTCACGGAGGTGAGGCCGGAATTTGTGGCCTATGAACTGTGGGTTGCTCGTATCGTTCATTGTGTACTGCTGCGTGTCTGTTGATGTGGGTGAGCTATCCGAGTCTGTCAGTAGGTAGTGCACAAAAGGGTCCCAGATGTCTGGTGGTCGGGCGTGGAGTGGCAGGGTTTTGATAAAGTCTGACTCCACATTGTGACAGTATGTCACGTCTCTAAGCCATTGAGACTGTGTCGGAGGTGGACCTCTACCCCATGTCATGGCGATTCGTTTTATCAGTATTAGGAGTAAGCTAACTAGTTTCCTGGCAGCTGGTTGAATTTCAAGGGCGTATCCTAGCATGGTCACTAACACGTCCCTGTTGATCGGTTCTCCAGCTATTTCCGACGTTGTGGTGATTACTTTGTCCCAGAATTGCCTGACTGGTGGGCACTCCCAGGCTAGGAGCAAGAAGTCGGCTGCCACACCGTTGACATGCAGGCGAAATAGACTCCTGGTAACGATGGAGTTTGCTTGGAATGAGGTAGGTCTGATGGAGAAAATTGAAGTAAATCAATTTTAGCCTTGAGATCAACGCGATTTTATGGGTCTGCCTTTGGATTTAAGACCATACAGCATTTTCAATTGTGTGGGGCAGGGAGTTTTCCCAT